>NC_086067.1:765116-1427732 GCF_947568885.1 Cydia strobilella
AGAAATAAATGAAGAATTGGTATTCGAATGTCCAGATTCAGAAGTGGGATCGAGCTTCAAAATCAGAAATACCGGTCTTATCAAAAAGCCTGGTTATACTATTCGGAACTTAAATGTGTGTTGTGATAATGAATCAGTGACGGTGTACCATTATTGGTTCCACAATTGGGCGGACCATAAGTGCCCTAAAGATGTGAACGCGCTTTTAAATTTAAGTTTAGACGTTTTGAAAGAAACTACGTACAATTTTGATGACAGTGATTTGTGTCAGTGTGCGAGTCCGAAAAAGGATTCTAAGTTTGTGTTTCCACCTTCGGATGACTCTGTCGATGTAAGTGTAAGTGTATCGACTCCTGTAGACTTTAGTAAAGAAAATATGTCACCGGCGACCATAGTCCACTGTTCAGCAGGCATTGGTCGTACAGGGTGTCTTATAGCTATCCTTAACGGTATGAAACAGCTAAGTATAGAACAGAAGGTAGATGTGCTGGGTATAGTTTGCAATATGAGGTTGAATCGAGGTGGTATGGTGCAGAATTCTGAACAATATGAGCTCATACATAAAGTACTATGCGTTTTTGAACAGACATGCTTACCAAGCTTATAGCTGGAGATTTTATAATTAAATAAATGTTAACAACGATTTGATGTTCTTTCATGATTTGTCTTTAGACTTTTTCATAATGATAAGAGATCATAATGAACTAAGAGTTGTTGTGAAATGAATTGGGGCGTTTTCTATGAAATGGGACCTTATTGTCGATGGCGCTTACGCCGCACAGCGTCGCGCGGCATTGTATTTATATCGGAGCATCGTTAATAATGGCGTAAGCGCCATCGACAATAAGGTCCCTTTTTATAGAAAATACCACATTGCTGTTACACGCGAATATATATAAACGGACGAACCGCTCAAAAACATGTCTTTTTTTAGAGTTTGTCTACAAAAAGTAAATGTCCTGTTTTTGATTAGCTAAATAGGCAAAACGATGTTCAAAACGCAAAGTATCCTTTAATATTTAGTACTTTAAAAAAAACAGAGGTCACTTTTTTAAAAAGCTTATAATTTCACAGTAAACTAAATCTTATTACTGATGCGTTAAGGTCGAATTTATAAAGAGTTGTTAGAAGTTTACAGCCGTTTTGGAGAGAGACTTCTCAGAGCATACTTTTTGTCATAAAAATATTCGTTCCAAACTTATTAGTCCAGTCAATGAAGCTGTTGGAATTTTAAAGCAAGTTTTAATTTTATCGCGCGAGATGGAAAGTACACTGCCAAAAAATATTTTACTTAATAAATTTGACTTTAAAGTATTTTTTAAATAAAAATATATACTTAACTGTATTGATTGCTCGCTATAACTAACTAAATGCCGTTTAATGTTTCTTACATAAAATCTTTTAAAACTATGATGATATAAAATAAAATATACCCGAAATGAAATGTTTTGGAGATCTGGAGATTATTTTTAAACCCCACACCTTTATTGGCTGGACTTATTTGAGAAACTCACGGGAAATTGTCCTTATTTATATTAAATAAGATACATTTTCCTTAAACTTAAATCATCAGTTAATGCTTTCAATCATCAGTTACACATTCACATTCGAGAATTTCTGTTTTGCCCTATGGTTGACTGGTAGAAAATGCCTTAAGGCATTTCCGGCACTTGTACTTATTAGGGTTCCGTACCCAAAGGGTAAAAACGGGATCCTATTACTAAGACTTCTCTGTCTGTCTGTCTGTCACCATCCTGTATCTCATGAATCGTGATAGTATCTCATAAATTTTCACCGATGATGTATTTCTGTTGCCGCTATAACAACAAATACTAAAAACCGAATATAACACATATTTAAATGGGACTCCTATACAACAAACGTGATTTTTTGCCGTTTTTTTGCGTAATGGTACGGAACCCTTCGTGCGCGTGAGGTGTGCGTAGTAATATAAGATATAGATATAAGTTGTTGATGTACGTTGAGTTAGTTACATTATAGACGCTCACGAACAAGCACGTGGCGACCGTGACAGGACTGTGGTAAGTATGGGACTCGGAGAAGTGAAACACACGTGCTTGTTCGTGAGCGTCTATAATGTAACTAACTCAACGTACATCGACAACTTATATCTATATCTTGTATTACTATGCACACCTCACGCGAGTCCGACTCTCACTTGGGTTTTTTTATTGTGCAAAAAAGTTTAAACAACAAATAATAAATAAATTATCAGTATGTGTCGTTAAAATACAATAAAGGATAATAAATAGCTGATTTTTATTGTCAATGTCTATATTGGCAATGCCTACATGAGTACGGCAAATACAATGATTTGCCATATAAAGTTGCTCTGGTAGTGTTGGCAGGAAAGGAACTTGTATATATTGAGTCTAGATTTTAAGAACTTGACTCGTTTTTACGCGACTGCACTTAAAAAACTTAGTACGTAGCAGTAAAGAAAATAAGCCATTTTGTATGTTGTACAGTTGCACCTAACCTACGAATTTTATATGAAGACAATGCATTTCGATTTTTTTTTGTAAAAAAATAGTGCTGTGAAAAGGATGAGTCTCTACAAAAGACTCGGGGTCCGAACAACTGACAGGCTGATATCTTTAGACTGGTAATTAGTGGGCCCCTTTTGGACGCCAATGACGGATATATCGGCACCGCAGGTCCGACACCAAAGACGGATTAATGCGTCACAAACCACAGAGCAACATAGACCTACGTGCATGTGCATAAAGTTCAATTTCAGTTTTGACACTTCGGTGACGTGGCGTCCGAGTGACAGCTTTTGTGTTTGACGCGGCGTCGAAAAGGTTAAAGAGTCTGAAAAACTGGCCAAGTGCGAGTCGGACTCGCGCACGAAGGGTTCCGTACCATTACGCAAAAAACGGCAAAAAAACCACGTTTGTTGTATATTTTATTCTGTTTTTAGTATTTGTTGTTATAGCGGCAACAGAAATACATCATCTGTGAAAATTTCAACTGTCTAGCTATCACGGTTCATGAGATACAGCCTGGTGACAGACGGACGGGCAGACAGCGAAATTTTAGTAATAGGGTCCCGTTTTTACCCATTGGGTACGGAACCATAAAAACCGAGTCTAGTTTGAAAGCAGGAGACTCAAAGGACTAGTCTCTACCAACACTAGTTTAGATTAATGGCGATTCCAAATGTCCAAGGTGATCATGTCTTCTTCAGAAGGGTAATGAATCCATTAATTATTACGGATTAATTGTTTGTTTTTACAATAAAGAATAAAGGAAAAAGTGGAAAAAATCACTGTCGGGCGAGACTAAGTACTCGTAGGTTTTTATAGCAAGTTTTTAATATACATGGTAATGTGAAACATTAATGAAAAAACCAGCCAAGTGCGAGTCAGACTCGCACACGAAGGGTTCCGTACCATTACGCAAAAAACGGCAAAAAAATCACGTTTGTTGTATCGGAGCTCCACTTAAATATTTATTTTATTCTGTTTTTAGTATTTGTTGTTATAGCGGCAACAGAAATACATTATCTGTGAAAATTTCAACTGTCTAGCTGTCACGGTTCGTGAGATACAGCCTTGTGACAGACAGACAGACAGACAGCGAAGTCTTAGTAATAGGGTCCCGTTTTCACCCTTTGGATACGGAACCCTAAAAAGTAATACTAAGAGATGTACAGTCAGAATAATTCAATTCAATTTATTTATTTAAAAACACAATGGCCCGTAATAAAATAATAAGTACAAATGGTGGACTTAATGCCTCAAGGCATTCTCTACCAGTCAGCCACTGGGCCAAAAAGAGACGTTTGTGAAGGTTTTAGCATAGAGTAACTTATACTAGAGCGGTACTGTCATAGTAAATTTTGTAACACCAGTAAATTCACTGCCATCTGTCGACACACTTTAAAACTAAAAATGAAGATTTATAAAAATACGATAGAATGTATTTAAATATAGATAAATGTTTTTTTTTATTTGCATTAATTATTTTTATGATTTTGACCCATGTTCTTTCACTGATATGCGTTAAAATTGTTAAATAACAAACGAAACCGTCAACGCCATCTATACGACTGTAGGCCAAAACTAGTAGCGCCCTCTGAACGAGAATCAAATTTTCTTGATTTTCGAGGCACGTTTTTTCCTTACACTGTATCCATCTATTACGGAGTTATATCTATCTTTGGTTTTAGTGAATAACCTCCATTGACGCAATCGATAGTAAACCTAACATCCTCGAGTTGGACGTAGTTGGGTAAACAAGTGCTCACTGTTTGCTTCCACTTTATGATTTTATGACGACGTATTTACTGGACAATTTGTTCAAGAGTCACAGTGAAAAAATGCAGTACAATGCAAATGTGGTATTTTCTATAAAAAGGGACCTTATTGTCGATGGCGCTTACGCCATTATAAACGATGCTCCGGTATAAATACAATGCCGCGCGACGCTGTGCGGCGTAAGCGCCATCGACAATAAGGTCCCTTTTCATAGAAAATGCCCCAAATAGTACAGTTGCCATCAGATCACATTTCCGTGCATCAAGATATATCAAGCGGCCGAGGTGCTCACAGATATCTGAACACGCCTCTGTTGCCTCTGAGTGCTATCCGATGGCGACTGTACAGTCAAGGGCATAAATATATATACATTCCCAAAGTTTCAAAAATATGTGTACGCTCTTAAACCTTAGACAATAAAGTCGTGTTCACATATTTTTGAGCCATTTGTCTGGATCGATCTTCTTGCCTTCGACTGTACAATGTTTGAAAGTTGATACCTTCGAAAAAATTATAAGTTTATTTGTGTATTGATTTTAATTTTTAAACTATTTTTTTTTCTTATCAAAATGAATTGTATGAGCAGAGCATTTTTCATAATGAATTTAAGTGATATAAAATTGCACAGATGTTTTTTATCTAAATTGCCATCTTATAAGAAAATTTAACACATTATATGACTTTTTTATTTATATTTTTACGAAAAAAAAACTCATTTGTAATTATAAGATTTTTTTTCGAATAGAAACATATTTGTGAATAATACACAAAATCTGTTTGACTAATTCTTATGCTCAGGAGAACGTGATGATGAAGTCACAAATGTCACAATCTTATATCTACCTCTCATACCTCTGTCTATCAACTTATACCTCTCGCGTCGATTGATGGTCCCTAGTTCCTTCAAAAGTCTCTTTCGGCTAGGCTTCATTTAAAATATGTATGTATGTATTGTATGATTTGTATGTACCAATTAACTCAAATGATTTTTTCGCCCAAACCCTAAGCTGTTAAACAAAAGGCATTGTTAAGACATATTCGGAGGTAGCAAAAAGCTATTACATAAACTGGAGCCCTATGTGTAGCACGCTAAAATTGCCTTTTAAACGGGCCTGATGAGGTAGCCACCGCGGCACACAAACTAAACAATGCCTTTTGTTTAACGGCGTAGGGTGTGGGCGAAAAAATCATTTGAGATAATTCATACTATATGTATGTATAAACTCTTTATTGTACAAAACACAAATTTATGACACTGGATCACAGGATAGGGAGTACAAAGGCGAACTTATAATTAAAGAAAAATATTTTTACCGTTTTTTAATACTTAAATGTAAAGATTTCTAAAGTAAATGTCCTAAACTTTCAAAAAATGTCTACAAACATTTATGTTACAGCTACTCCATTTGAAAAATGGGGCATTTTCTATGAAAAGGGACCTTATTGTCGATGGCGCTTACGCCGCACAGCGGCGTGCGGCATTGTATTTATATCGGAGCATTGTTTATAATAGCGTAAGCGCCATCGACAATAAGGTCCCTTTTTATAGGAAATACCACAAATATCTGTGCCCCTAGTGTAAATTTCATTCGATAGCGTGACGAGACGTACGCATTTGCGTTAAGTGTCATTTTGTATGAGATTTTGAGTTTCCAAAACGTCCCGCTTGGCGCGCTGTTCAAAATACCATACAAAAATAGACATAATGATAACGCTCGCCACGCTATCGAATGAAATGTATACTACCGCTCAAAAGTATTTAGGCACTCGCAATTTTCACCATACAATTGTATACAAAAATTATTTTCAAAATCGTACTGTTCGATCGCAGGCAAATGACTCTCTTACATGTTGGATTGAAATTTTATTTAGGTAAATATATTGAGCCTCTAATTGTTGCCAAAGCATCCTTTAAAATTTCGAGTTTATGCAACGATTTAAAAAACCCTTATGTATTAGTTCATACAAAATAAAACGATTTTGTACTGGAAAACGATTTATGGATTTTTTTACGCTTGCCATGTGGTAAATAGGCAACGAACATGAATATTCTGCACATCATTTTGAAGCTCGATATGTCTGTTAAATTAAAAATGTAAACTCCACAAAAATCTGTTACCCGACTGTGACTTGGCGGTATAATTCTGAAAGTCGATTTTGTATACAATTGTATGGAAAAAATCACGAGTGCCTAAATGGGGCATTTTCTATGAAAAGGGACCTTATTGTCGATGGCGCTTACGCCGCACAGCGTCGCGCGGCATTGTATTTATATCGGAGCATCGTTTATAATGGCGTAAGCGCCATCGGCAATAAGGTCCCTTTTCACAGAAAATACCACAGTTATGAGCTGTAGTGTATATTATGTATTCTGGTTAAAGTACTGTTCTAAAACGTTGACTAGTTAACTGCGCCCTCGTCCCACTCCATGGATCTTGACTGAGCTGTTTATTTGCCTCCACTTTAGCGTTACGCGAATTCCAAGGACCTGACACTAACTGTATGTACACGTACATACATGTACCTAATTGTAAACACTTGTCAGTAACTCAGTACTCACTGAAAGAATATGCGTATGGACTGGTACCTAGAGTAAGTAATTGAGTAGACGGGGTAATGGTCCACGAAGATTATAAGATAAGGTAGTCTTACGTTATAAATCTGCCATTTCGGACACGGTCATTAATATCTTAAATGGTCCTATGGACATCTTACTTGGGTGTTTACGTAATACTTGAACAGACCCGAATCGATATAGTGATATAAACAGATGGGCATTATTCGAACAATTTTTTATTGGAATAATCATTCGAATTAACAATAATAATAACCCACACGGGACCCGACGTGGATCTGCTCGCCTCGGTGAACTGGTTACGATTCGGGGACCTCTTCGGAGAAACCGAGGGTATTGCCTGTGCAATTGCGGACGAAGTTATGATGACGAACAGCGATCCGAAATATATCCTGAAGGCCGGTACGGTCGACATTTGTCGGGCATGCCGCCGTCCCGGAGAGTCACTCAGGCATATCATCTCCGGTTGTTCTCATCTTGCTAACGGCGAGTACTTGCACAGACATAATCTCGTAGCCAGGATTATTCACCAGCAGCTTGCTCTTCTATACGGCCTTGTGGACCGCGAAGTACCGTACTACAAGTACTTACCTGCGCCAGTTCTCGAGAATGGTCGTGCCACGCCCTATTGGGATCGATTTATCATCACTGACAGGACTATTGTAGCCAATAAGCCTGACATTGTGATAATAGATCGATCGCAGTGCCGGGCCGTGCTCGTTGACATCACTATCCAACCATGATGAGAATCTCGTGTGGGATGCTGATTCGACGATCATTGTCCCGATAGTCGTTTCAGCGAACGGTCTCATAGCGAAGAGTCTCGACCAACACCTTGAGAGACTCGCTAGGTGGCTGGATCAAGGGTCAGATGGAGAAGGCGGTGATCTTGGACACGGCGCGGATAGTCCGCCGGTTCCTCTCCCTGAGGCCCTGACCACCGGCGGCGGCACCCTAGGTTAGGTTTTTTATAATGTTTTTTTTTTGTATTGTTTTTGTACGTGGTCTTGTATTTTATTAAGTATTCTTATTCGTCATTCGAATACATTTTGCCCATCTCTGGATATAAAGATTACGAAGTAAGTACTGAGTTACTGCATGACAAGTGTTTACAATTAGGTAGGTATATGTATGTACAGTTAGTGTTACTAAGTACTGTTTAGTCATTAACGGATAGTTTTAATGTTTGTGTATGTAAACATTTTATTTGAGTGTACTGCTTTAATAAGTTTATTAATTACATGTATGTGACATTTAGCGTTTGAATTGTCATTGTTTTCTGTACTTAAATGTCTGAAAAACCTTGGTTAAATTTGAAAATCTTATTTTTAGATTTTTTATCTATTTATTTATTTCTACGTCTTTATAAATGAATTTTGTCTATGACCGGAGTGAGCTTACCTATTTATTTCTCTACCTAGTCGGCTCATAAGTTCTGTCACTGGCCTTTAAAATTTAAATTTGGAACTCCTAAAACAAAAACCGTTCTGCATTTGAATTTCGAATCTTTATTAAATATTTGAGTAGTATAATTTTGCAATTTTCTGTTTTCTTCAACATGGAGTGGACGCTTAAAGATAGCCGTACCGCAATAATTGCACTATATCGTTGTGGTCACTCGCCGACTAAAATTTTTAAGCTACTTGAAAATTTAAAATTCTCTCTAAGATTTGTGTATCGTACCATAGAAAGATACAGTGAGGTCTCTAGTTTAAATGACAAGAAAAGAAGCGGTCGTCCGCGTACAGCTAGGACTCCAGCGGTTGTACAAGCAATTAGGGCACGCATTGCCAGAAATCCCGCTAGGAAACAAAAAGTTATGGCCCTCCAGATGGGTTTGAGCAAAAACACGGTGAAAAGAGTGCTTAATCAAGACCTGAGACTTCGTGCTTATAAACGAAAAACTGGCCATCTTCTCAATGGTCGGCTTAAAGCTTTAAGGCTTAAAAGATCTAAAGCTTTATTGAAGAATTACGCTAAAAATAAGCACCGTTGTATACTGTTTTCGGACGAGAAAATTTTTGACATAGAAGAAAACTGTAATAAACAAAATGATAGAGTGTACGCTCGCAATAGTAAAGAAGCGTCTAATAGCATTCCCCGTATTCAAAGAGATCATCACCCTTTATCTGTGATGGTTTGGCTGGGAGTTTCTTATGCGGGCGTCACTAGTATGCATTTTTGTGAGAAAGGAGTAAAAACTAGTGCCAAAGTGTACCAAGACACGGTGTTGACTAATATTGTGAAACCACTATCCCATACGATGTTTCTAAACCAGCATTGGGTTTTCCAGCAGGACTCTGCTCCAGCCCATAAGGCAAAGTCTACACAAGCCTGGCTCGCCTCTAATAAAATCGACTTTATACGGCATGAAGATTGGCCCTCCTCTAGCCCAGATCTTAATCCTTTAGACTATAAAATATGGCAGTATTTAGAGGAAAAGGTGTGCTCAAAACCTAATGCAAATCTAGACTCGCTGAAAAAATCTCTTGCTACGGCAGTGGCCAATATCGACATGAAAGTGGTGCGTGAATCCATTGACGACTGGCCACGAAGACTTCAAGCCTGTGTAGATAATTATGGCGGTCATTTTGAATAAATGTTATACATTTAGATTCTCTAGTTTATAAGCTTTAAAACGCTGTACAAATTATACGGAATAAACTTAAACTTTTGATTTTATTTGATACTATGTATATGACAGAACTTATGAGCCGACTAGGTATAATATACTTCAAAGCAATCTTACCATATATATATATATCCATTACCACCCAATCTTACCATATACATATAATCTTACCATATATACTTATTACTTAGATGCTTTTTTTTACTTTTAAGAAGACGAAAATGAGTTCAAACGCTAAAATGGCTCAAATTGTGTTTTTAATCAACTTGAAAAAGATAGGCGAGTCAAAATTATTTTCGTTGTCTTGCTTATTGTCCCCAAAAATGTGACGGAGTGGAGCTTTTTGTATGAAATTTTGTTTTTAGTTTTTCTCATGTAATATATAATCTACAGCCAGAAAGAGATGCAATAGCACTCAACTTTTTTTATTTAGTCGATATAAGACAAAAACAAAAACAAGCGTGACAGAATGGTCAGAAACAAGACAACGAAAATAATTTTGACCCAGGTAGGTACACGAAATTGAATGTAGTTAACGAAAACTTTAGAGTCTACCAAGCTAACTTATATTTTAAAAGTGCTGCCATTGCCATACACGTTAAATTAAAATGAAAATATGACGTACTACAGTTCCACACTTTGTCACTTCAAAATCGTTGCAGAGATTGCTAAGATGGACTTTAAAGGCCTGAGTACACCGGATGCGTGCGCGTTGTAATGTACAGATCCCTATGAGAGACGTCACACTGCTTGCGTTACGTGTGCGTGCACGGCTCCAACATTGAAGCGTACGTGCGCGTTGTAATGTACAGATCCTTATGAGAGACGGCACACTGCTTGCGTTACGTGTGCGTGCACGGCTCCAACATTTTAGCGCACGCGCACTTGCAGGTCTGCGCACACGCAGCCTGTGTGCTCTGGCCTTAAATAAGTACTTTGCCGGTTTTGTATAAAAAATAAAGTAACCGGATTTGACTTGAAAACCGGTCTTATTTAAATTATAAACTGAAATAATTGTGTTATTATTACTATACAGAAGTCGCAATCGCAATCTGTACCACGCGACCAAAATATCGTAAGCGCCGTAAATTCACGCTCCGTTTCTATGGTTTGTTGTCGAAACAACAACAAATCGCCGCTATACTTACTCAACCTCGTATCTGCACCACTCATTTGAGACAAAAACACCCGTATTCCGAATGAAAGAAAAGCGACATTTTCATCAAATGATTGTTGCAGATATGAGGTTGAGTAGGTATAGCGACGAAATGGCGCAAAATACTGGTTCTCTGTCTGTCTATACGTTAGTAATAATAGTTCAATGACTGAAATAGATGTCATATGGGGCATTTTCTATGAAAAGGGACCTTATTGTCGATGGCGCTTACGCTATTATAAACGTTGCTCCGATATAAATACAATTCCGCGCGACGCTGCGGCGTAAGCGCCATCGACAATAAGGTCCCTTTTTATAGAAAATACAACATATAAAGAAAAACTGACCAAGCTCTCCAGTGGCGAAAGCTTGGTCACCTTTTCTTTAGTACTAGACGACCCGCCCCGGCTAGAAGCTTCGCACGGGTAGTTCAATTAATTTACACAAAATTATACATATAAACCTTCCTCTTGAATCACTCTATTTAAAAAAATCGCATTAAAATCCGTTGCGTAGTTTTAAAGATCTAAGCATACATAGGGACAGACATACAGACAGCGGAAAGCGACTGTTTTATACTATGAAGTGATATAACATCTATTTCAGTTTATAATTTATACAGGTACTTAAAAAATATTTTATAAAATAATTTCATTTGTTCCCAGAGCGGTCTTATTAAAGTTTTGCTGTGTTTTTACCGGTACCCTCATCATGAGTTTTACCGGCCTTAAACGCTAGCGACTGTGTCAACTCAAACGCAGTGCGTCTCGTTTGCACCAATGTCAGTACGAGGAAGATGCATTGTAAGTTAGTTTAAGCATGTCAGTGTCAAACTCGTGGTAAGGATACTGGTTAGCATACTTGTAACTACAAAAAATATTTAGGGTAATGTAACTAATGTATTTAAAATAAAATAAATGTCAAACGTTTTTTATTGTAGACATATTTTTATCGTAAACTAGTGGAATATTGTAAATACTATTTAATATTATACAAATATTTATAAATAATTTTATGTAATATTAAATTATAGCTTATTTAGTCGTAATGTTTTTTTGCACAATTTTAGGTTTTTACAGCAATTTTGTATATTTTAGTTGTTAATAAATAATTGTGTGTTTAAGTAGAAATAAATATTTATTTGTCTATAAAATATTAGTGTTATTCAATCAAAATTTTTTGTGGTTATTTATTACTTACCATGAATTGATGATAAAGATTGATAAAAACTATCATATGGGGCATTTTTTTTCTCTGAAAAGGGACCTTATTGTCGATGGCGCTTACGCCGCACAGCTTCGCGCGGCATTGTATTTATTTCGGAGCATCGTTTATAATGGCGTAAGCGCCATCGACAATAAGGTCCCTTTTTATAGAAAATACCACAAATTTCATCTAAATCGGATCAGCGGTTTCAGCGTGAAGAGGAACAGTCAGAATTAATAATTAGAGGATGTTGATGTCAACTTTAGCCAGTCTTCAGCGAGACCACGGGGACAACGCCGTCCTCGAAACGTCGGAGGTAAATTTAAAAATTATTTTACGCGATTGAGTCCCGTTGTTGTGAATAATAATTGAGTTAGAATTACTTTCGCATTTATAATAGGTAAAGCAAGGACTTGCAGTCTGGAACGAAAGACAACAGCCTTCCAAGTTTTCGACCCAGAGGGTAATCTAGGCCTTATTGGGATTAGTCCGGTTTACTCACGATGTTTTCCTTCACCGAAAAGCGACTGGTAAATATCAAATGATATTTCGTAGGTACATAAGTTTCGAAAAACTCATTGGTACGAGCCGGGGTTTGATCCCGCGACCTCCAGATTGCAAGCCGCACGCTTTTACCGGCGTTTACCGTTCGTATTACCTAAGTGAGTACATTATTTTGGTATCTAATCTAGATGGCTTTGAAAGCAATTTTGCAATTATTGATACCTATATAATTATTTCATTACTTTACACGTGGCGGAAATATAATTTTTTTATTTCCAAGGCAAGGGCCTGACACTCTTTGAGAGAGAGATAGTCTTATTGCGATTCCTATAAGAGGAAAGAGAAAATAGTGCCATGCTTTGTCCCCTTATCACCGACCGGGTTTTTTTTCATGGTCGGGTTATGGCAGCATAGGCAGGAGGCGATGGCGAAATACCGAAATTTATAAGTGAAAGAGAAAAAGGATGCTGCCATACATTAACCTGTCAATACATGAATATGTGTTTCTCTTACCCCTGGTCGCTCGGTTTCATGTCTATAACTACTATACTTTGTCTATGTGAGAAGTTATTACACTTATTGTAGTCGGGTCATAGGTACAGTCTGGCAAAAAGGAGTAGAAATTTAAAAGTGGCAACACTGTAGTGTCGTCCCTTTCAAATCAATCTAAAGGGCTCTCCACACACGTACGCAAATCGCGGCGCGAAGCCGTGAACGCGAGTGTGGAGTCTAGTTCGCTAATTAGCGAAATCGACTCCAAAATCTCGGGTTCGAAAATATAATCCTGAGCGTAGCGAGTGTAACACACGAGAAGTAAACTACATTAGTAAACTTTTCACTTCACTATAAAGACAAGCGCAACATGAAAAAAAATAGCTCATAAAAAATAAGTCTTTATTTGTAGATACCGCATTATAGTATTGGAGCGTCGTAAATATCTAATAGCGTAAGCACCAATCGCCATTAAGGTACCTTTACCAGTGGAACGTCATATTTTACTATAAGAGCGTGTGCTGATATATATAAGTTTCGTAATGTGTATCTGTATTGTTGACTGAGATAAAACGCGTCAGTTTGTATGTCTCTTCCGCGCGGACGATCGTCTAAGGAATTTGTTACGTAAACTCACAAGTTATATTATTACACGATTAATTAGTTGTGGTATTATAAATGTACATTTTTTAAAAGTTTAATTAACAACAGTTTATTTTATAGAGAATTAAAAGCGAACAATTTAGAAAAAAAGTAAATTTATGTTAGTTTCGAGTGTCGTGTTGAAGTGAAGTTTTGAACAGTGAGTATTTATAATAATTGTTTTATTTATGATTAAGCAACTCTGGCTCAAACAGATGAACAGATTTTGATAAAGTTTTTTATTTAGTTATCTTGTGATTATTTAAGTCATTAAATATTATGTGAGGTAACTGTTCCAAACACGAAGCTGGCTCAATAGTTATTTGTGCAACACGAGATGGAAAATAACTTTGCTCTCGTGTTGCACACATCATTTTTCACCTCAGCAGCTCGAACAAGCCTACTTTCGTCACTCCCTGGAGTGAGGAAAGTGCGACTTTCCTCACTCCAGGGAGTGAAACAATGTAGCTTTTTAATTTAGTGAAGGCCATGAACTTCATACTACGGTACGGTACGGTCCGGTACGGTACGGTACGGTACGGTCCGGTACGGTACGGTACGGTACGGTGAGGTCCGGTCCGGTCCGGTCCGGTCCGGTCTCGTCTCGTATCGTATCGTATCTTATCGTATCGTACATATTATAATACTTTTTTTTTCTGTTTATTCTGTGTAATTCGAAATACATTTTAACCTTTAATATGTTCTCACTACTGAGGTGAAAAATTATGTGTGTAATTAAGTTATTTTCCATCTCGTGTTTTTGAGTCCCTCGCTACGCTCAAGATTCTACCTTAGAATCACTCGCTTCGCTCGTGATTCAATTATAGAATCTTTCGCTTTCTCGGGACTCAAAATAAACACTCGCAAGAAAAACCAACTTTCCTCTCTTGTTGCACAAATAACTATTTCACCTCAATAGTGAGAACATATTAAAGGTTAAAATGTATTTCGAATTACACAGAATAATACAGAGAAAAAAAAATGTAATAAAAGTATGAAGTGGCAGTTGATGGCCTTTACTAAATTAAAAAGCTACTTTGTTTCACTTCCTGGAGTGAGGAAAGTCGCACTTTCCTCACTCCAGGGAGTGACGAAAGTAGGCTTGTTCGAGCTGCTGAGGTGAAAAATTATTTTCGTAAGCTTCGTGGCCTAAACACGGTACTCGACTGAAAAACTCTATTATATTATATCACGATTGTATAAAATACTATTTGTAAACTGATTGTAAATATTAATGGAAATAAACAATTGGGATTATATGAGTCGCTAGCATAGACATGTCGCTAGGGACCTCATACAGCTCATACTATTTTCACTGTGACACTCGAAATGGTACTGAAATAGATAGATAGATAGATAGATTTTTATTCGGTATTAATCATACATTGTCAATTACATAATAAAAATTGATTACAAAAATCATAATAAATTAAAATTATTTAAATTCACATAAAAATTAATGTCGACAATTTTGAGATTCTAATACTTACATTAGGAAATCAGTAAAATATTATTCAAATTAAATACTTACAATTACAATAGAAATAATCACAATTACATTAGAATTAGAATTAGATGGACGAAAATAATGGTCACAATTACATTTATTACGGGGATTTGGACATACTTCATTCGTCCAGAAACTCATTTACCGAATAGTAGGCGTTCATTGTGCAATAATTCTTAAGTTTACGAACAAAAGTACAGTCGGTGTCAACGGTTCTGATTGGCTCGGGTATTTTATTATAAATTTTTGCTCCCATTATACCAAGTGATTTACCGGTTTTTTTAAGCCTATGCGCGGGGACAGCCAGTCCTGGCTTCCTCCTTGCGGAATTTCCCTTTGCCACAGGGAACTCATGCGGGTTTCTCCTCACATACTTGCCGACCTCGAAAACATAGAGAGATGGTACTGTCAAAACTCCAAGGTTAATAAAAAGCTGTTTGGCTGGCTCGTCCGTAGGAACACCGCATATTAGTCGGACAACTTTCTTTTGAATTATGAATGGCCGGTCCCTATCAGCTGCTAGGCCCCACAGGTCTATTCCGCTACTCAGGTGAGTATGAAAGTAAGCGTAGTATGCTGTCATAAGGTTCTGCAGCGAAAGTGTACGTCTTAAGCGTGACAAAGCGTAGTAGGCAGAGTTAAGTTTCGCACATAGCGCATCAATATGCTCACCCCACTGCAAACCCCTATCAAAAGTGAACCCAACGTAACGGGTATGATTAACAGGTTTAATTTGGTTGCCATTAACATCAACATCCAAATTTGATTGCACCGTACCACTGAGTGTAAAGTGAATTAGGTTTGTTTTGGCAGCATTCACTTGCATCCCGTTACTCTCAAACCAGTGCAGCAATTTAAAAATAACGTCCTTAGTATTAGACTGCAATTCCTCATGGTTACAGCCGTAAACGATTGCACAGATATCGTCTGCGTACATTACAAATTTAACAATAGTGCTGGGAAATGGCAGATCATTCACGAGCAATGCAAAAACGGTATTCCCGACATTCGAGCCCTGAGGCACGGAACGGTCCCCGATAGATCCCAGCTCAGACCGATCGCCATTTATATCTGTTATTTGACTACGGTCAGCCAAAAAAGATTTAATAATGTCTAAGGCTGTACCACGTACACCATAATGCTCTAGTTTAGACAGTATCAGTCCATGGTCAACCAGATCGAATGCGCGGGATAGGTCAAAAAATATAGCAGCCACATACCGTTTTGCCTCCAAGTTGTCAAGGACAGTTCGTAGTAGTTTGCGCGCTGCGCCTACAGTAGATCGGCCCGCCCGATAGGCGTACTGCTCATCGCTGAGTGCTCCGTTCTTGTTGAGAAACCCTAGGAGCCTATCACAAAGACCTGTTTCAAAAATCTTGGAGACTGCGGGTACAAGGGATATAGGCCGATAGTTTTTCATTGAGTCTTTGGCACCCTTCCCCTTGTAAACCGGAGTCACCCTGATTCTCTTAAGTGAGTCTGGATAGCAACCATTAAATATTGAGCTATTGAAATATTCGCACAAATGGTAAGTGAAGTTTAACGGTAGCCTATGGAGAATTGAGGTAGGGAACCCGTAAACGTCTTTAGTTCCCTTCGCTTTAAGTTTCTTTAAGATTTTTGCTACTTCATCAATAGTAAATGGTGCAATAAACATGGTAGACCCCTGAGACGGGCGGATAACGCACAACAGGCGCATTGCGTCTCCCAGGCGCGGGCGCACCGGGGTGTCGCGCACTACGCTCAAGTAGTGCTGGTTGAGCGCGTCAGCAAGCTCCCGGCCGGTGCCGCGCTCGCCGCACACCGCTCGACGCAGCACACCGAACTCATCCCTGCCACCGACTCGGTCCCTGCTAGTCTCGGCCTTAATTATGTCCCATAAGGCAAGGGATTTATTGGAGCTGGACTCGATTTTTTTATTCATAAAGGCCTTCCTGGTTTTACTGAGAAGACTGTTATGCTTACATTTATAGCTATTAATAAATTGCGTTAATTGAGTATTGTTTGGATGAAACCTCGCTAGTAGCCCCAAAAGCAAAAGAAACTCTTTGCTGTTTGCAGTCTCCTTATTTAACCACACTTTGTCTCTTGGCTTAATAGGTACTTTCTTGATAGGACAGAGGATTTCAAATGTCCTATGAAATTGCTTAAATAGTAGCTCAAAGCTATTAGTACTTGTGAGTGAAAACATAGACCAGTCAAAACTCTCTACTTTATCTAGGAATTGTGTTAGCTGTGTTTTGTTCGTAACTCTTTTCGTTACGTAACGCGTATGATCTCTTATCGTTATAAACGAGTATTTAAAAAGTATTGCACAGTGATCACTTATGCATGTATCTAGTGGGTTAACCGATACAGATTCTCGAGGCAAATTGGTATATGCATGGTCGAGGCAAGATGCCGAACTACCCTGGATTCGAGTTGGAAAGCTAACCATAGAAGTTAGATTAAATCGGGTCAATAAACCTTGGATGTCACGCCTTTGCTTTGTCCATTTCAATAAATCTATATTTATGTCACCCATTATCAGAATATTACTATTTTCGTTGGTTAAATAACTGAGTAATGAGTCTAATTGGCGAATAAAAATGTCCAAATCACCCTCCGTATTCGAGCGGTACACACAAATTATAATTAAATTAATGTCAACAACTTGTATTGCAGCTATTTCCACATGCATTTCTTTAGAGTAACTACACAGGTCGGGTCTATCTATAACTGTTAGCTTATTGTGGGCATAAATACACACACCGCCGTGTTGCCTAGTTGGACGACAAAATTTCGAAGTTAAAATATAATTATTAATGTTTGTCACTGTTAATTCATTAAGTTGTAACCAATGCTCGGTAAGCAGTAGAAGATCATAATTGATACCACCTTGAAGCAAACATTCAATTTCCGCAGTCTTATTTCGGAGACATCGCACATTTTGCATCAAGATATGCAATTGTTGTTCACGTACACTACTAGATCCGTTTTCCTTATTGCTCGCCGGCCGGCTGATCGCAGACTGAGCCGCGCCCGGCGCGGCGGGAGCGGACGAGAAACCAGTTCGCGAACTTCACACCGGCGGGCCACACAGTCGGCGAGCTCAGGTGTTCGTACATATGTTCCGGGAATCCTATTATAAACGAGGCGTGCCTTGTGGAGTTTATATGCCTCTTTTCTACGTAGTAGTCATTACACTTTTCGATTTTGTTTAGGAAAAGCACGATGTCCTCTTTGGTGGTATTCGGCTCGAAACACCAAGCTTGAATGTATTTCATTTGTGGCACAGCTTTTATAGTCTCATCAGCTTGCCCGGTTCCCACTACTATAGACTTCCGTTTCTTGTTCTTTTTATTAGTGTGTTTTCTCCATTGCTGGTCACCCACATCCATATTAGCATGATCATCCTCTGTTTGTTGCAGCAAGTCCTTGTCATTGCTCAAAATAGAATTGTTGCCGAGCGGCGAGTCGTTTATTAGCGGCGTAAGCGCTGTTTTTATGGCCACAACCAGTGTTACATTTCGGCTAATATCGGAGTCCCGAACATCAGGCGATTCGTCATGCTTCGGAACCTCTCGTTGGATCGGAGTGACGTTTCCTTTCTTTGTCCCACTCGAGAGCTTACTTATGCTTGCGGCTGCACTTGTCTTCGCTAGGCGCGGGGGTCGTTGGGATTTAACAGTCTGCGCATGCGCAGGCGCTAGTGCTGGCGCGGGTTGCGTTGGCGGTGCAGACGTAGTCGATGGTGATTGGCAGTTAACTTTTGAACCGCTGTCATTGTTCTTACACAACTGACAAATATTCGTTACCCGGTCGAATAAAATGCAATTTTGCTCAGTTACTTTTACTTCGAGTGTGTTCACTTTACTCACGAGTGATGTTACGGTCTTTTGCAACTCGCGTATCAGGTTTTCAAGCACTTTCGTCGACATTTTGCCGAAATATTGAATAAATACGCGGAGAGCAACTACAGTGCAACCGAACTCTACCCGGGGGGAGGGGGCAATGAATGAACGAATAGGGGATATTACTGCAATATTCTGCCACCAGAGTGCAGCACTAGCCTTTTGAGTAAACCATAGAGTAACTTATACATATTACTGTACCTTAAACAGGTTTTTGACAAGTTTTCAGAGATAATAAAATACTCAGAATAATGACTAAAGCATAGAAGTCGGGCAAAAATGCTTCGCAAATATGTATACCCGTACTTTACTTCCTTACGAATTAGATAATGTGCCGAACAGAGATGCATATATGCTTGTTATTTCTCATTTACGTACGGTGTCATAAGTTTGATAATTTGCTAGGGATGTAACTGTGTCGACTTTTTATATCGATAAATTATGCATAAGTTTATGTGCCGTGTAAAAGAATAATCACGAAATTGGCAAATTGATAATAGTCTGGCTAATGAAAGTTGAACCTGAAAAAACGCGGCTATTTCAAGAAATCTGTAGCAGGCGGCTCGTTGAAATGAAATGAAATGCGTGGAATACAAGGATTGCATAACTTTTATACTTTTTATAATTTTCATATTCTAAAAATCATTAAAAAGTATAAAAATTATGCAATCCTTGGAATCAAAGAGCCGCCTGATATGAGGATTAATGCATGTACCTAATATAGCCTTTATCTCATTTGCAGTCTACCACTCAGAACCGTCTAACTATACCTCTCGTTTTTTATCATTAGAAAGAAGGCGAGCGATCTTAACGTGTCGTTTTATCGAAAAACACTTTGAAAATAAGTCACAACAAATATAATATACGATCATTTACATACTTTTGCTTTCATAAGTAAAATATTGCTATATTTATAAAAAAACTTGTCAATAAAAAGACACGTGGAATTGCTTTACCGTTTTTTCTAATGCTAAAAGACTAAGTATAGTTTCTAGTCACGTACAGTCAGCTGCAGAGAAAAGGCACCCCCCCTGCATACAAAGTTCTGTAAATTAGTATGGACGTGGGGTACCTTTTCTCTGCAGCTGACTGTACCAAATAGGAAATGAAACAAAAAAACGTTTTTTTATTTAATAATAGGGAATATTACGCGAAACTCGGCGTAGGTGGCGCCACTATCACAATCTGAGGGTCTATCGCGAAACAAGAAAATCGAACTTTCGTTATCTAACATCTCTGTCACTCTTGCGTATTCGAGCGATAAAGAGGCAGCTAGATAACGAAATTTCGGATTCGAGTTTTCCGGTAGGTCCCCTGAAAACTTGTCAAAAACCTGTTAAACTGCACTGAAAAAGCTAGTACTGCACTCTGGTGGCAGAACATTGCAGTAATGTCCCCTATTCCTCGTCCTTTGGAAATCTGAAATAAAAAGTTGAGTTTTGTGACCAACAATATTAATAAAAGGAACATTCATCAGTGATCATTAATGTCTTTTTTATTAGGGTTCCGTACCCAAAGGGTAAAAACGGGACCCTATTACTAATACTTCGCTGTCCGTCTGTCTGTCACCAGGCTGTATCTCATTAACCGTGATAGCTAGACAGTTGAAATTTTCACAGATGATGTATTTCTGTTGCCGCTATAACAACAAATACTATAAAGTACGGTCCCCTTGGTGCGCGCGTCCAACCCGCACTTGACCGGTTTTTAGTATTAAACTATAGTCTGGCAAACACAATCTGTCAGTAAGTAAGAACAAAGAAAACTATAGGTACAGTCGAAGGCAAAAATATCGATCCAGACAAATGGCTTAAAAATATGTGAACACGATTTTATTGTCTGAGCGTACACATATTTTTGAGACTTTGGGAATGTATATATATTTATGCCCTTGACTGTACTCATCAATTAAAATGAGACAGTCCTGGGCCAAACTATAAGAAAGCTGTAAATGTCGATAGGTTATTGATCTGAGGTCGATACATCACTATGCCAAAAATATAACCTTTCATACTTAGCAGAAAAGTTCGAAAATATATGCAAAAATCTATATAGACTTGAATGCAAGTAATAATTACATAAACAACATATCGATTTCTATGTTTAGGGTCAGGTCCTATAAATAAATTTCTTCAAAATTGAACAAAACTCACCGATTAAAGGTTATCGGTTCGTGCGTATTTTCTTTTCTTCCTGTATGCGATTTACAGCCCTCGATCACACAAGACATTATCACAAAGGGAACTTCAAACCATTACAAATAAAAACTCAGCACGTTTTCCAACAATCTTTCAGGAATAGCAAAAATATAATTAAAATAAACCAAGATGACCGCTGAAATTCCCGAAATATTTCAACTAAAATAATACGACTATGTCAAGTTGTTACAGTTGACACCTACCAGTGAAATAACGAACATATATTTTATTTGGCTGGATTATATTATAGAACCACATAGAACCATTTGACATTTCCCTCAGTTCATCTTATGACAATACTGAAAAAAACGAAAGAACTTGCGGATTGTTGTCTCACTCACTCATAGACAAAAAGTAATAGCGTGTTGTGAATACGATATCTTTTACCAAGCTTTTATTTTTGCCCGGCTTCTTTGCTTTAGTCATTATTCTGAGGCCTAAACTGTTGTTGATAGTTTGGCTTAAAGGACTCGCATCCAGACCATAAATGTTCAAAAAAAAATGTTGACCGTTGAATGTTGCCATGATAAAAAACATTGTTAAATTGTAGGGAAATTTATTAAAGAAATATCTCAGAATAATGACTAAAGCATAGAAGTAAGGCAAAAATGCTTCGCAAATATGTATACCCGTACTTTACTTCCTTACGAATTAGATAATGTGCCGAAAAGAGATGCATATATGCTTGTTATTTCTCATTTACGTACGGTGTCATAAGTTTGATAATTTGCTAGGGATGTAACTGTGTCGACTTTTTATATCGATAAATTACGCGCTTTTATTCTCTCTGTATAAAAAATCTAGAATTTGGCACATAAATAATAGTAATAAAATAAACAAGGCAGTTTACATGTTCTTGATCACTATGTGCCTAGTCATACAGTGCGACATAAAATAGTACTAGAAGTTAAAATTTATAATTTGTTAAAAATATTATATATAAGTATTCTCTCATACAAAAAGTACTTTAGTTTTTTTTTGTAACTGTCAAACTAGTAGACTTGTTAATTGTATAAAATTTTGTAAACTGTATGAAACCGTAAAAATACTTTGCTAGAGTTTAACTATGTAATTTTTCGTTTAATTTAATTATTCTAAAATTAACCTATATACCTATCCAAAATATATATATACATATCTGATAAAAATAATATCCCGCACATATATCAATGTGGTTCAGTAAGGGGGCGGACTGAAAATCAGCGCTGTGCGGTCAATTTCTAATGAAGTGGCTGGCGCAGCATACGCTGAGCCCGTTCTTTTTGTCGCGCATGCCAATTTTTAATGTTATTTGTAAATATATTCCTGTAATTTCTCTTTTGTTGTGTGGCAATAAATGTTTTCTTATTCTTATTCTTAAAAATAAAAGGGAACAAAACAATTTCCCTCAGAATAATGACTAAAGCATAGAAGTAAGGCAAAAATGCTTCGCAAATATGTATACCCGTACTTTACTTCCTTACGAATTAGATAATGTGCCGAAAAGAGATGCATATATGCTTGTTATTTCTCATTTACGTACGGTGTCATAAGTTTGATAATTTGCTAGGGATGTAACTGTGTCGACTTTTTATATCGATAAATTACGCGCTTTTATTCTCTCTGTATAAAAAATCTAGAATTTGGCACATAAATAATAGTAATAAAATAAACAAGGCAGTTTACATGTTCTTGATCACTATGTGCCTAGTCATACAGTGCGACATAAAATAGTACTAGAAGTTAAAATTTATAATTTGTTAAAAATATTATATATAAGTATTCTCTCATACAAAAAGTACTTTAGTTTTTTTTTGTAACTGTCAAACTAGTAGACTTGTTAATTGTATAAAATTTTGTAAACTGTATGAAACCGTAAAAATACTTTGCTAGAGTTTAACTATGTAATTTTTCGTTTAATTTAATTATTCTAAAATTAACCTATATACCTATCCAAAATATATATATACATATCTGATAAAAATAATATCCCGCACATATATCAATGTGGTTCAGTAAGGGGGCGGACTGAAAATCAGCGCTGTGCGGTCAATTTCTAATGAAGTGGCTGGCGCAGCATACGCTGAGCCCGTTCTTTTTGTCGCGCATGCCAATTTTTAATGTTATTTGTAAATATATTCCTGTAATTTCTCTTTTGTTGTGTGGCAATAAATGTTTTCTTATTCTTATTCTTAAAAATAAAAGGGAACAAAACAATTTCCCTCAGAATAATGACTAAAGCATAGAAGTAAGGCAAAAATGCTTCGCAAATATGTATACCCGTACTTTACTTCCTTACGAATTAGATAATGTGCCGAAAAGAGATGCATATATGCTTGTTATTTCTCATTTACGTACGGTGTCATAAGTTTGATAATTTGCTAGGGATGTAACTGTGTCGACTTTTTATATCGATAAATTACGCGCTTTTATTCTCTCTGTATAAAAAATCTAGAATTTGGCACATAAATAATAGTAATAAAATAAACAAGGCAGTTTACATGTTCTTGATCACTATGTGCCTAGTCATACAGTGCGACATAAAATAGTACTAGAAGTTAAAATTTATAATTTGTTAAAAATATTATATATAAGTATTCTCTCATACAAAAAGTACTTTAGTTTTTTTTTGTAACTGTCAAACTAGTAGACTTGTTAATTGTATAAAATTTTGTAAACTGTATGAAACCGTAAAAATACTTTGCTAGAGTTTAACTATGTAATTTTTCGTTTAATTTAATTATTCTAAAATTAACTTATATACCTATCCAAAATATATATATACATATCTGATAAAAATAATATCCCGCACATATATCAATGTGGTTCAGTAAGGGGGCGGACTGAAAATCAGCGCTGTGCGGTCAATTTCTAATGAAGTGGCTGGCGCAGCATACGCTGAGCCCGTTCTTTTTGTCGCGCATGCCAATTTTTAATGTTATTTGTAAATATATTCCTGTAATTTCTCTTTTGTTGTGTGGCAATAAATGTTTTCTTATTCTTATTCTTAAAAATAAAAGGGAACAAAACAATTTCCACACTAAATTGTTGCCATGCATTTTACGTCAATTATGTGACAGTTACGTAGAAAGTGGCGCCCTCATTTAATTTCTACTATTTTTTGTTATACGAATGTCCTTTTATTTTTATTTTTATTTTATTAATTCAAAAAATTTACACAGCATTACAGCGAACTAATACACTGAGAAATTTATAATAGAAAGTATTTATACAACTAGGTACATGATACAGTCTAGAAAGGACAACAGAACAAATGTAAGAAAAAAAACTAGTACAAAACAATTAAAATTTTATTACGCATACGAGTAACACCTCCCCGCGGCCGGACAATACAAGCGCACGAGTAACGAGAACGCTGCGCTGAGGCGAAAGACGACTATAGTGTCGAGTAAGTAAACAGTCCACTCGCTATTCGGCACGCCACTCGTACGCATAACTAAATAGGTAAATACAGATTTTGCATCTGGAATAAGCTACGTCACACACGATAACAATATTGTATATACAGTAAGCCAAGAAAATTCTCTCTCTAAATTATATTAGCTACTTCCTGTAGTGATAATATGATAATTTATTACATGCATAAATTCTCATATTATACTACTAATATAGCAAATATCTCATTTGCATTCCACCACTCAGAATCTTCTAACCACGGTCTCTCCTGCCAGAGGAGCACGGGCCGCTTCTCCAGGCATGCCACCCTTAATGATAGGTATCATTCGTTGGTCTCTTGCATCGGTCAATGTGCCAGCTCTTTTGGAGCCAACCGGCATATCGAGAAGTGACGGCAAGAGACCTGATGGGATGTCTTTGATTCCGTGGAGTATGGGGCGGGTGCTAGTGTGGGATGCAACCTGTGTAGACACGCTGGCCCCGTCACATCTCCACGAAACCTCTGTGAGGGCGGGAGCTGCTGCGGAGGCGGCCGAAAATGCAAAGGTGGGCAAATACCGCGGTCTCGGTGCCGAATACAGGTTTGTTTCTTTCGGCGTCGAGACCCTGGGTCCGTGGGGTCCAGCGGGCTAAGCACGGTCGCATTTTTATCGCCTGTCACCATGCCTGTTACGTTCTAACAAGTACGTAAGTGCGAAAGTGACAGGCAGTGACAAACGATAAAAATGCAACCATGCTGCCATCGCTGGCGCTCTGAGTCTCTTTGGCGACCTTTCAAAGAGACTCAGGGACGTAACTGGGGACCGGAGAGCTGGCAGTTACCTCGCTCAACGCATCAGTCTGGCAGTTCAGCGGGGTAACGCACCCAGCATCTTAGGGACCTTGCCGCAGGGGCCTTTTTTAGATTTAGTTTAGTTTTATTTTTATTAAGATTTATTGTAATTTTAAGTTGTTTTTATTTATTGTTTTTGTACCTTATATATTAATTATGAAATAAATAAATATAAACTAATTGGTACTTATCTTATGTACCAAATGGGAAATGAAAAAAAAAACGTTGGTGTAAGTATATATTTTTTTTATTTCAATAACGTTAATGACATCTTTTGTCAACCATATTTTCATATTTTACATTAGGCCTCCTAGCCTAGTCGTAATAATACTTATTATATACAATGACCCTGCCTACGAAGCAGTAGGTCCCGGGTTCGAATCCTGATATGATGGTGACGGGCATTTGTTTGTGGATTTATCACAAGTATTCATTCCTGAATCATAAATATTTTCTATGCATACTAATGTCTATGATATAATGATATTTATATACAATATACAGTGGAATCCGTTTATTACGACCAGTCGGTTAATATGATTTATGAAGCAAGTAATTGTAGGGCGAAGTTTGGGTTTCATATAAAACTCTTTGTAACAAAGTGCCCCCTTAAACCGAGCTGAATGACGTTCCACATCAAAACTACTTTTATTAAACTAGCCATGAGTTTAAAGTTATTGGCCCTTAAATAATATGGTTTTGGTTAAAAAGCTTCTTATTTTATCACGAGGTACACAAGCCTGTTTAATTATGTAGTGGATGCGCACTGTTAAATATATCTTACATACAGCCTTAATAAGTAACATCCTGTGATTGTTTTCGAAATCTTGTTGATTAGAATGAACATTAAGATTTTCAAAAAGCCTCGATTCTATAAATGTACCACAGACCTTGTTTATGATGGTCATGACATCTTTTCGTCGTCCTAACAATTCCCCGCTCACTGTACTTTTTTGTTGCCTAATAATTCTCTCCGTTGCTTCACATATTTTAAAAACATCTTTCGATGGCACTAAAAGCCCGCCTCTGTCTTTGATAGTTATCAATGTAACTCTCTCTAAATTGTTTTCATTGTCGCATAGACTTTCAATACAATTTTCGCACTTCAAAGATGTTTTTAGTTTTCTTACAACGTAACCGGCCATGTAATGTACAATATCTTTAGAATATTCACTCAGCAAATTCGGAGATGGAACGTAATCGTGATCTTCAAGAACATGGAATTGCGACATACTTGCAGCTTCTGAGTATTCAGCATCACGTACAAGGCAAACATTTCCACTGCTCTGGTTTATAGCATCAACTGGATTTTTAGGCTTGTAATTCAGGATACTTATCCTTTCCAAAGGTATGCAATTGCCGGTAGAACCTTCCTTAAATTGAGCGTGCGCTAGTAATCTCTTGTAAGCAGCTTGAAAGGTCCGAGCAGAAGGATTGTTATTGCAGCCACACTTTGATCTTATTGCTCCAAAAAAGAGCTCAATCTGGTCTTGTGACATCTTATATGTGCACAGGTACTGTAACTTATTGTTGACTACTGTATTCTCGAAAATTTTTAACAGCGACTTCATGCAAACCAAGAAACCGTTGAAACCGGTTTTCCGGTTCGAATCAATGAGGTACGTACCGTCCTCCAGTTTTAAGTGTCTTATGTAGCTGTCTGCAGTTTCGAAGAATAATTTTGTTTCTTCAAAGTTAAAAGTTGCTAATGCCCGTTTCCAACCTTTGGCTCGCATATTGCGGCTGTTGAATATGT
This sequence comes from Cydia strobilella, assembly GCF_947568885.1. Lineage (NCBI taxonomy): Eukaryota > Metazoa > Arthropoda > Insecta > Lepidoptera > Tortricidae > Cydia > Cydia strobilella. The sequence goes on from NC_086067.1 coordinate 792,189, forward strand.
CAAAAAGATTGTTGAAAACTCTAATAAATTTTATAGTGCCGTCACAATCCTCAAATCCCGGGATGCTTTTTTCTTTGCAATATTGCAAAGCATCAGCGACTGAGTTGCTAAAAAGCTGTGTCGCAAGACGGACTTTCATTTTTTGTTTAATGAAGTTTATGTGGCATCGTCTTAGTTTATTACCAAGATGTAATCCCTCATCTTCTTGTAACTTTACAAGCTTTTCTATGTAGTTCCATGATATGATGTTGTTATCACAATCTATCAATATTTTTTTATCAGCAAATGCGTTGCGAACCAACTTTATGTTATGGCACGGATCTGGCCATAAACATATCTCTGAATCGGACTCGCCACATTTGAACGATGTGGAGCCTGCAGACACATCACAACCTAAATGAGTACTCATTGCAATATTTGATGCTGCTCCGTCAAATGTTAATGAAACTACAGAAATACCACATTCTTGAAGTAGATGTATACATTGACGTACCAGTGTCGCTTTCTGCTCGGATTTTATGGACTGTATTAAAAAATAGCCGACTGGAATTTTCCATGTGTCATTTAAGCATGTCACCATGAAAGTTAAAGCTTGTGTGGCTACGGGTACGGAATCCGAATCGAATTCACAGCCAAGATTTACGAAACCATAATAGTTTTGGTTATGACTATCCCATTCAATCAGTTTCCGGATAGCCATTTCATCTATAGCCAAGGCACAAAACAGTGATTTGTTCGGGGCTTGTTGTACGCGTGCTTTGATGCTATCAAAAGATTCTGAGGTGAATCCGGGGTTGCAGTCGACTCCTTTATACCAAGTAGTAATGGTTTTCGGATGTGGCAGGACGTCTTGAAATTGCTCTCGAATAAAAGTGTATGCTTTTGGTGAAAGGTAATGCAATGTCACTGCAAATTTTTTAATTTCCTGACTGTACTCCCTAGTTAAAGATTCACCTCCTTGTTTTTGTAAAAATCGCCGTATAATATCATTTTGGTTTATATCATCCAATAATGTTATATATTCAGTTTCAACATTTTCTTGTTTCAGCCGATTTATTAAAATAGTATACAGATCGTCAGTTTTCTTCCCTAGGCGTGAGAGACGCTTTGTTAAAGTATTTATTTTCCGAAAGCGTCTCTGGGAAACTTTCTTAGCTCTTTCCAGTTCTCGCTGCAATCTTAAGATGGTTCTTTCATGTTGATCGCATGTAGAACATGCAGACGTGTTACATGTCTTTTTTTTACCAGAAAACGGCTTTGTCAGAGTATTTCGTCGTCGGGGATGTTTTTCAACTCTATCTAGTTCATGTTGCCATCTTGAAATTTTCCGTTTAGGTTGATTGTTTGCAGGGGTGTTGTATCCTAGTGTTGTACTGAAGACTGGCTCCTAGAAAAAGCAATGAAAGAAATAACAACAATCCCATCAAAAACGTAAATATGAAAAGCCAAGTTCAATATATTATATATGCCTTGGTTGTTGACTTCAACGACAAATGAAGTGAGATCTAAATGGGTGCCAAGTTCAATGGTCAGTCCTTATTTATTTATAACAACATAAAAAATGTTATAACAACTTAAAATAGTAGTAGTAGTAGTAGTAGTAGTAATCACTTTATTGTACACAACACAGGTTTACAAAAAATAAATTACAGTAATGGAAGTACAAAGGCGAACTTATTTTTATCTCTATCCCTATCTCTATCTCTTCCAGCTAACCTTCAAAGTAAAATATAATTTCTTCTTAAAACTGAGGATAATATATTGAAGCATAAGGTTTGACTTGGCTAGTTCTCATATACGAATTATATTATAGCGAAAATTTGGCTTGTTGGTCAAAACTAACCTTCGAACATAGGGCTCTTCCATGACTGTTTTAATAGGTACTTAATCATATGACTAATATGAGAACTAGCCAAGTCGAACCTTAGGCTTCAATATCTTATCCTAAGTTTTAATAAGAAATGATATTTTGAGTTGTTAATTTTTTTTTAATGTTGTTGTAAATAAATAAGGACTGACCATTGAACTTGGCACCCATTTAGATCTCACTTCATTTGTCGTTGAAGTCAACAACCAAGGCACATATAATATGTTGAACTTGGCTCTCATTTCTCATTTATGTTTTTGATGGGATATCATTACTTTTTGTACAGAAATTATTAAGCGCTTATGAGCGCGGCTGCCGCTCGCTCGGGCACGTTCGCGTCAAGGATGTCGCACCGCTCCTCGCCCCGCTGTTCCAGATATGTTTGGATTTAAAAAAATAAGGGTGGTATTTTACTCATTAAGTATTCACGTGAAGACCACATAAAGACAGGCTGTCATTAATTTTGTTGCTATAGTTCTTATTACAGGCGCTACAAGTAATTGTTCCTAATAGAAACAATTAATTGAAAAATTATAATAACATGATAAAATTTTACTAGTTTCTGATTTTTTTCTTTATATTCACCTAACTATCTATCTGGATGCCAAATTTGAACTTTCTAGGTCATTTGGAACAGGGTTAGAGTTTTGGTCAATAGGTACGTGATAAAAATGTCGATTTTTGGACGTTAATATCTAAACAACCGTTTGAGGTGTGTTTATGAACCTTTAACAAACAGATATATGAAATGAAATTATACCAAATGTCGTGTATATATACATATAAACACATATATAACACACAAGTTTCTACATAACATTATTTAATTGTAATAACATTTGATACTTACCGATTTGAAGGGGATATCAAAGTTAATTCCTGAGTCCGCTATTATGCTATGACTGGAAATGTCCATATGTTCGGCATCACATACATCCATAGGCACTGCAGCACTCACTGCACTTACCTTAAATTAAAATGTAAATAAATTATAGGAAATAAACTATGGTCAAATTCTTATGAGACAATACACACAATGAAGTTGTATCAAGTGTCGTGTGTCCTTATTATAATATATATGTAAGTATATTTATATTGTATGCAAGATCTTAGTCCTAGGCGCTCATTACTTGAAGCATTAGTATTATACGGCATCTGTAACAATCAGTTTGACTGTATTGCTCTTAACAATAAACTTTTCACCTCAGCAGCTCGAACAAGCCTACTTTCGTCACTCCCTGGAGTGAGGAAAGTGCGACTTTCCTCACTCCAGGGAGTGAAACAATGTAGCTTTTTAATTTAGTGAAGGCCATGAACTTCATACTTTCATTACATTTTTTTTATGGTATGGTACGGTACGGTCCGGTCCGGTCTCGTCTCGTATCGTATCGTATCGTATCTTATCGTATCGTACATATTATAATTAAGGTTGACTGGTAGAGAATGCCTTTTATGGCATTAAGTCCGCCTTTTGTACTGTAAGGTTTTTCTTTTGTGCAATAAAGATTAAATAAATAAATAAATAATACTTTTTTTTCTGTTTATTCTGTGTAATTCGAAATACATTTTATCCTTTAATATGTTCTCACTACTGAGGTGAAAAATGATGTGTGCAACACGAGAGCAAAGTTATTTTACATCTCGTGTTTTTGAGTCCCTCGCTACGCTCAAGATTCTACCTTAGAATCACTCGCTTCGCTCGTGATTCAATTATAGAATCTTTCGCTTTCTCGGGACTCAAAATAAACACTCGCAAGAAAAACCAACTTTCCTCTCTTGTTGCACATTAATAACTATAGTTATAGAGTACCCAGCCGCAGTAGACAGCGAGAGGCGCGCCCGCACCAGCTGTTTGTAACCGGCCGCTGCCGCACGCACGCTGGTGAGCGCGCTCCTCTGCGCAGACTTGTCAGTACTTACAATAAAAAATTTAATCACATAGATATTTTTGGTTGTAGTTTAAGTGTATATAAAAAAACGTATTATTGATGTTTTAACACTCCCTACAAACTAAGTACTTTATTTAGTTTCTTACACTGTATTTCAAGTACCTACCCAACATATTTATGCATAATCAACCATTCTGTTGTTGTTGACACCGGTAGTCCTTAAGACTGACGGTGATTAGTTTGACTCTGAACGAACATTATTCATGTTAATTAGTGGTAAGCGGTGTGGGCCACACATATTGTAGACATTGTAGTAATTAGTATAATATGTATTACTTGTAGTGGCTGTTTGTTTACCTAAATAAATTGTTAAAAAAAATATATATATATATATATATATATATATATATGACGATGATGCCTATGATATACTTAATAAAAAAATAATTGAAGAAATATGTGTTACCGCATTTTTGTCACTTGAATGTTACATTTCTAAATTATTGTGCTATATGGGATTTGACACTTACCAATTTTGAAGGGACATCAATGTTAATTCCTGACTCCGTTAATATATTATGATTGGAAACTTTTATGTGTTCTGCATCACAAACATCCATAGGCACTGGAGCACTTACCTTAAAATAAAATATTCATTCATGAATTATTTAATATTGTTGGGAAACTCCTAACGCTTGCCGCATATTATGATAATGCTTTGATAGGTTTTGCAAAGACAAGTACTTTTTTATACTTCGTCGGTGGCAAACAAGCATACAGCCCGCCTGATGTTAAGCAGTCTCCGTAGCCTATGTACGCCTGCAACCCCAGAGGAGTTACATGCGCGTATTTGCGTAAGTATTTGTTCAAATATTACCCAAGTGTCATCAAAGTGTGTATCTGTCAAATGTAATGTTGGTATAGCTTCAGCTTTCAGCCGCCTCCGCTTAATATTTTCATTTGTTAGAAAATAATCCGGTGTGAAGTGTTTTGAGCATATGTGGCTATGATTTTTCCAAGCCCAATTTCGCCTATTTACACGGCATATCCATTTATTTTTTAAGTTCTCATCCTTTGGAAATCTGAAATAAAAAAAGTTGAGTTTGCCAGATAGGTAACAAGAGAATAAATAAGTACCTAACTAAAGAAAGTATGTAGTTAGTATTGTATTAAATAGTAAGTAGTGTTAACTAAACAAAGCTATGAATGTCGATGTTATTATTCTAAGGTCGATAAAAACACATACACATCACTATGCGGAAAAACATAACCTTTCATACTTCGCAGAAAACTCCGAAAATACATGTTAAAATATATTCAGAACAGAATACGGTGATAGTTAGATAAACTACTAATATTGATTTTTATGTTTAGGTTGGGTCTTATAAATTAATATCATCAAAATTTAACAAAACTCACCGATGAAAGGTTACTCGTTCTTCCGAATTTTCTTTTCGTGATGAATGTGATTTACATCCTTCGATCACGCAAGCCATTGCGAGATAAGAAACTTGGAACCATAACAAATAATATCCAGGTACGTTTTCCAAGAATCGTTTGCGAATATAAATATTATAATTAAAAATCAGCGAGATGACTGCGAAATATTTGAATTGATTTAATACGACTATGTAAAGTTGTTACAGTTGACACCTACCTGTCAAATAACGAACATATATTTTATTTGGCTGGATTATATTATAGAACCAATAGGACCATTTGACATTTCCCTCAGTTCATCTTATGACAATACTGAAAAAAACGAAAGAACTTGCGGATTGTTGTCTCACTCACTCATAGACAAAAAGTAATAGCGTTTTGTGAATACGATATCATTTACCAAGCTTTTATTTTTGCCCGGCTTCTTTGCTTTAGTCATTATTCTGAGATAAAATATGACATTGATGCATCAAGGCGGTTTGTTTACAGACGAGGACCTAATACCGGGAAACACGAGTCAGAAATTTCGCTATCTGCCTCTTTGTCGCTCGAATATGCAAGAGTGACAGAGATGTTAGATAACGAAACTTCGATTTTCTTGTTTTGCGATAGACCCTCAGATTGTGGTAGTGGCGCCCCCTGCGCAGAGTTTCGCGTAATATTAAATTCCTTGACCAGCTTATACCGTCGCCTTCAGATATATCGGAGCGGCCGAGTTGCTTACAAATATCTGAACACGCACTTTAACGCCCTGACATTATGGGCGTGTTTAGATATTTGTGAGCACCTCGGCCGCTCCGATATATCTGATGGCGACTGTACAATGGGCCTTTTGCGTTACGTTATGTTAGTTTACGCCATTCCGAGGTTGACGGTTGACATTGACTTGACTGTAAACATTAAGTTATATTTGTGGTCAAGACAAGACAAAGCATTTATAGCGAACATCCATTCCATACTAATTTGTGGTATTTTCTATAAAAAGGGACCTTATTGTCGATGGCGCATTATAAACGATGCTCCGAAATAAATACAATGCCGCGCGACGCTGTGCGGCGTAAGCGCCATCGACAATAAGGTCCCTTTTCATAGAAATGCCCCATATTATAAATGCGAAAGTCTGTCTGTGTGTGTGTGTTACCTCTTTACGCTTAAACCGATGAACCGATTTAGTTCAAATTTGGTATAGAGATAGTTTGGGAAGGACATAGGGTAATTTTTATCCCAAAAGTCATTCTTCAAGGGGGTGAAAAGTGGGGGTGAAAGTTTTTATGGAAACTCGATAAAAAATAATTAAGCTACCCAAAATTACTAACTCCATGCAGACGAAGTCGCGGGCAAAAGCTCTGTCTGTCTGTCTGTCTGTGTGTTACCTCTTCACGCTTAAACCGATGAACCGATTTAGTTCAAATTTGGTATAGAGATAGTTTGGGAAGGACATATGGACATAGGGTAATTATCCCAAAAGTCATCCTTCAAGGAGGTGAAAAGTGGGGGTGAAAGTTTGTATGGGGACTCGATAAAAAGCAGATTAGATAAAAAATAATTAAGCTACCCAAATTACTAACTCCACGCAGACGAAGCCGCGGGCAAAAGCTCTGTCCGTCTGTCCATGTGTTACCTCTTCACGCTTAAACCGATGAACCGATTTAGTTCAAATTTGGTATTGAGATAGTTTGGGAAGGACATAGGGTAATTTTTATCCCAAAAGTCATCCTTCAAGGGGGTGAAAAGTGGGGATGAAAGTTTGTATGGGTACTCGATAAAAAGCAGATTAGATAAAAAATAATTAAGCTACCCAAATTACTAACTCCACGCAGACGAAGTCGCGGGCAAAAGCTCTATCTGTCTGTCTGTCTGTCTGTGTGTTACCTCTTCACGCTTAAACCGATTAACCGATTTAGTTCAAATTTGGTATAGAGATAGTTTGGGAAGGACATAGGGTAATTTTTATCCCAAAAGTCATCCTTCAAGGGGGTGAGAAGTGAGGGTGAAAGTTTGTATGGGGACTCGATAAAAAGCAGATTAGATAAAAAAATAATTACGCTACCCAAATTACTAAACTCCACGCAGACGAAGTCGCGGGCAAAATAGTATATTATACATTTATTGATAAATGATTTTTTAGTTTTATTATTTTAGAACACCATATGACTTTTGACCCATGTTCTTTCACTGATATGTGTTGTTAAATATCAAACTGTGTCGCCAACGCCGGCTATCTACACGAGTATAGGCCAAAGGTATGGCGCCGTCTATTCGAGGATAAATTTTTCTTGATTTTCCGAGGCACGTTTTTTTCTTAGACTTTACTTATCTTATACGGAGTTACTAGCACTAGATAATGGGCGTGGTCTAATAGATGTGCTATTACAGCCAACAAAACTGGTTAGCTTAGCACGCCTGCATACATATTTTCATTTCTCATGCTCTGAAAAGTGGGTCGTCGTTGTTCTAAAAAGTGTGCAGTAAATAATACGTTTCTGCTATAGAGTTCCTACTGTACTTTCTAAGTACGTTTTTTTCTTTTCAGGGTTCTGTACCCAAAGGGTAAAAACGGGACCCTATTACTAAGACTCCGCTGTCCGGCTGTCACCAGGCTGTATCGCATGAACCCTGATAGCTAAACAGTTGAAATTTTCACAGATGATGTATTTCTGTTGCCGCTATAACAACAAATACTAAAAACAGAATAAAATAAATATTTAGGTGTGGCTCCCATACAAACAAACGTGATTTTTTGCTGTTATTTGCGTTATGGTCGTGCGCGAGTCCGACTCGCAGGTGGCCGGTTTTTAATTATATATTTAATTTCTTTGTAGTTACCCGTTAAATTTTTATTTATGACGCAATATAGAATATTTACTTACTTACTAAATCTAATAAACCTGGAAAAGTTCATGGTCACTGGTTCGGTGGAAAGAAGGAAAAGGGGCCGCAGACCAACGCGGTGGTCCGACCAGGGTGCGTAGCCAACGTGCCAATCGTTAACGCTCCGAACGTTGGTCTGGTGAAGAAGGCGCAAGAGATCGAAATGCCTGGAAATCTGCCATCCGAAATCATGTGCTCCACGATGGCTCCACGTAGGAGGTCATGACCCACAGCACTGAGGAGAACGAAGCAAGGAGGAGGACTAGGTAACTCTAACGTCTAGCAAGGGCCTTATATATTAATTTTGTTGTTTTTGTTTGTTGTCTTGTTACCTGTCGTGATTGTTTCACCGGATGGTCTCACCGGGAGACCGTTTCGTGGCACTTTTTCTTTTTTATGTTTCTCTGTTTTTTTATAATTTTCTATTTGTGTGTGCTATAACGAAAAAAATATTTCTATTCTATTCTATTCTAATAATGAAAAGGCGGTTTCGCGCGGGTCTTCCACTCTCCTCTTGAGATCGTGTAGTGATATGATTTTGGCATCATCGAACGTTTTGTTGTTAAGATTATGGATGGTATAGAAAGGATCGCTTGTTGTTGATTGAATTGTTGTAAAAGTGACCGCGTTAAGCTTTAAATAATAGTTCCTAATCTCTCCGGTGGCGCTAGTTAGGCTCTGGGACATGAGTATAACATGAACCATATAAGGCAACAAATAACCCGACCAAATTACGTAGGTTGTTTTTGGTAGTATTTAGGTGTATGGTGGCGCCGCCTAATTACTGTTTTTTGATGGACACTTTTCATACATAAAAGATAAAAGATAAAAATCAATTTATTCAAGTAGGATCTGTTGGATCACTTTTGCATCGTCAAAAATCTACATATTATCTTACACGAAATTAATACTAAACTAGAAATAAAGCAGACTCCATGGTTAAGATAATCATTGTTTGACAATCACACGTGACAGCACGAGCGGGTGTGTGTACAGTGAGATAATGTTTGACTATAATGTCGATGATCCGTGACATTGCCATGTACACGTAGGTTAAAATTTTAGCTAATCCACTTTCGTATTTGTATGTTTGAATAAATACCTAATGCTAAATATATTTTTCACATCACCTATTCGAAAAGGGGCTTTTTCTGCCCCGCTAGGAGGGATCAAAGCAGCACTTTTTTGTTCTAGGACTTTTTTTTGTATACAATATTTTTAGGTTAAAATAATATTTTGAAAAATAACCTCATAGGTGATGTGAAAAACAGTATGTGTCACATGGTAGCAAAATTATTTCCACCTTGGGCGTTAACACTTGAATCCCTCACTACGCTCAGGATTCTATTTTAGAATCCCTCGCTACGCTCAGGATTCAATTATAGAATCCTTCGCTTCGTTCAGGATTCAATACACGCCCTCGCCGTAAATATGTCATTTTGCTCCCTTGTGACACAATCTACTATTTCACCACATCAAATGGTAAAGGCTCTCTTGATACTTGAAAAACCGATGAGAAAGTTGCATTTTGGACGACCGGTCTGGTCTAGTGGATAGTGAGAGATACAGCGTGGTGACAGACGGACAAACAGACAGCGGAGTCTTAGTAACAAGGTCCCGTTTTTACCCTTTGGGTACGGAACCCTAAAAACGACTAAAATTGTACGGTTAGTACAACACACAAGCAAGACAGTATACGGTGTATTAGCTCTTGTAAGGCGATAGCTGAACTTTACAAGGGCCACGTGGGCAGGGCGGACACGCTATTCAATTCAATTCAATTCAATTAATTTATTTCAGAATAAAAAATTCCATATACAATTACATTTACATTTAAAATAAAATAAAATAACTAATCCTAAATTAAAACTAAATATGTTAGTAACAATAGGTAATACTTAGAACAACTATTTATGTTAGTATACAGGAAATAATTTGTTAATAAAATACATTAAAATAAAATAAAATTACAATTTTAATAACAAATGCATTACAAATAAAAATCTTTCAAATTTTATTTCCCCACTGTGGAATGGAGTTCAATCCATCGCCGCATACATCAAAATTCACTTGCGTTTCTATGTGTGAACGGCACGTCTGTACACGCGTCGTGCGTCATAGTGTAAGTGTTGTTTAAAAATAGTACGAGCGGCCGGCAAACGGCCGTCAATCTGTCGCGGGGCGAAGTAATTCGAGTTGGGGCGGAGCGGTGCGTGGCCGTGCTGTATGATTACTATTACTTATTCTGTGACGTGGGGCTACTTGGCGTTGGCGCCAGAACGTTGGTTAAACTTGTATCAAGATTAATTCTTTATTATCCGCCGTTTAGGCAACTCGTGTGACTTTTAAGGATGACTCACGTTAGACCGGGCCGTGTCCGGGCCGGAGCTTCCGGCGCTTACTTTTCTATGACATGACAGGTGATCACGTGATGCTTTCCATAGAAAACGAAGGGCCGGAAGCTCCAGCCTGAACACGGCCCGGTCTAAGGTGAGTCATCCTTTATTCGAATATGAAAACTCTCTTTATTTACATACAAGATATGTACAGTGGTACTACGTAAACGAAATTAATTATTAATTAAACTAGCTTAAATCTAAAATAGGCCCTTAAGGCATTGTACCAAGGATGCTGGCGGCAGCATTTCCTCGCTGTATCGCAATGCTGATTTGCTGATACGTTGTGCGAGGAAGCCGCCAGCTCTTCGGTCACCAGTTACGTCAACCAGAGTATCGTATTTTTATGGCAAGATATTTATAAAAACCGGCCAAGTGCGAGTCGGACTCGCGCACCGAGGGTTCCGTACTTTTTAGTATTTGTTGTTATAGCGGCAACAGAAATACATCATCTGTGAAAATTTCAACTGTCTATAGCTATCACGGTCCATGGGATCAGATACAGCCTGGTGACAGACAGGCAGACGGACAGCGGAGTCTTAGTAATAGGGTTCCGTTTTTACCCTTTGGGTACGGAACCCTAAAATGGAAGAAAACAGACAAATCCAAAAATTACATTTATTTGTGTACTTAAGTAATTAACTAATTACATATTGAACACATATTAAATCACATTTAGAAACGGGTCTATCGCGAATTTATTTTGTTACCTTTATTTACCGACGTTTCGACACAGGTTTCACTGGTCGTGGTCGCGGCTAACCCGGCGGTGGCGGCGGGTTAATGTGATTTAATATGTGTTCAAACCGCGAAAGTTTTAAATGTTATAATTAAATATTGAACTTGTAGATCACAGACACCACAGTTGTAGTACTTACTGAGGACTGGACATAGTTGGGAGGTTTTACGGTGACGGATTTGTCTAAAAATATTTTATTTATTTTATTTTATTTATTGATAATGGGAAACAAACAGCGAAAAATGACACATATAGATAATTACACTTAAATACATACATAGCGGGACTGTCATAGTAAATTTTGTAACCCCAGTAAATTCACTGCCATCTGTCGACACACTTTAAAATTTGAAGATTTGTAAAAATACGATAAAATGTATTTAAATATAGACAAATGATTTTTTTTATTTGCATTAATTATTTTGATGATTTTGACCCATGTTCTTTCACTGATATGCGTTAAAATTGTTAAATAACAAACGAAACCGTCAACGCCATCTATACGACTGTAGGCCAAAACTAGTAGCGCCCTCTGAACGAGAATCAAATTTTCTTGATTTTCGAGGCACGTTTTTTCCTTAGACTGTATCCATCTATTACGGAGTTATATATATCTATCTTTGATACATACATAAGCCAAAACAGTTTCCACTACTGAAATTAGATAATTAATTAATTATGGTTGCTCAGACAAGACTTGTTTGTACAATTCAATTAAACTATCTCTAGATCTAGTGCTAAAAAACTAAACAATGCGAATTTGAAACCACAAACGTGACATGCATTAATTTAACTTAATTTTACAATAGTAAACTATCAAAATCAATTATATTATTTGCCTTAATAGTAGCAGAGTTGTATTATATTATTTGTTCATTTGCTCTTAATTGCAGAAACAAATTTTTGTACTGACCATTGTAATTTTTTGGCTTTGTTATTTTTTTAATATAGGTAAATAAAGTGTCACGTGACTCATGTGATAATAAAACGTGATGTCGGATTGTAGGCAGATTGAGGTGAAGTACTTACCTACTGGCAAAGACAGATATAACTGTAATAGATGGATACAGTCTAAGGAAAAAACGTGCCTCGATAGATGGATACAGTCTAAGGAAAAAACGTGCCTCGAAAATCACGAAAATTTGATTCTCGATCAGATGGCGCCACTAGTTTTGGCCTACACTCGTATAGAGGGCGTTGACTGTTTCGTTTGTTATTTATAATTTTAACGCATACCAGTGAAAGAAAATGGGTCAAAATCATATAAAAATAATTAATGCAAATAAAAAAATCATTTATCCATATTTAAATACATTTTATCGTATTTTTATAAATATTTATTTTTAGTTTTAAAGTGTGTCGACAGATGGCAGTGAATTTACTGGGGTTACAAAATTTACTATGACAGTACCGCTTTAGTATAAGTTACTCTATGATATAAATAAAGTGTCACGTGACTCATGTGATAATAAAACGTGATGTAGGATTGTAGGCGAATTGAGGTGAAGTACTTACCTACTGGCAAAGACAGATATAACTGTAATAGATGATACAGTCTAAGGAAAAAACGTGCCTCGAGAATAAAGAAAATTTGATTATCGATCAGATGGCGCGACCTTTGGCCTACTGTCGTATAGATGGCGTTGACGTTTTCGTTTGTTATTTAACAATTTTAACCAATATCAGTAAAAGAACATGGGTCAAAATAATATAAAAATAATTAATGCAAATATTACAAATAAAAAAAACCATTTATTGATATTTTTATACAATACATTTTTTGATATTTTTAGTTTTAACATAGAGTAACTTATACTAGAGCGGTACTGTCATAGTAAATTTTGTAACCACAGTAAATTCACTGCCATCTGTCGACACACTTTAAAACTAAAAATGAAGATTTATAAAAATACGATATCTATCTTTGGTTTTAATCGTGTGTCGATAGATGGCAGTGAATTTACTGTGGCTACAAAATTTACTATGACAGTACCGCTCTATCCTATTATATCCTCTTTGCTACTGGTAAACGTTATGAGGAAACTTGCATATAAGTATGTAATAATCGATAATGATGTGGTCATAACTATAGACCACATCTTGACCAAGCTAACTCTGCATAGAGTGCAATCACAACGTGTGGTAACGCCACTGTAAATAAATAAAACAACAAGAATATCGTCAGAAAAAACGCAACAAACTATTTCCGCTATTTATAATAGCATAGAGTAACTTATACTAGAGCGGTACTGTCATAGTAAATTTTGTAACCCCAGTAAATTCACTGCCATCTGTCGACACACTTTAAAACTAAAAATGAAGATTTATAAAAATACGATAGAATGTATTTAAATATATGTAGATAAATGATTTTTTTTATTTTGTATTAATTATTTTTATGATTTTGACCCATGTTCTTTCACTGATATGCGTTAAAATTGTTAAATAACAAACGAAACCGTCAACGCCATCTATACGACTGTAGGCCAAAACTAGTAGCGCCCTCTGAACGAGAATCAAATTTTCTTGATTTTCGAGGCACGTTTTTTCCTTAGACTGTATCCATCTATTACGGAGTTATATCTATCTTTGATAATAGTCATAGCGTTAGTCGATATCGGAAGTAAATTTAATACAAATTAGAAATATATTCATAAGAATTTCAATCATCATTGGTATAGTTCACGCGCTTAGGAAATGTTAGCACTTAGCACGCATGATGGTTTATCTATTGTTCTTGTTTTAATTTATCTTCTCATATTCTGTAGGGCCAATTAAATCTATACTTTGCGAACGGGCCCGATGTCGGGCCCGCGCGAGCAAGAGACGTTTTCCGTTTCACCAACAAACGGAACTTATTTAAGTGTTCCGTTTGTCAAAACAAAGTTTTATACGGAACACTAAAGATCCCCTCTCACAAATCTCGTGGATACAACAAGGTAACTGACAGGCCGATATCGTCCGGCGGACTGATAGTCAGTGGGCCCCTTAATGCTTAAAAGTATTCAAACACAAAAATACGCAAAATAGTCACTTGTTTAGTTATGATTTTAGCATTTGCACTGTTATTTCGCAGTTACCAATTTTAGCGTGAGTATCATATTACGCACTTTATCGTAGAAACTTGTTAATTTTACATGAAAATAATTTGATCTATTCAGTACTGAATGTAAATGTAAGTCATATGACTCATATGACATCAGTTTAAAAAAAAAAAACAAAGTTTGTATCTCGCGCATTTGAGTATGTAAGTAAAAATTAGATTCTGCTCGCGACATCCGCGCTGCCGCACTAAGCATAGAGCATATAACTCATTTTTAAATGTCATTCAATTGTATACCTTGTACTTGTACGATATGTTCTATAATTGAGTGATTTCAAAGTGAGTTACTGCTCTTATGCTTAGTGCGGCAGCGCGTAGATTGTTTTTTTTTTTTCATAACGTACGATACGGGTATGTTTGTATGCTACCTCGCAAATGTTATTGACCATCAGTAAATCAATAGTACATATTACGGAAACATCCGTACACTACCAATTAACACTTTATTCACAACGACGGGAATTGATCGCGTAAAATGTTTTAAATTTACCTTCGACGTTTCGCGGACGGCGTTGTCCCCGTGGTCTCGGAGAAGACTGGCTAAAGTTGACATCAACATCTTCTAAGCGCTACATGGATCTCTTTTTCTTCTAGATATTTGTTTTCGCTTACATTTACGACTGGGTTCCAAAACCTGGGTAAGTAACCTTTTTGTAAGCCAAAACAAATATCGTGTACAACTTACAATACAACCCAGGTAGCAAAATGACGTAAAATGACGTCAACGACGTCATAATGACGGAATTATTACGTCATTACGACGTCGCTGACGTCATTTGACGTCATTTTGCTACCTGGGAAGTCACTAAATCTTCCGTCGCAAGTTCAGCGCGGCGCGCCATATGTTTTGGTTCCTTTTTAGGGTTCTGTACCCAAAGGGTAAAAACGGGACCCTATTACTAAGACTCCGCTGTCCGTCTGTCCGTCCGTCTGTCCGTCTGTCTGTCTGTCACCAGGCTGTATTTCATTAACCGTGATAGCTAGAGTTGAAATTTTCACAGATGATGTATTTCTGTTGCCGCTATAACAACAAATACTAAAAAGTACGGAACCCTCGGTGCGCGAGTCCGACTCGCACTTGGCCGGTTTTTAAAATTATCTGTCTTTACACCCCCTCTTAATGCTACCTGCGTCTATTTTTCAACTGAACAAGTAATTCAATTATCACTTTATGCTCTTAGGTATGTATTTATGTATTAACTTAATAAGTTTGTCAAACGTTGATGTAGGTTAGGTAGGTACTAATAAGGAGTGTTACTCCGAAGAACAATGATCTTTAACAAAAAACACCCTGTTTTCCAAAACAGTCTAATCAAGTCTAATGGAGCATTGGCTACCGTTGTGCCTAGTGCCGTACAAACGCGAATTTTCTGAAGATTTACAGGTATAGGATTTCTTTATCTGTGACAAATGGTCAAAAATATGCCCACAAAAATAAAACATCGGCTTTAAACGCCGGAAAAAAGTTCCAACACCTGAAAATGCTTTTGTACTGGACAGCCCGTGGAATGCTTCTAATATGCCATAATTTTCGTCTTCATCAGTAGAAACTGTATAGTCTTCAGTATTCGGGATAATGGGCGTAATATGGCTATAAATATTTAAAGAGGATTTCGGGAGCGGAACACAATCAAACCATTTCAAGTTCAGATCAAAGACAATCTTTATTTTTTATCATGCATAGATTCTAGTACGACGGCCGACCATAGACAACACAACAGAAACGAAGTTCCAATTCATCAAACTGTGTTTACATCACATCTAGCGTCCACACGTACACAATTTAATCACCAATTTTACACTTATGACAACATATAGCGCTCTAAATTAATAATAATGCCCCCAACCGCACATACTAGCGTCACAAATTGGTATTATTGCGTCCGCACCTGCATTTTATCGCTCATAATCGTACAATTATAAAGTCGAATCGTCGAACCAAATAGGCGATTGCGTCTACACCGCCTGATTTGATCAGACAATTTAATTGGCGAAAAGTTGTTCCCGTCTGGATGCTGGATGTAACCTGACAAAGTTATCAATCGGACGCGATGCTTATTTTACGTATCTGGGTTTATATACTGTTATCTTGGCCAGACTTTAATCGGGTTCTAGTGTATTCTTCGTCTTCCAGTGCCATCTCCTACCGGAGGTCGGTTATCATGAGGGCTATACCAACTTTAGACGCAGCCGCGCGGAATAATGAACGTGTGCTCTGTTTGAACCATGTTCGGAGATCTTTGAGCCATGAGTTACGTCTTTGTCCGGATGATATGATATGACCTTGGATCTTTCCTTGGATAAATAATTGAAGTTCATATTTCTCGCATGATATGACCAAAGTACTATTTCCGTTTTTTGACTATCTTTAAAACCTCGGCCTTTTTATTTACTAACTGCAGCACTCTTTCTTTCTTTTTAGTGTATTAACAGACACAAACCCCTCTTTTCAGGTCATCGTCATACAAAATGGTGGCCCCTCGTGATCGTCGTGGAGCGCTCATTCCTCAGTTCTTCGCTGGACGCTCCGTGCTCATCACAGGGGCTACTGGCTTCGTCGGCAAGGTCAGTGTCAGCTTCCCAAAACATACAACCCCTCTGGTCTCCATGGGCGACGGTGATCGCTTACTATTGGCTTCCCAGGTAGCCGTGACGTCAGCGACGTCATTATGATGTAATAATGACGTCATAAGGACGTCGATGACGTCATAATGCTACCTGGGTTAAATTACTATCAGGCGATTCGTCTGCTTGTTCATTGCCATTTAAGAAATGATATTAATATTTAAGAAAATATCAGAAAAAAATTCAAAAGGGCAAGTTCTAATGGAAAAGTTTCAGAAAAAATTAAGGAAATCCATTGGAAATGGGAAATTTCAATTCACGTGAAAAAAATATGGTTGTCTGTAAAGTCGATTTAAGGACGATAATTTTGCGTGATAATAATGTCATAAACGACACGTTGTCGTCGTATTGATGAAAAGGCCGTAACGATACCATAGAGAAGTAACTAGTTAATAATCTGTGCCATGGAGATCAGTCCACAACGATACCATGGAGATCTGTCCACAACGTGGAGATCTGTCCACAACGTGACACTTTTTCGTGTTCATCGATTTATAAGACGTTATCATGTCAAAATGTAAGAACTGAATTTTCCGTGTAATTTTGAAAACTTTCCGGCGGAACATGAGTTTCGACACAAAGACATCAGTTTGAACAAAGACCACATAATAAAAATCGGCCCATATTCAATCAATCATCTGTCCACTCAGAAGATCTTAATTCCAGCATCGAGACCCTGGGTCCGTGGGGTCCTGGCGCTCTGAGTCTCTTTGGACACCTTTCAAAGAGACTTAGGGACGTAACTGGGGACCGGGGAGCCGGCAGTTACCTCGCTCAACGCATCAGATTGGCAGTTCAGCGGGATAACGCAGCCAGCATCTTAAGGACCTTGCCTCAGGGGCCTTTTTTAGATTTAGTTTAGTTTAGTTTTATTTCAATTTACTGTAATTTTAAGTTGTTTTATTTATTGTTTTTGTACCTTTTATATTAATTATGAAATTCCAGCATTACCAGCAGTTTTGTTATATGTATGGCGATTCCAGGTGCTGGTGGAGCGACTCCTGTCCACCTGCCCCGATATCTCCACCCTGCATCTACTGCTGCGAGTGAAGAAGGGCGCAACGCCGACTGAAAGGCTCAAGGCGCTTAAAGACTCCCAGGTATGTCCAGGGGGCTGATTTTTGAATTTCGAGCTCTCGATTTCGGTACTCGAAAATCTGTAGAAAACCACACTGACCACTAGACCCTGGATGTTAGCTGAAGACGCGGAATCCCTGTCTTCACTTTCCATCAGGTCAAAATGAAATCAACAAAATCATGCTGAAATGATGCTGATAACCAAAGATTTGTAACTAATATCAAAGATAGATATAACTCCGTAATAGATGGATACAGTCTAAGGAAAAAACGTGCCTCGAAAATCAAGAAAATTTGATTCTCGTTCAGAGGGCGCTACTAGTTTTGGCCTACAGTCGTATAGATGGCGTTGACGGTTTCGTTTGTTATTTAACAATTTTAACGCATATCAGTGAAAGAACATGGGCCAAAATCATAAAAATAATTAATGCAAATAAAAAAAAATCATTTATCTATATTTAAATACATTCTATCGTATTTTTATAAATCTTTATTTTTAGTTTTAAAGTGTGTCGACAGATGGCAGTGAATTTACTGGGGTTACAAAATTTACTATGACAGTACCGCTCTAGTATAAGTTACTCTATGTGATAACTGATGAACTATTACTATGATATTTATAAGAGACTATGGTATTTCTATCCGTAAGAGGGCCGCATCCCTGGTGCGCCGGGTGCGCGCCAGCCCCAACATCATCATCAATGATAGGGGACAGGCTGGACTCCCCCTATTTACTATGCTGCAGTCGGCTACATGTGCCGTACTCAGCTGACAACAAAAATAGATTATAGATATAGATGTATCCCTAGGCTTAAGAAATACTAATACATAATTTAGAATTAAGTTTTACTAACCACATTATGAGTGTAACTTACTTGCAATAAATGAATTATTATTATATTATAAGACCTATGTACCAACACAGCTTTGACAATAAATAATAATAATAATAAAATGTTTATTTATTTAGATAACAAGATCCATTTTTGTTAGTAATCTACAAACTAAACCTAAAAACTATGTTAGTA
Organism: Cydia strobilella; assembly: GCF_947568885.1. Lineage (NCBI taxonomy): Eukaryota > Metazoa > Arthropoda > Insecta > Lepidoptera > Tortricidae > Cydia > Cydia strobilella. The sequence goes on from NC_086067.1 coordinate 811,224, forward strand.
TTCGTACCTCACTAATGACAACGTATTTTTAATTAAGTGTTGCATTATTGAGCACTCATTCCTTACAGCTATTGTGTTCAGCAGGCTGTTTGGGCTGTCACGTATTCTGTTCAGAAGCGATGCCATCTTTTTCCGCAGCAGAGCATTGAAACTGTCTACGCGTGCTTCCGCGAACATGGTCGATGCACTGCAGAAACGTGACAACCCCAGCAGCGCCCTGAAAGCGTTATTATACTGGACGCGCAGAGAGCTGAGCGACCGTTGCGTACAGTCCACCCACAGTGCAGCCGAGTACAGCGAAGTGCAGTATGCTCTAAAGAGCGTAGTTTTGACTGCAGGTGTACACCGCGCGAATAAAGAAATCCTATCTTATCTTAGGTCAAGTTAGGTGTGACTAGGGCCAATCGCCGATCAGTTTATAAAAAAAAAATGTTTATTTATTTTAATATATGTTTAGGTGTTCGACGTAGTCCGGCAGCGAAACCCGTTGCAGTTGGAAAAACTGCGTGTTTTGGAGGGCGATGTGGCTGCGCCGGGGCTCGGTTTGACTGCTGACGCTGCGTTGAAACTTCAAGACGTGAGTATACTTACAAAATGTTGCTCCTTACATGGATAACTTAAAAGTGGCAGTGGGCGGGGCACATTGCATGTAGAACCGATGCCACCGATGGCCATTGGGGCGGAAAGGTTCTCGTGTGTCAACCACGTACTGGAAGGCGCAGCGTGGGTAGACTGGTGGACTGATCAACATCTATTCAGCAAATAGGCCACAGGGGCACTTTTACATGTAATTTTCTTTACAAGCAATAAAAATAATCAAAAATCATTTGAGAAGATGCAAACTATATATATGTATATTGACAGGTTTCAGTGGTATTCCACTCGGCAGCAACACTGAAATTCGACGAGGAGCTCCGTAAAGCCGTGGATCAAAACGTGCGCAGTGTCATGCGCTTGCTGGAGCTGTGCGACAAGCTGCCCAACATGCAGGTACGTTAAATTCACTCGGAGTCGGACTCGCGCACGAAGGGTTACGTACCATTACGCAAAAAAAAACACGTTTGTTATATGGGAGCCCCACTTAAATATTTATTTTATTCTGTTGTTAGTATTTGTTGTTATAGCGGCAACAGAAATACATCATCTGTGAAAATTTCAACTGTCTAGCTATCACGGTTGATCAGATACAGCCTGGTGACAGACGGACAGACAGACAGACTGCGGAGTCTTCGTAAAAAACCGCATATATTCCGTGATCATAGAGATTTTGCCATACAAAAACTTTAATAATAGTCCATCATGTTATGTCATCTCAAAAATATTATATGGGTAAATAAAAAAGGTAATATGTAATTTAAAAGTCGTGGGTAAAAAAGTCGTGGGCTGGAATAAACATGTCCGGGACGCGCACGGGCAGGCTAGGATGCACTTTCAGGAGTGGGTCAACTTTAATAAGCCTATGTCGGGAATAATTTACGAAAGTATGTGCGCAAGTCGTAAAATATTTAAAAGCAAGTTGAAATGGTGCCAGAATCATCAAGAGCAAATTAAGTTAGATATCTTAGCGTCGCATCACAGCTCTAAAAACTTCAAACAATTTTGGAAGGCCGTTAAGAAACTGGATGGTCAGCCTGGCGTGCCGGTGAGCGTCGGAGATGTGAGTGAGCCGGAATCCATTGCTAATATGTTTGTTGGCCATTTTAAAATAGATTCTCCGTTGGGCCCAGCGCAACAAAGGGTTGATGACGGGGCCTGTCGTGAGTCGGACCTTGTTCGTTTTACCTCTGAACAGGTCAAACATGTGATCACAAAAATGACCAGAGGAAAGTCACCGGGTCACGACGGGCTCAGTATAGAACACTTACAGTTCGCGGGCAATAAGCTATATGCAGTTCTGGCTAAATTTTATTCTTTGTGCATGTCTCACTCATTCCTTCCCCATGACCTAATGAAGACCATTGTTGTGCCTATTCTCAAAGATAAAACTGGCGATGTTTCTAGTAAGTCCAACTATCGGCCCATATCGCTCGCTGCTGTGCTGGCTAAGGTACTGGATAGCCTACTGGACGCACAACTTGGGAAGCATTTAAACTTACACTATGCGCAGTTCGGGTTTCGCCCGGGTCTATCCACGGAAAGTGCCATCTTAAGTTTAAAACACACGGTACAGTACTACACTGAGCGTCACACACCTATATACGCATGTTTCCTGGATTTATCCAGGGCATTTGATCTTGTGTCGTACGATGTCCTTTGGAACAAGTTAAGGGAGCAAAAAGTACCGGCGGAGCTACTCCGAATATTTCAATATTGGTACCTTAACCAGAGCAATAGCGTCAGATGGGCTGGTAGGTTTTCTCAGTCGTACAGGTTGGAGTGTGGGGTGAGGCAGGGGGGTATAACCTCCCCCAAGCTCTTCAACCTGTACGTTAATGACCTGATCGAGGGGTTGAGCAGCACTCCAGTAGGATGCAGAGTTGATGATGTTAGTATCAACAACATCAGCTACGCAGACGATATGGTGCTGCTCAGTCCAACGGTCAGGGCATTGAGAAAACTACTAAGCATATGTGAAGAGTACGTAAGTAAACATGGCTTACGGTATAACGCTAAGAAAAGCGAATATATGGTATTTAAGGCCGTCGGGGGCAAGCTACCGGAAAGTGTACCTGACATAAAACTTAATAATAACATACTCGAGCGCGTGTACACATTTAGATATCTTGGACACTATGTCACCGACGACCTTAAAGACCAATTAGATATAGAAAGGGAGCGCAGGGCACTGGCAGTCCGATGCAACATGCTAATAAGGAGGTTTGCACGATGTAGCCAACAGGTAAAAGTAACGTTATTTAAAGCATATTGTCAGGTGTTCTACACGTGCAGCCTCTGGACTAGTTATACGCAGAAGACCATCAGTTCCCTGCGCGTCCAATATAATAATGGTTTCAGGATGTTGTTGGGGCTGTCCCGTTTCTGCAGCGCATCGGGCATGTTTGCGCAAGCTCACACGGATGACTACTATGCCATAATACGCAAGAGAATTGCCTCGTTGCTCTGCAGAGTGCGGGCCAGCTCCAACCCCATCCTGACCACTGTTGCGGGCCGATACGACTCACCTATAATGCGGCATTTTGAATGTGTCATAACCGCTATTAGGTGAGTTGTAAGAATTTTATTGCTGACTGTTTTTGTTTTGTCGTTTTCTGTTTTTTGTGTTCCACTAACACTTAGTTTTTAACCTTAATTGTTACTAACCGTTATGGGCCAGTGTTGTCTTAAATAAATAAATTGAATTGAATTGAATTGTAATTACATAATATTAAGAAAAATATTGAAGTTCTGATTTAAACTTTCACGATTTTTACTCATTATTATTCACAACGACGGGACTTAATCGCGTAAATTTAAAACTTATTTTACGCGATTAAGTCCCGTCGTTGTGAATAAATAAGTATTGAATTTAAATTTTAAACTTCAAATAGGTATGCTTTATTCAAGTAGCAAGCTCTTTCGAATACGTACCGTGGTCTTTGAAATACGTAGATAGAAATAAATCATCTGGGTAAGATCTAGAATGCGTCTCGATATATTCCTAATTGCCATGTTCTCATATAATTACCATGACCTTTCCTATTTTGTTGTCAATGTCCAAAATGATTAATAGTTGCTAATGTTTTCTGAAATGAATTTTCCTTACTGCCCCCAACTTCAAAAATTGCTGTTTTGCCCTATGGTTGACTGGTGGAGAAGTTCTTCTGGCAGGCATACAATACAATACAATACAAATCCTCTTTATTGCACAACCCCAGAATAAATGTACATGGAAACACAAATAATACATGAAGACAGAGGTAAACAACAGGCGGCCTTGTCGGTAAAGAGCGATCTCTTCCAGACAACCTTTAGGTAGAAATGGAACATAAATATATGCATATAACTTATTATACATTTATTTTCTCCAGGCCTTCATCCACGTCTCCACAGCGTACAGCAACGCAGAGCTGTCGTCAGTAGAAGAACGCGTGTATCCGCCGCCTGCCCCTTTAGAGGCTGTGTTAGCTCTTACAGATCATGTGTCGGATCCAACTCTAGCTGGTATCACGCATCAGTAAGTAACGCATATATGTCGTCATTGGCAGCAGGTATACCTTCTTCTTTGGAAGCCGTTCTAGCTCTTACGGATCATGTGGCAGACCTGAATTTAGCTGGCATCAAGCATCAGTGTTTACGCATATGTGTCGTCCTTAGCAGTAAGTAAATCCGCCGCCTGCTCCTTTAGAAGCAGTGCTAGTGTTCACAGACGTATATAACAGACCCCACTCTAGCTGGCATCACGCACCAGTAAGTTAACGCATATGTGTCGTTATTGACAGCGGATCTATTACGGCACGGAGTACAGCTGCGGACACTCGTGCCCGAGGAAGGACTCCAGGCGAGTCCGAAACATGTCGCCAAAAGCGACTAAAAATACTAGTGAGTGATCTGTGTTTGTTTGTGTGTTTGCAGGTACATAGCGCCTAAACCTAACACATACACGTTCACGAAGGCCCTGGCGGAAACTGTGGTCGAGCGACATGGCAACACTGGCTACCCGATATCCATCTTCCGTCCTACAATAGGTAGGTAGGCCTATTATTAACTATCCTATCACACTCATATTTGTTTACATTATTTGCAAGTTCCATTGACGACGACTTTAGCTTCTGAATTTCCGGATACTAAGTTATTTATTTACATTTTCCAGTTATTATTATTCACAACGACGGGACTTAATCGCGTAAAATAAGTTACGCGATTAATTGAAATTGAAATTGAAAATATTTATTTCAAGCACAGAACAGAACCCATATAGTGTTAGTACAAAAAATATAATATGCTACCTATATCTATGTTAGTCTGTACACTATGTATAAAAACAATAAATACCTAAAAAACTAATTATAACTAATTATTTCGATGATGCGCTGGGCTCATGTAATTGGTTCCAACGCCTCATCAGTGGGCAGTCCACTCTGACGACAAATGTGAATTAAGTCCCGTCGTTGTAAATAATAATGAGTAAAAATCGTGAAAGTTTAAATCAGTGATTTTTCCAGTTATATCAGCCCAGAAGCACCCGTTCCCCGGCTGGATCGAGAACTTCAACGGCCCCTCGGGCGTGGTGGTGGCCATAGGGAAGGGACTCCTCCACGTGTTCCCCACCAAGTGCGGGGTGCACACGGACTTCTTACCCGTGGATATTGCCGTCGACACCCTAATTGCCGTTGCCTGGGAGACTGCGGTGGACCAGTAAGTTTTTCTTCTAATTCGTAAATATTTTTTTTTATAAAAGATGATTTAAGCAGCCAGACGTGACTGTAAAGTCCACACTCGTGCGTGAATCGCGGCGCGAACGCATCTTCGGTTGATTTGCGTTTCCTAAAAGCAAATTGAGTGTTTGATAGGATAGGATAGGTTTAGGTAAGCTATTAATCTGGAATTAAGCAATTTTTCAACAATTTTGGAGATTGTCGGTAGCACCGATATGGGTCTGTAATTACTAATATCGTCTCTGCTCCCTCCCTTGTAAACTGGCGTGATAACTGCCTGTTTGAGTGGAGTAGGAAATATTCCTTTCTCGAAACAAAGGTTTATAAAATGTGTTAATACGGGGCAATACGGTTGTGGCAACGAAACTGATGTATGGAGTGAGCACTCTATGTCTACTTAATTCTCTTTGGTATTAGTAGTTTAAGGACATACCCAGTTCCACCATTTCTAACAGTTCTTTATTTATTTTACAGCTCTAAAGAAGTCCGCGTGTACAACTGCAGCACCGGCGCCAACCCCACCACATTCGAGGACTTCGAGAGTATGTTGCGACGGGAAGTTACCCGGCACCCGCTAGATAGCGCGCTCTGGTACCCATCGGGGACGGCCGTGCAGACCAAGTAACTACTTCTTCTATGTAGGTCATGGCAGTTATACAGGTCGTGGAAATTATATGAAGAAATCACCCAGCACAGCACCCGCTAGATAGCGCGCTCTGGTACCCATCGGGGACGGCCGTGCAGACCAAGTAACTACTTCTTCTATGTAGGTCATGGCAGTTATACAGGTCGTGGAAATTATATGAAGAAATCACCCAGCACAGCACCCGCTAGATAGCGCGCTCTGGTACCCGTCGGGGACGGCCGTGCAGACCAAGTAACTACTTCTTCTATGTAGGTCATGGCAGTTATACAGGTCGTGGAAATTATATGAAGAAATCACCCAGCACAGCACCCGCTAGATAGCGCGCTCTGGTACCCGTCGGGGACGGCCGTGCAGACCAAGTAACTACTTCTTCTATGTGGGTCATGGCAGTTATACAGGTCGTGGAAATTATATGAAGAAATCACCCAGCACAGCACCCGCTAGATAGCGCGCTCTGGTACCCGTTGGGGACGGCCGTGCAGACCAAGTAACTACTTCTTCTATGTGGGTCATGGCAGTTATACAGGTCGTGGAAATTATATGAAGAAATCACCCAGCACAGCACCCGCTAGTTGGCGCGCTCTGGTACACATCGGGGACGGCCGTGCAGACCAAGTAACAACTTCTTCTATGTGGGTCATGGCAGTTATACAGGTCGTGAAAATTATATGAAAAAATCACCCAGCACAGCACCCGCTAGTTGGCGCGCTCTGGTACACATCGGGGACGGCCGTGCAGACCAAGTAACAACTTCTTCTATGTGGGTCATAGCAGTTATACAGGTCGTGAAAATTATATGAAAAAATCACCCAGCACAGCACCCGCTAGTTGGGGCGCTCTGGTACCCGTCGCGGACGGCCATGCAGACCATGTAACTACTTCTATGTCGGTACTCTTTTCAGGGTCGTGGCAGTTATACAGGTCGTGGAAGTTATATGAAGAGACCACCTGGCAGCCGCTAAATGGCGCGCTCTGGTACCCGTCGCGGACGGCCGTGCAGACCACGTAACTACTTCTATGTCGGTACTCTTTTCAGGGTCGTGGCAGTTATACACGTCGTGGAAGTTATATGAAGAGACCACCCGGCAGCCGCTAAATGGCGCGCTCTGGTACTCGTCGGGGACGGCCGTGCAGACCAAGTAAATACTTCTTCTATGTCGGTACTCTTTTCAGGATCGTGGCAGTTATACAGGTCGTGGAAATTATATGAAGAGACCACCCGGCAGCCGTTAGATGGCGCGCTCTGGTACCCGTCGGGGACGGCCGTGCAGACCAAGTAAATACTTCTTCTATGTGGGTCATGGCAGTTATACAGGTCGTGGAAATTATATGAAGAAATCACCCAGCACAGCACCCGCTAGTTGGCGCGCTCTGGTACACATCGGGGACGGCCGTGCAGACCAAGTAACAACTTCTTCTATGTGGGTCATGGCAGTTATACAGGTCGTGAAAATTATATGAAGAAATCACCCAGCACAGCACCCGCTAGTTGGCGCGCTCTGGTACACATCGGGGACGGCCGTGCAGACCAAGTAACAACTTCTTCTATGTGGGTCATGGCAGTTATACAGGTCGTGAAAATTATATGAAAAAATCACCCAGCACAGCACCCGCTAGTTGGCGCGCTCTGGTACACATCGGGGACGGCCGTGCAGACCAAGTAACAACTTCTTCTATGTGGGTCATAGCAGTTATACAGGTCGTGAAAATTATATGAAAAAATCACCCAGCACAGCACCCGCTAGTTGGCGCGCTCTGGTACCCGTCGGGGACGGCCGTGCAGACCAAGTAAATACTTCATCTATGTTGGTACTCTTTTCAGGCTTTTTAGCGATAAGACCACGACCTGTTATTTATCTCTACCTGTGTTTCTGATTTCTTTTGTACTGTTTTCTTTTATTGAGGTGTATTGTATTTTCATTACAGATGGGCGCGGACATTGCTAGAGTTTCTTCTGCAAACTGTACCACTCCATCTGGCGGAGTACACGGCGAGAATGATTGGAGTTAAAACATCGTACGTATATACAGTTAAACCTAAATACAACTGTGGCGGCCTGCTCGGCTTGCCACTGTACAACCGCTACCTTACGCGCCTAAGGCCTGCGCGATGCGCCCTCGCCGTGACTAGGCAACGAATAATATATACTTCTATCAGATCTGCCTAAGAAGAAACGTTATTAGTGTAGAGGGTAATGTACAAGAAGAAGACGAGAAAAGTATTTACAGTATTATTTACATAAGTATTTACATAACATTACACTAAATTGCAATTTATTTTCAACAATTTAAATAACGTTTCTTCTTAGGCAGATCTGATAGAAGTATATATTATTCGTTGCCTAGTCACGGCGAGGGCGCATCACGCAGGCGCGCGGACTTAGGCGCGTAAGGTAGCGGTTGTACAGTGGCAAGCCGAACAGGCCGCCACACAACTATTTAGAACCCACCAGGGTCCCATTTCCCGAACGGTATTAGACTAATATTATTAGTTCCAGAACTGTCAAATCGTATTAGTTTCCATGGCAATTGGCAACACACTAATAATATTAGTAATAGTAGGTAATACCGTTCGAGAAATGATTCAGACAAACTAAGTTCATACATAGAGAAGGATAGAATGCTAACTCCATGTTTTCTTACCTCTCGTTTTGATGTATGGAGTTGCACTCTTTTTTACTTATATTTCCCTATGGTCACTTATGTAGGCTGTTCTGTGAAGTTCTGAAGAGCAGTTCTGTGATGTTTCAGCCTGACTGCCTAAGACCTTACCTACAACTTCACATGTGTTGTTTTCTTTTCGGGACTAGCCTATAGGCCTATAGTGACATTCGTTTATATTATAGAAACGACAATCAAAATATAAATCCATACTAATATTATAACGGTGTCGAATTGTTGTAATATAAATAATAGATTACTTAAATTGAGCATGTTATGAACTTTCCTATGTTGTTGTTATATTTTATTATTGTATTAAATCTACTGCGGATGATGTACCGAGACAAACCTTACTGGTTTAACGGTACTTTTGTAATTAAGTTGCATATTATGTGTATTTACCTGATTAAAATAAAATAAATAAAATAAAATAAATAAATGCAAAAGTCTGTCTGTCTGTGTGTTACCTCTTCACGCTTAAACCGCTGAATCGATTTAGTTGAAATTTGGCATAGAGATAGGTTGAGTCCCTGAGAAGGACATAGAATAGTTTTTATCCCGAAAATCATCCCTTAAGAAAGTAAAAAGCGGGGTGGAATTGAGTTAATTAATGAAGTGTCTGCTAATTTGTGTGCATAATATGCTCAAATTGAATAATTGTTATAAGACTTTCTCCAGGCGCTATTCTTACTCTTGCTAGGGTTACTAAGTCCACGCAGACGAAGTCGCGGGCAAAAGCTAGTCAAATCATAAATCCATACTAATATTATAAATGCGAAAGTCTGTCTGTCTGTGTGTTACCTCTTCACGCTTAAACCGCTGAACCGATTTAGTTGAAATTTGGCATAGAGATAGTTTGAGTCCCGGGGAAGGACATAGGACAGTTTTTATGTCGGAAATCATCTTTAAAGAGAGTGAAAAGGGGGGTGAAATTGAGAGATTTAATTTACATTATTTTACGAGTATCAAACTATATTTTCAGTGTAAACCTAATAACAGCGAACAAGCGTTTAACCGCCATGACGGACGCACTAGAGTTCTTCGCTACGCGCGAGTTCAATTTCGAGAGTGAGCGCGTGCGGGCGCTGCACCACCGGCTGTCGCCGGAGGACAAGAAGGTCTACAATTTGGATGTTATGAACATTAAGTGAGTAGAAATGTGACGTTCTCAATCAAAATGTATCACTTTGTCGCTTTAACCTGTCAGAGCGTCCTATGGCAAGCGACAATGTGGTACCTTTTGATTGAGAACGTCACAAATAAAATACAATTTTTAAATTTTTTAGGGTTTCATACCCAAAGGGAAGTCCCTGTCTGTCTGTCTGTCACCAAGCTGTATCTCATGAACCGTGATAGCTAGACAGTTGAAATTTTCACAGATGATGTATTTCTGTTGCCGCTATAACAACCAAATACTAAAAAGTACGGAACCCTCGGTGGGCGAGTTCGGCTCGCACTTGGACTTTATTTTCACAAATGTAGCGATGAACATAGGTGATAGTGAAGAACATAAGTATAACCCAAGTAGCATTTATACGTCATTATGACGTCCGTTACGTCATTATGATGTATAAACGACGTCATTATGACGTCACTGACGTCATTATGACGTATAATTGACGTCATTATGACGTCACTGACGTCACTGCTACCTCCCAGGTATCGTCGCTGACGTCATAATGACGTATAAATGCTACTGGGGCTGGGAAATGATCTTGATAATGAAATGGTAACTGTGCACAGCATGAAGTCACAGTCTATAAATGGAAAATGGTACAATGATGACGTGGATGATGTATATGGGACCTGTACTTATGTACATATACCGTAAGAGCTACATTATTTCATCATCCTCTTCTTCATCCTCTAGCAACGTCTTCACGAGTTCCCGCTTTCGTTTATTTAAATGGGGCATTTTCTATAAAAAGGGACCTTATTGTCGATGGCGCTTACGCCGCACAGCGTCGCGCGGCATTGTAATTAATAGTAATTATATCAGAGCATCGTTAATGCGTAAGTGCCATCGACAATAAGGTCCCTTTTTATAGAAAATACCACATATAGTCAGACATGTTAATCTTTGATACCCGCCGACCGGAACGCACAACTGTTCGCACCATAGACCTAGCATTACATAGATCAGCTATACGCGTGCGGACGTAAGGGACAAAACATACGCAATGCGACAATATGATTGGTCGAGTAAATTTGTAGCCCACCATAAACCATACTAAATTTACGGTGGGGAATTAAAAAAAATGTGAGACTGTGACAAGGACAAACAATAACACTTTCTCTGCTACTCCTACTGAAGACATAAGACTATCCCGTTCGGTCATTTCCCCCCACCCCGATGTATGCTAATTATTTTATTTATAACTAAATAAATAATTAAATGATAACTCCTTGACTGCAGCTGGGAAGACCATTACGCGGACTTCGTGAAAGGAACGCGCAAGTATCTACTTAACGAGAAAGAACAGGACCTGGAGAAGGCCAGGAGACACATGCACAAGTAAGATAAGATAAGATAAAACTTGGTAAAAGTCCGCGCAAGTTAGAAAAAAAAAGTTTGACCAAAGTTTGACCAAGAAAAGTCTGCAACGATAAGATAGCACACGCAGTTCAAGTGTTATTTGCGTCGTTTTCAATCAAAAGGTACCACATTGTCGCTTGCCATAAGGACACTCTGACAGGTTATTCGTATAAAGATACAATCCAATTTCGTCCTTATGGTAAGCGACAATGTGGTACCTTTTGACTGAAAACGGCACATTTATACGTCATAATTCCATAGAAGTTTGACGTTTTAATGACACTTGCACTGCGTGGACTATCACAATCGTTGCAGACTTATCTTGGTCTACAAAAAGGCGCGTAATTTAAAATATGTATAATGTATATTTATGCTGTAGATAAATCCTTTGCGCCTACATTTTTCTAATTTGCCGCCTTTTTCTACTGACAAAGCTGGCTTGCCAAAGTATACATCAAAAATCGCATGCGATTTGTTGCAAGGTGAGTAGAGGCCTTAAAAGGTACTTCTTTGGAGCGTTGCATCAATGTTGCCAGTCACACAAATATGGAAATATGCACCTTAGTTCTTAAACGGATGATCCGATTTTATCAAAATCAGTACATTCTTTATTTTTTAATTTACAATATCACAGATTATATAATACTATACTAGTAACAATATGTTTTCTTTTATTTGCAGAATGTGGTTTCTTCACAAAATCTTAAAATTCGTCACATTCCTCCTCTTCCTTCGCGTGTTGATGCAGAACCGCTACGCGCGCTCCTTCATATACGGAACCCTCAGACTATTGCTGTCTCTGTTCGGCGCGGTATATCACCGGCTAGTGCACGCGTGAGAGCAGGATGGATATAAGTGTAGGTTAAGTTGAATAACTGAATAATTTATTGGTGCCACGTTTGCTCTTTCTAACAAATATGGTTGTGTAGGCTTTTTAAAAACTCTCTCTCACGTGCTCTGGCACGTGCAGAGGGCCTACTGTGAAAAACGAAAAACGAAAATCTAAATTACTGTATCTATCTCTATATCACACGAATATGGAATAGCGAATGAGAGGCGGTTAGCGGGAATTCGATATTCGTTTTTCGCTGTAGGCCTTCAAGTTTTGTGTCGAATGTATAATAGCTAATTTTAGCTACTATTTGGTCAAGCAAATCGTGGCAGTAAATAGGAACAAAAAAAACTATACTCATCCTTTTCTTTTGGATGCTGGTACTAGTGTAAGACAAAGATAGTATGATTCTCTCTGTCTATGTTTGAAATGAGACAGTCCCTTGACAAACTATATATACGCTATTGACACTGTTAGAATATACTTTGTAATGCAATATTAGTGTAAGAATATTTATATTATGCATGTACTGTACCTATAATTATGCGTATTATTTGATTTTCTATCTAGGTATGTTATCTTTTTATATATGTACCTATATATGGATAGTCCAGAAGAGCGTTACAATTAACATTAACGATATTCTACGTTGTATTATTGTACCATAAATATGTAAAAGGCAGCGATTTTGATAGCCCAGACAGTGCATTTTGGCTTGCCAAAATGACTTTGCTTGCTCTAACTCTATAGGTATACCTATGGAATGGGTATACCTATGTACAATACAATACGAATCCTCTTTATTGCACAACCTCAGAATAAATGTACATGGAAACACAAATAATACATGAAGACAGAGGTAAACAACAGGCGGCCTTATCGGTAAAGAGGGATCTCTTCCAGGCAACCCTTAGGTAGTGGAGAAATGAAACTCATAAATTAACCAATTAGGAGGTGCAAAAAACTAAATTAAAACTAAGTAGCAGCAGAAAAAATACCTTTAAAAAGTTTAAAATTTAAGTATTTTATTATTTAGTATTTAAAAGCCTCCTTGGGCTTACCGTGGGACTTAGTCAATCCAATCTGTGTAAGAATGTCCTATAATATTTATTATTATTTACTATTTATTTATATTATTTGCATGATTGATTTGTTATTGAAGTATAGTACTTAATACTCAAATCTAGTTCTAAATATCACCTCAGTTATGTGTCTAACATATTATTTATTGTAATTATATGCAATCAAATCAAGTACATATTATTTATAAAAAATAACTATTCTTGTAGAATGGTTTAGGTGTAGGTATTATTCATTTATACAAATTGAAAACATATTAAGTACTTATGTACCAAACATAAATTGTCATTGTCATGTTATGTGTATAAAACTAACACCGTCCAAATACTTAAGTGTATAATTATGTGAAATTTACATTTTATACAGTTGCTCAAACAAAAATCTGACATAATTTTTAAGAAGGGTTTTTTGGCAATTATGGAGTACTTTTTTTTGGGATTTTCATTATTTAATATTTATAATTAGTTTATATTAAAATAAAGTATTATTTTATTACTAGTGAGTTGTGATACTAAATATACATTTTTGACCAAATAATATTGTTGTTTCATTTTACATATGTGAGCAGCGGAAGATTTCTTTCACCTGATATAAATCAATCATGTCTAATTTTCGGTAGTATCAGAAATCAGAATCTTATAGTCTGTCAAGCCATTTCCGTCAGAAGAAAAAAGCGGCAAATTTAAAAAATGTAGGCGCGAAGTGTTATCGTCCCATTTAAAAATTGAATTTCGCGCCTTTTTCTACTGACAAATTTGTTTTACAGACTATACTAAAGAATATTTACTAGTCTCTGCATGGTATAGTAGGTATCTTTAAATTTTATATTAAAGGAAAAAATGGAAAAATTTACGCTTCCGGCAGGACTTGAACCCGCAACCTCCGCAAATAATATAAAATTTTGAGTATCGCTCGCAGACGTATCTGCATGTAAAAAATAGCTTATCTTTAATTCAAGTGTTATCAGTTTTCTACTTTATGGAAGATGAGATTGGTAGTTAACTCGGCACCGTGTAACACGGTCCGTGTTTGATAGCACAGAGTGTGCAAGTGTTATTTTAAACGTCATAATTTCATAGATATTGACGTTTCCAATAACACTTCCATACTCTTTGTTATCAAACACGGTGCAGAGTTAGCTTAGTCTGATTCTATGGTACTTTGAAATGAGTGAAACGAGTGTGGACACTCTTCACCAGTGCTCTCCAGGCCGCTCTGTCTTGGGCCCGGTGCATGCTAGCCTGCAGTGTGGCGTTTGTCACTGATGTTATTCTGTCCACCCAACGCGTGGCCATACCTCCATCCCTACGCTCCCTTGCCATGCGGCCAGTAATTATGAGCCTTTCCAGGCTATCTGGCCCTGTCCTGCTCAGATGACCGAAGAAACCAAGTACACGTTGGGAGCAAACAGTGGAGAGCCTCGTTGTAATGGTAAGTTCGTCGAGAATAGATATAATAGATCCACATCTACATAATACCCATCCATTAAATACAGTGGCGTAGCTAGGCGTGGGCGAAGTGGGCCGTCGCCCACGGCCTCGCGCCCCAAGGGGGGCCTCGCGCGAGCCTCCAGTCCCTCCAGGCACAGTGAAAGAAAAGGGCCTCCCAGATGCGATTTCGCCCACGGCTAGAGGTCACGCTACGCCACTGATTAAATACAATTGAGTCGCTTAACTCAAACTCGGGTAAATCAAACTGTCAGATTTAGCGATTTTGGTATTTCCTAAGAGGGTCGATATCAGAAAACAGAAACATTTATTGTTCAAACTGTGTAGGTACAAGAAGTATAGCTAGCTACTTTTTTTTATGGGTATCAACAGTTTTACCCTTACAAAATACAACAAATATGGAAATATGCACCTTAGTTCTTAAACGGATGATCCGATTTTATCAAAATCAGTACATTCTTTATTTTTTAATTTACAATATCACAGATTATATAATACTATACTAGTAACAATATGTTTTCTTTTATTTGCAGAATGTGGTTTCTTCACAAAATCTTAAAATTTTTTATTGCACAACCTCAGAATAAATGTACATGGAAACACAAATAATACATGAAGAGAGAGATAAACAACAGGCGGCCTTATCGGTAAAGAGGGATCTCTTCCAGACAACCCTTAGGTAGTGGAGAAATGAAACTCATAAATTAACCAATTAGGTGCAAAAAACTAAATTAAAACTAAGTAGCAGCAGAAAAAATACCTTTAAAAAGTTTAAAATTTAAGTATTTTATTATTTAGTATTTAAAAGCCTCCTTGGGCTTACCGTGGGACTTAGTCAATCCAATCTGTGTAAGAATGTCCTATAATATTTATTATTATTTACTATTTATTTATATTATTTGCATGATTGATTTGTTATTGAAGTATAGTACTTAATACTCAAATCTAGTTCTAAATATCACCTCAGTTATGTGCCTAACATATTATTTATTGTAATTATATGCAATCAAATCAAGTACATATTATTTATAAAAAATAACTATTCTTGTAGAATGGTTTAGGTGTAGGTATTATTCATTTATACAAATTGAAAACATACTAAGTACTTATGTACCAAACATAAATAAATTGTCATTGTCATGTTATGTGTATAAAACTAAAACCGTCCAAATACTTAAGTGTATAATTATGTGAAATTTACATTTTATACAGTTGCTCAAACAAAAATCTGACATAATTTTTAAGAAGGGTTTTTTGGCAATTATGGAGTACTTTTTTTTGGGATTTTCATTATTTAATATTTATAATTAGTTTATATTAAAATAAAGTATTATTTTATTACTAGTGAGTTGTGATACTAAATATACATTTTTGACCAAATAATATTGTTGTTTCATTTTACATAAGTGAGCAGCGGAAGATTTCTTTCACCTGATATAAATCAATCATGTCTAATTTTCGGTAGTATCAGAAATCAGAATCTTATAGTCTGTCAAGCCATTTCCGTCAGTAGAAAAAAGCGGCAAATTTAAAAAAATGTAGGCGCGAAGTGTTATCGTCCCATTTAAAAATTGAATTTCGCGCCTTTTTCTACTGACAAATTTGTTTGACAGACTATACTAAAGAATATTTACTAGTCTCTGCATGGTATAGTAGGTATCTTTAAATTTTATATTAAAGGAAAAAATGGAAAAATTTACGCTTCCGGCAGGACTTGAACCCGCAACCTCCGCAAATAATATAAAATTTTGAGTATCGCTCGCAGACGTATCTGCATGTAAAAAATAGCTTATCTTTAATTCAAGTGTTATCAGTTTTCTATTTTATGGAAGATGAGATTGGTAGTTAACTCGGCACCGTGTAACACGGTCCGTGTTTGATAGCACAGAGTGTGCAAGTGTTATTTTAAAGGTCATAATTTCATAGATATTGACGTTTTCAATAACACTTCCATACTCTTTGTTATCAAACACGGTGCAGAGTTAGCTTAGTCTGATTCTATGGTACTTTGAAATGAGTGAAACGAGTGTGGACACTCTTCACCAGTGCTCTCCAGGCCGCTCTGTCTTGGGCCCGGTGCATGCTAGCCTGCAGTGTGGCGTTTGTCACTGATGTTATTCTGTCCGCCCAACGCGTGGCCATACCTCCATCCCTACGCTCCCTTGCCATGCGGCCAGTAATTATGAGCCTTTCCAGGCTATCTGGCCCTGTCCTGCTCAGATGACCGAAGAAACCAAGTACACGTTGGGAGCAAACAGTGGAGAGCCTCGTTGTAATGTTAAGTTCGTCGAGAATAGATTAAAAAAATTAAATTCAAATTAAAATTAAAATTATTTATTTTCGTAAAATATACAGGTGTCTATAAGTAGGGGATAGTGCTGCCCGGTAAGCAAAATTTGCCTGTGTTGGGCAACACCGCTCTTCCCTAATTAACAGATTGTTACACGAAACATTTTTTTAAGTACTAGTTTAAGTAATATAACATGTATACAATTAAAATAGATATAAGTTGAATGTTAGATATAAGTACACGATATAAAGTAAATGTTTATTTGTTATTATATAAATGAACAAAGTAACTTAACACTACATAATAAAACTAAAGAAAAACACTAAAACTAACTAGAAAATACACATTATCTATACTAAACATAAACCCCATTCCGACCCCCACCCTGTCCAAACGTGCCAAATATACTTGCGGCATTGCCGCGCTGGATAGCAAGCGATATTTGTTGGACCAAGTAGGAGCCTGAACGGGGATCGCAACCTCTATCACGCAAACGCCGCCCCAAGTCCCTTACCAACTTAATCTCGAAACACGAAAACCGCCGTCGCATCGCTCGCTCCGAAGCTTGAGCTCAAAACCCAAAATCAAACCATACCAAGTGTCCAGCACAAATAGAAGATCGTCTGTCGACTCCAGCCTATGAGGTTGCTACATTCATCATCGAAGGAACAGGGAGGGGCCCCTGGAGAAAGTCTAACACGTCATCAGGTTAGTCCCAAATTACGGTCTATGCTAGACTATCAACTACATTTCCCCAACATACTTGTGTTACACGATGCGACGGCGGTTTTCGTGTTTTCGAGATACAAGTTGAATGTAGTTGAATGTAATGTTAGAAATTAGATATAATAGATCCACATCTACATAATACCCATCCATTAAATACAGTGGCGTAGCTAGGCGTGGGCGAAGTGGGCCGTCGCCCACGGCCTCGCGCCCCAAGGGGGGCCTCGCGCGAGCCTCCAGCCCCTCCAGGCACAGTGAAAGAAAAGGGCCTCCCAGATGCGATTTCGCCCACGGCTAGAGGTCACGCTACGCCACTGATTAAATGCAATTGAGTCGCTTAACTTCAAACTCGGGTAAATCAAACTGTCAGATTTTGCGATTTTGGTATTTCCTAAGAGGGTCGATATCAGAAATCAGAAACATTTATTGTTCAAACTGTGTAGGTACAAGAAGTATAGCTAGCTACTTTTTTTATGGGTATCAACAGTTTTACCCTTACAAAATACAATAAAATTAAATTTAAACTAACTAAATTAAAGCAAACAAAATAAAGTAAAAATGATAACTGTATTTACCGTGTAAGTGACTTGTTTTTTTTACTGTTAACATATGTGTGAAATAAACGACATTGAATTGAATTCCTCTATACTTATAGGTCTTTCCCCTGCGGCATTTATTATAAAAGTTAATTTTTTTAAATTTGCCGCTTTTTCTACTGACGGAAATAGCTTGATAAACTATAGTTTGTCAAAGGACTGTCTCATTTCAAACATAGACACAGAGAATCATACTATCTTTGTCTTACACTAGTGCTAGCACCCAAAAGAAAAGGATGAGTATTTTTTTTTTTGTTCTTATTTACTGACAATTTGGTTTGACCAACTATATATTTAATATCTATATTTCTTTAATAAATTTCCCTACAATTTAACAATGTTTTTTATCATGGCAACATTCAACGGTCAACATTTTTTTTTGAACATTTATGGTCTGGATGCGAGTCCTTTAAGCCAAACTATCAACAACAGTTTAGGCCTCAGAATAATGACTAAAGCAAAGAAGCCGGGCAAAAATAAAAGCTTGGTAAAAGATATCGTATTCACAACACGCTATTACTTTTTGTCTATGAGTGAGTGAGACAACAATCCGCAAGTTCTTTCGTTTTTTTCAGTATTGTCATAAGATGAACTGAGGGAAATGTCAAATGGTTCTATGTGGTTCTATAATATAATCCAGCCAAATAAAATATATGTTCGTTATTTCACTGGTAGGTGTCAACTGTAACAACTTGACATAGTCGTATTATTTTAGTTGAAATATTTCGGGAATTTCAGCGGTCATCTTGGTTTATTTTAATTATATTTTTGCTATTCCTGAAAGATTGTTGGAAAACGTGCTGAGTTTTTATTTGTAATGGTTTGAAGTTCCCTTTGTGATAATGTCTTGTGTGATCGAGGGCTGTAAATCGCATACAGGAAGAAAAGAAAATACGCACGAACCGATAACCTTTAATCGGTGAGTTTTGTTCAATTTTGAAGAAATTTATTTATAGGACCTGACCCTAAACATAGAAATCGATATGTTGTTTATGTAATTATTACTTGCATTCAAGTCTATATAGATTTTTGCATATATTTTCGAACTTTTCTGCTAAGTATGAAAGGTTATATTTTTGGCATAGTGATGTATCGACCTCAGATCAATAACCTATCGACATTTACAGCTTTCTTATAGTTTGGCCCAGGACTGTCTCATTTTAATTGATGAGTACAGTCAAGGGCATAAATATATATACATTCCCAAAGTCTCAAAAATATGTGTATGCTCAGACAATAAAATCGTGTTCACATATTTTTAAGCCATTTGTCTGGATCGATATTTTTGCCTTCGACTGTACCTATAGTTTTCTTTGTTCTTACTTACTGACAGATTGTGTTTGCCAGACTATAGTTTAATACTAAAAACCGGTCAAGTGCGGGTTGGACGCGCGCACCAAGGGGACCGTACTTTATAGTATTTGTTGTTATAGCGGCAACAGAAATACATCATCTGTGAAAATTTCAACTGTCTAGCTATCACGGTTAATGAGATACAGCCTGGTGACAGACAGACGGACAGCGAAGTATTAGTAATAGGGTCCCGTTTTTACCCTTTGGGTACGGAACCCTAATAAAAAAGACATTAATGATCACTGATGAATGTTCCTTTTATTAATATTGTTGGTCACAAAACTCAACTTTTTATTTCAGATTTCCAAAGGACGAGGAATAGGGGACATTACTGCAATGTTCTGCCACCAGAGTGCAGCACTAGCTTTTTCAGTGCAGTTTAACAGGTTTTTGACAAGTTTTCAGGGGACCTACCGGAAAACTCGAATCCGAAATTTCGTTATCTAGCTGCCTCTTTATCGCTCGAATACGCAAGAGTGACAGAGATGTTAGATAACGAAAGTTCGATTTTCTTGTTTCGCGATAGACCCTCAGATTGTGATAGTGGCGCCACCTACGCCGAGTTTCGCGTAATATTCCCTATTATTAAATAAAAAAACGTTTTTTGTTTCATTTCCTATTTGGTACAGTTAGCTGCAGAGAAAAGGTACCCCACGTCCATACTAATTTACAGAACTTTGTATGCAGGGGGGGTGCCTTTTCTCTGCAGCTGACTGTACGTGACTAGAAACTATACTTAGTCTTTTAGCATTAGAAAAAACGGTAAAGCATTTCCACGTGTCTTTTTATTGACAAGTTTTTTTATAAATATAGCAATATTTTACTTATGAAAGCAAAAGTATGTAAATGATCGTATATTATATTTGTTGTGACTTATTTTCAAAGTGTTTTTCGATAAAACGACACGTTAAGATCGCTCGCCTTCTTTCTAATGATAAAAAACGAGAGGTATAGTTAGACGGTTCTGAGTGGTAGACTGCAAATGAGATAAAGGCTATATTAGGTACATGCATTAATCCTCATATCAGGCGGCTCTTTGATTCCAAGGATTGCATAATTTTTATACTTTTTAATGATTTTTAGAATATGAAAATTATAAAAAGTATAAAAGTTATGCAATCCTTGTATTCCACGCATTTCATTTCATTTCAACGAGCCGCCTGCTACAGATTTCTTGAAATAGCCGCGTTTTTTCAGGTTCAACTTTCATTAGCCAGACTATTATCAATTTGCCAATTTCGTGATTATTCTTTTACACGGCACATAAACTTATGCATAATTTATCGATATAAAAAGTCGACACAGTTACATCCCTAGCAAATTATCAAACTTATGACACCGTACGTAAATGAGAAATAACAAGCATATATGCATCTCTTTTCGGCACATTATCTAATTCGTAAGGAAGTAAAGTACGGGTATACATATTTGCGAAGCATTTTTGCCCGACTTCTATGCTTTAGTCATTATTCTGAGGTTTAGGCATTTTTACAATCTTAAGTATCTTAACTAACTTTTTGACAATCAAAACCCAATATAAGGAGATTTTAAATAAAATATCGATATATGATTGTTAACTCGAAATATTGTTTACTTAAATGTTCTATGCTTTAATACATCATGTCCACAAATCGCAACAATAGGCATAAACATGACATATCGTCAGAGTTAAACTAGAAAAACACCCCAAACCGCATTCCACAAACGTCAAAACTAGTCCACTAACCAGCAATTTTTGCAAACTTTTGCGCATTACGACATGCTTGTATTCCTTTAAAAATGCTTACCAAAGTGATCCAACGGGCTCTAAAATTCCGTTGTAAACGGAGCTACCCGACCAACATCTACGATATTTCTCGCGGCTCTGCCTTCGCGATACGTCGCCCTTACAGCGATGAAGTCAAGAAAGCACAAGTACAAAGTGTGGCGACGCCGGGCCCGACGATTTTCGACAAGATTTTGGCACGCGAGATAAGTGCGGATATAATATATGAAGATGATTTGTGTATGGCGTTTAATGATGTATCTCCGCAGGCGCCCGTCCATTTTCTAGTTATTCCTAAGAGGAGGATACCAAGGCTGCAAGATGCAGAAGAAAGTGATAAAGAGGTAAAGATTAAAAGCTTAATTTATTAATTTACAGACAAAAAAATCAATTTTAATTGCAGAAAAAGTGAGTGTAAATCGTTGTTTTACCCTTTGTAACTGTTTTAAGTCCTCAGCAATGAGGGACCGAGGAAGAAGAACTGTTTTAAACAGCATGCAAATGTTTTAAAGGATATTTTAAAAATATTTCAGCTTATATACATCCCACTAAGCACAAACCTCTCATGTGCGAGAGGGCTTGGGCTATATAGTACCCACGCTGGCGCAATGAGTTTGCGCACCTTTGAATTTTTTCATGCATGTATGCAGGTTTCGTCACAATGTTTTCTTGTTGTTATTGAAGCTTGTGATAAATATCAGATGATAATCCATACATAAGTTCCGAAAAACTCATTGGTACGAGCCAGAATTTGAACTCCTAACCTCATGATTGATAGTTGGATGTCACATCCAGTCGGCCATCACTGCTTAACTTGTAAAAAATAATTTGTAATTTTATGGCACATAAATTGTTCGGATAACATAAAAAAAAAAAAATGTTTATTGTACATAAGGAGCATGTTACAAACAAGTACACAAGGGTTTGTACAAACATGACAGTATGGAGAGATCAGACTTTCGACCCCTAAACTAGGTAAGCACCTGTGCCTTAGGGGTTAAAGTTCATCTAAATTCAATGTCGAAACAAAATGAAGGTCGTGTAACAGCAGTAAGATGGTAAAACATTAAACTAATTGCTATAAATAAATAACATAACATAACATCCTACATTATAACAATGTCTGTGTATAAAGCATAAAGATTGTTTTCATTCGACCTGCTTAAGATGAAAGGGGACGACTGCCTCAAAACCGGTTTTCCATACGAACATATTCCCCATTTTCCTCTCTCGATATTAATTTTATTCAAAATATTTTTACACAATTCGATGTATTTTGATCATAACTATGCCTGACCGTTTGTTTTTTTTTTCGAATTTTTAATTATTATAAGAATTGAAGAGAAAAACAGGTTTCATACAAACTTTTAAAAGCTCCTAACTCCTATAATAAAGTAAAAATCCAAGAAAATCTAACGGTCGTAACTAGCTATGATTGAATTACATCAAATTGTTTAAAAATATTTTCCAAAAAATCTAACGGACGTAAATAGCTATGATTGAATTACATCAAATTGTTTAAAAATATTTTCCATTGTGTCAATATCCAAGGAGGAAAATGAGGACTAGGTTTGTGCGTGCTTAAATGGGAAACCTGGTTTATTGACACAAAATTATCCCTTGAGATTTCAATTATCCAGGTTTCACTGTATTCACTATTTCTTTCATGATTACATAGTCCGGAAATAGTTAGTAATTTCATCTGCTATCATTGTAGTTATTTTGATAAGCAATCGTAAATAAATGAGATCATGCCACATGTCCATATGTTTACATTTTTAATTTCTCATTACACTGAGATTATATGGAATTAATTGTTTTTTTTGGGTTTCAAAGGCAAGTTGGAAAGAGACAGAAAGATGGAGAAACAAGCAAGACAAGGGGGTTAGGGCGTTCGCTAGCTGGCGCGGGTGCGGAGCGGGCACAGAATAAGTAATAGTATTATCATACAGAACGGCCACGCACCGCCCCGCCCCGACTCGAATTACCTCGCCCCGCGACAGCAGATTGACGGCCGTTTGCCGGCCACTCAGTACTGTTTTTAAGCAACTTACACAATGACGCATGCCGCGTGTACAGACGGGCCGTTCACACATAGAAACGCAAGTGATTTTTGATGTATAGCGTGTCCGCCCTGTGCCCTTAGGGTTTTGCCAACTTAAACTTGGAAATATGTTAACAGCAAATAGTTTCCGCAATTCCTAGCTAACAAAGAGTTGTAATTAAAAGATAAGATGCACGAGGAATGTGATAACGATGTTTGATTATTTGATAACGCGTCTTGAAGAAAGTACACATTTACGCTGGAATAACTTCGGTTTTTAACCTTCATTATTCACCTTAATAATTCCATTTGAAGCAGGTGTGATAGTTTGGTTAAAAAGAACTTAGCGTATTTTGAACTAAACGGGACCGTATTGATATTAAGATCTTAGATATGATCTTAATATCAATATGAGTCCGTTGTTTTTAACTTAAATTTAAGGCCCATATTCCGTTAACACTAGCGTTTTTATTTTATTTTTTATTTTATTTTTTACTAGCATTTCTATTAAGATCTTAGATATGATCTTAATATCAATACGAGTCCGTTGTTTTTAACTTAAATTTAAGGCCCATATTCCGTTAACACTAGCGTTTTTATTTTATTTTTTACTAGCATTTCTATTAAGATCTTAGATATGATCTTAATATCAATACGAGTCTGTTGTTTTTAACTTAAACTTAAGGCCCATATTCCGTTAACACTAGCGTTTTTATTTTATTTTTTACTAGCATTTCTACAAAAGAGATATTTCTATGATTCGAGTTGTTATCTCGTGTGTTAACGAGTAAGAACAAAAAATAACACCGTAAATATTTTACTTTTTACACTTTTGTGTCATGTAATTTTATATTTTATAATTCTTTGTATTTCACTGTGTTTAAATGAGTGCTTAACTCAATAAAAAGACATACATTTTGATGGGACAGTTACTTTTGTACGCAAACTGTCTAGAACCAGATATACCGTATAAATATTGAAACGTATTCCCGGGTGGTAGATACTTTTGGCGCGTTGTTTCATCCGCTACTATCGATATTAACTGTACAGTCGAAGGCAAAAATATCGATCCAGACAAATGGCTCAAAAATATGTGAACACGACTTTATTGTCTAAGGTACAAGCGTACACATATTTTTGAAACTTTGGGAATGTATATATATTTATGCCCTTGACTGTACATGTACATAATATTTACTATTCTCATCCACAGCTCCTTGGGCACCTGATGTCCGTGGCCCGCGCGCTAGCCACTGCGCGCGCGCCGCTCGGATGGCGCCTCGTGGTTAACAACGGCCGAGAGGGCGCTCAGAGCGTCTACCATCTGCATTTACATATTCTGGGGGGACGGCAGATGGGCTGGCCACCAGGCTAAAAGGGAAGGAAACACTGTAGTGTAGTAGTGATACAGCCAACATTGTCAGGGTCGCCATGTGAAGTGAATTGTGGCTGTATCATTACATTCATTGCTAAGCTACCGCTTGGCTGGGGGGTAGTCGTCAACAGCGGGAGGGAGCGCAGATCGTCTACTATCTGCATTTGCATATTCTGGGGGGACGGCAGATGGGCTGGCGTCCTGGTTAAAAACAATCCCAAATGCTAAAAATAATGTGTCAATTTGTCCAACCGATTTTGGATTTCTTCTGTCATTTTACCAAAAAATTGGTTCAAAAGCAGGATGGCTGGGTAGAATTCGCAATGGAATTTGTCGAGGATAGTGCAGGGGTCGGCAAACTTTTTAGAAAAAGAGCCAAGCCCAGCAAAAATCAGCAATAATACGTAGCTCAAAGAGCCACAAGCGTTGATTTCGGTGGTCTAAGAACTCTCAAGTGTTCATTTTTTGCGTGGCTTTAAAGAAACGCAATTGTACCCTCAAAGAGCCGCATTAGGGCTCGCGAGCCGCGGTTTGCCGACCCGCATTTGCATTATCGCGTAAATAATAAATGCAGTAAGGTCCAATTTACCTTGTACATTGTTTGAATTCCGAACTCTTCCGACTAATTCAAAACACACTTCAATTCAATTGTTTGTTGTTGTTCAATTTTCAATTGTTTGTTAATTCGGCGGTATTGCACTATTCCCGACGAATAAGTCATTTTAGTTTGGGATGTAAAAACAGAGCTTAGTATAGTAATGATGTAGCCAGATGTCATGTCAGGGTCGCCATGTAAAGATAATTTTGGCTACATCATTACTATGTTTGTCGTCTGGCGACTTATTGACAGCGGGAGGGAGAGCAGTGAAGAGGAGTAGTCGTGAATGAAAACTTTTTAAAATCAACACTTAACTGATCATGGATGAACCTTATGTGTTTGCAATAAGGGATACGAATTATCAGTTACATATGTAGTGTTTAATCCTCTACCAACGTATTTTCACGGAAACGCACGAACGTGTTGTTATTTCAGTCAGTCTCACAGGCCGAGGTGCTCACAAATGTCTGAACACGCCTCTGTTGTCATGGCCCTAGGTGCGTGTTCAGATATTTTTGAGCACCTCGGCCGCTCCGATATATGTGATGGCGACTGTACAAAAGGCACTGAGGTTGACTGAAGTAGCATGACAAATACGAACGTTTCCGAGAAAACACGATGGCAAAGGATTGTGCATCTGTAGTAGGTAATGTGGACGATATTGAAACGCTCAACTTTTTGCAATTAAAAGATTTGTTGTGTTCACAATGTAGGTAGTTATATATAACCTGAACTTTGAATTTGGTAATAAATGGCTTATCTTTATTTATCTAAAGATATAGACTATTATTTATAATTTTGTTAATATTATCCAAAAATATATCAACAGAAATAAACCTTACTGATGGAGAATTAATTCGAAATGCCACAGTATGTAGGGGCGTAGAGAAATAAGAAAGCATAGAGTGCTCACTCCATACATCAGTTTTTTTACCAAAACGCTTATTATTTTCGTAGACGACATCTAGCGTCAAGTAGCGGAATTATCAGTACTGACTCTACAATAGATGTCGCGACGAACGGAGTCTAATGGTCAACAAGTTTCAGCTAATATTATAACCGGAACTATTTCCAACTCCTGCTTGTAATATTAGTCGTTAATTGTTGAGCAATACACTTCGTCAGTCGCGACACACGTGACATCTAGTGTCGAGTAGCAGTACTGATAATTCCGCTACTTGACGCTAGATGTCGACTACAAAAATAATAAGCCTTTTGGTAACAAAACTGATCTATGGAGTGAGCACTCTATGCTTACTTAGTTCTCTATGGTAGGGGTAAAAGTATACTAGATATAAATTTTGGATTCTCTTTTTTTATACGTCAACAGTTTCTGGTAAATGAGGGCTATCGTTTTTTTGCTCACCAGTTGGCGGCTCTGTTGACGGTGGTCCAAAAGACTAAAGAACAGCTGTCAGTCATTGAAGTGACAAGTGACATTTGACATTTCGAACTATGGAAAAGACCACCATCTACACTAGCGCCCCTAGCGGCGAATTCATACGCGTTAGCCCTCATTTCTTCTAAAGTAATATAATTTTTGGAAGGCGAATGATATTATGTTTGTAAACGAAGCTGACCAAAAGAAAATGTTTACCCAGTGTCATAAATTCGCCATTATAGATAGTAATTTAGTTTTAATTTTGTGCAATAATTTGGCCAAATTAGTTAAGGGTTATGGATTATCTCAAATTGTTATCACGTTAAGGTAAGATGTGAAGTTTTTCTCAAATAGATGTACCTAACCTATTATTTGACAAATTTACTAAAACCTACCCACAGAAAAATATTAAATGTATTGGCGTTAATGTATAGTATGAATTGTCTCAAACGATTTTTACGCCTAAGACCCTAGTCTGTTAAACAAAAGCCATTGTTTCTTTTGTGCGAGCGGTTATCTCTCGTATCAGCCGTGCGGCAAAGAAACAATGTCTTTTAAAAAGCAACTGTATCGTGGTGGTTTTAAGGTTCAAGTCTATGTACATCTAACATGTTTTGGCAATGTAGGACGATCGACCACCTCAATGTAGGCGAGCTTTCATATTATTACATAGATTTGAACCTTAAAACCAATAAGATACAGTAGCTTTTTAAACGACATTGTTGCTTTGCCACGCGCTCAAAGCGGGAGCTGACCGCTCGCACAAAATAAACAATGGCTTTTGTTTAACAGAATAGGGTCTTAGGCGTAAAAATCATTTGATAAAATTCAAACTAACTAGAAAAAGTATTATACAGTATCACGTTAAGACGTCAAAGTATGTATTGCAGAGGGTAAAATGTAGTCATTGATATTTACGATTTTCTATATTATCCCCATTTCGTTATGCATCTAATATTTTAGGATTTTTCAGAAAATTCAGTGTTAAAAATCAACCAGATTTTATTTAATCCACTACTATCATGCGTGGTTGCAGCTATTTGAGACAAACTTACAAGAAATGTGTGGGATGCCACTGGTTGGTGGTATACTAAATATGAAAGTACAAAATGTATTTTTTAGCTATTACGCGTATGGATAAAAATACAACACATACAATACATTAAATAGGTACATTATTTTGTACTTTTCACACCATAACTGGAGATACTTGTGATCGTTTTGAAATTGGTTGCCAATTTTGAAAATTTTATTCGGCATATTTTCTTAAATGAACAATATTTTTATTATACCGAAATGACCTCACAGCCAAATGAATTTGAATCTCGCAAAATTTAGAATATTATAAAAAAAACTATAAATGAAGAGTGTAAAAGTTTGATAAGACAAGAATTCTTTCTTTTATCTTATCTTATAAATTTGAATAAATTATTCTCAGTATATTATGTATAAATTACGAAAAAACACATTAAATGTAGCCATTTTAACTCTAGTCACAAATATCCTCTAGTCCGCTTTTGTACATTACCGATCTATTGATGATCTATCGAATAAAAATCGATGATCTATCGATTGGTATGGTAACACTTAGTATACTTCTCAAACTGTGGTATCTCAATACTTAGATATTCCTAGTGTTATTTTTAAATATTATTAAATGGTGTTTGGTTTATAAATTTTGCAATTGGTAACCATAGTGGGGTCCCTTTGTTTGACATAATTATTGAAAGTCATAATGTAATGATTGTCATATTATCATTAGTCATAATTCTGAAACCGTTAACTTTTCAGGATTTTCCTCGGGTTATCCTATAGATAGGTTAGGTTAGGTTTGTTTTATGGCAATCCTGAAAAGTTACGCGTTTCTGAGAAAAACCAAATTATGACTAATTATAATATGACAATCATTACATTATGACTTTCAATAATTATGTCAAACAATAGAGACCCAACTATAGTCCTTAAGTACAACTATGGTCCAGTTTTTAACGTTGATTCTTAACGAGCCTATGATTTGTACTCGTTACATTTATTTTGGAGCTTAGATACACTCAATAATTATATACTCAACATAATTACACCACCACCTTACAGAAACCCGCAGCCAAATAACACTAGACCCTACTAATAGTGTTGTGTTCCTGCCGGTGAGTAAGGTTGCCAGAGCTCGAGGGAGAGAGGAGTGTTAGGGTCGGCAACGCGCATGTAACTCCTCTGGAGTTGCAGGCGTACATAGGCTACGGAGACTGCTTAACATCAGGCGGGCCGTATGCTTTTTTGCCACCGACGTAGTATAAAAAAAAATTGAAAAATACTTATACATATTTTAGTGGAACTTTAATTTGGACCATAGTTGAGTTGTGGCCTAAAGTTACCTGATTTTACGTTACTTACGAGTAGTTTATTAAATTTTAAATGGTAAAACTTTAAGCCGAAGCCTTATAAGAAAATTACGTTTTTTTTGACAAATATAACCTAAATTTGCCTATACTACATACAACTAAATATACCTACCGCGTTTACAACTTTATTACATCATATTAAAAATATTTGCTGATTTGAAATATTTAAATCAATATTGAAATCACGCATATTTGACTATGACTTTATTTTCTGTGTCGGCTAAAAGTTACCTTAAAATTTTAAACTAGTGCCTTATATTCATGTTATTAATTATTTAATTACTGTTGTAATTATCGTCGGCCGTCAAGTATGGCAAATTAACGTTTTCTTTTACCTTTAACATTGAACAAGTTTTGGAAACATATCAAATTATATTTGGATTTATGTTTTTTAAATCAAATCAAAATTCAAATCAAATCAAAATTTATTAAATTGTAAACATAGGTTAAATATAGGTCTTATACAATAATTTATGTTTCACTATGTTTTGCCATTTGGCATACAAACGAACGAAAGAAAACGAAAGTGATATGTTAAATGTCAAACAAAATAAGAGTGTACATAAAACTAAAACAACTTAAATTCAAAATATGTCGAGTAAATATTCCATTATCGAATAGTATGCTTTTTGTACCAAAAAGTCATACAGGCATTTCTTAAATTCAGTTACATTATCTATTGCAATAATATGTTTTGGCAACTTATTGTATATTTTGGGTATTAAGTAGTCAAACTACTATATACCGGGTGTTTCCTGTAACAGGAGCATTAAATTAAACTGGAGGCTGTACTCCTCAAACTGACCAACATTTGGTATACATTATGAACTGTAACAGATGTCATATATTAAAGAAAAAATCCGGCCTTCACCACTGGAGGGCTTCGTCACTTTTTTCTTTAATATATGACATCTGTATGTACTTTAACATTGAATTTAAGATCAGATGGGGTAAGAACACTTCGGAAAAATCGGCCAAGTGCGAGTCGGACTCGCGCACCGAGGGTTCCGTACTTTTTAGTATTTGTTGCTATAGCGGCAACAGAAATACATCATCTGTGAAAATTTCAACTGTCTAGCTATCACGGTTCATGAGATACAGCCTGGTGACAAACGGACAGACGGATAGCTGAGTCTTAGTAATAGGGTCCCGTTTTTACCCTTTGGGTACGGAACCCTAAAAAGAGACACTTGTATGTAATCAACATACTTTTGTCTTACCTACGGCAAAATAAACTATATGTTCTCTTTACCTTAGTAAGTTTCACATTCTTTTAAAAGGAGAATAGTTTATGTAACTTTATAATCATGAATTAGATGTCATATATTAAAGAAAAAGTGACGAAGCCCTCCAGTGGTGAAGGCCGGATTCGAACCGGCGTCTTTAGCTATCGCGGCTAACGCCATGAACCCCTAGGCCACCTCGCAAAAACAAATCAACATATTTAATAAAATAATTTGATTTGTTTTCAAAATTTGTTTATGTAACTTTCTTAAAATTTCTTACTACACCAAACATTGTCTAAATTTAAAAAAAAACAGTGATTTCCTATCGTAAATCTAATTTTTAATTCACATTATAAAAATATTATTAACCCTTTAGCGGCGGCAACATACTTGCCATCATACTTAAGGGGCCCACTGACTATCAGTCCGCCGGACGATATCGGCCTGTCAGTTGTTCGGAACTGTCAAATTTTTGTTCCAACTGACAGGCCCATATCGTCCGGCGGACTGATAGTCAGTGGGCCCCTTTAAGAGTCTCCGGCAAGCTCGGTTCTCCATACAAACGTAGTTACGCTCTCATTTTAAAACGACTAGCTAGATTGCTCTGAAACTTTGTACTTACAATAGGATAAGGTATATCTAGGTCTGTAATTAGTTTATGTAGCTTCAGATACCCAAGTAAAAAAAATACAGCGAATTTAATTCATACAAAACTTGTTTTTGCTCTATTTCGTTTGTTTTATATTTTTATTTTTTTTAAGCCTACTAAGTGTCCCACTGCTGGGCAAAGGCCTCTCCCCTTGATTTCCACGACTCCCGATTTGGTGTTTCCTCCGGCCAGTTGTTCAGGAAGCTGTCCAGGTCATCCCGCCATCTCCGTTTGGGCCTGCCCCGTCCACGCCCCTCTACCGGCATCCACTTGGTTGCAAAGCTAGCCCACCTCTCCTGATGCATGCGGTGGACGTGACCGGCCCAGTCCCATTTGAGCCTAGTGGTTTTCTCGCCTACGTCAGCGATGCCGGTTTTTGAGCGCAGCGTGGTTTATATACTAGAGCTATATAAACTAATTACAGACCTAGATATACCTCATGTCATTGTATGTGCTAAGTTTCATTACAATCCAACAGATAGTTTTAAAATGAGAACGAAACTCCGTTTGTATAGAAGGTGAAATTCGGCCAAGCTTGCCGGGGACTCTTAAAACAAAAACGCATCTCAACTATAATAATAACGGTTCGAAATGACTAGAAAGGAATGTCACATAGACAGGTTATTTAGGGAATCACCCTTTTTCAAACTAGCCAACGTTAAGCATGGTAGGCAAAGTTGTGGAACTTAACCCTTTGCCACATTTGACGGTATTTTAGTATTAACCTCGTAAGGCCCAATGTGCATTACAATGTACACTCTGTTTCAATCTAATTTGAACCTTGAATTAAGTAGCATATTTCTTTTGTTTCAATGTTTTCTAAAACAAACGAAAGTCACCCTAATCTTCTATACAACAAGGTTCAAATTAAAAATAGGGAAACTTTGTATGGTGGGCCTTACGAGGTTAAACAAATAGCAATGCGTGAGTGACCCCGTTGCTAAAAGCAATGGGTCGTGACAAGCGCAGGGGCGCGATTCCACTTTACATGCATATTACCGATTCGTGACATGGCTTAAACCAAAATCTGCCAACGTTTATTGTCCATGTCACTAAATTGGTCAAATGGCAACACTAGTTGAATAGCGCCACAGCGGTCCTGTATGCACTTTAGCAAGTTGTTAAACTGTAATACGAAGTTAAATATACGTTTTTATTATTCTACTTATGTTATTTCATTGTTTACTACCTACCTCAGCAGCTCGAACAAGCCTACTTTCGTCACTCCCTGGAGTGAGGAAAGTGCGACTTTCCTCACTCCAGGGAGTGAAACAAAGTAGCTTTTTAATTTAGTATAGGCCAGCATGAACTGCCACTTCATACTTCTATTACAAATACATTTTTTTTTCTCTGCATTATTCTTTCTCATCATTATTAACCTTTAATATGTTCTCACTACTGAAGTGAAAAATTATATGTGCAACACGAGAGCAAAGTAATTTAACATCTCGTGTTTTTGAGTTACTCGCTACGCTCAAGATTCTAACTTAGAATCACTCGCTTCGCTCGTGATTCAATTATAGAATCTTTCGCTTTCTCGGGACTCAAAATAAACACTCGCAAGAAAAACCAACTATCCTCTCTTGTTGCACAAATAACTATTACCTTATCCAACCTTATCCGTCCACACACCACCTTAGGTCACCTTATACCCTATCCGTGACCACAACTAGTGACACATAAAACACTGGATAAGGTATAAACAATTATAAAAACAGCAAACAATTAAACAACTAAAGTCGGTCAAGCCATCTCCGTCAGTAGAAAAAAGCGGCAAATTAAAAAAAAGGCGCCAAGGGTTATTGCCCTTTGCTCGGACGCCACGTCACCGAAGTGTCAAAACTGAAATTGAACTTTATGCACATGCACGTAGGTCTATGTTGCTCTGTCTGGTTTTGTGTACACAAAAATCAAATATCAACACACACAAATATCAAAAATGATAGACATTATAATTTTTTATAATACTCATATTTATTTCAAAAAAAATCATAAGTGCAGCAAAAATACAATTAATATAAAAAGTGGAGATTCCTTATTTTTGATTTGTTTTATAAACGCCTGTATATTTGTAATAAAAGTGATTTCTGATTTTTAGGGTTCCGTACCCAAAGGGTACACATCATCCTCACTTTGATCTATTCAAAACAGAAAGCAAAGTTAGCTCAGATGGTTTCTCTCGTTTTTAATCCACAAGGTGGGGTTATGGCAGGAAGGTCACTTTAGGCTTAGCGCATCCACAGGGGGGCAGGTAAGTTGGTGGGGGCAGCAAAGGCGGGGCACAGCCGCATGGGGGTAGGGGGAGAGGTAAGGGGGCTGTTAAGGCTAAAGGTGCCGGAGCTGGTAAAATTATAGGAGCTAGTGGGGGTAAGGGCGGTAAAGTTAGTTTTATAGGCGGTAACGGGGCTGGAGCGCAGGGCGGAAGGGGCGCAGGGGCGGGTAGGAATATTGGGGCAGGAGCGCAAGGTGGTAACGGCGCAGGGGCTGGTAGGACTATAGGGGCAGGGGCGCATGGTGGGAGAGGTGCAGGGGCTGGCAGGAATATAGGGGCAGGAGCGCGGGGCGGAAGGGGTGCAGGGGCGGATAGGAATATTGGGGCTGGAGGTGGTAACGGCGCAGGGGCTGGTAGGACTATAGGGGCAGGGGCGCAGGGTGGTAACGGCGCGGGGGCAGGCAGGAATATAGGTGCAGGCGCACATGGCGGAGGTAAAGGTAAAGGCGCTGGCGGAGCTGAGTACACTATCGGCGCTGGAGGAGGCAAGCACGGGGGCGGTAGACACAACGGCGGTGGGGGAGGTAGGTATAGGGGTGGTGGTGCTGGCAGGTATAAGGGTGGGGGCGCGCAGGGCGGCAGGGGCGCGTCAAGGTAGATCAGGGAGAGCTCGGGGGGTCCGCATTTGCAGCTGCAACATGCTGCCGTGAGCTGGAAATTAAGACTTATGTACATACTTAGATAAGTTAGCGGGACGCCTAAGTTTCACATAACATATTAGGTAGGTATTTGCGAAATCAATTGCCGTTGACGACGCGTTTTGCTAACGGCCGAAAAGTGATTTTATTTATTTTATTTTATTCATTTTAGGGATAACAAACCACTACACAATATAATGTTACATTTAGTAGTACAGTTAAAATTGACATATGCATAGCCAACGACATTATCCACAAATTACATTAAAATTATGCAATGGTTGGCACAAAAAAGGTAGTTAATTATTCGAAGTGATGTTTCGCATAATTATTATTATGAAGACTAGTGTAGGTATGAATGTAATGAAATAAATATTTCCAAACATGTTTAAAAACAAAAATGTTTAGATATAGATATATGCTATTAGCAAATTAGTTATGAATGTTTTCTATTGAGTTTACTGTGGGACTACGAACGTTTTCACATCATTCCATCTGATAACGGATACGACCACAAAGAAGCAAAATGTAGAAATTGCCTTTTTAAATACCTATTTATTTTATCATTATGTACGATTCCCATCGACCGGCTGGAGTCGGGCCGCGCCGGAGCGCATTTTCTATGTGCCTATACATTATGTATGGCAGAAGCGATGGAGTCCGACCGAAGCCGTCCGCGTCCGCGAGGAGCGGACCGGATTCTGGCCGTACAAAATTACAAATGTGAAATGCGCTCCGACTCCACCCGTTCCGTGGGAATCGTACTAATGGGGCATTTTTAGCAGCGGTCTTTCTCCGATGTCGGATCGGACAATGTGAAAACGCTCTTGTGTATAAAGGGATGAATTTTGATGAATTAGTAGTACTAAAGTAAGTAAAACAAGTACATAGAGAAAAATGATAATTACTTAGCTAAGTAAAGGATGACTCACGTTGGACCGGTGTCCGGCCCGGAGCTTCCGGCGCTTCGTTTTCTATGGAAAGCATGACGTGATCACCTGTCATGTCATAGAAAAGTAAGCACCGGAAGCTATCCGGCCCGGTCTAACGTGATTCATCCTTAATTATCCCATTTTCCACTCACCTGCAGCAAAGCAGAAATAGCACACACAACCACAGCAGCCTTCATGTCGACTTGTATGTCTGTCCGTCCGTAACACCGACCTATAAACCTACCCTTAT
The DNA here is from genome assembly GCF_947568885.1 of Cydia strobilella. Lineage (NCBI taxonomy): Eukaryota > Metazoa > Arthropoda > Insecta > Lepidoptera > Tortricidae > Cydia > Cydia strobilella. Next base: position 846,238 of record NC_086067.1, read on the forward strand.
CGTCGTTGCGACATATTTATCGGACAGAAGTTATATTTAATAGAGCACGTTGGTTTTACCTATTTCCTAATAGCACAGGTGTCTATGCATATATCTATGATTGCCGTTACATCAATGCAACCGCTCGCCAACGGCAATTGACTCAAAACGTTTATTTTCATACCATAGAACCTATTAACGCAGCGTACTTACGTAGAACAACACGCAAACGCGATGCGGCCCGGGGTGAATCAATCCTTTGATACCTATAGAAGTGTCCTATGTGGGCGATCTCGTTGAAAACGCGAAGGCCGTGGGCCCGACGCGCCGCGTCGTGTTCGCGAGTTGTTCTCAGCTTGATGTCCCAAAGTGAATCCTAGGACACACTACGTGACGCTGATTTTTAGTGAAGCCTGATAAAACTAAAACTAGAACTAAAACTAACTAGGTAGCAGAAATAAGTTCAAAATTAAGTCAGTAACAAAAACATAAGGATCAATCCATAATCATACTAATATTATAAATGCGAAAGTGTATCTGTCTGTCTGTTACCTTTTCACGCTTAAACCGCTGAACGGATTTAGTTTAAATTTGGCATAGAGATAGTTTAAGTCTTGGGGAAGGACATAGGATAGTTTTTATGTCGGAAGTCATCCTTAACGAGGGTGAAAAGAGGGATGGAGATGAGAAAATTAATGAATTGCCTGTTAATTGATGTTAGCATTTCATTCTCAAAATTATTGCCATTGCATTGCCATGCCGATAACCATAAGATAAGACCTATAAACAAACAAACCGTCCATAGGCTATGATCTCCGCTTGTTTACCACAGTAGACGTGCTATAAAAAACGCAATCTCGAGCAAAATGTTGCAATGCGTACGTGCCTAAAACGCGCACCTGCGTTGATATCATATTGATACCTGCGCAGACGCAGCGGCGACGACTAGGTCAGGTTATATAGGTACCTAAGTAGGTCTTGTAAGCTAGTCCGGAAAAAGATACCGTTTGCTCCAGTCATAGGCAGTCAAATTCCTGACACTCTTTGATAGAGGAAGATAGTCTTATTGCGATTCCTTATAAGAGGAAATCTTATAGGAATCACAATAAGAATATCTTTATCACCGACCGGGCATTTTTTTTTCATGGTCGGGTCGGACAACAGAAATATATCATCTGTGAAAATTTAATAATAATTGAAAACAGAAGGGGAAACATGTTGGAGCACCTGATACGGCACGATACTTACTACATAAAGTCTATAATAGAAGGAAGAACAGAAAAAAAGGAGAGGCAGAGTAAGACCGAGACGTGCGTTTTTGGACCAAGCCAAAGAGAAAATAAACGTAGAGACGTATCAGGAGCTCAAAACAGTGGCAGAAAGAAAAACGGAGTGGCGGTTACTCCACCGACAAGAGCCAGGTTCTTATGATGATAATGTGAAAATTTCAACTGTCTAGCTATCACGGTTCATGAGATATAGCCTGGTGACAGACGGACATACAGACAGACAGAGAGACGGACGGACAGCGGAGTCTTAGTAACAGGGTCCCGTTTGTACCCTTAGGGTACGGAACCCTAAAAAACCGGACTTATTAATAAATAAAATAAAAGCACATGACTTTGTGTTCCTTGAATATGCGTATCATCAAAACCATTATTTCATAAGGTCATACAAAGTAAGTAGGTACCTACTACCTACTTACATACTAAGTCTTTCGCCGTCCGAAGTGCATTCACTGTGTGAATAAATGCAAATATATATACCCAGTGTATATTTATAATAAATTTCACTTTATGAATAATATAAGGCGTAAAAATATGAAGGATGAAAACGCAACGTGTTTCGAGCGCCGTAAAACACTTTCATAATCATAATCATTTATTTTATGTGCAAATAAAGGGTTTTACAAAGATATTATCAAATATTATAAAAGTTACATGATCTAGCCTTTTACAAGCCTTTGTCTGCCATATTAGCGGAGTATGTATGAATAATATTAGCTATGCTGACGACATGGTGCTGTTGAGTCCCTCGCCGGGAGGACTTGAAATACTGCTGAAGGTGTGTGAGAAGTATGCATGTAAACATGGCCTCAAATATAACGCTCTGAAAAGTGAACTTATGGTTTTTAAGTCTGGGACGAAATGTCCATCTGTTGTACCGCCGTTATATCTAAATGGCACACCCCTTAAACGAGTGACATGTGTCAAATATTTAGGCCACTTAGTCGATGAAAATCTGCGTGACGACGCAGATATAGATAGGGAACGTAGGGCGCTGGCGATAAGAGCGAATATGATAGCACATAGGTTCAGAGGTTGTACAGCTCAGGTCAAAATAACTCTCTTTAGAGCCTACTGTACCTCTCTTTATACCTGCAGCTTGTGGGCTAATTATTCGCAAAGATCGATCAGCGCCCTTCGGGTACAGTTCAACAACGCCTTCAGGGTGCTGTTGCGTCTGCCTCGCTTCTGCAGCGCGTCAGGCATGTTCGCGGACGCGCAGGTAGACGGTTTCTTTGCCACAATAAGAAAGCGCGCCGCCGCGACGCGTCGCAGAGTGCTTGGCAGTAGCAACAGTATCCTGAGTGTGATAGCGGGTAGGCTCGATAGTCGCTATATGCAGCACTGGTCGAGCCTGCATCGTTCCCTAGCTAAGTATGTATTGTAGTTGTAGATATCTAGTAAGTTAAGTAATAATTAATTGTATCTAACATAGTTTTAAGTTCCTGCATGTTCGACTAACCTGTTATGGATTTCTGTGGTCCGAAATAAATGATTTTTTTTTTTTTTTTTTTTTTTTTTTTTTTTTTTTTTTTTTTTTTTTTTTTTTTTTTTTTTTTTTTTTTTTTTTGTTAAGAGTACCGGCAAGCTCGGTCCTCCATACAAACGTTACGCTCTCATTTCAAAACGACTAGCTAGATTGCTCTGATTTGTACTTACAATAGGATAAGGTATATCTAGGTCTGTAATTGGGGCATTTTCTATGAAAAGAGACCTTATTGTCGATGGCGCTTACACTGCACAGCGTTCCGCGGCATCGTTTATAATGGCGTAAGCGCCATCGACAAAAGGTCCCTTTTTATAGGAAATGCCACAATTAGTTTATGTAGCTTCAGCTACCATATAGTTAAAAAAATACAGCGAATTTAATTTTTTTCTCACAAAACTTGTATTTGCTCTATTTCGTTTGTTTTATATACTAGAGCTATATAAACTAATTACAGACCTAGATATACCTCATGTCATTGTATGTGCAAAGTTTCATTACAATCCAACACGTAGTTTGAAAATGAGAGCGAAACTCCGTTTGTATGGGAAGGTGAAATTCGGCCGAGCTTCCCTGGGACTTAAGATAGGGACAAAAGTCTATCAACGGTTTATTAGATGTTAATATTGTTATATTGTTGTTGTTGTTGTTGTTATTAGCAGTGAACTGGGTCAAGAGTAAAGTCAACGATGCTTGCATCCTTTTGACATGATTACTAGGTATAATTATAAATAAATAAATACTTTGCGACAATCCTACACGAATCAACATAGAGGCCAATTCAGCGTGGAAATACGGCCAGCCTTCTGGGCACCTTGCCCATTGACGGCGATTTAGGCCAAATTTTTTACCTATAGGTTAAGTTATATCTATCGTTGAAAACAAACATAATAAAACTCCGTAATAGATGGATACAGTCTAAGGAAAAAACGTGCCTCGAAAATCACGAAAATTTGATTCTCGATCAGATGGCGCCACTAGTTTTGGCATACACTCGTATAGAGGGCGTTGACTGTTTCGTTTGTTATTTATAATTTTAACGCATACCAGTGAAAGAACATGGGTCAAAATAATATAAAAATAATTAATGCAAATAAAAAAATCATTTATCCATATTTAAATACATTTTATCGTATTTTTATAAATATTTATTTTTAGTTTTAAAGTGTGTCGACAGATGGCAGTGAATTTACTGGGGTTACAAAATTTACTATGACAGTACCGCTCTAGTATAAGTTACTCTATGGTTTTTGTTAATTGTTTTTGAAATAAAAATCTATATTTTCCTAATGCACACTTAGACATCAAAATGATATCTAAATGACGTAATTTAGTTATCAGTCGCCCAAGACGGGCTAATGATAACAAAACCGGGCAAATGCGAGTCGGACCTGCGTTCCAAGGGTTCCGTTCATTACACAATTTAAACAATGTATTTTTATGTGAAACGTGAGTGAAATGTCTTTAAAAAACCTGTAGGGGTCGGATCAAGAACTAAGTTACTAAGTAATTAAGTCCGACTCACGCTTCATCTACAGGTAAAGAACTTTTAAGGTTTTTTTCTTTCAAAATTTAAGACTTAAGACCCAGTAGTTTCGGAGGTAAAAGGGGGGGGGGGGTGGTAATTTTTTGCCTTTTTTTCTTGAATAACGTCTATACTGTTCATTATAAAATTATAAAAAAAATTGAGATTCTCAAAATTATTTGATCACGATATAGTTTGAAAAACTTTATTTTTCAATTTTCTCATTTGCCCCCCAAAACTTAACCCCGTGTTTAAAATTCATTTGTTTACGTTACATTACATGTCTGTCTTTAAGTGACCCAAATTTCAGCTTGATTGGTCCAGTAGTTTTGGAGAAAATAGGCTGTGGCAGACAGACAGGCAGACAGACAGACGCACGAGTGATCCTATAAGCGCTTTTTCCTTTTAAAGATAAAGATAAAAAAAAGTTTATTGCCATAACTAGAAATCTAACATTTCTTAAACCTTAATTATGAGAGAGAGAGTTTTTTGAGGTACGGAACCCTAATAAAATCCATACTTAATATTATAAATGCGAAAGTGTACTTGTCTGTCTGTCTGTCTGTTACCTCTTCTCACGCTTAAACCGCTGAACCGATTTAGTTAAATTTGGTATAGAGATAGTTTGAGTCCCGGGGAAGGACATAGGTTAGTTTTTATCCCAGAAATCATCCTTTATGAAGGTGAAAAGGGGGGTGGAAGTTTGTATGGGAAATCGATAAAAAGCAGATTGGATAAAAAATAAGCTACCCAAATTACTAACTCTACGCCAACTCTACGCAAACGAAGTCGCGGGCAAAAGCTAGTAATTAAATATTAGAAAAAGTCAAACGAAGCGGCATAGCTATGGTTTGTATGGAGAAGCGATATCCTTTTTTTTTATACTACGTCGGTGGCAAACAAGCATACGGCCTGCCTGATGTTAAGCAGTCTCCGTAGCCTATGTACGCCTGCAACTCCAGAGGAGTTACATGCGCGTTGCCGACCCTAACACTCCTCTCCCTCGAGCTCTGGCAACCTTACTCACCGGCAGGAACACAACACTATGAGTAGGGTCTAGTGTTATTTGGCTGCGGTTTTCTGTATGGCTTTTCTCTTAAATCCCGCCATACATTTACAAATTGCTCCGTATATACCTAGTTCGCTATTTGCTCAGCAATCCCAACAGTGGGCAACCAATAACCGGTGGTTTGCTACAATTAACAACTATCAACATAACGTTTGCGTTACGATCACGGTAACGCCTAGACTCCGTGACGACTGGCCGGTATTACGTGTCGCTATCGCTTTCAAACACTCGATCGTTCTTCCTTTATAATAGGTACTAGCAATGTGCAAGTTTCATAACATTCTCAAAATGACCGGCATGAGATAATTCTCATGCAAGTTTCCACTTAAAGGATGACTCACGTTAGACCGGGCCGTGTCCGGGCCTTCCGGCGCTTCGTTTTCTAAGCATCACGTGATCACCTGTCATGTCATAGAAAAGTAAGCGCCGGAAGCTCCGGCCCGGACACGGCCCGGTCTAACGCGAGTCATCCTTAAGGCGGTTCCCTGAGCCAGAAGGCGAAAAATCTCCCGTTATGATCATATTTTTTAAAGAGTCGTTGATATTCGTAGACGTGGAAAAAATATATGTGGTTCTTGATTATATTATCTTTAATTTATAAACTTCTGATACACGAATTATGACACTTCGCTCGATACAATTAATTCCCAAAGTAACCTCTAACTAGGACTTTTAATCCAACTTTACTCAGTTAGTTATTATATGACACTATAAACAAAAAAAAGAAGAAAAAACAATCTTTACTTAAATAGTAATTTCCTAGCTTTCGAATTTTGATATTGTAAGGCAAGGCAACGTTTTTAAAATAAATAAAAGCGACAAAATTCGATCAAAATTGACACTTGGCGCGCATGATCTTTCCCGTTCTTTCTTGCGAAATGTGACAGTGACAGCGGCAAACCGATGGAACGGCCTTAATCCATAACTGTCAAAAATCATTACGTTTTTTTTCTACTAAGTAACTCAATGAGGGGTATCGTTTTTTTGCTCACCAGTTGGCGCCTCTGTTGATGGTGGTCCAAAAGACTAAAGAACAGTTGTCAGTCATTGAAGTGACATTTGACATTTCGAACTATGGAAAAGACCACCATCTACACTAGCGCCCCTAGCGGCGAATTCATACGCGTTAGCCGTCATTGCTATCACACGTAACAAGTCAATGAATGAAGAATAACACTGATTATATGACCCATCATTAGTTTGCCCACTAACGCGCAGTATTGCTGACTGACAGACAGACGGACAATCGAGTAGTGACAGTAAAGTTTTCTGTGACCCGGAAGAACGTTTCTTGAAAGTAAGGCATTTACGATTTTTGATTTTATTGTGTGAAGAAACCTTTCTTGAAATAGTTCTTGTTTGAGGCAAAGTCTTGTTAGATTTGCGCTCTCTGCGGATAATTTTTAGTAGGTAAGTGATTTAAGTTTGAAATAATTATTGTTTAGCAGAGCTCTATCCTTGGGCCCTAATGAACAATCCTGCCAAAGGAAATATTTGGTTCACGAAACGCCGTACTATTTTATTTGGTACCGTAAAATGGGGTGAGTAGGGTTCGCGGGGAGAGTTGGGTTATGAAACTTATGAATGGGGAGAGAAAGTATGAAAGGGGGGTGAGATGGGATTTTAAGGCTACTGCTACAAAAATAATGTAATCCAATTTAAAATGGAGCCTAGTAATACTCATAATAAAAAAAAACGATTCAACATCTTCCAAAATAACCTTTGTATGAAAACCCATCTCAACCCAATTACGAGGGACTACGGGGAGTACGGGGTGAGGCGGTTTTTCCTGTTTATCGTCAGTTATGAAATGGAACTACCCAAAATAAAATAAAAACTAAAATACAAACGTCCGGAACACTTATGATATACACCATTCAGTTTGCATATGTCAAAAATGTGTGTGTGTGTAAAATGTTATCGAGGTTTGAATGTCAGTTATCTTCCTACTCACCCCATTTTACGGTACATACAAATAACAGGGTACTTTTAACATTTTTACACATAAAACTATTAAAGTAAAGATTACGGAACTCATAACTTGATTACCAGACACGTAAAATCGTAAAAACGCAGCGTGTTTAACCTGACTCGCGGCTTTATTATCAAGTTATTTTGATTTTCCTAATGAAAATGCATGATGCCGGTTTCGCAGTTCATTGTGTTGATTGGTGTGCATCGGGCTCGCATTTTGTGCATCAAGTAAGTTACCTGCTTAAAATAATTAAATTAAAAATTTAAAAAAAGCCCTACGCTATATGCAAAAAATCCATTTTATGCCGAAAAAGCCAAGTACATCATTTTGGAAATACTGATACTCTTCAAACTGCGGTATCGTTTTTTGCCATCTGTGCGAGAATCAAATTTTCTTGATTTCCGAGGGACGTTTTTTCGACAGATTCATCTTATACGGAGTTACATAGGTCTTTGACCAAAGGAAGGTCCGTTGTACCGTAATATTAAACTGTAAATTTACACCTTATTACCAATACATAAGGTCCACCGATACCCAATTAAGTTGCATTTATAATCGATGCACATGCATAATTGCATAATTCGTTATTGCAGGGCAATGGCCCCTTCAGTAGGCGAGTACTACGCTGGCAAGAATGTGCTGATCACCGGGGCTACTGGATTCGTTGGAAAGGCCAGTTGTACAATATTACAGATTAATAATTATAAATAATACTAGCTCCCAACCCCCGATCCTCAACACCCAGCCCCCAACCTCTCAACTCCCAACCCTCGATCCTCAACACCCAGCCCCCAACCTCTCAACTTCCAACCCTCGATCCTCAACACCCAGCCCCCAACCTCTCAACTCACAACCCTCGATTCTCAACACCTAACCTGCGAACCCTCAACTCCCACGTCTCGTGGACAAGCACAATTGGAATGATGACACGAAATGTTCGATTTTATAACAAATTCTAATTAAATAGATATTAAATGAACAATTATCTCAATAAAATGAAATGAACACAACAATATATGGGCATTTCTAGTTAAAGTTGTACTCCAAATGTTTGTGTTTGAATGGGGATTTTTTATTATTTCTCTACTCAGAATAACGAGCCTCCATCCTTACCGAGAAAAAAATGTCCCTAATTTTTTTTAGGCCATTTTGGTTACATTTTCAATACAACCTTCCATGACCGTAACAAAACGGACAAAAAATGTACGAAAATTTGGGGACACATTTTTTCGTATTAAGATCGAAAAAGCTAGGGATTCTGGGGGTACAACTTTTAATAGAAGTGGCCATATGGAAATAATAAACAATACAAACTCAGTTTCAAAATTATTATTATTTAACTTCCGATATGAAAAAGATAATGGTACCATTTGTTTCCTTACATTTTATTGCAAAATAGATTGCAAGGAAAAAATATATACATGGATACTGATGACTGCTGTTTTTCAGATCCTGGTGGAAAAGCTACTGCGCTCCTGCCCCGAGCTGAACACCATCTACCTTCTGCTGCGCCAGAAGAGGGGAGTGTCCAGCGAAGAACGGCTGCGGGAGCTCATCAGTAATAAGGTGAGGCCTGAATCCGCTTGTTAACAATAAGGTGAGGCCTAAGTCCGTTCGGTAGTAATAACGTGAGGCCTAAGTACACTCAGCAGCGATAAGATGAGGCCGGAGTCTGCTTAGGCAAAAGGTCAGTCAGAATTTCATAATAACATTAGTAATATATTGTATTGACGTTTCATAAATGTGAGGATGTTGTAACTTTTATTTATTTTTTCTTAAATATTTAACTGTGTTCACTGCATGTCATGTTATTATATGTCTTTTTTCTTTTCGTCTGTTGCCTTCCGTGATTCTTCTCACTTGATAGTCTCATCGGAAGATCAGCGCTGGAAGCCATCAGCAATATGCTGAGATGAGGCCATTTCGTGGCACTTTAATCTTATTCTATGTTTTATTTTTATATTATGTAATGTTTGTTTGTGCTTATGAATAAAATTTTATTCTATTCTATAAAGAGTAGTAGTAGGTAGTAGTAGTAGTAGTAGTATTCTTATTATGGTACAAAAATCAAAACAAAACGGGAAAAATAACATTCATTAGTACACAGGCGAGCTGAAAGAAGAAGGACAAGAGTATTATGTACAAAAAAATTTATGGGTACTACCCGTTCCTGTATCCAACCAAGTATCTCTTGGGAACCCTTGGATACAATTCATTAGAAGTCAGACGGACCTTTAGTTTGCTATCTACTGCGTGTCGAACACTGCGCGGAGAGTCAGATTGTCCGGAACTTGTGAGCCGCCTCGTGCGACTGTTTGTTCTAGATGTCTCCAGAATAAATCTCAGGCCGCGGAGACGCGTTCTTTTAGCTGTGCCGGCTGCGCGAACTGTGTCGCGAAGAAACTCGCCACTGCCGCGCGCTCTCTCTCTACTTAATGCGCTCTTGGCGTCAGCACCGGAATGCGATCTGATTGCATGGCGATGGGTGGCTGTGAGAAACGAATGCTTGAGCTTGCTATGTTGTTATGTGTTAGTTTCATGACGTATTGGTTTACTGTAAAGTCGTGTAAACGTATTTATAAAATAAATAAATAAATAAAAAAATATTTGACTGATGAGTAAACTACCCTATTGAGTGATTTCGAGCCTTATTTTTATGGGACCTAGCAATAAGCGCTTAACTCCAGATTTATACCTATACTCTGATTTGTAATTAGATTCCATAAAACTAACCTCACTTTTTCTCTTTTCCGTATGTTTTAAGAAACTAAACAAAGCTAAAAGGATACATCTATATTTATTTTAAATGCTAGAGTATGCAAAAGGGAAATTTGAGTTTACTTCTTTACATATTTTCCATTATTACGAAAGAAAAAGGATCTGAGTGAGGTTAGTTTTATGGAATCTAATTACAAATCAGAGATATGTATATTTATTTCAAACGAGCATGGATCGACTTATGATATTTTTTGTGTTCAGCTATTCAATCCCCTGCGAGCCAAGCAGCCTGATGTATTCAACAAACTGCGTCTTGTGGCCGGAGATATTCTGGAAGATGAATTAGGACTCAGCAATGATGATAGGCAGGAGTTGCAAAGACGCTGTAATGTGGTGTTCCACAGTGCTGCTTGTGTGCGGTAGGATATAAAATTATTATGGCTTCCTTTTAGGTTTCCGTACCCAAGGGGTAAAAACGGGACCCTATTACTCCGCTGTCCGTCTGTCACCAGGCTGTATCTCATGAACCGTGATAGCTAGACAGTTGAAATTTTCACAGATGATGTAAGTATTTCTGTTGCCGCTATAACAACAAAATACTAAAAAGAAAAACAGAATAAAACAAATATTTAAAGGGAGCTCCCATACATCGAACGTGATTTTTTTGCCGTTTTTTGGGTAAAGGTACGGAATCCTTCGTGCGCGAGTCCGACTCGCACTTGGCCTTCGTCACTCTCTTTAATGTATAACATTAAAAAAAAAAATGTAAAATATACAGGTTTTTATAAGTGATGCCCGGTAAGCAAAATTTGCCTGTGTGACATCTATTTCAGTGTATATATACACACCATATCCGGCATTTATAACGTTGACCTGACTAACATTGAGCTGCTGAGAATGCACATAGCGAAGTTATGTACTTTTACATAATGGTAGGTACTTATGAATCGTAAAGTATTTGTGTTTGTCACAAATAACGCCATTTTGCTTATAATGTTTAGAGCATTTTCTATGAAAAGGGACCTTATTGTCGATGGCGCTTACGCCGCACAGCGTCGCGCGGCATTGTATTTATATCGGTGCATCGTTTATAATGGCGTAAGCGCCATCGACAATAAGGTCCCTTTTTATAGAAAATACACATATTTGTTTCAGTTTTGACCAGAAACTCAAAGATGCTGTAAACTTGAACACAACCGGGACATATCGTGTATTGAAACTTGCCGAAAAAATGGAGAATTTAGAGGTAAAGTTGTTACACTTGTAATTTTCAGTCAGTCAATTAGTCTAATTGTAAATATCACTTTGAAAAATCTTTTGTATTTAGACATTTTTTTTTTAAATTTATGGTGTGTAAAATAACAACACCTTCAATATATTTATCCATTTATTTTCTTGTTTTGTTCCAACTTATGCCCGCGACTTCGTCTTCGTGGAGTTAGTAATTTGGGCAACTTATTTTTTATCCAATCTGCTTTTTAGGGTTCCGTACCCAAAGGGTAAAAACGGGACCCTATTACTAAGACTCCGCTGTCCGTCTGTCCGTCTGTCACCAGGCTGTATCTCATGAACCGTTATAGCTAGACAGTTGAAATTTTCACAGATGATGTATTTCTGTTGCTGCTATAACAACAAATACTAAAATGTGCGTAACCCTCGGTGCGCGAGTCCAACTCGCACTTGGCCGGTTTTTATCGATTTCCCATACAAACTTCCACCCCCCCTTTTCACCCCCTTAAAGAATGATTTCTGGGATAAAAACTACCCTATGTCCTTCCCCGGGACTCAAACTACCTCTATACCGAATTTCAACTAAATCGGTTTAGCGGTTTAAGCGTAAAGAGGTAACAAACAGACAGACACACTTTCGCATTTATAATATTAACTATGGATGGATTCACAATTACAATGATCTCGACTTATTACAATACAACCGTTTGTTAGCACAACTCCAAATCAACTGAGAGCCATCGGCCGAGTGTCATTTCTTTTTATACCCAATAAATAACCGTTTTCAATATCAAACTACCCTCAACTCTAAAACAAATTAACGTTATGCTATCCATACTAATATTATAAATGCGAAAGTATGTCTGTCTGTCTATCTTAACAGATAGAGGTAACACTCTTCACGCTTAAAACGCTGAACAGATTTAGCTGAAATTTGGCATAGAGATAGTTTGAGTCCCTGAGAAGGACATAGGATAGTTTTTATCCCGAAAATCATCCCTTAAAAAAAGTAAAAAGCGGGGTGGAATTGAGATAATTAACGAAGTGCCTGCTAATTTGGTTGCATAATATACTCAAATTGATTGATTGCTATGAGAATATTTCCAGGCGCTATACTTACTTTAGCTGCTGCTACTAAGTCCACGCAAATTATAAATGCGAAAGTGTGTCTGTCTGTTACCTCTTCACGCTTAAACCGCTGAACCGATTTAGCTGAAATTTGGTATACAGTTAGTGTGAGTCCTGGGGCCCTATTCGAGATGCACAACTGTCAGTTTCGGCTTCAACATCAGTTCAACAGTGGAATGAATCATTTGTTCATCAACTGTGGAAAGTATCATTTGGTACAACCAAAACTCATTCATTGAAAAAATTAAGCAACAAAAATCAACTTTGTTTTCTTACTACTATACGGTTTAAAATGGCTCTGAACTCGGCGTGGTTCGGTTTGGTTTCGTTGTCACCTAACTGTGTATTGCTAATGTCAAATTTACCTATTCGACAACACACGATTTCTTCCATTCAACTGAAGTTCAACACGAAACGTCACTTAACGCATGTCAAATACCGCTCCTGGGGAAGGACATAGGGTAGTTTTTATCCCAGAAATTATTCTTTAAGGGGGGTAAAGGGGGGTGGAAGTTTGTATGGAGAATCGATAAAAAGCAGATTGGGCAAAAAATAATCTACGCAAATTACTAACTCCACGCAGACGAAGTCGCGGGTAAAAGCTAGTGTTAAATACCTAAAACCCTACAGGTGTTAGTTCACATTTCGACCGCCTACTGCCGTTGCGAGCTGGACGTACTGGAAGAAAAACTCTATCCTGCCGTTCATAAGCCCGCCTGGATCATGGACATAGTAAACTGGATGGATGACAGCATGCTGGACTATTTGGAACCTAAGTATTTTGTTTTTAGTTTCATCGCCATCTATTGTAAAATGATGAACATAAAATAGGCTCGTTGATAGAAAACGCCAATCAAAGATAGATCTATTTTTGCTTCAATCGAAACTTAGATAATTGTGACGTTTTCAATCAAAAGATATCACATTGTCGCTTATCATAAGGACGAAATTGGATTGTATCTTTATACGAATAACTTGCCACAGCGTCCTTTTGGTAAGCGACAATGTGGTACCTCTTGATTGAAAACGACACAATTTATAAACTTGTAACGTAACTTTTCGTAGCATCTATATCAACCCTATATACATTTTTTTCGTTTGGCGTTTGTCGTGTAAAGTAACCAAAAAATACGTAAAAAAGGTAAATAAACGTTTAAATTGATACTAATATTAATCCTCAATTAGGCTAAGAGACTCAAATTAGTCAAATTTGTGCAAAAGGTGGAATTTTTTCCATAACGAATGTATTGAGAATGTAAGGGGGAAATTCAATTCAAAGGGCTAGTGGGGGTAACGGCACCATATCGTGTTTCTAGGAGCGTAGGAAACCCACTACAAGGATCAGTCAGAAGTCAAACTGCGGTCCGCAATTTTTGCAAACGAACATCTTATTGCAGCCTGTTCTACGACTGTGTGTTCTGTTCTGTGTCTGTGCTGTGTTACGACTGTCATCTTGTCTAGGTCCCTAGATCTCTCGAGAAAGACTTTCCTCATACGGTTTCTCTTGCCACGAGCAAAATAAGAAAAAAAAAAGTTTCCTTTCTGTACGGTAGTACTATTCTTTATTCTGTGTCCGTGCTCCCGCGCAAGTCTGCGAACGGCGTAAGATGCTTACCATTATTTTAGTAATATTTTTATTTCTTCTCACAGACTGATCGCTCCCGAGCCCAACACGTACGCATACACCAAAGCCATAACTGAAGACATGGTGGCAGAATACGGCAAGAAGTTCCCCGTCGCCATTGCGAGACCTTCTATTGGTAACGCCGTCTATTTTGCTCCATGCATGAATTTATTTTTATTTTTGGATTCATAATTTATATCGTTGGAACACCGGATATGATAAAAATACTTTTGTAAACCTTAACATTATTTTATTAAAAAATATTTAAAATGTTGAAAATTTTTGAGCGGTTGAAATTTTTGGCGCGAATTCGTCAGAGCGTGATGACGTCACACGTTGGGCGGCCCAACTGACGTTTGCTACTAATGACACTAATCTGTCACGTGGCGTTTCGAGCGTTTCGCTCACTAGCTTTTCGCGGGCAAATTTTTGTACTTTTTATTTATAATTTTAAGTAATTAAATGGTAATTTAAAAACGGACATGCATTTGTAACATGATATAACGGTAACAAACATACGAATAAAACATATTTCGTTCAAATATAAACTTCATGCATGAGGCTAATTATTACTTGTTATTACTTACAGAAACTGATGGTTGTTTAGATAACAGCGCCATCTTTTTGCCGTCTGACTGATTGCCACTGAGCTAAACACTAAGGTGCGTAGCCAACATGCCAATCGTTTCCGCTCCGTATCGAAAGAAAAGCAACTGTCACTGTCGCACTAATATATCGCCCTAAAGAAGTGATAGAGAGATTTTTTATTTTATTTTTTTATTTAATAAATCTTACAGTTACCCAATGCGATAGTGTCTATTAACATTAAAAATAATAAATTACTACTATAACTATACTACTACTATAACTAGGTATATACATACTATAACTAAGAATAACACAACACGAACAATGTAACTTTTACAAAATCACTCTCGGAACAGTAAAATACGTCAGTTCGATTGGCAACTTCGTTAAATGTGCTGGTGGCTCTCGTCCAAGGGGCCGTGCGCATCAACCCGGTGCGCGCGTGCGGCTCGGCCAGCAGGGGCGGCCTGCGCCTCCGCCACACGTACCGTGGGGGCGCGTAAACACATATTGACTTTAGTAACTCTGGGTTACTGACCGCCCCACGCACTAACCTAAATATATAAGAGGCTAGTGCCAATTCCCTTCTAACCTCTAGCTGGTTATATCCCACCATTCCGAGCACAAACAGGGTTGGATACATTCGAGGATAGAAGGGGTACACTCCATACAACTTTAGGTACAAGAACCTGATGAATTTATTTTGGATTCGTTCCAACATAAACTTGTATTAGATGACTACGCTACGGAGCGTTAACGTAACTATTGGCATGTTGGCTACACACCCTGGGACGAAAAAATACAAGCCTTCTATTGGTTATTGTCTTGTCATATAAGAAAAATCTTTCACTATTTGTTAAACTATTGTTTAGTTTTTAAGTTTATTAAATGCATATGTATGTTAGTCTGCAAGGTATTTATGTAACATGAGCCTTGCTTGCTGTTTTAAATTTTAAATAAATAATTTTCAGTGGTAGCATCCTTGAAGGAGCCGATCCCCGGCTGGGTGGACAATTTAAATGGACCCACGGGATTGATCATTGGCAGTGGGAAAGGTGAGTCACACTTTACCTAGGATCTTTGTGGAATATGCCATGTGTATGCGGTCAAGCAAATGGCGCCAATGTATTCCTCCCTTGCCTTGATTATCCGCTCGCCGCGTTCGTTTCGCGGTCAAAGTTTCTATTACAGAAATAATCTGAAATAACGAAAAAATGGCTTCTGATGAGATTTTAATTTGAAACCCGGTTCACATCTATCTGACGTGTCGTGTTGTGTTGTGTCGTGAGGCACATTGCGTTCACATTTGTCTGACCCATATAGGTAACCATTCCGGTCGCAGAAATCATCAAAGTAGTAACTAAATGTCAGTATGTCGTAATGATGTCGTAACAGCTACTACACTTTGCGACTGTGTTCAGTTTTGGTTACTTAGTGTGGTAACAGTGTGTACACAATGCGACCAGAATTGTTTCAGTAACTATGAAAGTTCCATATTAAATGTATGAAACCGATATGCGTCACGAGGTCACGACACAACACAACACGACACATCAGATAAATGTGAACCGGGCTGTCGTGCATGGCTCTCTCCCATCCCCATCCCACCCATCTCTCTCTCAACTCATCCTACTAAGAGCAGCTGTATGTAGGATATGTTGTCAGTGTTAATGTGAAAGAGCCCTTGAGGCTTGAGGCCTACATAGAGAATTTTTTTATTTATTATGAATTAAATTCAACGTTATTTTGTATCTGTCCAGGGGTTATTCGCACCATGCACTGCGAGCCCTCGTACCTCGCTGACGCCATGCCGGTCGATGTGGTCGTCAACGCATGCATACTTCTTGCTTTCGCTACTGCCATTGAGAGGTAAGACAAACCAAAGATAGATATAACTCCGTAATAGATGGATACAGTCTAAGGAAAAAACGTGCCTCGAAAATCAAGAAAATTTGATTCTCGAACAGCCGGCGCTGGCGGTTTCGTTTGTTATTTAACAAGTTAACGCATGTCAGTGAAAGAACATGGGTCAAAATCATATAAAAATAATTAATTCAAATAAAAAAACGCCACCAGACGAAGCCTGCGTTGCGGATTTTTTACATGTAACTAGGTTATTTTTTAAGATTTTCTCAATTTCTGTATTTTTTTTTAAATGTAGTGTGCACATTTTTATAGTTTTGTGTGAATCATAGAGTAACTTATTTTATAGCATAGATATGTTAGTCAATTTACGATAGATGGCGTTGTTGAGTTGTTGTTGACAGACCACAAGAGGCCAAGTTTTTTTAGACAAGTCAATTTACGATAGATGGCGTTGTTGATGACCGACCACAAGAGGCCAAGTTTTTTTAGACAAGTCAATTTACGATAGATGGCGTTGTTGTTGACAGACCACAAGAGGCCAAGTTTTTTTATATGTCAATGTACGATAGATGGCGTTGTTGTTGACAGACCACAAGAGGACAAGTTTTTTATATGTCAATTTACGATAGATGGCGTTGTTGTCGACAGACCACAAGAGGCCAAGTTTTTTTTATTTTTATTTATTTATTTATCTCAATGTAGATCACAACAATTTTCTTACAATTATATTCCTCGCCAAACTGCGATTGCAGTTTGTTGGCGAGATAGCGCTCATTTTTACATTTTAAGCATTTATGCACTTAAAAAACTAAACTTAAACTTAGATACTATCCGAAAAGCGAACATGCATGGCGATAGTTTATGATGACTATTAAAAAAAAAGAAGATATATTATTTTATCTTTTTGTTTAATTGTCACTACACCTTTTAAACTATTTTAGATATACGATAGATGGCGTTGTTGTTGACAGACCACAAGACGCCAAGTTTTTTTAGATAAATCAATTTACGATAGATGGCGTTGTTGTTGACAGACCACAAGACGCCAAGTTTTTTTAGATAAATCAATTTACGATAGATGGCGTTTTGTCGACAGACCACAAGAGGCCAAGTTTTTTTTTATGTCAATTTACGATAGATGTCGTTGTTGTTGACAGACCACAAGAGGCCAAGTTTTTCAACGTCACGATGTCCGGTGCGCTCCGCTGTACGTGGGGGGAGATGATAAGGCTGGGTACGTATAATAGGCCAATTAAAATAAGTTTTTCTGAAGAATTAATTTCCAGGAAACTGGAAATCGTTTTAATATCTTTATTTCAACGCCACGACCACGCCATAAACACCAGGCCATAAATAAACGTAAGTTTGTATGCGATTAAGTCCCGTCGAAGTTTTAAAATTATGCGTGAAAACCGTGTTAGTTTAAATCAGTATCTTCATTTCGTCCTAAATGCGAGCAAATGCGAGTAATCCGAGTTTGCTCCATCCCAGGAAGTAAGCATAAATTTTTGCTCTTTTACAGTTTTTTGCTTGTAGATCGAAAACGGTACGTCTGACCGAAAATGTGTTCTAATCATGATGAAAATTGATATCTGAGGATCCGAAAGGTACTATAATATGAATTCGTAGTGTAAATTGGAAAAAAATGGCCGCCACTTAGAATTTTCTTTTTTTTTGGTAAAATCATGTTAAAAATCCGAAAACGTTTTATCAGAGTCTGATCCACCAAACCTTGCTGGTAGTGCTATTAATTGATAGTGGGTTCCTTCTACATCGAGTGGTTTGGCAATCCAAGGAATAAATGATCTCCTAAGGCTCCCAAAACGTATGCATACCTCCTGAGATAGAGCAAACTTGGATTACGCGCATAGGACCAAATGAAAGTATTAAAACGATTTCCAGCTTGCTGGGAATTAATTCTTCAAATCGCTATTCTTGGATCTAATTTGGACATTCCACAAACATTTTTATGGAAAATTCACTGCTGCTTTAAATTTACCCTGACAATAATATAGCTACCCTAGTTGGTTCTCTGCCTTTTCGCCGAAAATTGTATTGCAGAATTTCACTTGGCAACCAACTTTTCGCCAAAGTTTCATTTGGCCGAATTTCATTTCCCAACTTTACATAATCCAACCTAACCTAACCCAACCTAATAGTACGTCATTTTCATTTCCTAACTAGGGGGTTGGGAAATGAAATGGTTGCGAAATAATTATTATTGGTAACGATTGGTTTGTCATAATGAAACTTTGGCGAAAAGTTGGTTGCCAAGTGAAATTCGGCAATACAATTTTCGCCAAAAAGGGTACAGCACCCTAGCTTACTCTAGTGTACTCATTTAATATACTAGTATTGATATGACCTTTCTTTATACTAAACTATGTGGGTTATCTAAATCTTATTCCAGGCGAGTATTGGGTGAACATGTTCCCCCCAACCATGGCGCTCTGGTACCCGGGGGGCTCCATTAAATCCTACTGGCTCTGGCACCAGTTCTGTCTGGTCACCACACAGCTGATACCGGCTTATCTCATCGATATGCTGCTGTTTTTAATGGGGAAGAAGACTTTGTAAGTATTTCGTACTTTACTAGCCTGTTACCTACTTCATCCACGATTCTTGGGTCATGTTTCCATCAACTGTGCCGTAAAAAGGGGGACCAAAAAGAGCGTACAAGTAAAGGAAAAAAATCAACATCGTGTCGTATCAGGCTGTCAAGGAGAAGGCAGTGGATCGACGGATACATGGAAATCGCTCCAAAGACAAGTCTGACTCTTAAAATATATGATGATGTTGATGATGATTGGGTAATGTTCCACCAACCATGTGTGGCACCAGTTCTGTCTGGTCACCACACAGCTGATATCGGCTTATCTAATCGATGTGCTGCTGTTTCTCCTGGGGAAGAAGACTTTGTATCAGGGTCATGGTTCTGTCGCAGCCATCTGGGTAAATTAGCCAGCTAATAAGTCGCCTAGGCCATTCATTAAACGCCGGCATCCAATTTGATGCCTATTAGGATCGCAACGTTTAACAACTTGGCGTATTGAAAATCAGCCCTTTTAAACGACTGATTCACTGAGCCAAGAGATACAAATGTAACCTAAAAAACTTAAAGAAATGAAATAACATAAAATAAAAGCCGTGTGTCTAATTATTGTCATGTGGAGGGTGGCTATTAAGTAATATAAGTTTTTTTAAGTCACATCAATACACATATTTCTCTCTCTGCACCAAATTGTAGGTATGTTTGGCCCTGGGGTTGACTGGGAGAGAATGCCATTTGGCATTAAGTCCGCAATAAAGTTTAAATAAATAAGTTTAGTTAATTGTATTTTCGCAGCATGGTGAAAGTCCAGGAGCGAATCAGCCACGGTCTGGACGTGCTTCAATACTACACCACCAAAGAATGGTATTTCAAGAATACTAACTTCATTGCTCTCCGTTCTAAGGTAAGGTAAAAGGTTGGGTGGAGTCTAAAGGTCAGTTGTTCGGAACTGTCAAAATTTTGTTGTAACTTGTAACTGACAGGCCGATATCGTCCGGCGGACTGATAGTCAGTGGGCCCCTTTAGTAGGGTTACCAGACGTCAGGAATTTTCCTGACGGGTCAGGAATTTTGGCCGTTTGTCAGGAATGCGGCCGGAATACGAAAATGTAAGGAATTTTAATGAAGTAGTAATAGGCTTTTTTATAATGTACCTTTTTGAAACCCTATCTTAACTTAAATTGAAATCGTCCCCTCGGTATGGCCACTAAATATTCGCAAATCAATTTTGTCAGGAAATTCAAAATTTGTATCTGGTAATCCTAGTCCTAGGCCTAAGTGAAACCTCAATCTTAATGTTGATATCTTTAATACTATTATTATTTCTGTGGTTAGGTGGTATGTCTATACATCAAAATTCGATTTCCTAGTTCTATTCATGATAGTATCTAAATTAATATCACCGACATTAATGTAGCAGCGTCTTCTTGATATAAAACTCATCTAAAAACAATCACAAGTCATTAACCAAATACCGCAACTAAATCGGTCTATCCATCCATGTGATGCGTACATAAGGCGACAAAATGGGATATTTTCTATGAAAAGGGACCTTATTGTCGATGGCGCTTACGCCGCACAGCGTCGCGCGGCATTGTATTTATATCGGAGCATCGTTTATAATGGCGTAAGCGCCATCGACAATAAGGTCCCTTTTTATAGAAAATACAACAAATGTTGTGTAGGTATTTTTAATGCTGATGCTGATAATAGATGAATACAGTCTAAGGAAAAAACGTGCCTCGAAAATCAAGAAAATTTTATTCTCGATCAGATGGCGCCACTACCTTTGGCCTACTTTCGTATAGATGGCGTTGACGGTTTCGTTTGTTATTTATTATTTACAATTTTAACGCATATCAGTGAAAGAACATGGGTCAAAATCATATAAAAATAATCAATGCAAATATTGCAAATAAAATAAACATTTATCCATACATAAATACATTCTTTGCTATTTTTATTTTTGTATTCTTAGTTTTTATCGTCTGTCGATAGATGGCAGTGAATTTACTGTGGCTACAAAATTTACTATGACAGTACCGCTCTATCCTATTATATCCTCTTTGCTGATACGTATTCTGTCATACATTTAAAAACTTTCACCTGACTGAAATTTTCCAACTCCTAATTCGTAGGGTTCTTCATTTTTTTAAAGTGGGTACATATTTTCTTCGATTTTTAGGTTTCCGTACCCAAAGGGTAAAAACGGGACCCTATTACTCCGCTATCCGTCCGTCTGTCACCAGGCTGTATCTCATGAACCGTGATAGCTAGACAGTTGAAATTTTCACATATGATGTATTTCTGTTGCCGCTATAACAACAAACTAAAAACAGGATAAAATAAATATTTAAGTGGAACTCCCATACAACAAGCGTGATTTTTTTGCCGTTTTTTTGGCGTCATGGTACGGAACCCTTCGTACGAGAGTCTGGCTCGCACTTCTCAGGTTTTTTAAATTAAGCCCAACCAATAAAGGATACTTGTCGGAAGAGTCGAAAGGGAGCGTGCATAAACTGTAGGGGGCAGCACAGGAGACGTCAGATTTTTGGCGCGAGGCGTAAATGTGTAGTTTATGCTTCCAAAGTAGCCCACAAGATGGCAGCACTTGCTTTGGCGTGAAGTGTCAATGTACATGTGAT
Organism: Cydia strobilella; assembly: GCF_947568885.1. NCBI lineage: Eukaryota > Metazoa > Arthropoda > Insecta > Lepidoptera > Tortricidae > Cydia > Cydia strobilella. The sequence goes on from NC_086067.1 coordinate 867,907, forward strand.
GTACATGTTTATGGTTCCGATTCAGGCCACAAGATGGCAGACCCTCCAACGCGCACGGTCCCTATCATAGTGACAATCATTCGACGTGAGAGATATATGTATTTCAGTTATTAATAATGTAATCAAATTACAGGTGTCAGAGGCCGACAACGAAACGTTCTTCACCGACGTGAGCAAAGTTAATGTGAACGACTACCTAAAGAACTACTTGATCGGAGCCAGGGAGTACTGCTGCAAAGAGGACCCAAGCAACCTGGAGCGGGCCAGAAAACTACATAATATGTACTTACTTACTTGAATTTAAACTATCGTGAGACATACTAACTTAGATAACAGTGGTTTCACTCACGTATTTTTAGTCACTCGCGCGACATGTTTCGGAGAGCCTAGGTCTCAATTTTCTAGCACTAACAGTGTCTGAGTTAGTAGCGGATACGTACCGTCGCGTACGCCCGCCCGTCGTGACCGCTACTCACTCAGGCACTGTTAGTGCTTGAAAATGGAGACCTAGACTCTCCGAAACATGTCGCGCGAGTGACTAAAAATACGTGAGTAAAACGGCTAAGTTATCTAACTTACTATCAGAGAATTAAGAAGGCATAGTGCTCACTCCATACATCACTTTTGTTACCAAAAAGACATCTAGGGTTAAGTAGCGCTTCGTCACAGGGCGGACACGCTATACATCAAAAATCACTGGCGTTTCTATGACTGTGTGAACGGCACGTCTGTACACGCGGCATGCGTCATTGTGTGAGTAAGTTGCTTAAAAATAGTACTCGGCCGGCAAACGGCCGTCAATCTGCTGTCGCGGGGCGAGGTCATTCGATTCGGGGCTCGGCGGTGCGTGGCCGTTCTGTATGATAATACTATTACTTATTCTGTGGCTTCGTGGTTGGTCCCATAGTAAAAGTTGCTCAGTATAATCCCAAAATCTCCCTGGCAACGGGAATGCACATATTTTTTGGTCATCCTGTATATTATTTACTTTTTTGTGTGTTTCCACAGACGGTACTACGTAGACCGCGTGACTCGATGCATATTGATCTTCCTTCTCTGCTGGTTCCTGTACAGCTACGCGCATGTGTTCACCGCGGCCATCGAATACCTTGACGTATCATTGAAAAATATATCTCCTTATTAATGTCTAGTTTGTAGCTACCGTAACGATAGGAAAATACCTTAGTGTTACGCTCACACTACCAGACCTGTCAATTTAATACCCCATCCACACGGGACAATTTTACTTGATTTTACTCACAACTGATACAATCCGAATTGTGACCAATCAATTTTAAGCTCTTATTTAAACTTTCACAATTTATACACATTATTATATTGTAAAACGGGACTTAGTAAATGTAAGCGGAAACGAATATCGACAGTCGATAAATCGAATATCGTGTGTGTCGACAGAGTATCATCCCTAGTGCGCAAAACGTTCAAGCTGATAAACAGGACCAAGTGCGGGTAGTTCGAAAACCTCGCGCGGCTAGAAGATGGTGATGTCAACTTTAGCCAGTCTTCTCCGAGACCACGGGGACAACGCCGTCCTCGAAACGTCGGAGGTAAATCTTAAAACTTAAATACGCGATTAAGTCCCGTTTTACAATTTAACAACTTTAAGGTGCTAAAGACAGAACGCTGATCACGGGTAATTTAGTACATTGACCCGCCTGTTCCTACTCTATCGCACGCGCATAAATATGTCTGTACCGCTCACACAGTATCATTGACCGCTGGCATCATGGGCGAGACAATTATATAATTACGCGCGTGCGATGAAGATAGCAATAGGTGGGTCAATGTACAAAAATCTATGTAGCTTCTCTGTTTTAGGCAGGCCTAAGGAACTGTTTGGGGCAAATTTTAGAATTTCGAGTAATCGATTATAGAGTTAGACCAAGAAAAGCCTGCAGCGATTTTGATAGCATATGCAGTGCAAGTGTTATTTTAAACGTCAAACTTCTATGAAATTATGACGTATAAATAACACGTGCACTGCGTGTGCTATCAAAATCGCTGCAGACTTTTCTCGGTCTAACTCTATCACGATAAATCTAAGATTTATTTACATTTCACACATGTGGATGCTAGATGAGATTGGTGCCAATTTTATTATCGGATCAAATTGGCAATTTAATTGTTCCGTGTGGATGGCGCTTTAAAAATGTAGTAACAGTGACAGGTAAATGATAAAGACCATTTCTACACATAATTCTGCAAAAGTTATTCTAATTAGGTATAAATCGTCCCACGTACTTTGTGGGTATGAATTCTTAATTATTTACTTGTGATAAACTTACCTGGTGTACCTGTTTGTGTCTTTTGATTATAATTTAATTGGATTTAATAATATATTCATAAATTAGCTCATTCACATATCCTTATAAATTACGTATGCTAGCGTCTAAGATGAAAAGGAAATATGGTTGTTTTGTGATGTAAATAAATATTGTAATGGATTTCGTTGTTGTTAATTAATTAACGATCTTAGCACCTTTTGCACGAATAAGACAAATATTACAATAACCTAACACAGGAAAATTAATTAAAGTAGAACCCAACTTTGTGATTACAATAAAAATTTATTATTTATATTGTATTTACAACAATAATTTCATTAAATAATTTCACGGTTTAGATTCACTCGTGCGTCGTGCGACATGTTTCGGAGAGCCTAGGTCTCCTTTCTCAAGCATCATCTACGCAATACATGGTCGTCGTGAACGCTGCTCGCACTATTAGTGCTTGAGAAAGGAGACCTAGGCTCTCCGAAACATCGCGCGAGTGACTAAAACAAGCGAGTCTAAACCGTGAAATTATTTAATGTTATTATGGCTTACAACAGTTTAAATTCAATAATTTACCAGTTGAAGGAAAATAAGCAATTAAGTGATCCCGCGCCATTATTGTTTCAGTCAAAAAATATAATTAGTTTTCCATATTTAAAATGGCGCCTGCCGCATGCGCGGTTGTCAGAGAGCGTCCCATTTGAGGTAGCTTGCCGCCTGAGGGGAAAGATAATGTCATCATTTTATTTTTTCGAAAATAGTTAACAATAAGGATACTTTCAATTCTTTCAAACAGGCAGTAAGATTTATAGGCCTATCAAATAGTCAAACGTGTCTACAAAATATTTTCCTAACAATCAAATTTTAATAGCCCCAGTTTTTTAATATAATTAAAAACATGACAAATATTACAATACACACATTTAAATTAAATTAAATTAAATTACCAGATAAAATTTCTATTATATTTAAGTAGTATACGGATAATTTTTCGTTTATAGTCTGGCATACCAGTTTTTCAGAAGAAATTAGCGACGAATTGGAAAAGTTTAGCAAAGGATCAATCTACACTAATTTTAAATTTCGTGTCTTTTTCTATTGGCTAATTTATTTGTCAAACTGTACATTATAATTATTACAGTTTAAAAACATGACCGATTTAAATTAAAAAGTAAAAAAAATACTTATTTATTAACCAAGAAAAAAATACAGTTTCATTGGACGGATTATAAATTTATTACTTATAATTTATTTAATACATGCGTAAAACTTTTAATAAATAGTGTTTTAAAACATTACGGATACAAACATCCTTACATAATAATATAAGAAGTACGCGCACAGCGAGTATATGATGATAGTTGTGCTCCTGTCTAGGTAGTACAATCTGAAAGAGAAAAAAATCTAAATGTCAAAAAATATAGATTACCTAATATACAGGTATTCATTGAATTATCAATTTCATCATTATTAACTTAGAATAAATAATTAATTATTTTCAATCACACTTAATCCCACGGTGTTTCATCATTCATGTAGTCTTGTGTGCTATATTTTTAAATTATGTAAAACGTAACAGACTTAGATACAATACAATACAATACAATACAAATCCTCTTTATTGCACAACCTCAGAATAAAAATATATTTATTTAACTAAAATAAATTACAGAAAGAATTAAGAAAAAACTAAAAGATACTTAAACAATAAATGTACATGAAATGTACTCAGAATAAGTGTACATGGAAACACAAATAATACATGAAGACAGAGGTAAACAACAGGCGGCCTTGTCGGTAAAGAGCGATCTTTTCCAGACAACCTTACTATTACTTAGGTACTTACTGTTTCTGCAGCTTTCTGGCCTGTGGGAGACTAGACGGGTCCTCCTTGCAGCAATACTGCCGTGCGCCGTAAATGTAGTCGCGGATGTACAGATTCCAGTTTATCATCTAAACATAGATAATACTTTTATTAACATTTATTTACATACAAGATATATACAGTGGTACTACGTAAACGAAATTAATAACTAGCTTAAATCTAAAATAGGCCCTTGAGGCATTGTACCAAGGATGCTGGCGGCATTTCCCCGCTGTATCGCAATGCTGATACGTTGTGCGAGAAAGCCGCCAGCTCTTCGGTCACCAGTTACGTCAACCAGACGCTTCGCGATTTCTGCAAACAACTTATGCGCGCTGGGACCCCATGGACCTAGAGTTTCAAAATACAATAAAATTTTTAATTTAAGTCGAATATTCGCTACAGACTGGTAAGACATAAACCCTTTTCGAGTCAAAGTCAGTCCAACCCGACATATAACGCACCGGCAGGGGTGCGAAACTCCTCGCTTCGGGCAAACTCGGCTCCGTTCGGCTCAGCATTGCTCCGAGCAGTGTTGGCCGAAACGTTAATGCAACTAACCAATAACCAGTACTAATTGAACCGTAAACTGTAACCGTCCGTTACGGTTTACGGTTTATTTGTACTGGTTAATGGTTAATTGCAAATTAACGTTCGGCCAACACTGGCTCCGAGCAATTATCAGGGTTGGCACAACTTGACGTGGCTTTGCGTGCACGACCACAGATAAGATAATGATTTGAATTTTGACAAACCTAAATAGCCGAAATGGACAGTGCCATATATCAGAAAGGGATAAAGGGATAGCAATTTTCCTCTTGAATCACTCTATCTATTTAAAAAAAAAACCGCATCTAAATCCTTTGCGTAGTCAAACTCACTCAAACATATTTACAAATACAGACCCTGTAAGGGCACAGCAATTTATTTTTATACATACTTATATTTAAAATTAATCTTATTAATTACATTGCAAAAAAAAATACTAACATTCTACTTTTTTCGGGAAGTATCATCGAACAACTCCTGCAGAAAGTAATAACTTTTGTCAAATAAGTATTTATTTAAGGTGGTTTCAAATGATTTGGGGCTTTCTATTGATTTTATTGCTTGTGGAATTTAATAACAAAACTTCCGTGAGACACAGACATATTAAATATATTAATAACGGGTCACTCACGTGTTTTAAGTCGAAAACGCTCGACAACCCATCATTTGACAATAATGCCGTAAACGAGGGTAGTTTCTTGCCCCCCCTGCCGCCCCTTGCGCCGACGGAGGGCTGCGGTCCGCAGTCTGCGCCGGTCCGTCACCGTCGACGCAAGCTCCTGATGACGCTCCTCGGTACGGAGTGAAACATGTCGAGCGTTTTCGACTTAAAACACGTGAGTGACCCGTTATTAATATATTGTGGAATTTAGTTTTAAAGATCTAAGCATACATAGGGACAGACAGCGGAATGCGACTTTGTTTTATACTATCATCTACTTACTGCTACTTGTGCAAACTGTAAACTAACCTTAACATCTGTGTAGAATGTGTCATCATCCTCCTTAGATATGACGTTGCGTAGAGCCACAAAGTTATCGTTTTTAAAATGCCACTCCTTCGTCGTGTAGTACTGCAACACATCCAGCCCGTAGCTGATACGCTTCTGTATTTGGACCATACTGGAAAAACGATAAAAAAATGCATTTAACTGATTTGCATGATCGGATAAGTAAGTAAATATTCTTTATTGTGCACCATAGAGTTGAAAAACCGGCCAAGTGCGAGTCGGACTCGCGCACGAAGGGTTCCGTACCATTACGCAAAAAACGGCAAAAAAATCACGTTTGTTGTATGGGAGCCCCACTTAAATATTTATTTCATTCTGTTTTTAGTATTTGTTGTTATAGCGGCAACAGAAATATATCATCTGTGAAAATTTCAACTGTCTAGCTATCACGGTTCATGAGATACAGCCTGGTGACAGACGGGCAGACGGGCAGACGGACAGACGGACAGATAGACAGCGAAGTCTTAGTAATAGGGTCCCGTTTTTACCCTTTGGGTACGGAACCCTAAAAAATACACAGAAAGCGAAATACCTTAAGACTGACATCTCCAGGCTTGACGCCTTAAATCTTAAAACTAGTAAAAAAATACTTAACTAACTTAGCGGTTTCACTCACGTATTTTTAGTCACTCGAGCGACATGTTTCGGAGAGCCTAGGTCTCCATTTCAGTACGTGACGCCCACCCGTCGTGACCGCTACTCACTCAGGCCCTGTTAGTGCTTGAAAATGGAGACCTAGGCTCTCCGAAACATGTCGCGCGAGTGACTAAAAATACGTGAGTGAAACCGCTAAGTTAGTTAAGTTAATATGTCTCACGATACTTTAAGAACAAATTAAATTATTTTCTATGAATGAAATTCAGATTATTTCACGATATCGACGACGTCAGACGTTTTGTCTCACGATAGTTTAAAAAAGAATACTCACAAAGTCTTCTTTCCCAGCATCATCAGTAACAAATCCACGAGGTAAGCCGGTATGATATGGGTGAAGAGTAGCGCGATCTGATGCAGCAGTCGCGAGGACTTCGGCGAGCCGCCCGGGTACCACAGGCACACGGAGAACGGGAACTCCTGAACGTGGACACGACCTGGGGAAGGAATAATCACGTAATCGGTCTATATCCCGGTCAATATAAGTCTAGTGAAACATTGACATATATATTACTTCGTAAAGACGGGCCTTACGGGTACCAAAGATAGATAAAACTCCGTTAATAGATGGATACAGTCTAAGGAAAAAACGTGCCTCGAAAATCACGAAAATTTGATTCTCGATCAGATGGCGCCACTAGCTTCGGCCTACTCTCGTATAGAGGGCGTTGACGGTTTCGTTTGTTATTCATGATTTTAACGCATATCAGTGAAAGAACATGGGTCAAAATCATATAAAAATAATTAATGCAAATAAAAAAAACATTTATCCATATTTAAATACATTTTATCGTATTTTTATAAATCTTTATTTTTAGTTTTAAAGTATGTCGATAGATGGCAGTGAATTTACAGTGGTTACAAAATATACTATGACAGTACCGCTCTATCTTATTATATCCTCTTTCCGGGTACCAAAGACCTATATAACTCCGTCAAAGAGGATATCTATAATAGGATAGAGCGGTACTGTCATAGTAAATTTTGTAGCCACAGTAAATTCACTGCCATCTATCGACACACAATTAAAACTAAAAATAAAGATGTATAAAAATACCATAAAATGTATTTATATATGGATAGATGTTTTTTTTTAATTTGCATTAATTATTTTTATATTATTATGACCCATGTTCTTTCACTGATATGCTTTAAAATTGTTAAATAACAAACGAAACCGTCAACGCCATCTATACAAGAGTACAAATACAAATACAAATAGTTTATTTCCAGAAACATTAGAGCATTTACAGTTTATACTGACCCCCACACTAGGCAAAGCCTGTCCAGTGAGGGAGAGTAGGCCAAAGGTAGTGGCGCCATCTGATCGAAAATCAAATTTTCTTTATTTTCGAGGCACGTTTTTTCCTTAGACTGATCCATGTATTATATTTTTGCCCATATTGAGCGCCGCGATTGAATTATTAATTATTAATAAAACATCTTACACTTACTCATTACTAACTACCCTTGTACCTAATGTTACATATACGAGACTGTTTGTTTCTTAATTCTTAAAAATAAATCTTACCCATATCAAGCGCCGCACCCCACGTGAGAGGATTTCTTCCTGATTCAGTCACATTCACTACCTGTACTTCTTTTGGTCTGTAAAAAATAAACCAGTTTCAAAAGTAGTTGATATGGCCAATGGTCAAGGGGGGGCAAATACATCGGAGCGGCCAAGGTGAACAAACATCTGAATACGCCTCTATTGTTAAGGCGTTAAGTGTGCGTGTTTAGATATTTTTGAGCACCTTAGTTAGCCGCTCTGGTATAATTATCTGATGGTGGCGACTGTACATGAATTAAAACCATATATAATATATACTACTTCGTAAAGAGCGGCCTTACGAGCACTACGAATGGGGCCGATAATTAATTACACCCGCGCTCAGTCGTGTGGCGAATTGCGCAGTGAAAAGGCGTCACCATTGTTGTAAACAAAGTATAAGCGTATGCATACAATTCCGAGAACACCGACGCTTTTCCACTGCGCAATTCGCTACACGACTGAGCGCGCTGGTGTAACTAAATGCGATTTTGACTTCAATGTATCGGCCCCATTCGTAAGGCCGGTCTTTACGAAGTAATATATATGTCTATGATTACTTACTTATTGACGCCTGTGTTGTAAGCCACCAATATACAGCCGTTGACGACAAAGTCCACAGGAATCACGTCGGCCCTAAGTGTGTCGTTACAGTGCATGGTTCTGATGACTCCCTTCCCCGCGCCCACTAAAAGGCCGGTGGGCCCGTTCAGGTTGTCCACCCAGCCCGGCATGGGCTCCTTGTGGGCTGCTGTAACTGGAAATATAAACAAATTTTATCAAAAATTGATAAATTAGTAGTACTAAAGTAAGTAAAACAAGTACATAACACAGAGAAAAATAATAATTACTTAACTAAATAAATAGGTAATGAATCTGCAAATCTTACATCATATCATAAAGAAATAACAATGAGGATATAATAAGATAGAGCGGTACTGTCATAGTAAATTTTGTAACCACTGTAAATTCACTGCCATCTATCGACATACTTTGAAACTAAAAATTAAGATTTATAAAAATACGTTAAAATGTATTTAAATATGAATAAATGATTTTTTTATTTGCATTAATTATTTTTATATGATTTTGACCCATGTTCTTTCACTGATATGCGTTAAAATTATAAATAACAAACGAAACAGTCAACGCCCTCTATACGAGTGTAGGCCAAAACTAGTGGCGCCATCTGATCGAGAATCAAATTTTCGTGATTTTCGAGGCACGTTTTTTCCTTAGACTGTATCCATCTATTACGGAGGTTATATCTATCTTTGGAAATAATAAGTAAAGAAAGAGTGGTAACTCCATACATCATTTTCGCGCCTTTTTTGTAGTTGACATCTAGTGTCAAGTAGCGGAACTCGCAGTACTGCTACTCGACACTAGATGTCGAATGTGTCGCGACTGACGAAAAGAGTACCTATTGCTCAACAATTTATAACTAATATTAAAAGCAGGAGTTGAAAATAGAGTTCCGGTTATTCTGGTTATAATATTAGCTGAAAATCGTGTAGCGTTACACTTTTTGTTTGCCGCGTTATCTATTTTCAAGTAGCAGTACTGAGAGTTCCGCTACTTGACGCTATATGTCGACTACGATATAAGGCGCGTTCTGGTAAGAAAACTGATGTATGGAGTGAGCACTTTCTTTACTTATCTCTATGGTCATATTACAAATTTCAACATAAAAGTGCATGGCGGCGACTTTATCAATGAATTCATTCATAATTTCTCCATGCAATTTCGCAGCTCAATGTACAGTCGCCATGAGATATATCTGAGCGGTCAAGGCTCTCACAAATATCTATATTTCATATTTCATATATTTATTCAGTATAACAATAAACATTGTGTTTGAATTTCTATTATAATTAACTTAACCTAATTAAAAAATTACATTAAATAGTTAAAATTAAATATTATACAATAATCCATGCTCATTATTTTAATTAATTAAATACATTTCATTTTCAACTTATTCATTATCAACATATTATTACAATTACAAGTGCGAATACAATTAATATAAATAATGTCATATATGTCTATTGTATACAAAACTAGCATAATTAACTAATATCTTGTATCGTCGTCCAATAAATATTCCTCCACTGAATAGAAGCATTTCTTGAGTAGAAAAGCTTTTAATTTATTATTGAACAAGTTGGCATTTGTGAGCGACTTCAAATCAATTGGCAATTTGTTAAATAGGACAATAGCCTGGTGACCTGCTGAGTGCTTAAATACCTTGAGATTTGATCTGACAGTCAGTGGCAAGTCCTTTCTTCTTGAAGCTAGACGAGCTTCCCGTTTCTCTATGTTTTCAATCTCGTTCAAGGACTTTACCAAATCACATAGCACTATAAGAATGTACAGGCTGGGTACAGTCAGAATTCCAAACTCAGAGAAGTAATTCCTACAGGACGTCAGCTGCGATATTCGTGCTATTACTCTAATAGCCCTTTTCTGGGCCACAAAAGCCGAATGACAATTGTATTGATCTGAACACGCCTCTATTTTCAAGGCATTAAGAGTGCGTGTTCAGATATTGTGAATACCTCGGCCGCACCGATATATCTGATGGCGACTGTACATTACTCACGCAAGCAAAAAGGGGTTTTAGTTAAGTTTTTTACTTAATACATACCAACTATACGGATAGGTGTTCGGTTGAGAGTCGATTTATAATCCAAGTCTCAGCTACTCACCGATAGATGGCCTCGCGATGGCGATAGGGAACTTTCCTTCGTACTGCGCCACTAGTGACTCCGACAGCGATTTTGTGTACGCGTAGGTATTTGGTTGCGGGTCGATCAGTCTGGAATATTAAAATAGTTTAGGATTAATTCAGAGTTTATTAAGTAAACCGAATTCGTTTAGAAACTTACAATTACCGGGATAAACCGGACTAATTGCAGCAGCAGTTGTGGATGCCATTCCATTAAATCGAGCAGATCCCAACTGGGGAAGTACCCTCCACTTTACAGAAAACCGCAGCCAAATAACACTAGACCCTACTCATAGTGTTGTGTTCCTGCCGGTGAGTAAGATTGCCAGAGCTCAACGAGGGTGCGGAGTGTTAGGGTCGGCAACGCGCATGTAACACCTCTGGAGTTTCAGTCGTCCATGGGTCTATATGGGGTCGCATAATAATTGATTGTCCTAATGTAATGTTACGCATAAAACTCTTTTCGCATAATTGTTATTGTGCTGAAACTATTTACATTTCTGAAAAATTATATATATTAGTTATAGGCTATGGTGGCCGCTTACCATCCGGCGGGCCGTATGCTTGTTTGCCACCGACGTAGTATTAAACAACCGGACAAGTGCGAGTAGGACTCGCCCACCAAGGGTTCCGTACTTTTTAGTATTTGTTGTTATAGCGGCAACAGAAATACATCATCTGTGAAAATTTTAATTATCTAGCTTGATAGCTCATGAGTTACATAAGGTTCATGAGATACAGCCCGGTGACAGACATACGGACAGTGGAGTCTTAGTAATAGGGTCCCGTTTTTACCCTTTGGGTACGGAACCCTAAAAAGTCATTGTACTTACTTGGGTTGTAAATGCGAGATTAGATCATCGTCCATCCATTCTACACAATGCATGACCTCTTGCGGCTTGTGTTTGGTTTCGTACACACGCTCCTCCAGCACAGGCAGTTCGCAGCGGCAGTACGCTGTTGACACGTGGACGAATACCTGTGGACGAGGGTGCATTCGTCAGGAACACCAATTTTAACCCGTGGAGAGCCCTACTGTCACACGTGTGTCAGTAGTTAGTATAGGAGTTCCATACTACTGTGAAACTGGGGCGATCGTGCTCCAGGGGTTAAATATAATTCACAGAGGGGGTCCCTTTGTTTGACATAATTATTGAGTCATAATGTAATGATTGTCATATTATCATTAGTCATAATTCTTACTTTTCAGGATTTTCCTCAGGTTATCCTATAGATAGGTTAGGTTAGGTTAGGTTTGTTTTATGGCAATCTTGAAAAGTTACGCGTTTCCGAGAAAATTATGACTAACGAAAATGTGGACAAACAATATATAATGACTTAAAACTATACGGGAAACAATAGAGACCCATCACAGAGATCAGTGATTATGTGAATTTGTGATTTGTAGTGCCATATACAGCACAAAGTTGACAGACAAAGGGGTCGCCTTCGACAAAATTATGACTTCACAAGACGATTTCGCGCGCACACACACTCACTGATTTTGAGCCTGCCCGAGTTTACTTTTTACGGTGGGATGTGGCCGTTTTTTCGTCCATTCCACTTTCCTCGATGTTGTCGCTTGCGTCTCTGTGTTTATAATGAGCGTAATCTTAATTGTACGTTTGCACTGTGGTGGTGTCGTTGGTTCCCCCACTCCTGTACTGTAACTGTTGCTGTGGCCTCTTTGGTTGACGTTAGCTTCAGTGGAGCTGGTTGTCTAGGTGGTTGGGAGGCTCGGCGCTGGCGGTTTGATGCTAGACGGCTGGGATGCTGGGCGTTTGGGTGGCTGGGCTGTGGCTGGCTGGGCGGCTGGGATGCTCGACGGCTGGCCTGCTGGCGGTGTTTTAAGCTGGATCTTCCTCGAGCAGCCCCACTGGCAGGGTCGCCATGAAGCACATTCGCACATTTACAACTCGAATGAATGCATTGCTCAGCCTGGAGTTGTTAATGTGCGAATGTCACGAAAACAACATGAAATCGGGGAGTTTAAAACACAGTTTTGTCTTAGTAGGTCGGCTAAAATTATAGTACCCACCTCGAGGTGTGACATGCCTTCAGTAAGGTCCAGGACGCGCTGGGTCCCGCCCGTATTGAGCGCAGTAGCATCTTTCAGCGGCATGTCGAACCTGAAATACGAAATGGAGGATACATTATTAAAATAATTAGTAAAGTAAAAAGCAAAGATAGATATAACTCCGTAATAGATGGATACAGTCTAAGGAAAAAAACGTGCTTCGAAAATCAAGAAAATTTGATTCTCGTTCAGAGGGCGCTACTAGCTTTGGCCTACTGTCGTATAGATGGCGTTGACGGTTTCGTTTGTTATTTAACAATTTTAACGCATATCAGTGAAAAAACATGGGTCAAAATCATAAAAATAATTAATGCAAATAAAAAAAACATTTATACATATTTAAATACATTTTATCGTATTTTTATAAATCTTCATTTTTAGTTTTAAAGTGTGTCCACAGATGGCAGTGAATTTACTGGGGTTACAAAATTTACTATGACAGTACCGCTCTAGTATAAGTTACTCTATGGTAAAAAGTTATGACCTCAGATAGGGACTTCAAAAGTAACATCCATAATATACAGGTGGCTCAAAAATAAGTGCATTCCCGTTGCTAGGGAGGTTTTGGGATTATACTGAGCAATTTTTACCACCAACCACGAAATCGAGAAAAAATTTTTTACCCTCCCATAGAAAATGGACCAGCCAAAATGTATTAAACAGAAACAATTTTTCGCGATTTCGGGGTTTTGGTCCCATAGTAAAAGTTGCTCAGTATAATCCCAAACAAAACCTCCCTGGCAACAGGAATGGACTTATTTTTTAGTCACCGTGTATATGTGACCAAAAAGTGTGTTCGAATGGGTTAATTTGCCTAGACTGTGTCCTATTTCGCCTTAAAGGCTTTAAATTTATACGAATAAAAATATGACCAGCGCAATGGAAGAGGATCTGAGTCTCCTTTAGTGTCCAAAGTCCATCGCTAGATGTTTTACTAGATGTTGCTGCTACTAGTCACTAGATGGCGCTGTCCAATATGATTACCTGACGCAAGCGGCACAATGGAAGATGATCTGCGTCTCCCTTCTCAGTTCTTGACGATGCTCCTCTGAGATACCCATGCCCTCAGCCAGGATATCTCCTGGGATCAGGCGAAGCTTCTCGAAGCATTTAGGGTTGGTTTCGTGAAGACGGTCGAATATCTAAACAGAAAGGGGGTTAGTTAAGCATTGGCATCATGACATAAAGTTTATGAGTGTTCTCGAGATTTTTGAAAACTTAAAGCAAATAGGTAGACGACAAAATAACTTAAATTTAATCTCACTGTTCAATAGGGACCGTGCGCGTTGGAGGGTCTGCCATCTTCTGGCCTGAATCAGAACCATAAACATGTACATCACGAGTACATTGACACTTCATGCCAAAGCAAGTGCTGCCATCTTGTGGGCTACTTTGGAAGCATAAACTACACCATTTACGCCTCGCGCCAAAAATCTGACGTCTCCTGTGCTGCCCCTCTACAGTTTATGCACGCTCCTCTTTGATGATACCATTAAACACTAGAAGTACTGCTATTCGCCGTTAGAGGGCGTTAAAACCAACTCACCCGGCACTTAAAAAACCCCTCAAGCCTCTCGCTGCTGCTCTGCCCTTTCTTAGCTCTCATCAACATGTATATCCTCTTCAGGTCAGGGCAGGACCTAAGCAGCTTCTCAACGAGCACTTTGCCCATAAAACCAGTGGCTCCGGTGATAAAGATGGTTTTGTTTGCGTAGTACTCTGCTACGCTCATAGAGGGCGCCATGGTGGATTTCTGTAAAAGAAATGATGAATCTTTATTTATTTATTTCATAATATCATAGAGAAATATAAGTAAAGAAAGAGTTGTAACTCCATACATGGGGCATTTTCTATGAAAAGGGACCGTATTGTCGATGGCGCTTACGCCGCACAGCGTCGCGCGGCAGTGTATTTATTTCGGAGCATCGTTTATAATGGCGTAAGCGCCATCGACAATAAGGTTCCTTTTTATAGAAAATACCACACATCATTTTTCTTAGCAAAACGCGCCTTATTTCGTAGTCGACATCAATCAGTACTGCTACTCGACACTAGATGTCGCGGCAAACAAAAAGTCTAATGCTCAACGATTTTCAGCTAATACTTATTATAACCAGAGTAACCGGAACTCTATTTTCAACTCCTTCTGCTTTTAATATTAGTTATAAATTGTTGAGCAATACATGCGACACTCGCGACACATTCGACATCTAGTGCCGAGTAGCAGTACTCAGAGTTCCGCTACTTGACGCTAGATGTCGACTACGAAATAAGGCGCGAAAACCGATGTATGGAGTTATCACTCTTTCTTTCTATTATTGTTTGTATGACAAAAATAGATATAACTCCGTAATAGATGGAAAACAGTCTAAGGAAAAAAAGTGCCTCGAATATCACGAAAATTTGATTCTCGATCAGATGGCGCCACTAGTTTTGGCCTACTCTCGTATAGAGGGCGTTGACGGTTTTGTTTGTTATTTATTATTTTAACGCATATCAGTGAAAGAACATGGGTCAAAATCATATAAAAATAATTAATGCAAATAAAAAAATCATTTATCCATGTTTAAGTACATTTTATCGTATTTTTATAAATCTTCATTTTTAGTTTTAAAGTATGTCGATAGATGCCAGTGAATTTACAGTGGTTACAAAATTTACTATGGCAGTACCACTCTATCTTATTATATCCTCTTTGATATTAGTTAGTTAGTTACATTGGTTAGTTATATATTGTTGAGCAATACACTTTCTGTCAGTCGCGACACTCGCGACACATGTGACATCTAGTGTCGAGTAGCAGTACTGATAGTTCCGCTACTTGACGCTAGATGTCGACTACGAAATAAGGCGCGAAAACCGATGTATGGAGTTATCACTCTTTCTTTACTTATGAAAATGAAAATGAAAATGAAAAATGAAAATATTTTATTTCATTAATAAAATGTTACATTACAAGGTAGTAGGTTGGGACTTCCTTTTAAGTATATTATACCTGTATCAGGAAGCCCCGCTCCTCCGTAGCAACAAGTAATTTTTAGTTTAACAAAAGCAGAAAGAAAACTTAAGCTAATACAATTTTATCTACATTAAATGTGTATATATATATATATGTGTGTGTGTGTGTGTGTGTGTGTGTGTGTGTGTGTGTGTGTGTGTGTGTGTGCGTGCGTGCGTGCGTGCGTGCGTGCGTGCGTGCGTGCGTGCGTGCGTGCGTGTGTGTGTGTGTGTGTGTGTGTGTGTGTGTGTGTGTGTGTGTGTGTGTGTGTGTGTGTGTGTGTGTGTGTGTGTGTGTGTGCGTGTGTGTGTGTGTGTGTGTGTGAGTGTGTATGTGTGTGTAGGTGTATGAGATCGTGTGAGTGCAGGTGGTGAGATGATGTACTAATCGGCACTTCTTATATATACGTACTGTAAAGCATAGAACTATGTATCGTACTTTTCTTACACAATAGGTATTTTCTTATACAATAGGTACTGTAAAATGTAAAATGTCATATTTTCTTACTTATTATATTAAAACTGATAAGTAGGTACTTTAGAGTTTGAGTTAATATCAACTTAATTTAATATATCAGAGCCTCTGTCTCCTCGTAGTTAAGTATTTTAAGCCACTCGGTTAATATTTTTTTACATTTATATAGTTGTAAATTGTATATATTTAGTATTTTGTTTATTTTATTGTACACATATGCAGATTGCGCTCCAAATTGTCTCTTAGCAAATACAGATTTTGTAGTTGATATGGGGGCAACATTATGTTTTCTTCTACGATTTAGCAGCTGTGGGTTAAATGTTAACGTTTTATGTAGTCTCGTTGTTAGACTCAGTACATACAGCTTCCTCATTGTTAGTAAGTCACTTAGGTGGTAGAGGTCTTTCGTTGGGAATCTGTATGGCTTAGAATACATAACCTTTAGTAAACCTTTATACTTATATTTCTCTATTATTTCTTGTTTCATGTCTCTATTATAGTTTATATGGAGAACCGAGCTTGCCGGGGACTCTTAACTCTTTCCTAATAGCAAACATGTCAACTTTCTCTAATGCCGTTTCCATTTTCGTCACAATGTCGATTAGTTAACTTCAACTAATGCGTTTAATTGTCTTCATATTAGCTGCATATAAATGGGCTCGTTATACGAGGCTAGGTCAATGATATTATAGCTATAGGTTAGGCGGTTATCACACTGGATGCGATTCGCACATCGATCCGAATGCGAGCGGGATGTTGCTATAATTCGCGCATAACGTCTCGCTCAAGCATCACAGACTCGGGAATCGCATCCATTGTGATAACAGCCTAACACGCGCACGCGCTCCAAAATTGACGCACTTAAGGCCGTTCCATCGGTTTGCCGCTGTCTTTGTCACATTTCGCAAGAAAGAACAGGAAAGAACATCCGCGCCAAGTGTCAATTTTGATCGAATTTTGTCGGTTTTTATTTATTTTAAAAACGTTACCTAACAATATCGAAATTCTAAAGCTATGAAATTACTATTTATGTTAAGATTGTTTTTTCTTCTTTTTTTTGTTTATAGTATCACATAATAAATAACCGAGTAAAGTAGGATTAAAAGTCCGAGTTAGAGGTTACTTTGGGAATTAATTGTATCGAGCGAAGTGTCATAATTCGTGTATTGGAAGCTATGTTGTTAAAGATAATATAGTCAAGAACTACATATATTTTTTCCACGTCTACGAATATCAACGCCTCTTAGAAAAACAGGATCATATACGGAGATTTTTCGCCTTCTGGCTCAGGGAACCGCCTTAATGGTTCCTCTACAATATGGCCCAGCGGTGGACCAGGGAGATGGCACTGCGATGGTTAGGAGTACGCACTATGGAATGGGCCACGTCTAGATGCGTACTGTTATATCACAGATTAATAAATAGTAACGTTAAACCGAACGACCGGGGGCCTATCTAATATGACAACCCCGCAAACGTATGCGCCGTAATAGCGAACGAAACGCTAATATTTAGAAAACTCGTATAGCGGTTAACGGCTATGTATGATGAACCCTCGTGAACGTCAGCTGCCGCTCCGTTGGTGGGTTGAGGAATGGCAGCCACCGAAAAGCGTAACACGGTCTTTCCACCGCGATACAACCGGCTGACGATTTGTTTTATTAACAATAGCATCTAAAGTATCATCTGACAAACTATCAAACGGGAGTCGATGACGCCGATGACTGAAAAGAATTTTCTTTTTTACATGTTCATGTGACCAGCTGACGGTCTTACCACAGCGATACAATCGGCTGACGATTTTGTTTATTCACAATAGCATCTAAACTATCATCTGACAAAGTATCAAGCGGGAGGCGATGACAAAATTTTTTTTATAGACTATTTGCTGCCATTCCTCAACCCACCAACGGAGCGGCAGCTGACGTTCACGAGGGTTCATCATACATAGCATCGTGTACAGTTCAATAACGCTTTCAGGGTGCTGATGGGGCTGCCGCGATACTGCAGTGCATCAGGGATGTTTGCCGAGGCGCGGGTGGACTGTTTCCACACGACTATGCGCAAGCGATGTACATCCCTGGTGCGCCGGATCCGCGCCAGTACCAACAGCATTCTGAAAATGATATCTAACCGTTTAGACTGTGCATATCTCAACCGCTGTTGTAGTATACACCTGAACCGGGATGTACAATACCTACACTGACACCTGAAAACTTGTAAGAAGTATGAAGTGACATTTTATCAAATTTTAAAATTTTAATTTTAATTTAATTCTAATTAATGATAATACCTATTATACATTTTTAAATTTTAATTTTTAAACATATTTTAGTGACATTGATATTAATTTTATTGAATTTTGTTTTTATTGTATTTTGTTTGATTTAATTTCACTTCTTTTCAATTTTTAATTAATTAATTTATTATTAAGTTTATTGACATTCGTTATATAGTGACCATATATTTAAGCTTTATGTGTACTAACAACAATGATCTCAGTTGGTCTATTAATAAAATAAAATAAAATTAAATTAAATAGCGGTTAACCACTATATGAGTTTTCGCCCGGGAGGCGATTGGTCATGGAAATCTGTTCCTGGCCCGCGGTCTATAATGTCTCTCTAAAGGAGAAGTGTGGAGGGCACACACTCGTGCGCGAATCGCGGCGCGAAGCCGCGAACGTGAGTGCGTGGAGTCTAGTTCGCTAATCAGCGAAATCGACTCCACACTCGCGTTCGCGGCTTCGTGCGGCGTAGTCTGGAGCGGGCTTATCACTCTTTCATATTTGTGTGATAGAGAGATACGTTTCGTTCGCTACGGCGCAAACAATTGGCATCTTGGGTAGGCCCCCAGATGAGCTATTAATCATTAGTTCGTCAGTAATGGTAGAGCTTGATGAAAGGTATGTCGAAACTGTACTGCAGGTTAGCTGCTGGTCATCTACAATTATCAATTAAGTAGATTACCAAGCTATTACCTAACTGCATGGTATTTTCTAATGACAACAGTGAGGCAATGTCATCATTAAAGTAAAATTTCTATGAAAATGTGACGGGCGTACGCGTTTGCGTTAAGTCTCATTTTGTATGGGATTTTGAACAGCGCACCAAGCGGGACGTTTTGTCAACTCAAAATTCGAATACGCAATGAAATTTTAAAACACTATTCTTCGAAATCCGGTAAGGGTTGTTTGTGTGCTTATCACGAATATTTGTTCCTGAGTTATGGATATTATCTATAGTCTGTCAAGTCATATCCGTCGGTAGAAAAAAGCGGCAAATTTAAAAAATGTAGGCGCGAAGGGTAATCGTCCTATAGAAAATTTGAATTTCGTGCCTTTTTCTAATGACAAAGTTATTTCAAGGACTATATGTTTTTTTATTTTATTTAACTATTTTTACAGGTAAATCCTAATACAATACTCAATACAAACACAATACAATACAATACAATACAATATAATACAATAATACAATAGTGCCTTAATGTATTTATCTATACACGGTGGCTAAAAAATAAGTGCATTCTCGTTGCCAGAGACTCCAGAGTGGTTTTGGGATTATTTTGGAACTTTTACTATGGGACCAACCACGAAATAGCGAAAAAAAAATTGGCGGTTTCATACATTTTGGCTGGGACATTTTCTATGGGAGGGTAATTTTTTTCGCAATTTCGTGGTTGGTCCTATAGTAAAAGTTGCTCAGTATAATACCAAAACCTACCTGGCAACAAGAATGCACTTAGTTTTTAGCCACCCTGTATAAGTATTCGTTTTAGGGTTGCGTAATACCCAAAGGGTAAAACCCTATTACTAAAACTCCGTCCGTCTGTCTGTCCGTCTGTCTGTCATCACAAGCTGTATCTCATGAATCGTGAAAGCTATTAGACAGCTGAAATTTTCACAGATGATGTATTTCTGTTACCGCTATAATACTAAAAACAGAATAAAATAAATGTGGTATTTTCTATAAAAAGGGACCTTACTGTCGATGGCGCTTACGCCATTATAAACGATGCTCCGATATAAATACAATGCCGCGCGACGCTGTGCGGCGTAAGCGCCATCGACAATAAGGTCCCTTTTTATAGAAAATAGCACAAATATTTAAGTGTATCCCATACAACAAACGTGATTTTTTTGCCGTTTTTTGCGTAATGGTACCGAATCCTTCGTGCGCGACTCCGACTCGCACTTGGCCGGTTTTTTCTACTTACAAATAACAGAAAAAAAACCAGTCAAGTGCGAGTCGGACTCGCGCACGAAGGGTTCCTTACCATTACGGAAAAAAACAGCAAATAAATCACGTTTATTGTATGGGAGCCCCATTTAAATATTTATATTATTCTGTTTTTAGTATTTGTTGTTATAGCGGCAACAGAAATACATCATCTGTGAAAATTTCAACTGTCTAGCTATCATGGTTCATGAGATACAGCCTGGTGACAGACAGACAGACGGACAGACGGACAGCGGAGTCTTAGTAATATGGTCCCGTTTTTACCCTTTGGGTACGGAACCCTAAAAAGCTGATCAACGAACAACTGTGATTTGTTTGTGTTAGCTGTTTACTAGGTATGACAGAATGATGATTGATGACGTAATGGTGCCTTTTTTATGTAAGTTTTTAGGTGTAAGCGGATGCAAATTGTTATGCCTATTTTTAGGATTCCGTAGACAAAGGGTAGAAACGGGACCCTATTACTAAGACTCCGTTGTCTGTCTGTCCGACTGTCACCAGGCTGTATCTCACAAACCGTGATAGCTAGACAGTTGAAATTTTTACTGTATTACTGTTGCCGCTATGACAAGAAATACTAAAAACAGAATAAAATACATATTTAAGTGGGGCTCCCATGCAAAAAACGCGATTTTTTTGCCGTTTTTTTTCGTAATGGTACGGAACCCTTCGTGCGCGAGCCTGACTCGCAATAGGCCGGTTTTTTTGTTATGAAATGAGACCTCTATGGCCATAGAAGAAATAGACTCATGTCAATGTCATTCAATAAAGAAACGCCTATGACAAACGAACAAAATGATTTGTGAATATATAGTTGGTCAAACCAAATTGGCAGTAAATAAGAAGAAAAAAACTATACTCATCCTTTTCTTTTGGGTGCTAGTATTAATGTAAGACATAGTAATGATTCTCTATAGGATTCTATGTTTGAAATGAGACAGTCCTTTGACAAACTATAGGTATGTGTCTCAAATTTTATCATAATCCGTCCGTAGGAACAATGAGGATATAATAAGATAGAGCGGTACTGTCATAGTAAATTTTGTAACCACAGTAAATTCACTGCCATCTATCGACACACTTTAAAACTAAAAATGAAGATTTATAAAAATACGATAAAATGTATTTAAATATGGATAAATGATTTTTTTATTTGCATTAATTATTTTTATATGATTTTGACCCATGTTCTTTCACTGATATGCGTTAAAATTGTTGAATAACAAACGAAACCGTCAACGCCCTCTATACGAGAGTAGGCCAAAGGTAGTGGCGCCATCTGATCGAGAATCAAATTTTCGTGATTTTTGTGGCACGTTTTTTCCTTAGACTGTATCCATCTATTACGGAGTTATATCTATCTTTGGTAGAATGTCTAGGTCTCTAGGTCTTGCGACAAGAGTGTATGACCTAGCTTATTGTTGCAAGGCAGTCTAAACTGTCGTTTTGTAATAACTGTGCTACAGATATGATGGTTGCTAGTTGCAAAATATAGGCCCGTATTTTGTCACAACTAAATATTAAGCGGGAAGTAAGCAAATCGTAATTATTGCAGTGAAAACTAATGAACGGATTTTAATGCGGTTTTTACCTATGAATAGAGTGATTCTTGAGGAAGGTTTAGGCGTATAATTTGTTAAGGTTTTCTGTAAATTGGTTGAAATATGACGATATTTGCTAAAGAAGTCAGAAAAAAATCACGCTGGCTAAGAGCTTTAAGGATGACTCACGACGTTAGACCGGGCCGTGACCGGGCCGGAGCTTCCGGCGCTTACTTTTCTATGACATGACAGGTGATCACGTGATGCTTTCCATAGAAAACGAAGCGCCGGAAGCTCCGGCCCGGTCACGGCCCGGTCTAATGTGAGTCATCCTTTAATCGAACACGCTGCCCAACCCATTTGAGATATACCTAACAACACAATGTATGGTGGAATTGTCTCTCTTTTATTGGTCTACAAAAAAGTTCGCGATGGCCCATTCTTATCTTCTACTTCTACAAAAAGATTTCATAATATATGTGGTATTTGCAAAGCTGTACACAGACACACGGATACAGTAGGTACTTACACGGATACTTATCAAATTTAATTATTAATATCTCAGGAGTAATCGTAAATTAAAGTTCCATTTTGAGCCATATAACCAGTGCCGGCCCGAGTCCTTGATCAGGGTAGAGCGAAATCGGGTTTTGGCGCCCTTCGTTGAAGCTTTTTACCCAAAAGCAAAACGAACCGTATTTTGGGCCCGCATCACACTCGCGTCTTTTAAAACTTTTTTTTCTCATTTGCCATTTTGGCGCCCCCCTCGCCATCCGGCGCCTAGAGCGGCCGCTCCATTCGCTCTACCCTAGATCCGGCCCTGCATATACACGCTTTTGCAGTGCATCAGGCATGTTTGCGGAAGCACGAATGGACGATTTTCATGCCATAATGAGAAAAAGAATCGCCTCTCAAATGTATCGCCTGCGGGGTAGCAACAACAGCTTGCTGGTAGATATAGCCGAGAGGTGGGATTGTCCGTTTTTTAGCCACTGGGCGTCGGCTCATCGTCCTGTTTACCGGGACCCCAAATAAGTAAAAAAAACCTGTAATACCTAGGTTAAGATGTACTAACTCTAATATTATAAGTCTGTATATAACTAACAATGTTCAATTTAGAATTTGATTTCAAATTCTAAATTGAAAATTGTGCTTGTTATTTTCCAAATTCTAAATTATGCTTGTTATATTTTTAATCGTGCTCGTGGAATATTACTCAATGTTATTGTTAAATTCAACTTTAAATTCAAAATACCTAATAATTGTACTTTTTTTTTTCGGAGCAAAGGAATTTTGTATTAACTATAAGTGGAAACTCTTTTGGCCTATGTTCTTACTATATATATCTTTTACCTTATTGTATTATTATGTGCTGTATGTTTCCCAAATAAATAAATAATAAAATTATAAATAAATTATAAACAATCTATGGGCAATCTTGCCTGAAATAAAGAATTTTATTTATTTTATTTTATATAACATATAACTTGTATGAAATGTTTTAGTTACCTATTTTTACCACCTTATGCGCTGCGATCGCTTTACTTATCCCCACCATGCACTACGTACCGTGCCATAAAAAGTGGTTTGGCAATATTTCCCTACCCCGGGAATATTGCCACAGTACGAGCAAGTTATAGTTTTACACATATTTTTGCCACTTTTTGCTGAAGCTACATATTTATGCTAAAGACGAACCAATTTTTTACGCACTTTGTACAACCATAGAGAAATATGTATAACTAAACAAGTAAAAAATACCTAGGGATTAAATTATTTTATGAAATATTTTCAGTTGTGTTTTTTCCGGCTTCTACACTGGAGAGCTTCGTCGAATTGTCATTATTTATTTTTTAACATTTATTTCACTTTGTCACTTTGTATTTATGTAGGCACATTACGTGAAACTTGTCATGAATATTAAAATTTCATGTTATTTCAATACGTAATTAGTTTTAACATAGAGTAACTTATACTAGAGCGGTACTGTCATAGTAAATTTTGTAACCCCAGTAAATTCACTGCCATCTGTCGACACACTTTAAAACTAAAAATTAAGATTTATAAAAATACGATAAAATGTATTTAAATATAGATAAATGATTTTTTTTATATGCATTAATTATTTTTATGATTTTGACCCATGTTCTTTCACTGATATGCGTTAAAATTGTTAAATAACAAACGAAACAGTCAACGCCATCTATACGACAGTAGGCCAAAACTAGTGGCGCCCTCTGAACGAGAATCAAATTTTCTTGATTTTCGAGGCAGGTTTTTTCCTTAGACTGTAAACATCTATTACGGAGTTATATCTATCTTTGCCCGAACATATACACACTTTGCAAGTTAATTAAAAGCTTGTAAAAGGTGTAACTTTCCATGTTGACTCCGAACTGTCTGAGTAGCGATATCAGGTTAATTTACGTATTTTTGTGCAATAAATTATTTCGGAAAAGCTCAATAGTTTTGAGATAAACAATCCTATCTTTGGTTTTAATATGAAAGAGTGTCTTTGTTATTGTGAATAATTTATAATATAATTATGCATAATAAGCATTATAAAATAATCGTATACCTGCCTCGCCTACAGGCAAAGCATAGTGTTCCACAACATGTTTATTTATAAGACCAAATTTTGTACATAGTTAAATCATTTATTCATTTGCAAGAATGTAGTACACAAAACAAGTTCTTACAATATAAAGATGTCCAATACATTCTGCTTAACAAAGCATACAAAGAAGGCTTAGACTAAACTTAGCTAAATGACATATATTTTTAAGTGCCTAAGGAGATAATATTATTACACATATGTCAATTATCAGAATTATTAGAAAGACTAGAATTGTAAAATAAAGTAACATTATATAATTCAATTAGTAGAATGTCAAATTTAGTATCACATATAATAATAAAAATATTCATTCAATAATTAATTTACATTATAATCAAAATCGAAATATTCATTAAGGCTGTAGAAACAATTTTGTTGAAGCCATTTTGT
Organism: Cydia strobilella; assembly: GCF_947568885.1. Classification (NCBI taxonomy): domain Eukaryota; kingdom Metazoa; phylum Arthropoda; class Insecta; order Lepidoptera; family Tortricidae; genus Cydia; species Cydia strobilella. The sequence goes on from NC_086067.1 coordinate 892,898, forward strand.
CACTTTTTTCTTAAAGATATTGAGGCAGTCTTCTTTGAATTCAAATGGCAGTTTGCTATAAATTTTGATGCACATATAATATACATGTTTTTGGCAACATACTAGGCGGTAAAATGGTGCTGTAAGTTTAAATTTATATCTGTTGGGACGATTTGAGACCTGAGATTGTAATTTAAATAGTTGGGTATTTTGTTTAACGAAGATACATACTTCCCTGATGTATATGCAAGCTAAGGGCGGTGTTTTTACCAAAGAGGATATAATAAGATAGAGCGGTACTGATAGTAAATTTTGTAGCCACTGTAAATTCACTGCAATCTATCGACACACGATTAAAACAAAAAATAAAAATATTAAAAAATGTATTTTCTTGATTTTAGAGGCACGTTTTTTCCTTAGACTGTATCCATCTATTACGGAGTTATATTTATCTTTGGTTTTTACGACTAAATTATTTATGATTATGATTATGATTTGTATTTCGGTAGCTAGTTTCTTGTGACTCTTAAATTTCCAATTAACGTTACTTGTTATTCGATATGAAGGCCACAGTTTTTTTAACAATACTCTAGGCAAAGATAGATATAACTCCGTAATAGATGGATACAGTATAAGGAAAAAACGTGCCTCGAAAATCAAGAAAATTTGATTCTCGTTCAGAGGGCGCTACTAGTTTTGGCCTACAGTCGTATAGATGGCGTTGACGGTTTCGTTTGTTATTTAACAATTTTAACGCATATCAGTGAAAGAACATGGGTCAAAATCATAAAAATAATTGGACGTAGTTACGCGAAAACGTTCCAACCCACAAGTCACTCGAAAATGAGTTACCATAACCAGGGTACTATTTTTGACATATTACATCATGTGCACACAAAGATGCTAGTATTTTTAGGTTAGTTTCATCAATAAAGTTTGACCCAAATGTTCCAACCCACCATTATGCCAAGGACGTGTACTCAAAATAAAGTAAAAACATTACATGCATAATAATAATAATTAATAAGACGCGAGTTGGCACAGTGGCTGTGAGTGTTTACAGCCACTGGGTAGAAAGCGGTGCACACCTCTCCACACCCTGAGCCACTCACGCGATGTTGTCCCCTTGTCGCTCCGTGCGAGCGGCCGTTTTCGGGGACCCATATTGTGAGTTGGCAAGTCACCACCTGTCCATTTTTTTTCGTGTTTTTAAACATAGATTGGGGCAGGTGCCATAGTATTGCCATAGACCCGGTAACCAGTACACTAACATTTCAACACAATAGCCTAGTTTATTTTGTTTCTTATCATTGCAATAGTCCTGCACTAACCGGGGCTTGTCCTTGGGTGCACTACTATAGTGCATACAGGGATAATCGTCGGTTGGTGTCACATCACCTTTTAGAGTAAATTGTCTTTTTACAAGGGGCCTCTGCGTGTTGGCTTCGGCCCCACGCACGCCTTCCAAATGTCCGGGACCCCATGGTCCCGAGATTATGTAAAGGACGAACATAATAATAATAAAATGCTTTATTGTGCACACTACATAAAAAAAAGATACAGACATTGAGAAAAGATATAAATTGGTAGGTAACAACAGGCGGACTTATCGCTAAACAGCGATCTCTTCCAGCCAACCTTCAGATAGAGAAACATATTGTTAAAAACTCTTAATAGAATAACATATCGTTATAATGTTCCACTTGTCTTGGAACATTGTACTAAATTCATAAAACGCACATTTAATTGTTTCTTAAATGATCCATGTGGGTTGGAACGTTTTTGCAAAATCTTTATACATTTTTTATTCCTGCAAAAATGTTCCATGTAATTTGAAACCTTTTAGATTAATCCGTACTGTTTTTTTAAGCTGCGAAGACTGTTCTAAATAAATTGGAACTTTTTATTATAATATATTATTTTCTAATTTTTTGCTATAAACGATCCACATATACTTGATCCATTTTTGCTATTAAATATGTTCGAGAGAAAAAATATTTTTTACCAAAATAAATAACTATGGTATATTTAAGTTTATGTATTTAGTCAAAAGTATCAATGGACTATTTACAATAAAGGTGGCAACATTATTACTCTTTGCTCCCGTAAAATGACAGCACCAACGAAACGCACACGTGAAACGAAACGCCGCCGCGGACCTACTTGGCATCGTAGTGTGAAAACAAATGCCGACAAAGTAAGACGTGCTGCCGTGTTGTCTTCTTAAATTGGACGTAGTTACGCGAAAACGTTCCAACCCACAGCGACCCCATTTTGAGATAAACGCAATTTTGTGTTTTAGTGGTACACTTTTTCCCTGTAATTATTTCAGGCAAATACTATTGGTTTTACTGTGGAATGCCAAACTGTTTATTGAATGATATGCATATTTTTTGTAAAATACATAATACAAGGGGCATATAAATAGGTAAAACGAGTTTGAAACGTTTTTGCTAAATTTAATTTTGTATGAACCTTGTTAAATAGCAATTATGCATAAACGTTCCAAAACGAATTTAAGTGTATTATTTTATAAATATATCTAAAGTAAATTTAATATGTAAAATAATAAATAACAATGAGGAACATACAAAAACAAAAAAAAAATTGAAAATGTATTACAAAAAAAATAGGACGTGATCTTTTGAGCTTAGAACCTATGCCAAAAATTAGCTGATATGGTTCCAAAAGTTATCAAAAACTTATATTTAACATTCAATCATCATCGTATTCTATGATCTCGAAGTCCGGAACTCCACCAAACCCATCAACATCATCCGTAGCTTCTTCATAACATCAATATTATTAAAACCTGTAAAAAAGTTAAACCTCTTTAAGTTTACAAAATGACAAAGACTGATTTTTTTAGTTCAACTAAACTGGAAAAGAAGATTATCAATAGGAAGAAGTTTACAGACTCATCTAAAGTTAGTTGGCTACATACAAAAGAAATTAAGTTGGATAAAGATAAAATGTTTTCTATTTTTATGCGGTCTACGATGGAAGACGATTTCATACAAAAATACATACATACATACATATAATCACGCCTATTTCCCGGAGAGGTAGGCAGAGACCACGGATTTTCACTTGCTACGATCCTGACATACCTCTTTCGCTTCCTTCACTTTCATAACATTCCTCATACACGCTCACCGGTTTACGGTACTCTTGACCTGGCCTTTCTTCAGGATTTCCCCGATCTGATCAGAGAAAGTCCGCCGAGGTCTGCCCCTTCCAACTCCCGTTTCTACCTCTCCCTTATACACTCTCTTTGTTAGCCTTCTTTCACTCATTCTTTCCACGTGTCCAAACCATCTCAACATACCTTTCTCAATTTTTGTCACTACATCTTCGCTCAGTCCACACTTTTCCCTTATCACACTGTTCCTAATTCTATCTTGTAATCTCACACCACACACACTTCTCAACGCTTTCATTTCCACTGCATTCACTTGGCTCTGATGCCTCTTCTGCCATACCCAACTTTCGCTACCATACATAAGTGTAGGCACCAGCACCCCTCTATGCACAGCCAACCGTGCCTTTTGCGACACCTTCGTTGTCGACCAATGAGTTGAAAATTGATAAAAGAATAAAGCGAGAACTGCAATACATAAAATAATCTGATTTTTGTTTATTGTGGCCTAATGGCAAACCGATTGCTCCAGCGAAATTAGTGGACTTACAATCCATGTACCACTACATACCTGAGGATTGCCTTCAATTTTATAGAACGCTTCAAAGTTCTGAAGAAGCTACTGATGATGTTGATGGGTTTGGTGGAGTTCCGGACTTCGAGATCATAGAATACGATGATGATTGAATGTTTAATATAAGTTTTTGATAACTTTTGGAACCATATCAGCTAATTTTTGGCATAGGTTCTAAGCTCAAAAGATCACATCCTATTTTTTTTGTAATACATTTTCAATTTTTTTTTTTTGTTTTTGTATGTTCCTCATTGTTATTTATTATTTTACATATTAAATTTATTTTAGATATATATTTATAAAATAACACACTTAAATTCGTTTTGGAACGTTTATGCATAATTGCTATTTAACAAGGTTCATACAAAATTAAATTTAGCGAAAACGTTTCAAACTCGTTTTACCTATTTATATGCCCCTTGTATTATGTATTTACAAAAAATATGCATATCATCACATAACCAGTTTGGCATTCCACAGTAAAACCAATAGTATTTGCCTGAAATAATTACAGGGAAAAAGTGTACCGCTAAAACACAAAATTGCGTTTATCTCAAAATGGGGTCGCTGTGGGTTGGAACGTTTTCGCGTAACTACGTCCAATTAATGCAAATAAAAAAAATCATTTATCTATATTTAAATACATTTTATCGTATTTTTATAAATCTTCATTTTTAGTTTTAAAGTGTGTCGACAGATGGCAGTGAATTTACTGGGGTTACAAAATTTACTATGACAGTACCGCTCTAGTATAAGTTACTCTATGCTAGGGCACTCATAACATAAGTATGTACCTTACCAATAGACCTTCGAATTCATGTACAAGCAAATGCCATAATGATTCCAATGAACGTGCTATACGCTGCGCAATGTTGCAATACTTGCAATTGATGGGTGTACAAAAACACTTACTACAGCTCAAATGACATATACTTTTTAACATAAATGGCAATACAAATATGGGCTTTACGTTCTTGGCAAAAGATACAGATTGCAATGCTGGCAATACAAAATTTGCAAAAGATACAAATTACAATGCTTTAGTTGTAATATTATGGTTATGTATTATTTTACGCTCGAGGTTACTATTTGATCGCTTGATTTGGTGCTCATTCAATTTTACTAATACCATTAAGTGTTAAAAAAAATATGTCTTCATACAATTGAAGAGCAATCATAGTTAATGGTTTATCGAAGATGTATTCTAGTTATACCTATGCCTATGGTATAAATCTGTGCTATTAACTTTATACGCCTTTTTAAAATTTAGGTGAAAGGATTTTGGAATTTTGCGTACCTATACGCAAAATTCATAAAATTAATCGTAAAAAAAAGGTTTATAATATAATGGAAGGGTTCGATAATGAAATAAAAATATGAAAGTGATTATTTCTTGACATAGTGTACGCACTAAGATTAAATGATTTTTTACAAGAAATACCTTTGAAAAGACCAGGCCTATTAAAAGTCCTTTTAGAAATATTAGTCGATATTTTAAATGGGAAATGAAAATTCTGCGCTCCTTAAATAAATAAATAAAATTGCCTTTTATTTCTTGCAAGTTGTTACAATGTCAGCATAAATTTTAAAGGAATATACATAATTATGATTATTAAAAATTATTCGTAATGTCATTTTTATACAAAAATTAAATTAAAATTGAATTAAAATACTACTTAACATATTCCTACGAAGCCGAGGTTTTCCCGAGGGGCTACAGTATGGGGTTCTTCAAAAAAGGAGTGTACAGGTTTTTAAAGGGTCGGCAACGCGCGTGTAATATCTCTGGTGTTGCAGGCGTCCATAGGCTACGGTGACTGCTTACCATCAGGCGGGCCGTATGCTTGTTTGCCACCGTCGTGGTATTAAAAAAAACAGCAAGAACCCCTTCTCGGGTAAAGGCCTCCTCCAGAGAGTGCCAGTTCGATCTGTCTTGTGCTGTTAAAGTCCACTTTGGGCCAGCAATTTTAGCAATGTCCGACCATCGCATATAAGGTCTTCCATCCTTGCGTTTGCTTATTGGTCCGGGCCACACAGTTATCCGGTTTGTCCATCTTTTGTCTGCCATCCTTGCGACGTGGGCGTCCCCACGTCCATTTCAACTTTTTGGCATAATCTATTGCGTCTATGACATTTGTTTTTTCCTAATAAGTGGTGTCACCTTACTAGACCGCATCCGTAATGCCTACTTCCGTGGTAGTTTTAAAGTGAGACCTTTACCCGAAAAAATAACCGAGACTTCGATGGTTTTGGCACGTCATGCGCCGAGAACCCGAGCACATGACACGCAAGGTGCTGGATATATCACAGGGCGGACACGTTATACATAAAAAAATCACTTGCGTTTCTATGTGTGAACGGCATGTCTGTACACGCGGCGTGCGTCATAGTATGAGTAAGTTGCTTAAAAACAGTATACTGACTGAGCGGCCGGCGAACGGCCGTCAATCTGCTGTCGCGGGGCGAGGTTATTCGAGTCGGGGCGGAGCGGAGCGTGGCCGTTCTGTATGATAATACTATTACTTATTCTGTGGATATGTTCCCCACAAAATCGCGACGAGGAACCGCCTGACATGGCTGGCAAAAGTGAAGAGGGATATGGAAGAAGCCCAAATCCCGCCTGAGATGACCCAGGACCGAGAAGCCTGGCGAAATATAAGGAGAGCCGACCCCAGATAATGGGAAAAGGAGAAGAAGAAGATTTTAAAGGGGAAATAAAATATATAAGTATAAAGTAGGTATTTAAAAACCGCCTAGTAATTGCAAAAAATTTGACGGATAAAAGAATATTTCAGAGAATTAACACCAAAATTTTATATTAAAGGAAAAAATGGAAAAAGTTACACTTCCGGCATGATTTGAACCCGCAACCTCCGCAATCCGTGCGTTGCGTAGGCTTCCGTAGCTCAATTGGTTAAGAGCAACGCACGGATTGCGGAGGTTGCGGGTTCAAATCCTGCCGGAAGTGTAACTTTTTCCATTTTTTCCTTTAATATAAAATTTGGAGTATCGCTCGCAGACGTATCTGCATGTTAAAAAATTGAATTAACACCTATGCGTTGAAAACATAACCTGATATTGTAAGTCAACAAACCGGGTAAAAAGAGAAGGAATTATGTGATAAAATGAGATAAAAAATGCTATTAGCGCGTGTATTGTCAAATAGCGTGAACAATGATGATCGCGAGTCTTGACGCTCCATCAGATATATCGGAGCGGCCAAGATATTCACAAATATCTGAAATAGCCTCTATTATCAAGAAGTTAGAGTGCATGTTCCGATAGTTTTGAGCACATTGGCCGCTCCGATATATCTGATGGCGATTGTATATAAGATTCGTGTCATCGCATCATTCTAAGTTCTAACACGAGTAACACGTAAGTAACGAACAGAGATGATGAGTCTGCTCAGTAAATAAATAAATTAAATGAGTACATTTAAATGTTGTGCACGGTTGTTATCGATGTACAAACTTACCATGATAATGATTCGCGTTTTTTTTTTCTATTGTAATTTGTATGTTGTTACTGTGTCATGACTGTGCCTAAAATTAATAAAATAAATGCGAAAGTGTGTCTGTCTGTGAGTCTGTTACCTATTCACGTTCACGCTTAAAGCGCTGAACTAAAATTTGGTATAGTTTGAGTTTCGGGGGAGGACATAGGATAGTTTTTATCGCGAAACTCACCCCTTATGGGGGTGAAAGGGGGAGTGGAAGTTTATATGGGGAATCAGTAAACAGTAGATTGGATAAAAATAAGTGCGAAGCCAGGGCGGGTCGCTAGTTATTATATACATAGAGTAACTTATACTAGAGCGGTACTGTCATAGTAAATTTTGTAACCCCAGTAAATTCACTACCATCTGTCGACACACTTTAAAACTAAAAATGAAGATTTATAAAAATACGATAGAATGTATTTAAATATAGATAAATGATTTTTTTTATTTGCATTAATTATTTTTATGATTTTGACCCATGTTCTTTCACTGATATGCGTTAAAATTGTTAAATAACAAACGAAACCGTCAACGCCATCTATACGACTGTAGGCCAAAACTAGTAGCGCCCTCTGAACGAGAATCAAATTTATCTTGATTTTCGAGGCACGTTTTTTCCTTAGACTGTATCCATCTATTACGGAGTTATATCTATCTTTGTTATATATTACGCAGTGCAATATGATACGAACAACCAATTCACAGCTACTTCTATATTAATAATCGACCGTTTAATAATGAACTGAATAGGCTGGCCTACCGAAGTAAACGATCTCATACGGATGTATGTACCTATATACATAGAATAGTTATGTATGTTTGTATGTACAATGTAAATACGCTATTTAACGTGGCGTGAACGTAATTATCGTTGATGTCATACTGTGTGATAATCAAGTTAACATATTAGTTATTACATAAGGTTTTTTTTTTTCATATTACAAATATATTAGTTTAGTTAACTTATATTAGTTATAAAAAAATATATATATATTTCAAGCTGCAAGGCTCATAATCAGTTTTTACACATGTCATAAAAATAATAAAAACAAATATAAAAATTAGTTATTAAATAAGGTTTTTTTTTCATATCACCAATATATGAGTTTCTCTATTTTATTTATTGTTTGATTAAAAACTACTATAATAAGATTTTCTAAAAAAGCTCACGCAAATATAAATGTACACGTTATAATTAAATACAAATATATTTTCATTGATTCATTTCTATAGAAAAATAGACATACCAACTCAATAATAAAAAAACCGGCAAAGTGCGAGTCGGACTCGAGCACCGAGGGTTCCGTACTTTTTAGTATTTGTTGTTATAGCGGCAACGGAAATACATCATCTGTGAAAATTTCAACTCTCTAGCTATTTTATTTATTTATTTAATCTTTATTGCACACAAGAAAATACAATCGTACAATAGGCGGACTTAATGCTATGAGGCATTCTCTACCAGTCAACCTTCGGGCAAAGCAGATAATTTGTAGGCGGTGCAACATAGGTTCATGAGATACAGCCTGGTGACAGACAGACAGACGGACAGACGGACAGCGGAGTCTTAGTAATAGGGTCCCGTCTTTACCCTTTGGGTACGGAACCCTAAAATGTATAAAGACAAATCATTACTTACAGAGACCGACTAGATAAGTCTGGCCTCGTTTGCTTTTGCGAAAGAGGTGTTAAATTTAATGCCATACAATGAACTTTCATTAAGTGATGTACCATAAATGAATCATGTTTACTACTTCAGCAACTTGAGTAGTTACGTCATTTATAAATATACAAATATATAAAACAAAAACATATACAAAAACAAATGTACAAATACAACAAAAAATAGTTTAAATTACGTGAGTGACCCGTTATATTAAATCGGGTCACTCACATATTTCATGTCGATGATTGCTCGAAATATTCACGTCGCTGGTCTGTGCAAACGAAGTGAGTATTGTGTTGTGTGCAACCCATCAATTGACAATAATGCCAAAAACGAGGGTAAAATATTATGCCAATATAAAGTTTGAATGAAAATATTGCCAATTTTTTGGCAATATTAACGGAAATATTTTTCTACTTTTTATTTTTAGTACAATGGGTATTTCGGATATCGATGTAATTAACTAATTATTGCCTTGTTTGGTTTAGATACGCAATAATACGGTTTGGTGAGTGCGACGGCCTTGCATATGAAACTTTGCAATACTCACGAGCACAATTAGTGAGAATTTATATGTGACGGATACGACACGAAGGAGACGACTAGGAGACGGAGACGAGTGGTTTTGTTCATTAAATAATAATATAGGTGCCGGCGGCCGATCGCAAGATCAGGCAGATCGTGAAATTCCTAGGCATATCCTGAACCTGAAAATCTTTGTGTTGTTCCCTGAGTGGACGGAGATTATTAAAGATAGGTGCACTTAAACTATCGTGAGACACATTTCAAAATATTTATCAGTACGGTTTTTACTCACTATTATTTTTAGTCGCTTTTGGCGATATGTTTCGGATTCTTTGGGAATCCATCCTCAGGCACGAGTGTCCGCGGCGGTTGTACGTCGTGCACTAAACGACTAAAAATAATAGTGAGTAAAAACCGTACTGATAAATATTTTAGATAGGTGCTTTTAAAAATTTGTATGGTATTTGTTTCTTGCTCCTAACTTTTATAATAGTCAAAAAATAGAAAAAAGTCAAATGAAGGGGCATAGCTATGGTCAATATACAATTGTGTTGAAATATTTTCCATAATGTCAATATCCAGGAAGGAAAATGGATACTTCGTTTGTATGGAGATGCAGTCGTCCACTATCCTCTTAATAGAGCGAGCGATTAAAGGATGACTCACGTTAGACCGGGCCGTGACCGGGCCGGAGCTTCCGGCGCTTCGTTTTCTATGGAAAGCATCACGTGATCACCTGTCATGTCATAGAAAAGTAAGCGCCGGAAGCTCCGGCCCGGACACGGCCCGGTCTAACGTGAGTAATCCTTAAATGTGCTTAAAATTTGTATTCTAGAATTTAATGAAGTATTTAAATAAAACTAAGCCATTCTAAGAGTGATTCTTTAGAAATGTTCTGTATTACAATGAATTTATAAATTATGTTCTTTTTTGTGCTAATAAATATTTCTTATTTTTATTCTAATTTATTTTAAACATCCCAAGCATTTGACATTATTTATTGTACTACTACAAAAAAGCATTTTGTTTTATATTTTTACTTCCCAATTTTCTGTGGCATTTTGTAAGAGCATTTGAATACAAATTTAACTTTGCCGTCTTCCAACAGAGCTGCATTAAAAATCCGCTTTTATTTCATCAAACATTGATTGTTTTGTAATTTCACCGATTGCATTTTCAAGTTTGTTCGTTCAAGGACGACAATTCAGCGTAAAAGTAAAGTGCAGCGGTTTAATTAAATTTGGTAATAATACGTTATTTCCGCGTGCTATATATGATTATAAATGCCTCTGCGTGTGTAAATAAACTTATTTTAGTACAGGGTCATGTTTTGAGTCTGTTTCATTATTAATTTCGTGGATGCATTTTTGAAAACTGGGAGAAAACGGCTCGTTTCCCGGATTTTTAGTAATACGAAATTTAATTCGACAATTCATCAAAATTAATGTGTTAAGTCCAATGATTAATGAAGAGAAAGAGACAAGCTCACGTTAACAACTAGTATGACAAAGATTCGTGCGCGAGTTCGAAAGATGATGAAGTGCGAAAATTAATAAAAAATAAAATAAAAACAGCTCGGACATTGGTACTGTTACTACTGTTGTTCACTTTTCAAAACGTGAAATGTATAAGTATTATATACAGGGTGATTTCTGGGTCGTGATCCGGAACCACTTTTTCTGACTCTAAATGATCCAAATTATCATATGGTAGTATTTGATTAAAAGATAATTAGTTTTTAATTTTCTTATTGATCAAGTAAAATTTATCTTATACTAAGTAATCATGGTCACCCTATGACTTTTGACATCATCATCATACGCTGTATGGAAAGCGAGAAGACGTCACATTGAGTAGGGTGACCAAATTGTATGCAAAAATTGCTTTTTTTTTCTTATTTGAAAAATAATCATTATTATTTGAGATAAACATTAATTGGGCTCATATTTGAATTATGTATGATGTCTTGTTCTCTTGCTCCACGACCCCGAAATCATCATGTATACACGTATTATAGTAAGGAAGTAGGTCGGTTTTTATTTCCATTGACGTATTTGTAGGTCAATCAACTTTTTGTTTTAATTCCTGTGACTCAGAAAACAGCACAGTCAGATATGTATTACCAAGGCAACAAATCAAGAAATAAAGCTATGAATACGTTGGTAATTTTTAGGGTTCCGTACCCAAAGGGTAAAAACGGGACCCTATTACTAAGACTCCACTGTCCGTCTGTCTGTCTGTCACCAGGCTGTATCTCATGAACCGTGATAGCTAGACAGTTTAAATTTACACAGATGATGTATTTGTGTTGCCGCTATAATAACAAATACTAAAAAGTACGGAACCCTCGGTGGGCGAGTCCGACTCGCACTTGGCCGGTTTTTTTTAACGATATAGGAGGCAAACGAGCAAATAAATCGCCTGGTAAGCAATTGCGTTGACGACTTTTAAGGAGGGCGCTCTTTTAAATTTTAGCTACGGCTTGAAAACCAGTCCAATTCAAAAATTACATGTTTTGAGTTATTTTGTAATAAAGACTGTATTCCAACGTAGTTAAGATATATAATTAAATAACTTTAAGACAGAAACGTTCCAGAGGATGGTTGTTTTATTTATTTTGCAATCGTGTCTTTGGCCTACTCCGTCATTTATTTTATTTGTATTGCTCGTTTTAAATTCACAGCACGTATGCGATAATCATAATATGACATATCAATACAAAACACAATATGGTGACACAACATGAAAATAATTGATTGCAATAAAAAAATACGCTGGCTTTTAGATAGATGTTCACAGTTCCGTCCGTACCCAAATGGTAAAAACGGGACCCTATTACTAAGACTCCGCTGTCCGTCTGTCTGTCTCTCTGTCTGTTTGTCCGTTTGTCACCAGGCTGTATCTCATAAACCGTGATAGCTAGACAATTGAAATTTTCACAGATGATGTATTTCTATTAACAAATAATAAAAACAGAATAAAATAAATATTTAAGTGGGGCTCCCATACAACAAACGTGATTTTTTTTGCCGTTTTTTTGTGTAACGGTACGGAACCCTTCGTGCGCGAGTTCGACTCGTACTTCGCCGGTTTTTCTAGATCGAGAAACTGTCGCGGCGCTCCTGTGCTAAGCCTGTGTGTGAATAACCTAAGGTTTCAGCCATAACTTTTATTTTTCTTGCGGTCAAAACAAGCATCCTCTATTTTTAGCTAAGCCTGCTCGTTGCAATGGCCTTTTCAAGGTTATTTGCTTGGGTGTTCATAAACCTTTGCAACAGTTATATGGGGCATTTTCTATGAAAAGGGACCTCATTGTCGATGGCGCTTACGCCGCACATCGTCGCGCGGCATTGTATTTATATCGGAGCATCGTTTATAATGGCGTAAGCGCATTCGACAATAAGGTCCCTTTTTATAGAAAATACCATATATTATTATCTTTTCTGCTGCGCTAAAGTTGACTGGTAGAGAATGCTAGTGGCTTTAATTTCGTATTTTGTACCCTTAAAAGGTTAAAAAAATAGATTTAAGCCTTATCGCATCCTTAGTTCCAAAAATTCTGCGTAAGAAAAGAATACAAAAAGATGAAGTTACGGTACGGTGGTCATTTTTACCATTTATTCTTTTGTGCAATAAAGTTAAAATCAACAAATAAACTAAATAAGTTTACATTCGACGTCCAAAATAATTTAGTTGCCAAATAGTTTTAGTCTTTTAGGTGTGGAGGGATTTCTAAATTTAGGATTGTTTATCTCAAAACTATTGAGCTTTTCCGAAATAATTTATTGCACAAAAATATGTAAATTAACCTGATATCGCTACTCAGACTGTTCGGAGTCAACATGGAAAGTTACACATTTTTACAAGCTTTTAATTAACTTGCAAAGTGTGTATATGTTCGGGTCAAATCTTGCAAGTTAAATTAGATTAGACCATGCATGTAAGTAAAGGGAGGTAGATAATTATGGAACCCGGCGCTCGATTGTGAGCCATCAAATATAGGTTTCGGAATCTAAGTCATACGGCTGACGCCAATGTGTCAAGATTGTCAAAATCATGTACCTACCTACTAAATGCCATATGTCTGCATTTTAGTTTTGTCAACTATGAACGTCACGCGAAGGTCATTGGATTAGACCCACTTCCCAGTAATCGATTGAGCTGGAACTTCACATACATAATATGTAAGTTGGATGACAATGCAATATTATGGTACCATCGAGCTGATCTGATGCATACCGGAGGTGGCCATAAAAACATTAAGAACACTATGATAAACATACATCGGGGTTTTATGTGCGGGAATAAATTCGTGTATTTATAACTTTGTTTATTGTAAAATAATTACCAAACTATGAATTAAAAACAGTAAGCTCCAAATGTGCTTAGAAATGTTAAAAATATAGTGGGTTTTAAAGTTTTCACCAATTTTTAGACTATTGTAAATATTCCCGCACCAAAAACCACGCAAACTAATTGTGTTTGGGTTTGTTAGAAAAGTCTCGATCAACAGTTGCCTGTTGAACGAAAAGTACCTACAGTCAGCGATAAAAACGAGTATCAAATATGAAATTTTTGACAAAAAAATAATTTCCATTTGATTTTTTTTAATTCTCACATATTACATATACATATATCATTTAGCGAATTTTAGTGCTTAACTAGATTAATTATTAAGGAATGCTAAACAATTCCCACACACTGTGAGAATAAGCCACACAATGGCGTCTAAATATTTTTTATTTAGAAACTCATGTCTGCACCACGTTATAATACACACACGAGTACTAAAGAGATTGCTAATTATTGACTTTATAAGGTAAACGACCTAATGCCACACGTGCTAATGCCCAAAATATGACACCTTTCTGTCACCTTTAATTTATAAACTGAAATAAATATCATAGGAATGGAATGCGCTCCCGCCATCTGTATTCCCTGATCAATAAGACCTCGGTCTCTTTAAAGCAAGAATGAAACCTGAATAGGCTGTTACTGAACCGGTGAGCTCCATCTTAGGCCCTGTCTTCACTTTCCATCAGGTGTGACTAGGGACAATCGCCAATCAGTTTATAATAAAAAAAAATAGAAAAATACTCTAAAGAAAAAATGACCAAGTCTACCGGAGGCCTACCTTTATAGTTTTCAGATTTTACCCTGTACTTGTAGTGTAAGACGATATCACTTCCCAAATTTCATAATTCTAGGTCAACGGGAAGTTATAAATTTTGATTCCCTTGAGTGTCGAAATATACGTACTTTTTTGCGGCATAAACGACCGTGTCTTTTTTACGTTAACTTAAAATTTTGAGTTTTTTACAGCTTCAAGGGGCTGTAGACCTGAGTAAATGGTTTTAATTTTAACTCAATACCTCGGAGGTATACCTCCACGCGTTCCGGACGGACGGACAAGAAAGTGATCCTATAAGGGTTCCGTTTTTTTTTCCTTTTGAGGTACGAAACCCTAAAAATCTCGAAAACATGTCTAATTTCCATTTATTTTTAATTGTATGTCATTAATAGCACTGGAATTTTAGTATACAATAGCTAGTGAAACCGAGAGATCTTATGAGATTCTTTTTTAAGAAAAATATATTTTTCAGAGAAGTAATTGAGATAAAAAGTAAAAATCTACGCAATGGCCATGGCCATGATGTCTTTATTTTATTTTGTAGTAACTATTTTTAAAACGATATTTTTTTTTGGCAATATTTTCGACATCGATGATGTTTGGCAATATTTCCCTTACAAAAATATCCTTTTTCTACAACTCAAATTTTAAAATTGCTATTGATACTATTTAACTCAAAATATTTTGTTTTAATTTTAAACGAATATGTTTTAATTTCAAATCTTATTTGTATATAAACTTAATTCCACTGTCAAATTGATCTAATTAATAGGATTCGGTTATAATTACCGCGATAGGTTATTCTTGAAATAAAACTATTTATACGGGTTATTTATATCGCGTATATAGTGGCACCCGTTAACCACGAGCGCTGTAAAGGGTTCGAAACGTCAGCATGTATTTCAAAACCACATTATACGCGATGTAATCCGTTTAAATCGTTTTATTTCACAATAAACTAATTATTAATGATAATGACAGTTAAGTATGATTACTTAGTCTACATTACAGCAAATTTATTAATTGGTCGTTTCTCTTAAATTCCTTCGACATCGTAATAATGACTCAGGAAATTTTCCTTCACGGAATATTTAAACGGTCATGATTAAGTAAGCGGATATATAAATAAGTACTTGATATATAAATAAGTACATGACAGCATTCTAGCAATTATGATTTTAGCAATCCGTCTAAAGAGATTGGCGCCAAAATACACTAGCAGCTCTTGGAGCTGATGCGTGTTAATGTAGTAAAAATCAGTTTAAAATTTCTTCTTCTTTCTTTTTCTTAAATGTTGTCATTAATTTACTTGTTCATAAATTTTGTCATTTATAATCTTAGTTTCAGTTTTAGTTTGTAATTGCCTTGTTAATTTACTAATCTGCATGTACTGCATGTTTTTTTTTTTTTTAATTATAAACTGATCGGCAATTGGCCCTAGTCACACCTGATGGAAAGTGAAGACAGGGCCTAAGATGGAGCTCACCGGTTCAGTAACAGCCTATTCACTCTTGTTTTAAAAAGACCGAGGTCATATTGATCAGGGAATACAGATGGCGGGAGCGCATTCCATTACTTAGCCGTCCGTACCAAAAAGGTGGAGGCAAAACGTTTCGTCCGAACGAATGTTGTTTCTCACAGAGCAATAACTGTGTTACCTATAAGTGGAAACTGTTCTGGCTGTTGTGTTAACTCAATTTGTTAAACTATATATGTGATTATATGCTGTTTGTTTCCCTATGCAATAATAAAATAAAAAAACAAGAAAAAAATGGGCAAAATTAATGATATCCCTCCGGCTTGCAAAAGTTGCCGAGGGAAACTTTTGACAGTCGTATTTGCCACTGCTGTGAAATGCTTATGGTTAGATTACCATGTCATCCCAGGTAGCAAAATGACGTCATTTGACGTCATTTTGCTACCTGGGGTAGCGTGAACCGCTTAAAATATTACTTACCATCAACAATCCGTTGTCAACTTTTTCAGATTATAGTTAAATATAAACGCATTTATCTACACTCATGGACAAATTTTGAGGAACGCGAAAAAACCGGCCAAGTGCGAGTCGGACTCGCGCACCGGGGGCTCCGTATTTTTTAGTATTTGTTGTTATAGCGGCACCAGAAATACATCATCTGTGAACATTTCAACTGTCTAGCTATCACGGTTCATGAGATACAGCCTGGTGACAGACAGACAGACGGACAGCGGATTCTTATTATAAACTAGCTGTTGCCCGCGACTTCGTACGCGTGGATTTGTATGTTGGTGGTTACATATTCTACATGAGCATAATATAGAACATTATGCAGCAAAAGATATCAGTAGGGACGGTTAATCATTTGTTAATAATTATACAACGCATGAAATTTGTCTTTCACAAACTACGAAGTTTCAAGACCCTAACTGAAAAAAATTGTTCCCGATATAATCCCTCTCGACCCTCTTAGAAGATTTACAAGTCCACTATTTAAAAAAATATTTGCTACCGAAACTATTAATACAATCTTTTCAAAAACGGTGTAAGTAATCAGTTTTCGTCTATTTTAATATAATGCCCTTTTTACCAAGTTTCAAGTTCCTAGCTTAAAAGAAAATTTGTACCACATATAAACTTACATCCCCTTTTTAATTAACCCCTTTAGGGGTTGAATTTTTAAGAACGTTGAAATAACTTTTTTGGGATCTTATACAATGCCTTTCTAAGAAGTTTCAAAGCATTTGTAATAGATTCACTTTCAACCCCTTTTCAACCCATTCAGGGGATGAATTTTTAAAAACGCTGAAATTACTTTTCTTGTATTTTAATAATATGCCTTTATACGAAGTTTCAAGTCCCACACTCAAAAAAAATTATGATCTCCATACAAACTTTCAACCCCTTTTTCACCACCTTAGGGGATGAATTTTGACCTTCATTGACACCTTCTTAGTGGATACTAACGTCATAAAAGCTACCTATTGTGAAAAATTCAGCTCTCTAGGTCCAACGGTTTGGGCTGAGCGTTGATTTAAGTAAGTCAGGACTTTTACGTTTATATATATATAGATTAAGCAAATTACGACCCGAAATTACGATACGAAATGTTTGACTTTTAAAAGTAAATTATCAATACGAACATGTTTTTCACACACTTTTTTTTTTAGTTGTTTTATCTTTTTACAATGTGTAAAATAAAAAAATAAGGCTTAAAACGCACTGCGGTTTTTTCAAAAGCGGTTCCGCAACCGCAAAAACTGTAACGTACGGCATGCTTTATCAGCGCACGCACTTAAGACTGAAACCGCAAGAAATTAGACTGAAACCGCAAGAAAAACACACTCAAAATATTTAAAAAAAAACAAGATAAAATCCTTAAAAATCTAAAAATAAATAATCAAAAACACAAACCTGCCAGTCACACACGAACGAAACGCACTCACAATTTAAAAAAAATTGGTCACAATAGCACGACGTTCTATACCAAAATGATGACAATCTCATAGCGCGCGATATAATAAGGTATCTTACATGCAATGAGTGCTATTGCAAAACCAACTTATATCTGCCGTCAAATGTGGCGCTGCTGTCTAAGAAATGTGTAAAATTTGTTTGGGAAAAGACTAGTTTGCTGTTTCGCCGTTGGTATTATTAAGTTTGTATATTAACGCGTATCTATTGCAAAACCAACTTATATCTGCCGTCAAATGTGGCGCTGCTGTCTAAGAAATGTGTAAAATTTGTTTGGGAAAAGACTAGTTTGCTGTTTCGCCGTTGGTATTGTTAAGTTTGTATATTAACGCGTATGCCGTGAGATGGTGCTTTAGCTAATGCGTTTCATTTTACTAGGTTTAAATAGGTACACATATTAAAACATATTTGTAACCGGGTCTATCGCGAAATTATATTGTTATTAGTACCTTTATTTCCGACAAAGGTTTCACTGGTCGTGGTCGCGGATAACTGATGTCCCAGCGAAATGTCAAAACAGAGATTTGTGTAACTACCCGACGAAAAGTCTATGAAAAAGTTTGGGTGTTGTCCGACACGCAACACACAATATCCGCGCACACATCCGAAGATTACATATCTCTTGAGACAGACAGACAGCGGAGTCTTAGTAATAGGGTGCCGTTTTTACCCTTTGGGTACGGAACCCTAACTAGAAAGTTTTGGCAAGCCGCGCGGAGTTCTTGTGAGCTACTTAAAATTATTAGAACTATGCCTTTTTGAAATAATCATCTTCCTCGCGTTATCCCGGCATTTTGCCACGGCTCATGGAAGCTTCGGGTCCGCTTGACAACTAATCCTAAGAATTGGCGTAGGCACTAGTTTTTACGAAAGCGATTGCCATCTGACCTTCCAACCCAGAGGGGGAAACTAGGCCTTGTTAGGATTAGTCCGGTTTCCTCACGATGTTTTCCTTCACCGAAAAGCGACTGGTATAAATATCAAATGATATTCCGTACATAAGTTCCGAAAAACTCATTGGTACGAGCCGGGGGTTTGAACCCGCGACCTCCGGATTGAAAGTCGCACGCTCTTACCGCTAGGCCACCAGCGCTTCTCCTTACCGCTAGGCCACCAGCGCTTCTCGCCTTTTTGAAATAATAACTAACTGAATTAGACAAAATGAGGGTTTTTAACACACTGTGAGGTGTTTAAAAGTTTTTCTTTCCAGATTCATATTTTCACTGCAGGATTTCTCAACATTCCCGTCAAAGACTATTTTTTTTTTTTTTTTTTTTTATTATTTATTAAGAAACAAACAGTCTTATAAAACAGATGAGTATTTAAAGTAACATTTTTCTGGCAATAGACCTATAGTTTCCTATATGTAAACGACTATTAATAAAAACTTATTACTAAGTACAAATGACAACCAATACATGCATATTGTACATATAGTCCGACAAGAAATTGCAGAAAATTAATAAGAAGAAGATGGCAATAATTTAGTACGGAGATTTTTTTTTTTTTTTTTGTTTAATTTTATTTAATTTCTACCACTTCATGCCGCACCACATGTGTGACGAGATATATGATGAAATCTTAAATTTACAATCGGGTATTTTTATTTCAAAGACGAATAAGCTATAAGACTATGTAACACTCCTGTTTTATTTCTGATTCTGTTTTTACTATCGTAATCTAGAGATTATGACGATTAATAAGACGTTCGTTTCAACTTGGTTTCAATCCAAAACGCTACTTTGTTCCGTTCCCGGCCCAAGTGCAGAACAAAATCGACGATCTTTAGCATTCTGCTAGTTAACGTATTCAACTTCTATAATTTTATTCTTTACTCTAGTCAAAAGTCAAAAAGTCAAAAGTCAAAAGCATTTATTTGTTCAACAATAGTATATGTACATAAGTACAGGTCTCACATCATCATTGTATCACTATGTTGTGCCGTAAGGCGTACAATTTTCCATTTATGAACTGTGGCTGCATGCTGTGCACAGTTACCATTACTTATCAAAATCATCTAACAAAAATTCACTTACACTATAATATGCTTTGTCAATTAAAAATTTAAATAACTTATTTTTAAAACTAATCATGTCATCGTATTTCTTAGCTCATTTGGAATTTTATTAAAATGTTTTGGAGCCATTCCAAATATACTTTTTCTAAATAACGCCATTTTGGAAAGCAACGAATAGATTTTGTTTCTAAGACCATAGAGTAACTTATACTAAAGCGGTACTGTCATAGTAAATTTTGTAACCCCAGTAAATTCACTGCCATCTGTCGACACACTTTAAAACTAAAAATGAAGATTTATAAAAATACGATAGAATGTATTTAAATATACCTAGATAAATGATTTTTTTATTTGCATTAATTATTTTTATGATTTTGACCCATGTTCTTTCACTGATATGCGTTAAAATTGTTAAATAACAAACGAAACCGTCAACGCCATCTATACGACTGTAGGCCAAAACTAGTAGCGCCCTCTGAACGAGAATCAAATTTTCTTGATTTTCGAGGCACGTTTTTTCCTTAGACTGTATCTATCTATTACGGAGTTATATCTATCTTTGCTAAGACGTATACTCTTAAACTGCTAAAATAAAAATAACTGCGGATTGCCTTTTACAAAAACTACAATTTCAAAAATATATCAACACGGAAAATAGAAAATAATAATAATAAAATTAAATATAATTAAATTAAATATAATTAATTAGTATAATTTTAGATTTTAGATTTAATTGTATAGTTTTAGGTTAAGTGTGATCTCACTGCGATGCTTTTAGTCAATGTTATGTACTCCATAATTGTCATATATATCAGTATTTATTACCTTTTAAAATGTTGTTAGTGTAAGTTATAATATGTATGATGTGGATGTTCTTTAATTAATAAATAAAAATAAAATAAACACGGGAAAGTTAATATTCGTAAGTTTTTAAAGTATGGTAAACATGAATCAATTTGCTGTATTCCACATAATGATTTAATGCATCTTTTTTGCTCTTTAAATGCCACCTCTCTGTTAACTGAATTGGCCCAGAATATAATGCCATACCTTAGCGTCGCTGTTACATAGGCTTGATATGCTGTTAAAACAACCGGTTCATTAACAATCTTTCTTAAATTATGTATATAAAACGTATGAAAATTGATGGAGTTTCTTACATATAGTGTCAATTTGATTTCTCCATGTCAACTTATGATCTACACTTATTCCTAAAAATTTTGTCACATTCGTTTCCTCAATTTTTGTCCTTTATACGTAATATTTAAATTGCTACCATCAGTTCTTCTCTGTTTAAATGTCATGATTTTAGTTTTTTCTAGATTACTTTTCAAATTATTACTATTTAACCAATTTATTACTGTTTCTAATGTCTTGGATATCTCATTTTCATGTTTCTGGATCTTTACAAGAGAACATTATAGTGCTGTCATCAGCAAAAAGAACCATTTGGATACTCGATGGCTTGTGGTAAATCATTAATATAAATTATAAATAATAAAGGTCCTAAGACGCTTCCCTGAGGCACGCCATAGTAAATTTATCTGACTTTCGATGAATAAGTGACTTCGGTTTTCGTTTTAACACATAGTCTATTTATTTGAGTTAACTGTTTTCGACTGCCTAAGTAAGACTTAATTAGACTAACTCCATATTTATATAATTTATCTAGCAATATATGATCTACAAAATCGAAGGCTTTCGACATGTCCATGTAAAGTGCTGATACCGTAACGCGCTTGTCAATATTTGTTACAATTACGCGCATTAGGTCAAGAATTGCCATATTGATGGACTTACCTTTACGAAATCCCATTTTTTCTTTCGTGAATAAGTTATTCATTTCAAAATATCCATATATAGAGTTATAAATTACTTTTTCTATAATTTTTGAAAAAAATGGAAAGCTATGCTACAGGTCTATAGCTGGCTAAATCCTCTTTGTCACCTTTTTTAAAAAGCGGTTTTACGATACCTATTTTTTAATCTTTCTGGGAATTCTCCCATTTCTATACATAAATTAGTTATATGACTAATAAATGGTGAAATGATACAGGATACTGATTTTACGACTTTTGTACTGATGCCGTCATAGCCTGTACCAAAGAGGATATAATAAGATAGAGCGGTACTGTCATAGTAAATTTTGTAACCACTGTAAATGTAAATTCACTGCCATCTATCGACATACTTTAAAACTAAAAATGAAGATTTATAAAAATACGTTAAAATGTATTTAAATATGGATAAATGATTTTTTTATTTGCATTAATTATTTTTATATGATTTTGACCTGATGATCTTTGCCTGTACTGTAACTATTTTTTAAGGAATCTACTGTATAATGGCTGCATAGCAAAGTAAAAAAAAAAACTAATTTAGAGCGGTACTGTTATAGTAAATTTTGCAACCCCAGTAAATTCACTGCCATCTGTCGACACACTTTAAAACTAAAAATGAAGATTTATAAAAATACGATAAAATGTATTTAAATATGGATTAATGTTTTTTTTTTAATTTGCATTAATTATTTTTATGATTTTGACCCATGTTCTTTCACTGATATGCGTTAAAATTGTTAAATAACAAACGAAACCGTCAACGCCATCTATACGACAGTAGGCCAAAGCTAGTAGCGCCCTCTGAACGAGAATCAAATTTTCTTGATTTTCGAGGCACGTTTTTTCCTTAGACTGTATCCATCTATTACAGAGTTATATCTATCTTTGATTTAGATTTTTCTTTCTTATGATTTTCACGAACCTACTTACCACCAACCAAACACCAACCAACCAACAACCAAACACCAACCAACCAACAACCAAAGATAAAAAGAGGTTCATCGTGTCAATCACCTCGGGGTTGACTCGGGGCAAGCGAAAAATTCCAAAATTGAATCAGGAGCGTAGGGAGTAATTCAAAAAGGGCGAGGGTTTCAAATTTGCTACCGAGTGAAACACATTTTTTTACTAAAACTACGCGAGTAAAATAAGTACTAACTGTAAAATATTAGAAATCAAATCAAAATGAACGCTATTAAATAATATATGTGGTATTTTCTATAAAAAGGGACCGTATTGTCGATGGCGCTTACGCCATTATAAAGGGTGCTCCGATATAAATACAATGCCGCGCGACGCTGTGTGGCGTAAGCGCCATCGACAATAAGGTCCCTTTTCATAGAAAATGCCCCATATGTATCATTCAAAATTCACTGAAAAGTCAATTCCGCCAGCCAATATGAGGAAACAACTCAAATGCATCAAACGTTGCCACTCTTGTGGATAAAATGCAACTTTCTCATCAGTTTTTGAAGAATAAATCAGCGGGGCTACCGCGAACTTGTCGAACTTGTAAATTCGTACGTAAGTGTGACAGAGATGCACCACGTCGAACGTGTGGTAAGGACTTTTTTAGAGTTCCGTAGTAAAGTAAAATAATCCAACAGTTATTATATTGAAAAAAGGCAAGATTATTTAAAATTCCATATATCTCTTAATCTCCAATTACTGCTATTAACCACCTGCTAAACCTTGTAATTAACAAATTACAGGGTAATTAGGTAATCATGGATCTTTAACATACGTAGAAAACACAATTACTCAGTGCGGGTTTCCCAAGATAATTAAATTACATTTATTTACGTTTTTTACGTAACGTCATCTGGCGGCGAGTAGAAAAACTAAACAATACCGCCATCTATTGACGTCAATACAAGTTATAAGATAGGTGCCTTATTTTAATTAATGTTTGATCTCAAAATATGCTCTATATTTTAAAATATAACAAACAAAATGATAAACAAGAACTTTAAGATAATAGTTTTTTTATCCTATTTACAAATATATCAGTGCAAAACCAAAACGCAACTGATCCGCTGCTCCGCTGTCAACAACGCCATGACACCTTCCAAATGTCAAATTTATCGCACAGGCAGATTCCTAATCTATTGCGTGCGATAAAATTATGTTTATTTCGACCTAAAATAAACAGGAACCGTTAATATTCACGTAACTTCCATTTTTCGACGTATTAAACTATCCGAATAGGACATACCAGGTATGTTCGGTGACGTTTTAACGCCTTAAATGAGTGTATTTTGTTGGTTATGCAGGTTTGTTAGTATTTTTCTTGTTGCCAAATTTGCTGAGTAATTTAAGGTCGCTAGCTTGACACGGTGCCAAGTCGGGCCTTTGTTCGGCTTATTCGTTACAAACGTAAGTTCAGAGCTCCCGCGATTCCCGGCTGGGCTAAAACTGCGTGTTTTTATTGTTATGAAGCGCCCAGCTGTAGTCAAAAAATATTAGTGGATTTTGAACTTTTAATTATATTTTTTAATAGTTGAACAGACAGGCTAAAGACATTAGATAAATAGCCGTGTTTTAGTGAACCTTAGGTATTTTATAGGTATGTTTAGTTTCCATATAAATATAAATTAAGGTCATAGAGCATAATTATGGCCACTTGCAAAGTTTTTAGTAAAGTAGTAAAGTAAAAGTTCTAATTTATTTTTCAAACTTAAAAAATGTTGTTTTTTTTATAATATTATTATTATTATTATTATATTATATTGTTTAATACACTAGCAGCTGAAAGCTGATGCGTGTATATCACTGCACTTGTTTTTTTTTTACTATTAGGTCTATTAGTGTTCATTTTGTTAGTTGTTTTAAGTGTTTGTCAAGTCTGTTTTTAAACATAGTAGAAACATTTAGGTCAATGTGGTGAAGACTGTGTCTAGAAGCTCTTTCATTGCTTTTAATTCTTGTGTTTGTACACATACTCTACTTACAGAAGTTTGGTAGAGCAGTTCGGTTGGGATAAAACGCTGAAAACAAGTTTATTTATGTTTGGGGCCTGCACACAGTGCCCGCCCGAGTCCTTGATCAGGGTAGAGCGAAATTAAGTGGCTCCTGTGATGTTGCTTACGTCCATGGGCGACGATGACTGCTTCCCATCAGGCGGCTCGTCTGCTCGTTTGCTGAATATCACATAAAAAAAAAAAAAAAAATCGGGTTTTGGCGCCCTTTGTTGAAGCTTTTTACCCAAAAGCGAAACAAACTGTATTTTGGGCCCGCGTCACACTCGCGTCTTCTAAAACTTTTTTTTTTCTTATTTGCCATTTTGGCGCCCCCCTTGCTGTCCGGCGCCTAGGTGGCCGCTCCACTCGCTCTACTCTATAACCGGCCCTGCCTGCACACATAACGTATTTTTGACCCTGCTCCTCCCGACCGACTGGGAATGTTTATGAAAAGAAACGGAAACACCTCATACATGGCCGCGTAGCCAACATGCCAATCGCTTATGCTCCGTAGCAATCGAAACGCAACTGTCACTGTCTGACTAATATGGAAGAGTGATAGAGACACAAAGCGTTTGTTGACGTAGCGATAGCAATTGTCACCTCGGCTAGGCCGGCGGATCGCGAGTGCATCCGCACTAACTAGTGGACTAGTGGTTTAAAAGAAAATTGTTAACCTAATACCGAATAATTAACGAATATTCGGCCCGTCTCTACAATACAATACTCTTTATCTTTTTTTTGCTGGAAGAGCTCCCTTAAGGGGATAAGTTCGCCTTAGTACATATTTACTGTATTCTCTCTGTGTTATGTACTTGTTATGTGCAATAAAGTGTTCACTACTACTACAATACTCTTTATTGCACACCTCACATTGTTACAATATATTTGACGTTTACAATCAAAAGGTACCACATTGTCGCTTACCATAAGGGCGATAATTGCTTGTATCTTTATACGAAAAACCTGTCAGAGTATCCTTATGGCAAGCGACAATGTGGTACCTTTTGATTGAAAACGACACATATTCAACTTTTTATTGTCTTATCAGATACAGAACAATCAGGATACCTAAACCTCTTGTAGAAGCCTGAGTGTGAAAGAGAAAGGTGAGAAGGAGCGAGAGGCTAGAGAAGCATCAACTCCGATGATGTCTCTTAAGCCGAGGAACATTGACTTCCAGGAGACGTGGGCCAACCTGCGTGAGACGGTAACAACATTCAACTTAATAATCATTGTTGTTTTCAACACAAAACATTAATCGCTAGAGATTAGATTAGATTAGATTAGATTTATTTATTTCAGGATAAAAATTACACTATAATAATAACTATAATTTTCAAACTGGAACACCTGGGCATTAGAGGAAAGCTATTAAAATGGATCGAGGCGTTTTTGCGTCATAGAACACTCAAAGTGAGAGTGGGTGAATCAATGTCAATGCAACGGAGACATACACAGCGGAGTTCCACAGGGGTCAGTTCTGGGCCCTGTTCTGTACATAATATATACTTTTGACTTGCCTCACTGCTTAAACTGCAATATCAGTACCTTTGCAGATGACACTAAATTATTTGGCAACCCATTGCTTGACTATGACTTGCTACAAGATGACCTGAACAAAGTATGGAACTGGTCTAAAGAATGGCTCATAAATCTGAATTCTACAAAATGTACTGTTCTGCACATAGGTAAAAACAACCCTCATTACACATATAATATGGACAACACTCCCTTAAAAGCTGTCAAGGTACAAATCGATCTGGGTGTCAAAATCACTGAGGACTTGAAATGGGAAGAACATATAACTGCAATCGTGAAGAAAGCAAAGAGCCTTATCTACCTCATAAGAAAAGCTTTTGGGAATCTGACGCCGGATATGATGCTCAAAATTCACAAAACCTATGTTAGGCCTATATTGGAGTACGCATTTCAAGTATGGAGCCCTTATTTTATCAAGGATATTGAGATGTTGGAGAAAGTTCAACGTAGTTTCACCAAGATACCGAAGAAACTCAAAAACATGTCCTATGAAGAAAGACTACAATTCTTAAAGCTCACAACCTTGAAGGAGCGCAGAGAACGCGGAGATCTGATTGAGACATACAAAATACTAACCCAACACTACGACCTTAAAGATTTCCATAAGATGCTAGAACGCAATAGTAACAACCGTCTGAGAGGTCATCAGTATAAGCTGGTGTCTCACAGGTCCTACAATAATCCTCATAGACACTTCTTTAGCAACAGAGTGGTCAACGCTTGGAACAAACTCCCAGGGGATGTAGTAGCGGCCCAAAGTGTCAATGAGTTTAAGAATAAATTAGATAAGCACAAAGCAAATTCTACTCAACACTGAGAACTTGCTTTATGACTCTGGATACAGGCATTATCAGTTGTTTAAACTGCCTGCCTGCATTACAAATAATAATATAATATAAGTGCAGTGATATACACGCATCAGCTTTCAGCTGCTAGTGTATTAAACAATATAATCAAAGATAGATATAACTCCGTAATAGATGGATTTTTCTAAGGAAAAAACGTGCCTCGAAAATCACGAAAATTTGATTCTCGATCAGATGGCGCCACTAGTTTTGGCCTACACTCGTATAGAGGGCGTTGACTGTTTCGTTTGTTATTTATAATTTTAACGCATGCCAGTGAAAGAACATGGGTCAAAATCATATAAAAATAATTAATGCAAATAAAAAAAATCATTTATCCATATTTAAATACATTTTATCGTATTTTTATAAATATTTATTTTTAGTTTTAAAGTGTGTCGACAGATGGCAGTGAATTTACTGGGGTTACAAAATTTACTATGACAGTACCGCTCTAGTATAAGTTACTTTATGATATAATAATATAATAATAATAATATAAATTTGCATCAATGTCAAAATTATGTTTATCTTATCTTGATCGTCAAACATTACATACTAAAAATATAAAATAAATTAAAAAAAAATCTCTCCCAAAAAGGATCGTCATATAAGTAGGTATGTATAAACAAAAACATGTCAAAAATTGATGTCAACCTAAGCAATTTGGAATTATCATTAAATGTCAAACAAAAATAAAATATCGCAAAATAAGTATATGTCATTTTTAGAGTTCCGTACCCAAAGGGTAAAAACGGGACCCTATTACTAAGACTCCGCTGTCCGTCTGTCCGTCTGTCTGTCCGTCTGTCTGTCTGTCACCAGGCTGTATCTCTTGAACCGTGATAGCTAGACAGTTGAAATTTTCACAGATGATGTATTTCTGTTACGGCTATAGCAACAAATACTAAAAACAGAATAATATAAATATTTAAATGGGGCTCCCATACAACAAACGTGGTTTTTTTGCCGTTTTTTGCGTAATGGTACGGAACCCTTCGTGCACTTGGCCGGTTTTTCTTGTAGTTGTGTCACTAAATATGAAGTCTTTATGTATTTTGCTTATTTACCTTTTTTTCAATGTTGGTACCAAAACTATATTTCTCTGCAGGTGGCCGGAGTGGTGGGACTCCGCGCGGTGGAGCGCGGCGTGTGGAACCTCCGCTTCAGCGACGTGTACGCGCTCTGCGTGGCCCACCCTGAACCCCTAGCGGATCGGCTTTACGACGAAACTAGGTATTTCATAAGAAATTGTTAACTACTAAAGAAGTTACCCCATAAAATAGTGCCATATGAGCAAAATCGACGAACATAACCGCTATGTGCCAGTGAAGTATACGCGCTTTGTGTGGCCCACTCTAAACCCCTAGCGGATCGGCATTACGACGAAACTAGATATTTCATAAGAAATAGCTAACTACTAAATAAATTACCCCATAAAAGAGTGCCATATGAGCAAAATCGACGAACATAACCGCTATATGCCAGTGAAGTATACGCGCTTTGTGTGGCCCACTCTAAACCCCTAGCGGATCGGCATTACGACGAAACTAGGTATTTCATAAGAAATAGTTAACTACTAAATAAATTCCCCCATTAAATAGTGCCATATTAGTAAAATCGACGAACATAAGCGTTATATGCCAATGAAGTATACGCGCTTTGTGTGGCCTACCCTGAGCCCCTTGCGGATCGGCCTTATGACGAAACTAGGTATGTAATAAGAAATAGCTACTAAACAAATTACCCCATAAAATAGTGCCATATGAGTAAAATCGACGAACATAAGCGTTATATGCCAATGAAGTATACGCGCTTTGTGTGGCCTAGCGGATCGGCCTTATGACGAAGCTAGGTATGTAATAAGAAATAGCTACTAAACAAATTACCCCATAAAATAGTGCCATATGGGTAAAATCGAGGCACATAACCGTTATATGCCAATGGAGTTTACGCGTTTTTTGTGGCCCACCCTGACCCTCTAGCGGATGGGCTTTATGATGTGCGTTGCCACTCTTAAATATATACTATAGATAAAATTTGTGAAATGAGGGCTACAGTTTTTGTGCTCACCAGTTGGCGCCACTGTAGAATTGTAGATGTAGGTCCAGAAAAACAGGTCTCAAAATTCTATGCTTATTTTTATAAAATCAATACACAAAGGTAATTTAACGTCTAAATGTGCCATTTTGCATATATTTTAGGTGGCACTTTTTTTAAACCACTAATATATAATTAGCTATGTCTATTGTTTACCATGAATAATCAAAGATGGACATAAAATTTGGAGTATCGCTCGCAGACGTATCTGCATGTTAAAAAATTGAAAAAATTAATCAAAGATGGACAAAGATTTACCACAATTATGAATAAGGAGTGAAAATTCCCGATAAAAAAAGCTTGAAACCCCCAAAACGTCTATGCATTTGACATTTTGAAAGACCTCCATCTACACTAGCGCCCCTAGCGGAGAAATTAAACGCGGTAGCCCTCATTGATGTTATATTTAACCATTTTCTGTTACAGACGTTTTCTAGAAGAGCATGTGGAGGGCCTGCTGGAGAGGGTCCGCGGCACCTCCCCACTTGAGAACAATGACCCTTACGATGGACTACTGGACCGGTAACTATGAGTACAGTCGCCATCAGATATATCGGAGCGGACGAGGTGCTCAAAAATATCTCAACACCCACTCTAACGTCCTGTCAATAGAGACGTGTTCAGATATTAGTGAGCACCTTGGCCGCACCGATATATCTGATGGCGACTGTACAAACAGCAACACTCTTAAGAGCCCATCAACGTGCTCACTAGCGCCACTGCTAAATAATTGTGATTATTTAAATTTAACGATAGATATTTAAAAAAGGGGGCCGCTACGTACTGTATTTTATATTTAAGTACATTTTGAATACATCTAACTAGATTTTATGTTGCTGGATTCGTCGATCTGTGAACTCAAAACAGAAACGGCCATTTTAATTTCGGATGCATAGATTGAAAAGGTACTTAAATACAAAATACAGTACGTAGCGGCCCACTTTTTTAAATATATATCGTTAAATTTAAATATAGTATAGTAAGGTATGAGGTATGTGTTTGTACGTATGTCTGTTGTCACTTAATCAGGCTCTAGTCAAGAACTAACAAGAAAAGTAAGAGAAATCTACGAAATAGTTTTCCCCATAAGATAACGCCATATGAGTAACAAGAACGTATGTAAGCGTTAAATAATCACAATTATTTAGCAGTGGCGCTAGTGAACACGTTGATGGGCTCTTAACTGTCCAATCGTGGATCTTATGCCTTTAGTAATAAGGTTTACGATCTGTCAGTTAACAGTTTGGTATGGGCGATGGTACGGTAGGCTGGATGTCAATTTTTTATTACTGGTATCAGGGGCCCGTTTCTCTAAGGCTTGTAACTTGTAATACAAGTGGAAGTCCCTTTCTAACAAAAGCTGTCAAAAAGTGACATCCGCTTGCAAGTTACAAGCTTTTGAGAAACGGGCCCCCGGTGTCATTTTGATTAACTGTTTACTAACATACTTGTGTGTTTAACGACTTGACTGGCCTAGTGGGTAGTGACCCTGCCTGCGAAGCCGATGGTCCCGGGTTCGAATCCCGGTAAGGGCATTTATTTGTGTGATGAGCACAGATATTTGTTCCTAAGTCATGGGTGATTTCTATGTATATAAGTATGTATTCATCTATTTAAGTATATATATCGTCGCCTAGTCATAGTACAAACTTTGCTTAGTTTGGGGTTAGATCGATGTGTGTAAGCCAAATATTTGTGACATTTTGAACCAAAAGGTACCACATTGTCGCTTGTCA
This sequence comes from Cydia strobilella, assembly GCF_947568885.1. Lineage (NCBI taxonomy): Eukaryota > Metazoa > Arthropoda > Insecta > Lepidoptera > Tortricidae > Cydia > Cydia strobilella. Next base: position 923,906 of record NC_086067.1, read on the forward strand.
ATAAGGTTGATTTCAAATTGAAGCTGTATGGAAATAGCGCCTTATTGACAACCGACAATAAGTACGCTTTTGATTGAAAATGGCACATTTTTTTATTTATGTCTGTTGTCAGTTACGTGGACGCGTGGCGCGAATACTCTGAAGGCGTGGCTTACTTGAACAGCCTCTACTCTTATCTGAACTTACAACACGTCAGAAGGCAGAAGGTAAGTTTGTATGTCTGTTTTCTTTACCCATAAAATAATGTCATATGAGTAAAAAGGACGCACGTACGCGTTATAGGCGTAGGTAAAAACCTTGCAGTATAGTAACTTAGAAGGCAGAAGGTTTGTATGTCAGTTGTCAGATTTGTGAAGGCATGGCGTACTTGAACAGCCTTTACTCTTACCTGAACGTACAACACGTCAGAAGGCAGAAGGTATGTTTGTATGTCTGTTTTCTTTACCCATAAAATAATGCCATATGAGTAAAAAGGACGCACGTAAGTTTTTTTTTTATGTAATAGGAGGCAAACGAGCAGACGGATCACCTGATGGTAAGCGATTACCGCCGCCCATGGACACCCGCAACACCAGAGGGGTTGTAAGTGCGTTGCCGGCCTTTAAGATGGGAGTACGCTCTTTCTTGAAGGTTTGAAGGTCATATCGGTCCGGAAATACCGCAGGCGACAGTTCATTCCACAGTTTAGCTGTGCGAGGCAGGAAGTTTCTAGAGAAACGCACAGTTGAGGACTGCCAACCATCTAAGTGGTGAGGATGGTAATGTTGTCGCGTAGGGCGATGGCGAAAAGAAGCGGCAGGGATTAATCCGAACAATTCCTCTGAGCACTCCCCGTTATACACGCGATAGAAGATGCGAAGTGAAGTGTTATAGGCGGATGGGTAAGAACCTTGTAGTATAGTAAATAGTAACATAGAAGGCATAAAGTATGTGTTTGTATTTGTACGTATGTCTGTTGTCACTTAAATAACCTCTAGTCAAGAACTAACTAGAAAAGTAAAAGAAATCTATGAAATAATTTTCCCCATTAGATAACGCCGTATGAGTTACAAGAACGTATGTAAGCGTTATATAGGCAACTTACAACAGACGTTGGGCTCCTTTTTGTTTGTCAGTTGGGTAATATAAATAAATGTATTAATTAAAATTAAAATAAATAAACAGGGTTCCACTTTTATGATTTAACGAACCATTTATTTGAATCAACTAATGTGTTATTTTTGTCAGGTGTCAGATGCTGAGATAATCTACGGATCGGCTGCAACCGTCAGCTGTCCTGACAGTGACTCGCGTCAACTAGAGGTATGTTTATTTTAATTTTATTTATTATGTTTATCATTTTATTTATTAGGTTGTAGAAACAGAAGGTGGGACGGGTGTCGTATTGTGCCAATGGTATCACTCCATTCTCCGAGCCAAAACGTAACATTATGTTTTTGTGATGAAATTGAAAGAATTGGAAAATAAAAATTGACCAGGTGGTCCAATTCGGCCAACTCTCCATACATTTTCTTCTACTTTTTCCTAATCGGAATACGATACCGAATATGCCCGTAAACGGATCCTCACTATTTTTGTTACACCTTATATACCTATACAACGATTACAACGCTCTTTAAAGAAGGTGGTCCTTCGAACCGGGTTTATGCGTATGATACTAGGTTACCGACGTTACCGTACTTAATTTTAGGGTTCCGTACCCAAAGGGTAAAAACGGGACCCTGTTACTAAGACTCCGCTGTCCGTCTGGCCGTCTGTCTGTCTGGCCGTCTGTCCGTCTGTCTGTAATCAGGCTGTATCTCATGAACCGTGATAGCTAGACAGTTGAAATTTTCACAGATGATGTATTCCTTCTGCCGCTATAACAACAAATACTAAAAAGTACGGAACTCTCGGTGCGCGAGTCCGACTCGCACTTGGCCGGTTTTTTATCCTTTTTCCTATGAATCAACAGGTCGGCGAGCTGGGCCTTGTGATCTGGGAGCGGGTTCTAATCCGGCCCCTGTCGTCTGCCTTATCCTCCCGTATCGTGGCCGCGCTCAGTGAGGCTCGCAACTCCGCACCCGACCCCAAACACGCCGATGTACTTCGCCGGGCCATCCATAGCGCTGTTGATGTGAGTAATTTTTACCTTACTCTTGCTATTATGCACAGTAAAATCACCATTTCTATGTTAAAGTCCCCTCCGTATCGTGTCCGTATCCCTATCCTTATCGTGGCCGCGCTCAGTGAAGCTCGCAATTCCGCACCCGATCCGAAACACGCCGATGTACTTCGCCGGACCATCCATAGTGCTGTTGATGTGAGTCATTTTTACCTTACTCTAGTTATTATGCACAGTAAAACCACCATTTCTATATTTAGGCCACTATCCGTATCTGTATCGTGTCCGTATCCGTATCCGTATCGTGGCCGCGCTCAGCGACGCTCGCAACTCCGCACCCGATCCGAAACGCGCCGATGTAATTGGCAGCGCCATCCATAGTGCTGTTGATATGAGTAATTTTTACCTTACTCTTGCTATTATGCACAGTAAAATCACCATTTCTATGTTAAGGCCCCTATCCGTATCCGTATCGGGTCCGTATCCGTATTGTGGCCGCGCTCAGCGAGGCTCGTAACTCCGCACCTGACCCCAAACATGCCGATGTACTTCGCCGCGCCATCCATAGTGCTGTTGATGTGTGGTAGTGTGTCCGTATCCGTATAGTGTCCGTATGCATATCGTTCGAGAACGGAACTTCCATTTGTATGGGAAAGTGAAATTCGGCCGAGGACTCTTAAAAAAAAAAACCTTCCGTTAACATTTCTATGCTTGTCCCGCAGGTACAATCCTTCAGAGTGCGCGCTCCCCTCGCCCTATACCAGCAATTGGTCCTAGAGCCGTACCTGACCCAAGCCCAGGCGGCCCACGCACGGCTCGCGGCGGACTTACTACGCGCCGGCGATATCTCACACTACATGCGGGATGTGTTGCAAGGTGGGTAGGGGTGGGTAGTCAGCATCAATAGCATATAAAAAAAAGTTTATTCAAGAATCTTCTCTCTCTCTTTAGCCTTTTTCTACCCTTTAGGTGTAGGCCTCCTTCATTTTGCGCCATTCGTCGCGATTCTGTGCGACTTGGAGCCACTGTTTCCCCGCAGTCTTCTTGATGTCGTCGTCCCAACGCATCTGGGGTCTACTTTGAGGACGCTCTTCCCCCCATGGTCTTACTTACAATTAAATACATATTTACACACCACACAGTGGTTTGTTGGCAGACGAAAACTATTATAACCGGGTCTGTCGCGAATTTAATATGTGTTCAAAACGCGAAAGCTTTAAATGTTATATGACAGCGTGGTGACAGACAGACGGACAGCGGAGTCTTAGTAATAGGGTCCCGTTTTTACCCTTTGGGTACGGAACCCTAAAACGGGACACTATGTATGAGAATTTCTACAAAAATGACCCTTATCTTATTCATTACCTATTAATCAGTATTTTTTAGGGTTTCGTACCCAAAGGGTAAAAACGGGACCCTATTACTAAGACTCCGCTGTCCGTCTGTCACCAGGCTGTATCTCATGAACCGTGATAGCTAGACAGTTGAAATTTTCACAGATGATGTATTTCTGTTGCCGCTATAACAACAAATACTAAAAACAGAATAAAATAAATATTTAAGTGGGGCTCCCATACAACAAACGTGATTTTTTCCCCCTTTTTTTGTGTAATGGTACGGAACCCTTCGTGCGCGAGTCCGACTCGTACTTGGCCAGTTTTTTTAATAGATAGAGTGATTCAACAGCAAGGTTTATGTATACAATTTGTTAACATTTACCCGTGCGAAGCCGGGGCGGGTCGCTAGTAATTAATAAAGTAATCTTCTTTTCAGGTCTACAACGTGAAGTAGCCCTGGGGGCCCGATTTCTCCACTCATCCTCAAGTGAAGCAGTTAGGGGATGCTACGAGCGAGCCGCCGTCGCCGCGCACCTCCCCGCCCTGCACGCCGAGTGCGCCACCCTCCTCAAACACGCCACGGACGACGCCAGGCCCGACAACGCTCAGGTGACACCCCTATAGCACTAGAGGCAACCTTCCCGCCCTGCACGCCGAGTGCGCCACCCTCCTCAAACACGCCACGGACGACGCCAGGCCCGACAACGCTCAGGTGACACCCCTATAGCACTAGAGGCAACCTTCCCGCCCTGCACGCCGAGTGCGCCACCCTCCTCAAACACGCCACGGACGACGCCAGGCCCGACAACGCTCAGGTGACACCCCTATAGCACTAGAGGCAACCTTCCCGCCCTGCACGCCGAGTGCGCCACCCTCCTCAAACACGCCACGGACGACGCCAGGCCCGACAACGCTCAGGTGACACCCCTATAGCACTAGAGGCAACCTTCCCGCCCTGCACGCCGAGTGCGCCACCCTCCTCAAACACGCCACGGACGACACCAGGCCCGACAACGCTCAGGTGACACCCCTATAGCACTAGAGGCAACCTTCCCGCCCTGCACGCCGAGTGCGCCACCCTCCTCAAACACGCCACGGACGACACCAGGCCCGACAACGCTCAGGTGACACCCCTATAGCACTAGAGGCAACCTTCCCGCCCTGCACGCCGAGTGCGCCACCCTCCTCAAACACGCCACGGACGACGCCAGGCCCGACAACGCTCAGGTGACACCCCTATAGCACTAGAGGCAACCTTCCCGCCCTGCACGCCGAGTGCGCCACCCTCCTCAAACACGCCACGGACGACGCCAGGCCCGACAACGCTCAGGTGACACCCCTATAGCACTAGAGGCAACCTTCCCGCCCTGCACGCCGAGTGCGCCACCCTCCTCAAACACGCCACGGACGACGCCAGGCCCGACAACGCTCAGGTGACACCCCTATAGCACTAGAGGCAACCTTCCCGCCCTGCACGCCGAGTGCGCCACCCTCCTCAAACACGCCACGGACGACGCCAGGCCCGACAACGCTCAGGTGACACCCCTATAGCACTAGAGGCAACCTTCCCGCCCTGCACGCCGAGTGCGCCACCCTCCTCAAACACGCCACGGACGACGCCAGGCCCGACAACGCTCAGGTGACACCCCTATAGCACTAGAGGCAACCTTCCCGCCCTGCACGCCGAGTGCGCCACCCTCCTCAAACACGCCACGGACGACGCCAGGCCCGACAACGCTCAGGTGACACCCCTATAGCACTAGAGGCAACCTTCCCGCCCTGCACGCCGAGTGCGCCACCCTCCTCAAACACGCCACGGACGACGCCAGGCCCGACAACGCTCAGGTGACACCCCTATAGCACTAGAGGCAACCTTCCCGCCCTGCACGCCGAGTGCGCCACCCTCCTCAAACACGCCACGGACGACGCCAGGCCCGACAACGCTCAGGTGACACCCCTATAGCACTAGAGGCAACCTTCCCGCCCTGCACGCCGAGTGCGCCACCCTCCTCAAACACGCCACGGACGACGCCAGGCCCGACAACGCTCAGGTGACACCCCTATAGCACTAGAGGCAACCTTCCCGCCCTGCACGCCGAGTGCGCCACCCTCCTCAAACACGCCACGGACGACGCCAGGCCCGACAACGCTCAGGTGACACCCCTATAGCACTAGAGGCAACCTTCCCGCCCTGCACGCCGAGTGCGCCACCCTCCTCAAACACGCCACGGACGACGCCAGGCCCGACAACGCTCAGGTGACACCCCTATAGCACTAGAGGCAACCTTCCCGCCCTGCACGCCGAGTGCGCCACCCTCCTCAAACACGCCACGGACGACGCCAGGCCCGACAACGCTCAGGTGACACCCCTATAGCACTAGAGGCAACCTTCCCGCCCTGCACGCCGAGTGCGCCACCCTCCTCAAACACGCCACGGACGACGCCAGGCCCGACAACGCTCAGGTGACACCCCTATAGCACTAGAGGCAACCTTCCCGCCCTGCACGCCGAGTGCGCCACCCTCCTCAAACACGCCACGGACGACGCCAGGCCCGACAACGCTCAGGTGACACCCCTATAGCACTAGAGGCAACCTTCCCGCCCTGCACGCCGAGTGCGCCACCCTCCTCAAACACGCCACGGACGACGCCAGGCCCGACAACGCTCAGGTGACACCCCTATAGCACTAGAGGCAACCTTCCCGCCCTGCACGCCGAGTGCGCCACCCTCCTCAAACACGCCACGGACGACGCCAGGCCCGACAACGCTCAGGTGACACCCCTATAGCACTAGAGGCAACCTTCCCGCCCTGCACGCCGAGTGCGCCACCCTCCTCAAACACGCCACGGACGACGCCAGGCCCGACAACGCTCAGGTGACACCCCTATAGCACTAGAGGCAACCTTCCCGCCCTGCACGCCGAGTGCGCCACCCTCCTCAAACACGCCACGGACGACGCCAGGCCCGACAACGCTCAGGTGACACCCCTATAGCACTAGAGGCAACCTTCCCGCCCTGCACGCCGAGTGCGCCACCCTCCTCAAACACGCCACGGACGACGCCAGGCCCGACAACGCTCAGGTGACACCCCTATAGCACTAGAGGCAACCTTCCCGCCCTGCACGCCGAGTGCGCCACCCTCCTCAAACACGCCACGGACGACGCCAGGCCCGACAACGCTCAGGTGACACCCCTATAGCACTAGAGGCAACCTTCCCGCCCTGCACGCCGAGTGCGCCACCCTCCTCAAACACGCCACGGACGACGCCAGGCCCGACAACGCTCAGGTGACACCCCTATAGCACTAGAGGCAACCTTCCCGCCCTGCACGCCGAGTGCGCCACCCTCCTCAAACACGCCACGGACGACGCCAGGCCCGACAACGCTCAGGTGACACCCCTATAGCACTAGAGGCAACCTTCCCGCCCTGCACGCCGAGTGCGCCACCCTCCTCAAACACGCCACGGACGACGCCAGGCCCGACAACGCTCAGGTGACACCCCTATAGCACTAGAGGCAACCTTCCCGCCCTGCACGCCGAGTGCGCCACCCTCCTCAAACACGCCACGGACGACGCCAGGCCCGACAACGCTCAGGTGACACCCCTATAGCACTAGAGGCAACCTTCCCGCCCTGCACGCCGAGTGCGCCACCCTCCTCAAACACGCCACGGACGACGCCAGGCCCGACAACGCTCAGGTGACACCCCTATAGCACTAGAGGCAACCTTCCCGCCCTGCACGCCGAGTGCGCCACCCTCCTCAAACACGCCACGGACGACGCCAGGCCCGACAACGCTCAGGTGACACCCCTATAGCACTAGAGGCAACCTTCCCGCCCTGCACGCCGAGTGCGCCACCCTCCTCAAACACGCCACGGACGACGCCAGGCCCGACAACGCTCAGGTGACACCCCTATAGCACTAGAGGCAACCTTCCCGCCCTGCACGCCGAGTGCGCCACCCTCCTCAAACACGCCACGGACGACGCCAGGCCCGACAACGCTCAGGTGACAACAGTATCCTGGACGTGTATGAACTCGCGTTTTTTCCTCGGACACCTAACGAATAGGGAATATTACTGCAATGTTCTGCCACCAGAGTGCAGCACTAGCCTTTTTATTAAACCATAGTAGTAGCCTTTTTAGCTTCCATTGTCTGGGAGAGGACACTGACTTCTGTAACACAGGTTTTTACCTAGCTCAGAAGTCAGGGACTTCAAAACCTATTTTGTACTTGCTTTTATCAATAAAAAAAAAATTATTAAAAAAAATAGAGTAACTTATACACCTTTAACAGGTTTTTGACAAGTTTTCAGACATAATAAAATATGACATTGATGCACCAAGGCGGTTTGTTTACAGACGACCTACCGGGAAACGCGAATCCGAAATTTCGCTATCTGCCTCTTTATCGCACGAATATACAAGATTGACAGAGATGTTAGATAACGAAATTTCGATTTTCTTGTTTCGCTATAGTCCCTCAGATTGTGGTAGTGGCGTCCCCTACGCAGAGTTTCGCGTAATATTCCCTATTGTCATTTAAAATAAGGGATACTTATACAAATAAAAATCTATTTTTCCAGCACCGCACAGATCTGCGTCGTATGTACACACTCCTCCGTCCACTCGGCGCGAACGCGTTGCGCCCACTGGTGGACGCGGCCCACGCCCAGTGTGCCAAAGACGGGACGGAGTTACTCCAACATAAGCATACTAAAGATGAGGTCAGTTTTTACCGCAATGGTTTAAAAAAACGTGCCTTAACAAACTAAGGAGTGAAATTATACCTTTTTATAGGTGCCAGAGTACTAGCATAGAGTAACTTATACTAGAGCGGTACTGTCATAGTAAATTTTGTAACCCCAGTAAATTCACTGCCATCTGCCACTTAAAACTAAAAATGAAGATTTATAAAAATACGATAGAATGTATTTAAATATAGATAAATGATTTTTTTTATTTGCATTAATTATTTTGATGATTTTGACCCATGTTCTTTCACTGATATGCGTTAAAATTGTTAAATAACAAACGAAACCGTCAACGCCATCTATACGACTGTAGGCCAAAACTAGTAGCGCCCTCTGAACGAGAACCAAATTTTCTTGATTTTCGAGGCACGTTTTTTCCTTAGACTGTATTCATCTATTACGGAGTTATATCTGTCTTTGGTACTAGACTAAGTATTGAGCTATAACGGTGACAAACGAGAATTTTCTGGTTTATAACGGTGACAAACGAGACTTTTTTGGATTTATTTTTTGTACAATAAAGTGTTTAACTACTACTTACTGCTGTTGTTGAGGTCAGCCAAGAGTGCCAAGACATACACACTCCTCCTCGCTTCGCTCGGGTCGTACCTGCACGCTGAAGCCTGGCATGCCCGCCTGGGGTTGTTCATGTCCTCTGAGATGTTGTTGGCTTATTTATGTGCTTAGTAAGCATACTAAAGATACTTTTTACCTCCATGTACAGTCACCTGCAGAGAAAAGGCACCCCCCCTGCATAAAACTTTCTGTAAATTTGTATGGACGTCCTTAAAAAATGTATATGAACAGGTTGTTTCATAAAAGCTGGCACGAATGGAATGTACGAAACTTTCATAGTATGAGTGACACATGTATCGGTATACAGTCAGAGCCGCCATTTTATTGGTTTATGTCATACACACATAGATATTTTCATTCACTCATTCGTTCCATTCGTGCCACTGCCACCTCTTTTGAATTGACCTGTAAATTGAGATGATCGTGTCCTACCATGAATTTGTAAATAGGGAATGAAAAACCCAATATTAATTGTATGGAAAACTCGGTTAATAACCGAATTTTCATACAAATAAAAACCGGTTTTGCATTTCCTATTTATTTTGATATTTTTATTTCGGAGTTTTTTTGAGAAAGTACGTAATAAAATTCTCGTTGTGTCACCGTTAAGTTATATTTTTGTACTCAGTCGTGTCTCCATTAAATCTTGTTTCTCACCGTTGTGTGCTCAATACTCAGTCGAGTATTACTCCCTGTAAAAGGTATATTTGTGCTATTTTCAACTTTCCGAGTCCGGTCCGGACACATCCCTACAAACAAATTTCTGTGCATGATGGGTGTTAAATCGTCACCACTGTGTGCAAACTGTCAGAAGACTGATGACTTGTCTCACGTGTTGTTGGAATGCTTCCGGAATTCGGACTTGAGAAAAAGAATTTTTGGTAGTCTGGGCTCCATGCACAATGGACAGATCAATTGTTGGTTGGCAGAGCCTATATCGGACAAAGCAATCAGTGTTTACCACTTTATTGACCTCTCCCTTGAGTAGGGAACTATGATAGCACCCATGAGGTTGACATGTTCACCTAGAGTGTCCAAAGCCTCCATAAAAACCAGATAAAAAAAAAAAAACAAAAGGGTACTTATTGTCGCTTGTCAGTAAGGCGCTATTTCCATATAGTTTCAATTAGAAATCAACCTTATCAACAAGCGACAATGTGGTACCTTTTGGTTGAAAACGTCACATTTGAAGGGCAACGAAACTCATCACACACACACACACTTGGCAGTTAACCACTTTACAAGTCAACCAGGCCACAAATATCAGTTTGACTTACGGTACAGATTAATAAATAGTTACTTCGTAACAGATACATCATTCCCATACAAAAGCCAAAATACCTACGCTATAATACCTGACTCAAAAAACTCCTTAATTTACGATTTACCTACTTATGTTCAAAGAAAGATTTAAAATACTACTCACCTTTTTCTTTGTCTCTCGGAAATGAAAAAGACAACAAATTTTCCTTTGTTTTTTGACCTTTACACCCATCTACTGCACAATAATTACGTGGTTTCGGCATTTCGAAGCATAGGCGCGGGAAACGTGCGGTGCGAGCGCTCAGGCGGGCGTTCGGCGGCCCTCTGTCGGTTGTATCGTCGACGATACGCCGAGCGGTAGGCATATAGCGCGTGACCTTTTGCGAGTGAAGGAGGCCTGCTTACGGCGCATAAACATTTATATATCTGTTTGTTTTCAGGCACACACCCACTTCGTATCGTCCATGGTGTCTCTCCACACAAAGTACTCTGCGCTGTTCGCGGAAGTGTTTGAGAACAACCAGGCGTTCCTCGGCGCCCTGGACCGCGCGTGCTCCGGCGTCGTCAACTGCAGGCCCGACCACCACAGCCCGCCGCGGGCGCCCGAGCTGCTGGCGAGATACTGCGACGCCCTGCTTAGGAGGTACATTTCATTACTCACTGGCTTTTGCCCACGACTTCGTCTGCGTGGACTTAGTAATCCCAGCTAGAGTAAGAATAGCGCCTGGAGAAAGTCTTATATGTTATTCTATAACTCATTAATTATCTCAATTCCACCATGATTCCACCCCGCTATTCACCCTGTTAAAGGATGATTTTCGGGATAAAAACTATCCTATGTCCTTCCCCGGGACTCAAACTATCTCTACGCCAAATTTCAACTAAATCGGTTCAACGGTTTAAGCGTGAAGAGGTAACACACAGACAGACAGACAGACTTTCGAATTTATAATATTAGTATGGATTTACTGATCACCCTGTATAATTTTTTAATTTATTTATTAGGGAAACATACAGCACATACTAATACAATAAGGTAAAAAATATAGTTAGAACATACGCCAAAAGAGATTCCACTTATAGTTAATACAAAATTCCTTTGTTCCAAAAAAAAAAGTACAATTAGCCTCATGCATGAAGTTTATATTTGAACGCAATATGTTTTATTCGGATGTTTGTTACCGTTATATCATGTTACAAATGCATTTCCGTTTTTAAATTACCATTTAATCACTTAAAATTATAAATAAAAAGTACAAAAATTTGCCCGCGAAAAGCTAGTGAGCGAAACGCTCGAAACGCCACGTGACGTCACGCGTTCGACAGATTAGTGTCATTAGTAGCAAACGTCAGTTGGGCCGCCCAACGTGTGACGTCATCACGCTCTGTCGAATTCGCGCCAAAAATTATGAGCGTTTCAACCGCTCTAAAATTTTCAACATTTTTAAATATTTTTTAATAAAATAATGTTAAGGTTTACAAAAGTATTTTTATCATTTCCGGTGTTCCAACGATATAAATTATGAATCCAAAAATAAAATTAAATTCATGCATGGAGCTAATTATTAGGTAGGCATTTTGAATTTTAAAAGTTGAATTTAACAGTAACATTTAGCAAATATTCCACGAGCACGATTAAAAATATAACAAGCATAATTTAGAATTTGAAAAATAACGAGCACAATTTTCAATTTAGAATTTAAAATATCAGATGGAAACAATTACAATAACAATTATAACAATACAACAAAAGATTACAATTTTATTACGAGCTACGAAATAACGGAAATTGCCAGTTTATTTTTTATTTTGTTAGATGACATAAATGTATATACAGGGTGGAGTAGTTTACATTGTGAATATCGAATATATTATTATGAACAGTTTATGATTCCGGTTGGTCATCATCTTCCTCGCGTTGTGTCGGCATTTTGGCACATGCGAGCCTGAGGTCCACTTGGCAACTAATCCCAGGAATTGCGTGGGCACTAGTTTTTACGAAAGCGAGTGCCATCTGACCTTCCAACCCAGAGGGGAAACTAAGCCTTATTGGTATTAGTCCGGTTTCCCCACGATGTTTTCCTTCACCGAAAAACGACCGAGTCGGGGTTTGATTGAACCCGCGACCTCCGGATTGCAAGTCGCACGCCCTTACCGCTAGGCCACCAGCGCTTTTTCCGGTTGATATTTAATTTTTCCTTAATTCTTTAATAATTTAAAATTAAAAAAATGTTATTCGATCATATTTACATGAATACTACTTTTTGCTTTTTTTTTGTATAACGTTGGTGACAAACAAGCATTCGACTTGCCTATTAGCATAAAGTAACTTATACTAGAGCGGTACTGTCATAGTAAATTTTGTAACCCCAGTAAATTCACTGCCATCTGTCGACACACTTTAAAACTAAAAATGAAGATTTATAAAAATACGATAGAATGTATTTAAATATAGATAAATGATTTTTTTTTATTTGCATTAATTATTTTTATGATTTTGACCCATGTTCTTTCACTGATATGCGTTAAAATTGTTAAATAACAAACGAAACCTTCAACGCCATCTATACGACTGTAGGCCAAAACTAGTAGCGCCCTCTGATCGAGAATCAAATTTTCTGGATTTTCGAGGCACGTTTTTTCCTTAGACTGTATCCATCTATTACGGAGTTATATCTATGTTTGCTATTAGTAAGCTATTACCGTAGCCAATAAGCGCCTTTATCTCTAAAGTTAGTTGCCTTGTAATTAAAACTAGCACGGGACTTAATCGCGTACAAACTTACGTTTATTTATGGTTTAGTTGACTTGTATACAAACTGCGATTTAAAATAGCTTTTTATTGACAGACGCGGAAGCGAAGCGGAACCGGAAGCCCGCCTCGCCGCCGCCATCTTGGTTTTCAAATACATCGACGATAAAGACGTGTTCCAGAAGTACTACGCCAGGGCTCTGGCCAGGCGGCTCATACATCAGCTCTCTGCTAGCATGGAGCAGGTAAAGCTTAGATACAAAATGTGACGCTTTCAAGCAAAAGGTACCACTTTGTCGCTTACCATAAGGACGAAATTTGCTTGTATCTGTATACGAATAACCTGTCAGAGCGTCCTAATGGCAAGCGACAATGTGGTACCTTTTGCTTAAAAGCGACACAAATGGTTACCAAGTGACCTACGGAACACCATACCAAAGAGAATTAAGTGGACATAGTGCTCAATCCATACATCAGTTTTGTTGCCATAAAGACTATTATTTTCGTAGTCGACATCTAGTGTCAAGTAGCGGAATTATCAGTACTGTCAGTGGAGAAAACAAGGGGAGGCCTTTGCCCAACAGAGGGAGCAGCAACACTCACTGTCTCGAATTCGCGACTCTAACAGTAGAGATAAGAAATGGCGGGTCTGGAATTCTTAGTGCCCAGCGTCCTTACTTTAGTAATTAATAAAATTATGTTTTTTAGGAAGAGGCAATGATCAACCGCCTAAAAGCCGCCTGTGGGTACGAATTCACCAACAAACTTCATCGCATGTTCACCGATGTTGCCGTCTCAGCTGACCTCAACAACAAGTTTCAACAACATCTCAGAGAACAGGAACAACCCCAGGCGGGCATGCCGGGCTTCAGCGTGCAGGTACGACCCGAGCGAAGCGAGGAGTGTGTATGTCTCAGCTAACATCAACAAGTTTCAGCAACATTTGAGAGAGCAAAAACAACCTCACGCCGGAATGTCAGGGTTCAGCAGGTAAGACCCGAGTGCAGTCAGTCTACTAAGATATTATGTGAAGATAAGTGAAGCGAAGAGTAGTATTTCTGTTTGTCACCGTTACAGGTTAGGCCATTTAGGCTATGTTTATTTTGGTCACCGTTTTTAAGTTGCAAAGATTCAAAGATTCATTTATTTCGTCATCATGGGTTACATAAGGTGTCATTTCGTTAATATATTAGGTCCATGAGCCATGGTGTGCCTTTCGGCGTACGATATAAAAATATAACTATACTAAAATACCTAAGAGTACACGCTAAAATATTCTTAAAATAACAACAAACACTTAAAATATAAGGCCAACCTCACATGCAAAAAAAAAAAAAAATTAAACCAGATACAAAACAGATGTCAGAGGTGTGTTTTTAAAAGGAAGCATGTCAAAATTGTCAAACAGTTAACAAAAGAAAAAAAAATATAGTAAAAATTTATACATCATTCAACACATTCATTAATAAATTCATTGATCGAGTAATAGGCTTTTTCAATTAAATACATTTTTAAGGCTTGTTTAAATTCTTTAAAGCCCTCCTTACCCCGAATTACATTTGGCAATTTATTATAAATTTTTGGTGCCATTCCTAGGACACTTTTTGAGACTAATTTTGTCTTGCGTTTAGTTAGGCTATGTGACTGTGTAATATGGCGGACACCCTGAGAACTCGAAGTGCGTGGCGGGTGCTGGCAGCCAGGAGGAACGAAAACTGGCCCGCCCCCCAAGAAGTTCAACACTGGCGGGAAGAAGCACGAGATGTGCTCTTCGAAAAATGGTCGGAACGTCTGGAGATCCCGGGAGCTAGCCGGGACCTGGTGGCCGCCGTTCGGCCCGTTCTAAAACAATGGGTGGAACGCAAGCACGGCACACCCTCCTTCCATCTCGCACGGCTCCTGACGGGGCACGGCTGCTTCGGCTGGTACCTGTGTGAGAGGGTTGGAAGAGAGCCGACGACAGCGTGCCACCATTGTGACGGAGCAGCCGTGGACACGGCCCACCACACGCGCGAGGAGTGCCCTGCGTGGGCGGAGCCTCGCGCTGTCCTGTCCATGGCTGTAGGAAGAGACCTCTCACTGCCGGCGCTGATACGCCGTATGATCGGCAGTGAAGAGGCATGGGCGGCAGTGGCCACCTTTAGCGTCACCGTCCTGACGCAGAAGGAGGCCGCTGAACGAATGCGCGAGGACGACGCCAACTCGCTCCCTCAGCGCCGAAGGAAGCCAGGCAGGTGGCGAAGAGCCTTCGCAGCCCGAATGCTGCCACCCTAACAGAAACTGCGTGACAGAATCTGCGAGTGACAGAACCTGCGGGTGATGGGTCGGAAGCCCCATCACTCGCCTGAAGAGGTTTCCGAGCTGGAAGGCCCTCAAGTGTTCCGAGGTGCCAGCAGCCTACTCCGCTCCGCCTCCGACTCCGCAAGGGCAACGCCGGCGGGGTCTCGGAGGTCTGCAAAGTTGTTCCCGTAACCCCGCCCAAAAACGAGCGTCGGAACACCCCAGGGGTTTTAGTCCGTGCGAGTCGGACATACCCGCTCGGCCTCTCCCGGGCCGGGTGGGATCCCTAACGGATTTCCCCTGGGTAAAAAAAAATGTGACTGTGTAATATTCTCGTTTATTGATGTTGGAGTTGTTCATAAATGTGTCTCAAATCTAACATGCAGATTTTTCTATTTATTAGAAAGAGACAACAATTTAACAGAGGTAAGAGGTTGCTAAGTTTTATGAGGCTGTAAAATATTTCTGTCAGGGCCCGTTTTGTTAAATTATGTATGTAATATTTAACGATTACCCTATTATTACTGTTCTGTTGTGGGAATCCTGGCTAGGTCGCTATGTGAGGATAGGTGGAAGGTTCGTATAAAAGGCGAACACGTGTAGACAGTTCAAGCGTTTTATTGTAACTAAAGCTTAACCTACTTTCTTATGCCCACTACACTGTATCCTCACTCCTCACTTTAAAGAAATAAACTATTTATCATTTTAATTTTAATATGATTGAGACTGTCGAGGATTACATTATTTGCTGGGCCAGGACGAAGCCTGTTGATGATTTGTATATGTGTTCATTTGATAAATATTACGTTGCCGATCACAAAACATAGATTTAAACGTGAAATAAAAGTATGAAAATGGATTATATCGCGTATATTGAATTTATAATACATCCCGACGTTTCGGACCCTTTACAGCGTTCGTGGTCAACGGGTGTAAAGAGTTCGAAACGTCGGGATGTATTATAAATTCAATATACGCGATATAATCTATTTTCATAGTTTATTTCATGAGTAATTACCCTAGCTAAAAGCCGTATGAGATGGTTCGGGCATGTGATGAGGCGTAACGAAGAGTATGCTGTCAAAAAAGCCTTGGCCATCCCAGACAAAACGAACGGCAAAGGGAGGCCGCTTACCACGTGGTGGACAACCGTTACCAAAGACATGGAGCGGGCGCAGACTAACATATCGACAACCCAGGACAGAAAAACCTGGCGCCTTCGAACGAGGAGGGCCGACCCCAAATAACGGGACATGGCAAAGAAGAAGAAGAAGAAGAGTAACTACCCTAGCTAGCTAGCTAGCTGTACTCGCACCTTTTTCATTACTTACACCAATAAAATGTATAGATAAATACTTACCTAATACCTACTCGCTCTTTATACTTAAGAGGCCTTATTCCTACAAACGAGCGTATTTTGCAAAATGCTACCTTTTCCATTCAACATTACGACGTAACTATTAGTATTTATTCAAAAACTGTTAACGTTCTCAAATGATCATTTCCTAAACTAGCGGCTGAAATGGAAAGCATTTTCATTTTATCTTTTTAAACCTAAAATAAATGAGTTTTCTTGGGAGTATTTTCCAGAATTAGCTGTGAGAAGTGTCGTTTCGGTTGTCGATTTTGCAGTAAACAAGAATCATTTGGTACATGAATGATTACAATTCAATTCACCATATCTTGTACGAGGGGCTAAAATGATTGAAAATCAAAGATTCATTTAAAAAAATTGATAAAATACCTTCCGAGATTTCTTCATTTTTTCGGTAAAAACAGGGTCGCATTATATTTTTTTATCGCGAATTGGACTTATATTTTGCCCTCAAAATATTATATTAGCAAACTCTAACTTTATGTGAACCCATAAAAAAAAAACATAACTATAGGACCTATGTTGCCGTAAATTTAAATATTTTTAAAAGACGTTAAATCACGCTGCACCGACGCTGCGCGATCAGTCGCCGCCGGGCGCGCTTAGAGGACGGACCTGTGCTCGATCGTCAGGCGTTCTTTGCGATCGTAACCAGCGAGCGAATTCCGAGAAGTGCTGTATACAGCGATAAAAAAAACTTGATCCAAGTAAGTACATTGTTTACACCATATTTAATTTTAACAACTGACTCACGCTTATGTGATATATTTTCAGTGTCACTTGAATTCTGGTTAGGGTTTGCATTATTATTATACCCAGACGACCTGGATGATGCCCAGGGTCACATGATGGAGTCAGGAGTTAGTTACCAGAACTCCTAATCTACTCATTATCACCCCATCGTGTTTGGGCTCATTCGATTTGCGCTGACGAGCACCATCGATCTAGATGAGGTCCAGGGTCTCATGATGGAGTCAGGAGTTGGTCACCAGAACTGCTAATCTACTCATCATAACTCCATCGTGTTTGGGCTTAATAGATTTGCCTTGACGAGCACCATCGATCTAGATGAGGTCCAGGGTCTCATGATAGAGTCAGGAGTTGGTCACCAGAACTCCTAATCTACTCATCATAACTCCATCGTGTTTGGGCTCAATAGATTTGCCTTGACGAGCACCATCGATCTAGATGAGGTCCAGGGTCTCATGATGGAGTCAGGAATTGGTCACCAGAACTGCTAATCTACTCATCATAACTCCATCGTGTTTGGGCTCAATAGATTTGCCTTGACGAGCACCATCGATCTAGATGAGGTCCAGGGTCTCATGATGGAGTCAGGAGTTGGTCACCAGAACTGCTAATCTACTCATCATAACTCCATCGTGTTTGGGCTCAATAGATTTGCCTTGACGAGCACCATCGATCTAGATGAGGTCCAGAGTCTCATGATGGAGTCAGGGGTTGGTCACCAGAACTCCTAATCTACTCATCATAACTCCATCGTGTTTTATTTTTTTATTTTTATTTTTTATTTATTTATTTGGGAAACACAGCACATTATAATACAATAAGGTAAAAGATATAGTAAGAACATAGGCCAAAAGAGTTTCCACTTATAGTTAATACAAAATTCCTTTGCTCCGAAAAAAAAAGTACAATTATTAGGTATTTTGAATTTAAAGTTGAATTTAACAATAACATTGAGTAATAATAACAAGCATAATTTAGAATTTGGAAAATAACAAGCACAATTTTCAATTTAGAATTTGAAATCAAATAGGTACAATTACAATAACAATCATAACAATACAACACAAGATTACAATTTTATTACTAGCTACGAGTTAACGAAATTTGCCATTTATTATATTTTTTTATTTTGTTTGATGACAGAAACAAATTTATTACACCTATGCTGGAACAAATCAATGTGTGAATATTTCTTATTGTATATATTGCATGCTCTTGCTAAAAATTTGTTGTTTACATATTTTTTGCGAGTGAATGGAACTGATAGTAAAGCGGTGGACCGTGTACGATACGTAGGACATCTAAATGACACCTTGCTGAGAAGTTCTTCCGAATCAATTAAATTATTTAATATTTTGTACAAGAAAATTACATCCCGCTTTTCTCTTCTCACTTGCAAGGACACAAATTTCTCGGGCTTAAAAGATTTGAATTTATACTTCATACGATTAAGAAACTTTTTTTGAACACTTTCTAATGAATTAATGTGCACTAAATAGTTGGGACTCCAAACTGTAGATGCGTATTCCAAATATGACCTTACATATGCATTATATAAAAGAAGTAACGTTGTGGGGTTTTTAAAATCTTTACTTTGCCTAAAAATAAAACCAAGCATTTTGTAGGCTTTAGATGTTATCTTATCTATGTGTGAAACCAATTGAATTTTACTGTCTAAATACACTCCCAAATCTCTAACCTCCGTAACTAGTAAGCTGTTGGTTTCCGATGGTATAATTAAAGTTTATAGGGTCAAGCTTCCGCGTAAATGTAATAATTGAACATTTATTTATGTTTAAGTACAGGTTATTACATAAACAATAGTTGTCCAATCTATTAAGGTCATCCTGCAAATTGACACAATCAGCCTCGGACTTCACAATGTTAAATATCTTAGTATCGTCAGCATACAATAATACTTTAGAATTCAAAAAACAGTCAATGACATGGCTCAATAGAGTTGCCTTGACGAGCACCATCGATCTAGATGAGGTCCAGGGTCTCATGATGGAGTCAGGAGTTGGTCACCAGAACTCCTAATCTACTCATCATAACTTCATCAATTCCCTATGTCCTATCCCATAAATAAATAAGGCTACTGTCATTTCCCTAGATAAATATGTATATTCCCTAGATAAATGAGTATAATTTTATAATGCTGAACCTTTTGTTTTATTTCCTAAATACTGTCCTAAAAACCGTCTATACTGATACAAAATCTAGTGTAATGTAGTATTTTTTTATACCATGTCGATGGCAAACAAGCATACGGCCCGCCTGATGGTAAGCAGTCACTGTAGCCTATGGACGCCTGCAAAACCAGAGATATTACCTGCGCGTTGCCGATCCATTAAAAACCTGTACACTCCTTTTTTGAATGTGTAATGTAATGTAATATGGATGCAGTGTTATGTTCCTAGTGTAAGTAAGGTTCTTAGAGCTTTCATAGATGCACTGTAATGCATGTGAGAACGTTTTATTCCTTTAAATTGTTAGTAAATTCTTATAAGCTTAGACTATCAGCAAAGCGATAAGCGATCGATCGACTAATTACCTACCTAACCTTTATACTATAACTAAGAAAAGCTGTAAAAAGTAACGAAATAATAGTATTTTATACAATCGTGATATAATAGAGAGCTTTTCAGTCGAGTACCGTGTTTAAGCAACGAAGTTTGCTGAGTTGCTAAGGTACGAGATTGAAAAGCTTAATTATATCACTATTGTATACAATATTTTTTCTACGAGACAAAGAAATAATGCTTTCAACTAGTAGAATCATATAAGTAAACAAACCAAAAGTATACAGCTAAGATACGCGAGCTGCCGCAGCCCGCGATACCTTCATACAGTTAATACCGATGCCCCGGCCGCCGGGCCCGGCGCCCCCGGCGGGTTGGTCAACGACACCTCCTCGTAACTCATGAGGCCCTGGTACCTGCTCCGCGCTAAATTCAGTTTTAAGACAGTTTTTTTCTCGATTTTGGCCACCGTAGCCTATGGAGACTAACAAGCAACGCTAAGCGGTTTTCGAAGGGTATGGATGTTGCTATATGAAGGGTGTCACATGCGCGTTTCTGACTTATGAAGCAATGATTTCTACTACAACATAAAATAAAATGTTTTTGTTGGCCAACCAATCACAAAGCAGATGCGACGCAGCAGCGTGTTTAAGTAGGCTAATTTGCATTGAATCGAGTCTCCTTAAACAAGAAACATTTTATCGAAATGTATGAAGTTCTATTTTCAAAATTTTTATAATTGACTAAACCGTATCGATAAAATTCTTATGCTTGAGTCGGAAGTGCCATAGACTATCCAACGTTGAAAAGAGTAAGGTTGTAGTGTTGCATGTTAAGTTGTAATACACAGATTATACTCGACGAGTAGAAAAACCCATTTGTATTGGTTCGTATTGAGTAACTACCGCGGTAACCGAGGACATTATAATGGATTTAAACGACCTTCTCAGCTCGAAACGATCTTCCTCAGGTGTTGCAAGCCGGCGCGTGGCCCCTCGGCGGCGCCATGGCCCCGCTGGCGCCCCCGGCGGCGCTGGAGCGGCCGGCGCGGCAGTTCGAGGCGTTCTACCGCGCCTCCTTCAGCGGCCGCCGCCTCGCCTGGCTGCACCACCTGTGCACCGGCGAGCTCAGGACCAGATACACTCCTCGCCCGTACCATCTCAGCGCCAGTACTCCACAGGTATATTAAGCCGGCGCATGGCCCCGCTGGCGCCCCCGGCGGCGCTGGAGCGGCCGGCGCGGCAGTTCGAGGCGTTCTACCGCGCCTCCTTCAGCGGCCGCCGCCTCGCCTGGCTGCACCACCTGTGCACCGGCGAGCTCAGGACCAGATACACTCCTCGCCCGTACCATCTCAGCGCCAGTACTCCACAGGTATATTAAGCCGGCGCATGGCCCCGCTGGCGCCCCCGGCGGCGCTGGAGCGGCCGGCGCGGCAGTTCGAGGCGTTCTACCGCGCCTCCTTCAGCGGCCGCCGCCTCGCCTGGCTGCACCACCTGTGCACCGGCGAGCTCAGGACCAGATACACTCCTCGCCCGTACCATCTCAGCGCCAGTACTCCACAGGTATATTAAGCCGGCGCATGGCCCCGCTGGCGCCCCCGGCGGCGCTGGAGCGGCCGGCGCGGCAGTTCGAGGCGTTCTACCGCGCCTCCTTCAGCGGCCGCCGCCTCGCCTGGCTGCACCACCTGTGCACCGGCGAGCTCAGGACCAGATACACTCCTCGCCCGTACCATCTCAGCGCCAGTACTCCACAGGTATATTAAGCCGGCGCATGGCCCCGCTGGCGCCCCCGGCGGCGCTGGAGCGGCCGGCGCGGCAGTTCGAGGCGTTCTACCGCGCCTCCTTCAGCGGCCGCCGCCTCGCCTGGCTGCACCACCTGTGCACCGGCGAGCTCAGGACCAGATACACTCCTCGCCCGTACCATCTCAGCGCCAGTACTCCACAGGTATATTAAGCCGGCGCATGGCCCCGCTGGCGCCCCCGGCGGCGCTGGAGCGGCCGGCGCGGCAGTTCGAGGCGTTCTACCGCGCCTCCTTCAGCGGCCGCCGCCTCGCCTGGCTGCACCACCTGTGCACCGGCGAGCTCAGGACCAGATACACTCCTCGCCCGTACCATCTCAGCGCCAGTACTCCACAGGTATATTAAGCCGGCGCATGGCCCCGCTGGCGCCCCCGGCGGCGCTGGAGCGGCCGGCGCGGCAGTTCGAGGCGTTCTACCGCGCCTCCTTCAGCGGCCGCCGCCTCGCCTGGCTGCACCACCTGTGCACCGGCGAGCTCAGGACCAGATACACTCCTCGCCCGTACCATCTCAGCGCCAGTACTCCACAGGTATATTAAGCCGGCGCATGGCCCCGCTGGCGCCCCCGGCGGCGCTGGAGCGGCCGGCGCGGCAGTTCGAGGCGTTCTACCGCGCCTCCTTCAGCGGCCGCCGCCTCGCCTGGCTGCACCACCTGTGCACCGGCGAGCTCAGGACCAGATACACTCCTCGCCCGTACCATCTCAGCGCCAGTACTCCACAGGTATATTAAGCCGGCGCATGGCCCCGCTGGCGCCCCCGGCGGCGCTGGAGCGGCCGGCGCGGCAGTTCGAGGCGTTCTACCGCGCCTCCTTCAGCGGCCGCCGCCTCGCCTGGCTGCACCACCTGTGCACCGGCGAGCTCAGGACCAGATACACTCCTCGCCCGTACCATCTCAGCGCCAGTACTCCACAGGTATATTAAGCCGGCGCATGGCCCCGCTGGCGCCCCCGGCGGCGCTGGAGCGGCCGGCGCGGCAGTTCGAGGCGTTCTACCGCGCCTCCTTCAGCGGCCGCCGCCTCGCCTGGCTGCACCACCTGTGCACCGGCGAGCTCAGGACCAGATACACTCCTCGCCCGTACCATCTCAGCGCCAGTACTCCACAGGTATATTAAGCCGGCGCATGGCCCCGCTGGCGCCCCCGGCGGCGCTGGAGCGGCCGGCGCGGCAGTTCGAGGCGTTCTACCGCGCCTCCTTCAGCGGCCGCCGCCTCGCCTGGCTGCACCACCTGTGCACCGGCGAGCTCAGGACCAGATACACTCCTCGCCCGTACCATCTCAGCGCCAGTACTCCACAGGTATATTAAGCCGGCGCATGGCCCCGCTGGCGCCCCCGGCGGCGCTGGAGCGGCCGGCGCGGCAGTTCGAGGCGTTCTACCGCGCCTCCTTCAGCGGCCGCCGCCTCGCCTGGCTGCACCACCTGTGCACCGGCGAGCTCAGGACCAGATACACTCCTCGCCCGTACCATCTCAGCGCCAGTACTCCACAGGTATATTAAGCCGGCGCATGGCCCCGCTGGCGCCCCCGGCGGCGCTGGAGCGGCCGGCGCGGCAGTTCGAGGCGTTCTACCGCGCCTCCTTCAGCGGCCGCCGCCTCGCCTGGCTGCACCACCTGTGCACCGGCGAGCTCAGGACCAGATACACTCCTCGCCCGTACCATCTCAGCGCCAGTACTCCACAGGTATATTAAGATCTTGCTTAATCTTGCTAGATCTGTCTGTAGTGCCTCGTTAGGCAATTCGAGGCCTTCTTCCGCGCCTCTTTCAGCGGACGGAGAGTCGTCTGGCTCCAACATCTCTGTACTGGAGAGCTGAGGACACGCTGAGGACTAGATACACTCCTCGCCCGTACCATCTCAGCGCCAGTACTCCACAGGTATATTAAGATCTTGCTTAATCTTGCTAGATCTGTCTGTAGTGCCTCGTTAGGCAATTCGAGGCCTTCTTCCGCGCCTCTTTCAGCGGACGGAGAGTCGTCTGGCTCCAACATCTCTGTACTGGAGAGCTGAGGACACGCTGAGGACTAGATACACTCCTCGCCCGTACCATCTCAGCGCCAGTACTCCACAGGTATATTAAGATCTTGCTTAATCTTGCTAGATCTGTCTGTAGTGCCTCGTTAGGCAATTCGAGGCCTTCTTCCGCGCCTCTTCCAGCGGACGGAGAGTCGTCTGGCTCCAACATCTCTGTACTGGAGAGCTGAGGACACGCTGAGGACTAGATACACTCCTCGCCCGTACCATCTCAGCGCCAGTACTCCACAGGTATATTAAGATCTTGCTTAATCTTGCTAGATCTGTCTGTAGTGCCTCGTTAGGCAATTCGAGGCCTTCTTCCGCGCCTCTTTCAGCGGACGGAGAGTCGTCTGGCTCCAACATCTCTGTACTGGAGAGCTGAGGACACGCTGAGGACTAGATACACTCCTCGCCCGTACCATCTCAGCGCCAGTACTCCACAGGTATATTAAGATCTTGCTTAATCTTGCTAGATCTGTCTGTAGTGCCTCGTTAGGCAATTCGAGGCCTTCTTCCGCGCCTCTTTCAGCGGACGGAGAGTCGTCTGGCTCCAACATCTCTGTACTGGAGAGCTGAGGACACGCTGAGGACTAGATACACTCCTCGCCCGTACCATCTCAGCGCCAGTACTCCACAGGTATATTAAGATCTTGCTTAATCTTGCTAGATCTGTCTGTAGTGCCTCGTTAGGCAATTCGAGGCCTTCTTCCGCGCCTCTTTCAGCGGACGGAGAGTCGTCTGGCTCCAACATCTCTGTACTGGAGAGCTGAGGACACGCTGAGGACTAGATACACTCCTCGCCCGTACCATCTCAGCGCCAGTACTCCACAGGTATATTAAGATCTTGCTTAATCTTGCTAGATCTGTCTGTAGTGCCTCGTTAGGCAATTCGAGGCCTTCTTCCGCGCCTCTTTCAGCGGACGGAGAGTCGTCTGGCTCCAACATCTCTGTACTGGAGAGCTGAGGACACGCTGAGGACTAGATACACTCCTCGCCCGTACCATCTCAGCGCCAGTACTCCACAGGTATATTAAGATCTTGCTTAATCTTGCTAGATCTGTCTGTAGTGCCTCGTTAGGCAATTCGAGGCCTTCTTCCGCGCCTCTTTCAGCGGACGGAGAGTCGTCTGGCTCCAACATCTCTGTACTGGAGAGCTGAGGACACGCTGAGGACTAGATACACTCCTCGCCCGTACCGTCTCAGCGCCAGTACTCCACAGGTATATTAAGATCTTGCTTAATCTTGCTAGATCTGTCTGTAGTGCCTCGTTAGGCAATTCGAGGCCTTCTTCCGCGCCTCTTTCAGCGGACGGAGAGTCGTCTGGCTCCAACATCTCTGTACTGGAGAGCTGAGGACACGCTGAGGACTAGATACACTCCTCGCCCGTACCATCTCAGCGCCAGTACTCCACAGGTATATTAAGATCTTGCTTAATCTTGCTAGATCTGTCTGTAGTGCCTCGTTAGGCAATTCGAGGCCTTCTTCCGCGCCTCTTTCAGCGGACGGAGAGTCGTCTGGCTCCAACATCTCTGTACTGGAGAGCTGAGGACACGCTGAGGACTAGATACACTCCTCGCCCGTACCGTCTCAGCGCCAGTACTCCGCAGGTATCTTCGAGTCTTAAGGGTCGCCGGCAAGCTCGGTTCTCCATACAAAGGTAGTTACGCTCTCATTTTAAAACGACTAGCTAGATTGCTCTGAAACTTTGTACTTACAATAGCATAGATGTATCTAGGTCTGAAATTAATTTATGTAGCCTAAGATACCCTAGTAAAAAAAAATACAGCGAATTTAAGTTTTTCATACAAAACTTGTTTTTGCTCTATTTCGATTGTTTTATATACTAGAGTTATATAAACTAATTTCAGACCTAGATATACCTCATATCATTGTATGTGAGAAGTTTTATTACAATCCAACACGTAGTTTTAAAATGAGAATGGAACTCCGTTTGTATGGGAAGGTGAAACTCGGCCGAGCTTGTCGGAGACTCTTAACAGCGATTAGAATCGTGTTCCATCCGACATAATATGTCAACAATCTGCAAAGAGGTGGGATATAACGGCAATTCGTTCAGGTGGCAGAACGTTTCAGTTGGTCACCGTTAAGAAGTGCGTGACTAGTTTTGTAGGCTAGTTAATTTCGAGTCTTAAGGCAACTCAAGTCTGTAGTGCCTCGTTGGGCAATTCGAGGCCTTCTTTCGCGCCTCCTTCAGCGGACGGAGAGTCGCCTGGCTCTAACATCTCTATACTGGAGAGCTGAGGACTAGATGCACTCCTCGCCCGTACCATCTCAGCGCCAGTACTCCACAGGTATATTAGGATCTTTCTAAATAGCAATTAAAATCGTATTTAAAATCCAGCAAATGTCTGACTAGACTTGTGTACTCCAGTTTGACACCGTTAGGGGGTATGTGACTAGTTTTATAAGTTAGTTAATTTCGAATCTAAGCTTAAGGCAGGTTTGTTTGTGCCTCACGAGGTACAGTTGAAGGCCTCGCACCACGCCTACTCCAAATATATGTCAAAGCACTGCCAATTATTAAAAAAACAATTGCGAGTCGGACTCGCGCACGAAGGGTTCCGTACCATTACGCAAAAAACGATAAAATAATCACGTTTGTTGTACGGGTGCCTCACTTAAATATTTATTTTATTCTGTTTTTAGTACTTGTTGTTATAGCGGCAACAGAAATACATCATCTGTGAAAATTTCAACTGTCTAGCTAATCTAGCTATCACGAGATACGGTCTGGCATAGAGTAACTGATACTAGAGCGTTACTGTCATAGTAAATTTTGTAACCCCAGTAAATTCACTGCCATCTGTCGACACACTTTAAAACTAAAAATGAAGATTTATAAAAATACGATAGAATGTATTTAAATATAGATAAATGATTTTTTTTATTTGCATTAATTATGTTTATGATTTTGATCCATGTTCTTTCACTGATATGCGTTAAAATTGTTAAATAACAAACGAAACCGTTAACGCCATCTATACGACTGTAGGTCAAAATTAGTAGCGCCCTCTGAACGAGAATCAAATTTTCTTGATTTTCGAGGCACGTTTTTTCCTTAGACTGTATCCATTTATTACGGAGTTATATCTATCTTTGGGCCTGGTAACAGACGAACATATAGGCAAACAGCGAAGTCTTAGTAATAGGGTCCCGTTTTTACCCTTTGGATACGGAACCCTAAAAACAGATGTTCTAACACATTAGTTTTTCTAGACTTATATTGACCGGGATATAGACCGTGATTACCTTTTGTATTATTTGTGAGCTCCCGATATTTCGACGCAGTTACATGCATCATGTTCACGGGTGACTGAAGATAGCGGGTGGGTGTCAAAGTTGTGTAGACAGCGCTCTGCCTACCCTCATTCTTGCGCGTCGGCTGCGTTCACTTTCAACGTTACCATCGGTCGCATTCACACTTGTTGGTCCGGTCGCGTTCACACTCGTCGGTCTGTCCAAACACACTACACTCACGGTGTCACTACGCGTGTTTGATTCAGATATCACTGGTTTTTTACACAAACAAATCACAGGATTCCACACATTTGACAGTTTAATCTATCTTCAGTCACCCGTGAACATGATGCATGTAACTGCGTCGAAATATCGGGAGCTCACAAATAATACAAAAGGTAATCACGGTCTATATCCCGGTCAATATAAGTCTAGTGAAACTAACCGTGAATCATTCAAAACTCTAACATTAGTTATTGTTTCAGTGCGCTCTCCTACTATGTTTCGAGACGGCGGACTCGCTGGCCGCCAGGGAGCTGCGCGCGCGGCTGCAGCTGGCGGGCGACGCGTGGAACAGACAGCTGAGACCGCTTCTCGATGCCGGCTTGCTTCTAGCACAGGTACAGTCGCCTTCAGATATATCGGAGCGGCCAAGGCGCTCACATATTTCTGAACACGCCTCTATTGTTAAGGCGTTAAGGTGCTTGTTTAGATATTTTTGAGCACCGCGGCCGCTTCGATATATCTAATGGCGACTACATACATACACTTTGAAAAAGTTCTCATGGATATCGTTTTCTAGGTTTTCGGGGGTGCCAATTTCGAAAAATATGATCAATTCGGAACCCAATATGGGGATGTATGTTATGATTTTTAAATAATAATTTCACATTTTACAATCTTTTGGTCACAATTCTTCTGCTTCTTCTTTTAAAATTATGGCTTCAGCCCAGTGGGACTATTTTTTTTTTTTTTTATAAACTGATCGGCGATTGGCCCTAGTCACACCTGATGGAAAGTGAAGACAGGGCCTAAGATGGAGCTCACCGGTTCAGTAACAGCCTATTCACTCTTGTTTTAAAGAGACCGAGGTCATATTGATCAGGGAATACAGATGGCGGGAGCGCATTCCATTCCTTAGCCGTCCGTACCAAAAAGGAGGAGGCAAAACGTTTCGTCCGAACGAATGGAATGTGGACCACGAACGGGTGCATACGCTCCCCGCGCCTGGATGTCCGATGATGGAAAGGGGAAGGTGGGATCAGGTCGTGCAGTTCCTGTGCGCACTCCCCGAAATGTATCCGATAGAACACCGATAGGCAAGCGACTCGACGGCGATGCTCAAGGCTCTGTATCCTTGACTTGACCGATGGATCATTTTACATATTTCGCCAGTATCAAGGTATTAAGAGGTTTAAAAACGACAAAAATTGTACGGTTGTACAAGACAGTGTACGGTGATTTGTTAGCTCTTGTAAATCGATAGCTAGACTTTACAAGAAGCACGTGGACTACCGGCCGTTGACTCCAAGATGGTGGTTAAACGCGCTTCAAAATTAATTCTCCATTCACTGCACACTACCACATTAGTTTACTGTATAATAAGCTATCGATTTCACACTTTAAACAATATTAATGAGCAAAAAACAAAGTAATTAATCACGATGCTAACTATCAAGATGGCGCTCGAACCGGAAGTCCAACATAAATGTCAAAACTGACAGTCCGATTCTAAGTAATCATTGCTAATCGATCACGGGCGAGACTTCCGGTTCGAGCGCCATCTTGATAGTTAGCATCGTGATTAATTACTTTGTTTTTTGCTCATTAATATTGTTTAAAGTGTAATATCGATAGCTTTATTATACAGTAATCTAATTTGGTAGTGTGCAGTGAATGGAGAATTAATCTCAAAGCGTGTTTAACCACCATTTTGGAGTCAACGGCCGGTAGTCCACGTGCTTCTTATAAAGTCTAGCTATCGATTTACAAGAGCTAACAAATCACCGTACACTGTCTTGTACAACCGTACAATTTTTGTCGTTTTTAAACCTCTTAATACCTTGATACTGGCGAAATAGTCCCACTGGGCTGAAGCCATAATTTTAAAAGAAGAAGAATCACGGGCGAGTATTTAAACGCCAATCCGAATCGTTTCCGGTCCGGTTCTAGGCGCCATGTCGGTTGCTAAAGGCGGAGGTTATGGTGACAACCTCTGGTGACAACGCTTGACGAGTGCGGGTGTATTGTTTAGCGTGAATACCTTGAAGTTAGCCATATTTAACATGTCGCGCGAGTGACTAAAAGATCGACTTTGAATTTACAAAATGTATTTTTTCTTGAAAGTCGATATGGTAGCCGATTTCTAGGTTTCCGGGGTGTTTGATCGATGCAAGTACTTCACCTCATTTGAAGTAGAACAATGTACAACTGAGAAAGCTGATATCTAGAATCCGACTGACGGGAAACGCGTGGACCAGACAATTGAGACCTCTTATACAGGGTGGCCAAAAAATATGTCTATTCCCGTTGCCAGGGAGGTTTTGGGATTATACTGAGCAACTTTTACTATGGAACCAACCACGAAATCGCGAAAAAATATTTGACTGTTTCATACATTTTGGTTGGTCGATTTTCTACGGGAGGGTAAAAATTTTTTTTGCGATTTTGTGGTTGCTCCCATAGTTAAAGTTGCTCAGTATAATCCCAAAACCTCCCTGGCAAAGGGAATGCACTTATTTTTTGGCCACCCTTATAGATCCTCCTAAGGCCCAAGGTCCTACCTATAGTACTTATTCAATTCGATGAAATAAAACTATAAAACGGATTATATCGCGTATATTGAATTTATAATACATCCCGACGTTTCGAACCCTTTACAGCGTTCGTGGTCAACGGGTGACTGAGGAAAAACTACAAAGTGCAAAAATACCCACATACTACAAATAATGAACCATCATAGACTATAAACTTTAAGGCCGTTTCATAGTTTTATTTCATGACTAACTATCGCGGTAACCGAAGACAATTCGATAAAATTTAAATACTTACATACTAAGAGAGCAAGTTACATATTTATATTAGCTAGTTAAAATAAATGATTCAAAATATATACAGGGTGACGTGGAAAACGAGGCGGAGGGCGAATCAGAGTCGTCTACCGTCGAAGACGGAGGGGAGGGGTCCGCGGGGCGAGGGGAGGGCGTGCTCGTGCTCAACCTCAACCTGAGCTCCAAGAGGACCAAGATACGGCTCACCACCGCTGCCACACATCAAGGTATACCTACAGCTCGTGTACTCGTGTATATGGATCTTGTATATAGGGGAACAACTCAACCTCAACCTGAGCTCCGAGGGGACCAAGATACGGCTCACCACCGCTGCCACACATCAAGGTATACCTACAGCTCGTGTACTCGTGTATATGGATCTTGTATATAGGGGAACAACTCAACCTCAACCTGAGCTCCGAGGGGACCAAGATACGGCTCACCACCGCTGCCACACATCAAGGTATACCTACAGCTCGTGTACTCGTGTATATGGCTCTTGTATATAGGGGAACAACTCAACCTCAACCTGAGCTCCAAGAGGACCAAGATACGGCTCACCACCGCCGCCACACATCAAGGTATACAGCTCGTGTATATAGCCATAGAGTAACTTATACTAGAGCGGTACTGTCATAGTAAATTTTGTAACCACAGTAAATTCACTGCCATCTATCGACACACTTTAAAACTAAAAATGAAGATTTATAAAAATACGATAAAATGTATTTAAATATGGATAAATGATTTTTTTATTTGCATTAATTAATTATTGTTAAATAACAAACGAAACCGTCAACGCCATCTATACGACAGTAGGCCAAAGCTAGTAGCGCCCTCTATCGAGTCAAATATTCTTGATTTTCGAGGCACGTTTTTTCCTTAGACTGTATCCATCTATTACGGAGTTATATCTATCTTTGATATGGCTCTTGTACGAGGGGCGTTCAATAAATTCTCGATATTGATATCTTACAACCTTTTTGAGTATTTCTTTTGTTACTGGCCACTAAGAGTCATTCATAGACTTTACAAAAAAAAGTAAAATTCAAACCGATATGTTCTTGTTTTTCTGCAATTGCCGAACAAACGTGAGCACCATGAGCGATTTAACAATGTTAATTAAATTAGAGCATCGAGCCGTAATAAAATTCTTGACCAATCAGGGTAAAAATCAAAAAACTATAAAAGAAGAAATGGATTGTGTTTACCGTGAGTCTGCTCCTTCTTTATCTACCATTCAAAAGTGGTCAAGTGAATTTAAACGTGGGAGAG
Source organism: Cydia strobilella (assembly GCF_947568885.1). Lineage (NCBI taxonomy): Eukaryota > Metazoa > Arthropoda > Insecta > Lepidoptera > Tortricidae > Cydia > Cydia strobilella. The sequence continues at coordinate 955,007 of NC_086067.1, forward strand.
AGAGTATTGAAGATGATCCTAGACCAGGCCGGCCTGTAGTAGCTACTTCACAAGAAAATATTATCAAAGTGGAAAAACTTATATTGGAAGACGGCCGAGTGAAGGTAAAATCAATAGCTCAAATAACCGGTCTTTCTGTTGGTACCATACATGATATTATCCATTACCATCTTAATATGTCAAAAGTAAGTGCGAGATGGGTTCCGCGAATGCTGACACCGGTTCAGAAATATATGCGAGTAGCTTGTTGTTCCGATTTTATTGACCTGTGCGGTGAAAATCCTGATGAGGTGCTGCAAAAGATAGTTACTGGAGATGAAACCTGGGTTCATTATTATGACCCAGAAAGTAAACAGGAGTCCATGCAGTGGCACGTTAAGGGTACAGCTCATCCCAAGAAGTTCAAGGTCATCCCTTCAGCTGGCAAGGTCATGGCCACAATATTTTGGGATTGTGAAGGAATATTACTGATCGATTACAAACAAAAGAGTGTAAATATCACAGGACAGTACTACGCTAATATTCTACGTCAATTAAGGGCTGCAATCAAAGACAAGAGGCGAGGAAAATTAACCAAAGGTGTTCTGCTTCTGCATGACAACGCCCCTGTGCATACTGCTCATATTGCCAAGGCGGCTATTCTTGAATCTGGGTTTGAAACTATTACTCACCCACCGTATAGTCCGGACTTAGCCCCCAGTGACTTCTTTTTGTTCCCCAATCTTAAAAAGGATCTGCGTGGAAATCGATTTTCTGACGATGAAGCGTTGAAGGCGGCAGTGGAGGAGCATTTTGACACCAAAGATAAAAATTATTTTTATGAGGGATTAAAAAAAATAATAGATCGATCTTTTAAGTGTATCAACATAGGGGGGGAGTATATTGAAAAATAAAAATATTAAACTTATCGTATTTGTTTGTTTTCATTCACATACCGAGAATTTATTGAACGCCCCTCGTATATAGGGGAACAGCTCAACCTCAACTTCAGTCCGCCCCTTTACTGAACCACATTGATATGTGTGCGGGATATTATTTTTAACAGAAATATGTAGATTAATTTTAGAATAAATTTAAAAGTGGACAAATTACTGCCTTGGGTGAGACTTGAACTCACGGCCTCTGGATAGATACTCCAGCGCTCTGCCAACTGAGCCACCAAGACCTCATCCATAGTCAGCAAATCTTCCCACTATATGGGTCTAGGGGACCCTAGCGACATCTACCGTAATAGTGTTACACTTCTTAAACGGCCACCGGAGTTCCAAGTCATATTGGAAATTCACCAGTTACGATGTGCTACCCATTCTAAATTAATTTTTAACAAGCAGAAACGTCTGCTATTAAGCTTAGAATAAATTTAAAAGTGGAAAAATTACTTCCTTGGGTGAGACTTGAACTCACGGCCTCTGGATAGATACTCCAGCGCTCTGCCAACTGAGCCACCAAGACCTCATCCATAGTCAGCAAATCTTCCCACTATATGGGTCTAGGGGACCCTAGCGACATCTACCGTAATAGTTCAAGTCTCACCCAAGGCAGTAATTTTTCCACTTTTAAATTTATTCTAAGCTGTAGTAGTATATAGGAGCAAATACCTAGGGAATCCATGCACACTAAAGGAAGCAACTAGCAACCTGAAGACCTTGCTAGGCTTCGTGGAGGAGCTGGGGTGGTTAGAGTAGCGCTACCTCGTTTCACGCAAAATAGGCACATTGGATGTCGAGTTGCGGAAAATGCCCAGCAAAACTAACTAATTTATTCTAAGCTTAATAGCATCGATCGCAGACGTTTCTGCTTGTTAAAAATTAATAACTAAATTAAACTAAAAATTACATAGCAAAGTATTATTACGGTTTTATACATATTTTACCAGGTACAAGCACTGCATCGGGCAACAGTAACACGAACAACCCGGATTCGGCCGAGTCCACGCACTGTGACGACGACCGCAAGATGTACCTGCAGGCCGCGCTAGTACGCGTCATGAAACAGAGAAAGGTATTATAAATAAATAAAATAAAATAAAAATAAAAATTATTTATTTTCAGATAGCTGAGATCCTACATTAATACAGATAAAACTACATTAGTAAACTACCTATTACATAAAAACATATAAATACTTATTTCCTAGGTCGTACGACATGAAGGTCGGTATATCGGCGGAGGATATCCGAGTCCCACCTTTCGGCAATCATTCTCAGGATGCTATTTGAGCACTTATTATAATAACAAAACTTCCGTGAGACACAGACATATTAAATTAAACATATTAATAACGGGTCACCCACGTATTTTAAGTCGAAAACGCTCGACATGTTTCACTCCGTACCGAGGACCGAGTCATCGGTCGCGGAGGGCTGCGGCCCGCAGTCTGCGCCGGTCCGTCACCGTCGACGCAAGCTCCTGATGACACTCCTCGGTACGAAGTGAAACATGTCGAGCGTTTTCGACTTAAAACACGTGAGTGACCCGTTATTAATATGTTTAATATGTCAGAGAAAGGTATGTTTATATTTCAAAAAAAAAAAAGAAACGGTTTTTTTTAAAGAAACTTTTTTTTATTGTGTACTATATTTCAAATAAATAAATGTTCACGGTCTGTACTAAGACAACTGTCGTCTACATTACATTATAATAGGGTAGTGCGACCAAATGTAAGTCGGACTCGCGCACGAAGGGTTCCGTACCATCACGCAAAAAACGGATGTTGTATGGGAGCCCCACTTAAATATTTATATTATTCTGTTTTTAGTATTTGTTGTTATAGCGGCAACAGAAATATATCGTCTGTGAAAATTTCAACTGTCTAGCTATCACGGTTCATGAGATACAGACTGGTGACAGACAGACGGACAGCGGAGTCTTAGTAATAGGGTTTTTACCCTTTGGGTACGGATCCCTAAAAATTATGCATGCTGTGATAAAATCATCCCTACAGCTTACATAACAAAGCCCATTTTCCAGGTACTCCGTCACAACGAGCTCATCCAAGAAGTGGTGTCACAAGCGCGTGGCTCCTTCGCGCCCTCCGTCGCAATGATCAAGAAGTGTATCGAGGCCCTTATAGATAAGCAGTACTTGGAACGCGCGCCGGGACGTCTTGATACTTACAGTTATCTAGCTTAGATCTAACCTAGGTCTTTACACTATAGTCTGCATCTTCTAAAATGATTTTTTCGCCAAAGACCCTGATCTGTTAAACAAAAGCCTTTGTTTCTATTATGCTTGCGCGTGGCCATTGTTGGCGAGCGCGTGCCACTCGCTGATACCAAAGAGGAGGATAGGATAGAGCGGTACTGTCATAGTAAATTTTGTAACCCCAGTAAATTCACTGCCATCTATCGACACACTTTTATAAAAATACGATAAAATTTATTTAAATATGGATAAATGATTTTTTTATATTTGCATAAATAATTTTAAATTATTTTCACCCATGTTCTTTCACTGATATGCGTTAAAACTGTTCAATAACAAACGAAACCGTCAACGCCATCTATATGAGAGTAGGCCAAAGGTAGTGGCGCCATCTGATCAAGAATCAAATTTTCTTGTTCGAGGCACGTTTTTTCTTTAGACTGTATCCATCTATTACGGAGTTATATGCTTTGCTGATACACAATGGTCACGCGCTCACCAACAATGGGTACGCGCACGCAGAAAAGGAACAAAGGCTTTTGTTTAACTGATTAAGGTCTGGCGAAAAAATAATTTGAGAAAATGCAGTTTATACCTAGATCGTGTCTCGTTCGTACTAATCTACGAAACTGCGTATAAATGACGACGGAAATTGGCTTTGCCATTTGACGCTCCGCCATTGATATGGCTATTTAAAAAAAAATAACCTGCTTACAGAATTAGCCTCATGCATGAAGTTTATATTTGAACGAAATATGTTTTATTCGGATGTTCGTTACCGTTATATCATGTTACTAATGCATTTCCGTTTTTAAATTACCATTTAATCACTTAAAATTATAAATAAAAAGTACAAAAATTTGCCCGCGAAAAGCTAGTGAGCGAAACGCTCGAAACGCCGTGACGTCACGCGTTCGACAGATTAGTGTCATTAGTAGCAAACGTCAGTTGGGCCGCCCAACGTGTGACGTCATCACGCTCTGTCGAATTCGCGCCAAAAATTATGAGCGTTTCAACCGCTCAAAAATTTTCAACATTTTAAATATTTTTTAATAAAATAATGTTAAGGTTTACAAAAGTATTTTTATCATTTCCGGTGTTCCAACGATATAAATTATGAATCCAAAAATAAAAATAAATTCATGCATGGAGCTAATTGCGACACTACTAGAGAACTGCCGAATATGGATCGATTTTCGTTTTATTTTGCTATCATTTTCTATGAAAAGGGACCTTATTGTCGATGGCGATTACGCCGCACAGCGTCGCGCGGCATTGTATTTATATCGGAGCATCGTTTATAATGGCGTAAGCGCCATCGACGATAAGGTCCCTTTTTATTGGAATTACCACAAATATTTTCCGATTCTGTGCAATACCTATGAGCGCAATTTCACATTTCGTTTATCTATTTCAGTTTATAATTTATATACATTAGTGTGACTAACCTACTTGAAAAAACAAATCAAAATATTTGATAACAAATAATTTGATTTGTTCTCAAAGTTAAGTATGGTATTTAAGTAACAACGGATAATTTTAATGTATTTTATATGATATAATGTAAAAAACTAGACAATTTTTATCTAATTCTAAAAAAAAAAAATGATATTCGACAACAAACTCAAAATCGGCCCATATGCGAAAGCATTATTGCCCAAGCTGAGAGAAGAGAAGGTTATCTCGCGCAATGCGCTCGTTCGGTCAAATAGCTTGCAAAGCTCTACGTCGTTTTCGGAATAACCCCAATAACCTGAAATAAATGTCATATACGAAGGAAAAAATGACCAAAGCCTCCAGTTACTCAGAAGGTCTAACCATACCTTAGAGATGGCCAGGGGGCGCCACAAGCCTTCGGGAAATTGGCATATACTTGGAAATTTCGACCCATGCCACCGTGACCGGATAGCCGAGCGGTTCAGGCACCTGTCCGGTAAACGGGGGACGCTGGTTCGATTCCAGCTCTGGACACTGGTGGCTTTGGTCATTTTTTCCTTCGTATATGACATGTATTTGAGTTTATAGTTTAAATAGTAGTGTCTACTTGAAAAAAAAAACGCATTAAAATATTTTCATAGAAAATAATTTAATTTGTTCTTAGGGAACCCCAATAACCTTATAGAATGTATAGAAGTAATATAAAACCTCAATAATTTACTCCGTTGGCTCAGCGACCCAAAATGAGACTTGGCCTCCGACACAAGACGGCGCCACTTTCTTCATCTTCTCGGTTCTGTGCGACCTCTCGCCAATGAGGGATGAATGAGGGCTACCGCGTTTAATTTCGCCGCTAGGGGCGCTAGTGTATATGGAGGTCTTTCAAAATGTCAATTGCATAGAAGTTTTGGGGGTTTCAAGCTTTTTTATCGGGAATTTTCACTCCTTATTAATAATTGTGGTCAATCTTTGTCCATCTTTGATTAATCACGGTAAACAATAGATGTAGCTCAATAAATGTTAGTGGTTTAAAAAAAGTGCCAACTAAAATATATGCAAAATTAAACAGGTCGAAAAAATGGCACATTTAGACGTTAAAATAAAGTAATATATATGTAAGTTTATTTAATTATAGTATGTATAGTATGTATATGTAAGTTTATTTTCGGTAGTGTGTATTATTTATCGCTATATTTTTTGTTTTAAGTTACCTATTCTGCTTTTTTTGTTGCCTGCACCTATCACTGTTTCTGTTTAACCTGGTGGTTGACTGGCAGAGAATGCCTTTAGGCATTAAGTCCGCCATTTGTACTTTATTTGTTATATTGTGCAATAAAGTTTAAAATAAATAAATAAAATACCTTTGTGTATTAGAACGTATTGATTTTATAAAAATAAGCATAGGAGAATTTTGAGATCAGTTTTTCTGGACCTACATCTACAGTGGCGCCAACGGGTGAGAACAAAAACGGTAGCCCTCGTTGGTGACTCTATCTCAGATCCGCCTCCACCACAGTTGTCGCACCAGCGATACCTGGGGCCAGTGTTGGCCGAAACGTTAATGCAATTAACCATTACAAATTGAACCGTAAACTGTAACCGTCCGTGACGGTTTACGGTTCAATTTGTAATGGTTAATCGTTAATTGCAATTAACGTTCGGCCAACACTGCCTGGGGCGTCCGATAGGACGTCTTTCTGCTGGGCGGCCCAGGTATGCTCTTTACACGTTCCAATCTTCATCCATTCTCTCAAGAAAGCTACCAATCAACCTCAATAAACTAATAATAAACTTTAATTATTACTAAACTTCGATGGTTGACTGGTAGAGAATGCCTTAAGGCATTAAGTCCGCCATTTGTACATTAATTATTGTACTATACATTATTTTTATGTTATGTTTAATAGTTTAAATATAACATTTAAAACTTTAGCGTTTTAAACACATATTAAATCACATTTAAAATCGGGTCTATCGCGAATTTATTTTGTTACCTAAAGGTAAAGGTAGGTAAGGTAAAATTGGAAATTTGGTGGAAACGTCGGTAAATAAAGTTATTTACCGACGTTTCCACCAAATTTCCAATCCAGTGAGGCTTGTGTCGAAACGTCGGTAAATAAAGGTAACTAAATTCGTGATAGACCCGATTTTAAATGTGATTTAATAAAGTTTAAATAAATAAATCAAACACAATTTGGTCAATGGGGTATGTGGCGCACGAGACATGTTATTTTTAACTTTTACAATATAATAAGTTTCATAATATATTAGAGTATTGTAGGTGGATTGTACTGTTGATTATGTTATGGGCCAATAAATATATTACAAAATATAGCGTATTGTTTAATTAATTAATTATAAAAACTTATGCATTGTAAAGTAAGGACGCTGATCGCGAAAATTTCGTACACTGACCCGCCAGTTCCTATCTCTATCGCACGCGCGTAATTATATCGCTGTACCGCTCGCACAGTGGCATTGACCGCCGCCATCATGGGCGGTACAGTACAGCAATATACTTACCCGCGTGCGAAAGAGATAGAAAATGGCTTTGACTACGCAATGGGGCTGGCCGGTCGAATTATTTAGCAGATGGCGCCAGCATAACTTGCCCTCTCAAACCCTTTAAATTGGAATTTTATCCTTTAGATGCCAGCCCTTTAAGCCAAATCTCATAGAACTAAACTAGAGAAAGGGGATAGCTATGATGGCGCCATCTATGCAAACCTTTGACAGTTGCCAACCCCATTCTATTCTATTAGTCAAACAACTTTGTCAGTAGAAAAAGGCGAAATTCAAATTTTCTATGGAACGATAACCCTTCGCGACTACATTTTTTAAATTTGCCGCTTTTTTCTACTGACTGAAATGGTTTGACAGACTATAAAATATTCAAAGTGTTGCATTCAGCGTCATCTTGTGTCGGATAGCAGAACTACCGATACAATTTATTCATTAGGTCTGTGGTAGTAGGATACGTCACAATGTATTTAGCTGCCTCTCTCTTTCTATCTAACGATATAGTTTAGAAGAGTGAAAGAGATGGCACCCAAAAGTCCTCGGGCTTGTTGACCATAAACACTCGTGACATGACTCACGTACGATTGTATTATTTATTTGTTTTGTTATATTGGTCACCATGTTTTAATATGTGGTTTTAGTTGAAACATATCTCGTTTCACTATTATTGTTACATCAGCCACTCTGACCATAGACTACAGATTTTTATAAATACAATTTCCTTATCTTTGCCCTTTATTATTCTCAAAATGGCCGAAGTGTAAAGATGTGTGTTTAATGTGTTTTCGCAATTTTGCAAAAATGGAGCCCATCAACGTTAGTTACTACGAAAAAAACAAATCTACAAGTTCTACAGACGTAGCGAACATCGTTTCACGAGGAGATACAGTGTTTTGTCGCGAAAAAGTGATTCCCTTGAACTCTTTTGACTCGATATCAGTGTACCCTTCCTTAAAGTGCTCTAGAAAGTGGTGTAGACTTACTCATAAGCCGTTCCTAGATCCTTGTACAGCTAGATTTTTGGACCCTATGGTAGCTTGAGTTCTAAAATGGCCTAGCATCGTCACAGACTTTACGTAGTGTCTTAGTAAAATAACGTAACCACAATGCATACTAATCAGTGGCGCAATAGGCGCAATCAGCTCAATTTGAGCCCTATTCCAGCGTTTAAAATGTACTCAATAGCAAACTATAGTACCGATACGTCAAAGGCAGACTTGTCAAAGACTTTCGCTGAAGAAATGTTGATACACAACTTACACATGATGCCAAATCCGCTTCAAAAGAACTTGGCGGACACCATACCAACAGCAGAAAAGCCAAAACCACCATTTACAGAGCCTAAATTGGAATCTAAAGCATTTCCAGAGCCTAAAATGGAAAAAGGGCAGACTAGAACTGAATATTCTTTTAGTTTTGGTAGTTTTTTCTCTGGGGTTATCAGTGCAATATCAAGCGGCGTTTTTAGGCGTCGCGAGCCAACGCAACAATACTACGATTGTTTTGATCCCGAGCCGAGCTGGCAGACGGCCAGCGAAGCGGATTTAAATAAGTCTACACGCTCGCAGTCGCTCAAGGAAGACGACGCCATGAGTGCGGATTGTCGGAGCGCCGCGGCGCATTGCGAGGACAAACTCAACCGTGTAAGACACTTACTCAGCAGCAAACCTGTTCCCACCACCCCAAAATACAGAAGAAAGCCTAAGAGAGTCTTTGTGGAACCCGGTTCGGTCGAGGAATCCTTTGAAGATGCATTTTCACCGGAAGACTTTGTCCGACTCTCAAACACCAACCATATTGAGTGCATCAGTCCGTGTAACCATCACAAGGAAGAGGTGATAGAAGCTGCAGCCGTGAGAATTAAGACGGAGGTGAAGGAAGTTATGGATATTGTCCAGACGCTGCCGGAAGCTGAAATTGTTCCCGTAGAACAAACTAACAGTCAAAATGTAGAAATAAAGGATGTTAAAGCTAATTCTCAGTTAGAATCACAAGCAGATGCTAAAGACAATCAAAATGCAGAATCAAAAGCAAAAATGGACCACATACAAGCTAAAATTGAAGTCAAACCCGATTTACCAAATGTACCTGAAGAACTAAAGGAAAAACAAGAAGTTATCGCTGCATGTGAAGACAAAGTAAACAGATTAAAATCTTTACTGCAATGCCGAAAAGCTAAATCTAGATTAACGAAAACTGAATCAGATTCTACCTTGGAACCCGTGACAGATGTAAAGAACAAGAACGTACAGGATAAGCACTTCAAAAACCCGGCGAGGACAACGGATAAAAGAAAGCAATCACACTTAATAAAGAATATTCAAGAAGATATGTGTTTCGGTAGTTCTTTAGACACTGCAGAGGTCTCAAGCCCTGATAATTCTTCGATATTACCACCGACTAAGCTTTGTGATATGATCAACTTACCGAAGTTAATATGTGAACCGGAACCTGAATACTTCGATGAAGTCCATGGACGCTTCCGTTCTACCTCAACAGACAGTGACGACTCGTTCCAAATAGTCTTCACCGACAGCCCAAAAGCAGCTAGACACCGCACATTATCCGACTGCGACTCCGAAGACTCGTTCATCGTCTTTGAAGACTCACCAGACAGCTGCTACACATCTCACGATGTGTTCGGTGACTCCACAGTCGATAGTGACTCTGATTCGGTTGTTAGTGACTCAGGCTGCGGTGTATCGTGTAAATTGTCACATTCGCTAACCCGGACTGTTGGGGACTTAACGGATGACAGTTTGTTTGATGATACGGTGCGAGAGGAGAGTGGGGATGAAGTGGACAGTGTGACAGTGTGTGAGGAGTTGGATTTGGCTGAGGAGTCGAACACAGGATTGCTTCTGAATCATGCTAAGAAACTATTGAGGAGACAGCAGCCACCTAAAAAGGTAAGTCTTTTTTACTTGATTACAACATTGTTTAGTTATACTTGTAATTTCCAGTTTTGCAATTATCAATAATTATACAAATCAAAAATTTACAAGACGCAAAGATATGCATGATATAAATATACCTGCCTATTGATAATACCAATATATCGCGTGAATGTTATGGCTAGTATACACGATGGGCCATCATACTGGCCCACTAAGATGAGCCAGCATGTAGAGAGGGTGTGGTGTGGCTTATCAATCAATCAATCAATATTTTTATTCCAGGCAAAAAACCCATAGATAAAAATTACAAATTAAACTTAATAATACATAAAATAAATTGTCATTACATTAGAAATCAAATTAAAATTATGGCTTATGGAGTTATTCTGTGCTTATGGCGCGGTGGGATGGCCACGGTGTCGGTTTTTCGTCCGCACATCAAAGGTCTCTCAACCATCGCATGGCCATCTCGCTGGTCCAACGCTGGGCCATCGTGTAGAGGAGCCATTATAAACAAACATACATTCAATCGCTCGTCTATTTTGAACACGGTTAATAGTACATTAATATATTACGATACAAATGCGAAAAGTATTACAAATGGCGCTAAATTAAAACACGACCGATTCGACCGAAGGGAGTTTTTTTAATCGACACGAGTCGCGAATTACCTATTCGCGCATGTTTCGTACATCGTTTTACAGTAAATATGTCCTTTTAAATATTTCGATTTAGACACGTAAAGTACTAATTACCGCACTAGTTCGTTAAAGTAGCACAATAATATACGTACTGAAAAATATAAATCTACCAATGAATCACACACAATGTGTTACACATGAACTATAAGAATGAATTAGCAATAAAGTATTTCCTCAACCTGTCATTTGACCTTGAAAAGTATAAACACTTGTGTGACCTTTTGTGGACGTGTGTCATCACAAGATTTAGTTTATAGTAGGTATAATATAGTATAGTCACTATAGTTAGGGCTATGGATGGTATAGAAAGGATGCCAATCTCTTATGGCAGAATTGTTGCAAAAGTGACCGCTTTCAGTTTTAAATAATAGTTCCTAATCTCTCCGGTGGCGCTAGTTAGGCTCTGGGACATGAGTATCACATGAACCAACAAATAACCCGACCAAATTACGTAGGTTGTTTTTGGTAGTATTTCGGTGTATGGTGGCGCCGCCTAATTACTGTTTTTTGATGGACACTTTTCATACATAGAGATTTGGCTCCTTTATATAGTCTCCATGGTTAGGGCGTTAGAGAGAAAATTGGTGAGGATCACATTGAGAGACCGTAAAACAAATGAATGGCTGAGACAACAGAGCAAGGTCAATGATGTTATGAAACGCGTAGCCAATTTGAAGTGGGAATGGGCTGTAGGCCGAGCACATGATTGACGCGACAGTATCTCGCCGCGAGATAGACTACCCGTCTTTTACTAACTGTATGAATTAAAGGGGGACGGGTAGTCTATGTCGCGGCGAGATACTCTCGCGCCAATCATGCTGGTCATATAGCACGAAAGACCGATTCGTGGAGCAAACGACTACCCCAGATGCGTTGGGACGACGACATCAAGAAGACTGCGGGGAAACAGTGGCTCCAAGTCGCACAGAATCGCGACGAATGGCGCAAAATGAAGGAGGCCTACACCCAAAGGGTAAAAAGGCTAAAGAGAGAGAGAGAGTCACTATAGTCAGCAATGTCAGCATCAAATACTACCTAGTATAGACACACTAAAGCACAGAGATACTTTACAATAGTTTGTTTATTTTTGAGTTCTCTATAATTAAAACTTACAAATCTATTATTCAACCGCTTGAGTTTTGAGCCTCTAGGCTCTAAGTCGTAAATCGACTAAATCGTAATCTAATGTCAATGTCATTATTGTTCAAAGCGCGGCAAAACTATCTGTCACTTGTCAAACATTTAAAAAATAAAACTAAAAGATCGTTCGAGATATGTGCCATTTTCAACCAAAAGGGTACTTATTGGCGCTTGTCAGTAAGGCGCTATTTCCATATAGCTTCAATTAGAAATCAACCTTATCAACAAGCGACAATGTGGTACCTTTTGGTTGAAAACGTCACATATCCTTAACATCTAATACTAGATAGTGACGGCTAAAGTAGCCAAATATACCTACCTATAAATCACGAAAAAATGTATGAGCCATGAAGGGAAATCTTAAGTTAGCTCATTTTGTTTAAAGGAAACATTCTTTGATTTATAAAAAGAAACATAACAGCATTCAAATATTTTTTTTTATTCACTTAGTCTCGCCACAGGGCGGACACGCTATACATCAAAAATCACTTGCGTTTCTATGTGCGAACGGCACGTCTGTACACGCGTCATGTGTCATAGTGTGAGTAAGTTGCTTAAAAATAGTACTGAGCGGCCGGCAAACGGCCGTCAATCTGTTGTCGCGGGGCGAGGTAATTCGAGTCGGGGCGCGGCGGTGCGTGGCCGTTCTGTATGATAATACTATAACTTATTCTGTGGTCTCGCCCAGGAATCGAACCGACAAAAAAAACACGTTATTTTATTCCACTGATATAAATAACTAGAGGATAAGCGGACAAAAATACTGGGAATCATATGTTTATTGTTATAATGAGTCATAATTATAATAACTTATCTGTTTGTTTACAAATATGGGTACGATCAATACGTCCAAGTGGTAGTTTCCATTGAGGGTCAAAAACCAAGATTACTTTGCCTAATTGTTTACCTGTCTGTCTATAATGTATGCAGTAGACTTGGGGCCCGTTTATCAAAAGCTTGTAGTATGGAATGGAAGGTAGAGGTAAGGAAATGAATCTTCATGTATCAAAAAGTTACCTTAAAAAACAGTAAATATGCAGCGCCACCATACACTGAAGTACCTAGACCATACACCTAGTATTTTATATAGATGTGCACCCGTGCGACCGTGAGGGACAGAACATACGCAATGCGACAAAATTAAAAACACGTTTTAACATTCCTGACAAGTTGACAACATACCAGAAACAACCTACGTAATTTGGTAGGGTTATTTGCTGCCCCTCCCCCATTTCATCTCTACATTATTATACCTCTGTGGTTCATGTCATAAGAGTCTCCTATATATTACAATATTTACACCGGAGAGATTAGGAACTATTATTTACAGCTGAAAGCGGTCACTTTTGCAACAATTCTGCCATAAGAGATTGGCATCCTTTCTATACCATCCATAGCTTGTAGCTTGTAATACAAGTGGAAGTCCCTTTCTAACAAAAGCTGTCAAAAAGACTGATACCTGAACCGCTAACGAGTAGTATTACACTAATAATAATGTTGGAGCCGCGCACGCACACAAAACGCAAGCGGTGTACCGTCTCTCATAAGGATCTGTTTATTACAGCGCGTACACGCCTGTGGTGTGCACAGGCGCTTAGTAAAACTAAGTCTAGGTAAACAATATAATTGAATCCCAGCAAAAACAATACCATTAAACGCTACTTTTTAGCTACATTTGATCCGTTTAAACATTTTGGCACCACGCGTTCACAAATGTGTGCCAAAAGTATTACGTCTCATACAATCTCGTATTTATTCTGTTTTTTATTCAGGTTCAGTTGGCAAGACAACGTTCATAAATCTGGGGTCGATAGACGGTACATTACATTGTGAGATCACAACGTCATTATTCGACACGGAAATGCGCTTAGACTCGAACTTTTTAAAGTCTAATTTAAACAATGAACGCCCTAATATTAGGGCAGTTTTAGACTAGCGTATAAGTTCGGAATCTAAAGCTAATTTTTATGCTGCACCCTTAAAGGCGGGATACGTTTTTAGGGTTCCGTACCCAAATCCGTCTGTCTGTCTGTCACCAGGCTGTATATCATGAACCGTGATAGCTAGACAGTTGAAATTTTCACAGATAATGTATTTCTGTTGCCGCTATAACAGCAAATAACAAATGGCGGTGGCAGAATAACAGCGACCGTTGCTGAAAACCTTTGGGGCTGCTGTGCCCCGAAGCCTTTTTGGCTCAGACATCAGCTGAGCCACCTTCCCTTTCAATTAGTTTGTAAGCATTATCGTGTACTTTTATTATGTACCTATGTTACAACTTCTTGAATAAACGTCTTTTATTTTATTATTATTTTCAGGGGTTTTTTATATCTCAGCATAAGCTGGTAGTTAATGCCAGCTACGGGCCTAAGCCAAGTAGATGACATAAAGTCAAAGATATACATTTTAAAAATAGGTTATTCAGCTTATTCGGTTCTAGCTTCATCTTGTTGCAAAAACTTTCTAACGAATCTGCATGTATTTAGTATCGCAGCTTTCTGCAGCTGCATGTAGGTGTTTTGTTTCAGATCAATGAGCTTCAGACTATGGTGGAGATGTTTGGGGATGACGCCGGTCGTTGACAAGACTATGGGGACAATGTAGACTTTTTCTTGGTTCCAGATCCTAGTGATTTCGTCTTTAAGGTCGGTATATTTATGTATTTTTTCGGTTATTGTTTTCTGTAGATTGTGAGTGTTGGGGACGGCAATATCAATAAGGTAAGTTATTTTGTTCATTTTATCTGTCAAGGTAATGTCTGGACGGTTGTAGTGTATAGTTCTATCAGTAAGTATGGCACGGTCAAAATACATTTTGTGGCTATTATTCTCCAATATAGGGCTAGGGTTATATTTGTAGTAGGGTGTATTGTTTTCAGGTATAAGTTTGTGCTTAACAGCTAGGTATTGGTGTATGATGTTTGCTATCTGGTTATGTCGATGTGTGTAATCTGTTTGTGCAAGGTTAGAGCATGCGCCGGTGATATGTTGGATAGTTTCTGGCTGGTTGTGGCATTTTCGGCATCTGTCATCTGATATTCTAGGGTCTTTAATTATATATTTCCGATAGTTTCTAGTATTGATGACTTGGTCTTGAATTGCTATAATAAAACCTTCTGTTTCAGGAAACAGTGATCCTAGTTTTAACCATTTGTTTGAGGCTATCGGGTCAATGTGTGATTGAGATAGATCCTGAGGATGTCGGCCATGTAGTACCTTTTTCTTCCACTGCTCTAATTTCAAGGCTTCGGAGTTACTATCAATGGCGAGAAGTGTTTGATCTGTAAGGTTTAAAGGATTATTAAATACTAAAAAGTACGGAACCCTCGGTGGGCGAGTCCGACTCGCACTTGGCCGGTTTTTTCATTTCTCTTGCTCTGAAAGTTATTGTTGTTGTAAAAGATGTGCAGAAAATGATACGTCTCTGCACTAGAGCATTTTACGTTCCAAGTTCCAAGTATGTTTTTTTTTTACGATAAGCAATTGAAATTTGGGTTTAAATGAATTTCTTATAAAATTTCCATTCTGATATTTATTTCTCCATTCCATAAATAACGATACTTTTGCCTAAATTGTTAATTGAAAGTAACCTCAAGAAATACTATAAAAATTATAATTAGTAATGTTTTAAAAAAAAACACATGTCATTTTACTTTCCTCGTATTCGAAATGAAAAGTAGAGTGTTTAACTCGGGTTAAAGGCATCATTTCAACCTCGGACTATAGGCGCCCTCACTGCGTTCGAGCGCCAAACAACCTCGGCAGTAATGAGTGCCTTTCATCCCTTGGTTAATCTACTATTCCAGTACTTGAGACTCGAGTAAAAATAAACGGATCTAAATGAATGCAGTTGCTAATGACCTTCTTTTTATACACACTGGACCCTTAACGATAATGACATTTAATGATAAAGTAATGACTTTAAATGCTTAAAATACTTTGTTGTCGCTGGTTTAACAAAGACTATTGCTGTTTAAATTGTCGTGTATTTTGTCTTCAATTTTATCTAAATATTTTGTACTAGTGGCTGTAAGCTGTTTATTTAATCGTATGGCTGTAGTGTGCGCTACGTACGTTACACACACCTTTACACTTTATATATTCCGTAGGTTAAGGCTCATTGTTCATAATTAAACTCATCATCATCGTGTCCTGGCCGGTTTCGGCCACGGCGACTGGGTTTTTTTCTGGCTAGTGAGAGCGACGATCGTGAGCTCTCAGGTGGCATAGTTAAACTATACTTCCAACCAACAAGTTTATCAGTTGACGCCACATCTCACATGGCGATCCTGCCAGGATCGCTACGTCAGGTGGGACGTTGAAATTATACTACTTACGGTGTATAGATCTATATTGTCTAAAATAACATAAGTGACAGCTTATAATGAGAGTGATATACACGTGTGAGAGTAAGGCGCAGCACACACTACATGGCAAACAAGATTCGAGTCGCTTAAAAGATTAGAAAGTAATAAGGAATTAAAGAACTATAGCCAAATTCTTGGCCCATAGGGCTGCGCCTTCACTAGGAACGAGCAAGTCTTCATGGTTGCCAATAAAATTTATCTTAGGGCAGTCGAGTATTATGTGGTGGATATAGTTTGCTTTGGAGCTCCGCAGTCACACTCTGGCGAGTCTCGCCACCTGCACCAGGCGTAGCTCACTCCGCGATATCGTCGCGTCGCTACAAGTACATTCAGCTCACACCAATTTTGGTTTCTAGCAATAGTAGTTGCCGCGCACCGCTAAGGAACGGACGCATGCTCGCGCTTGCGCCACTTTACGGTCATATCTGTCGTAATAGACGCGTTTTGGTAGAGAGTGACTTCTGTACTTAGTATTGTTATTTATTCCGTGCCCGCACTTGAAAATATAGTCGGCAGTTCGGTACAGCGTCCATGCTCAGTTCACAGTCGGTTGATCTGGCACCATTCCTTTCTGGGAGCGGAAAAACATCCTGGGTTTTTTTGCAGGGTTCGATAGGGACTGTCTAGGCGGATCTGACGTCCAATGCAGCTGTAGACATTCGTGAACCCCCATGGCTCCACCATTTTTTATAATTTCCAAAATAATGAATTGTTAAAAAACGTTTTGGGTTGCGGCCAATACCATAGATTACGCGCTCCAAAATTAAAGCACTTGTGACGATTAAACGGTCAAGGATTGCGTATGTAGGTAAATGTTCTACAATAAATAATATACGTTGGAAGCATTTATTTTCGCTTGTTGACCTGGCAATGAAAATTGTCGCAGCGAAACAGCCAGCTATATCGCGTCGCGTCTAAGACAACAGATTTATTAGTTACTAGCTTTTGCCCGCGACTTCGACTGCGTGGAGTTAGTAATTTGGGTAGCTTATTTTTATAACTTCCACCCCCCTTTTCACTCCCTTAAAGGACGATTTCTGGGATAAGAACTACCCTATGTCCTTCCCCGGGACTCAAACTATCTCTATATCAAATTTCAACTAAATCGGTTAAGCGATTTAAGCGTGAAGAGGTAACAGAGATAACACACTCGCATTTATAATATTAAATATGCATTACGTTTTTGGCGTCCGTCCGTCAAAAAAGCCTATGGCGTCCGTCGATTTATCATGGCGTACGTCGAATATTTTGGCACGCGTTCGACATTGGAATGACATTCCAATGGCTGGCGTGATGAGCGTCCGGGAAGACCAGTATAAGTAAGATAAGATAAGATTAATGATGTACACAACTACACATTTAGATATACAAAAAACTCATGGGCGCCGGCAGAAGGGTGCAACAGGGTGCACTTGCACCCCCCTGTCAGGGAAGGAAATACATTAGAAAAAAACCGGCCAAGTGCGAGTCGGACTCGCGCACGAAGGGTTCCGTACCATTGCGCAAAAAGCGGCAAAAATATCGCGTTTGTTGTATGGGAGCCCCACTTAAATATTTATTTTATTCTGTTTTGAGTATTTGTTGTTATAGCGGCAACAGAAATACATCATCTGTGAAAATTTCAACTGTCTAGCTATCACAGTTCATGAGATACAGCCTGCGGGCTTAGCACGGTAGCATTTTTAACGCCTGTCACCATGCCTTTCACGTTCTAACAAGTATGTAAGTGGTATGTAAGTATGTGTTACGCGATTTGGTAGAATGCAATGTATGAATGCCTTGATTTGCCGCTCACCGCCTCGCGCGCCGCTTGCGTCTATTCCGCGGCTTTTGCTCGCTCATATGTGGACGCATGGATATTAGTTTTTCGTTCATAGGAATGTGTGAGTACATATGTACGTATAGTGACAGTGATGTATCTACCCGTAATAGATCGTGTGAGATTTTATCGCTTTGGCAGTTTAGGGAACGAACGAAACGACTGATGAATGAATGTTACACACACGGGGACACCAGTAAACATGGAGAGATATCTCGTCTCGCGTTAGTCGCGAAATATGTGGCCTTGAATGACGTCACGTCGGAAGTTCCGTCAATTTCTGTACATGATTATCTGTAAACTGTTCAGTTGGAACATTATTATTTATCTATTAGAGTCAGACCAAGCTAAGTTGGCAGCGATTTTAATAGGTGACTGTGAAAGTGTTGTTTATAGATCATCATTCATCATTTCATAGAAGTTTGACGTTTAAAACCGGACAAGTGTCTGTCTGCCACGAGGCTGTATCTCGTGAACCGTGATAGCTAGAGAGTTGAAATTTTCACAGATGCTGTATTTCTGTTGCCGCTATAACAACAAATACTAAAAAGTACAGAACCCTCGGTGGGCTCGCACTCGGCCGGTTTTTATGTCTGACCGTACTCAAAATCACCATATACCATGCACACGTAAAATGTGGCTACATTCTATCAAAAATGCTTTATCCGAGACTTTTAAGAGGAATGTATGGTATTTAAAATGTATGTGTGATTGTGTAATTTGCGGTGACGCGGGTAGAGGGCGTGACCGTCGTGTTGTTATCAGTTTGATAAATTCACACCTGCACACACTATTTGTACAAATGTGTTGTGTCACGAACATGTTTCAATTTAATTAGTGATAAGAAAAACGTTTAATTCGTACATTTGCTTGTAATTTTTAACGACTTAAAAAAGTTTTGAAAATAAAAATACAGAACCGTGCGCATTGTAGCGTTGGCCATCTTGCGGCCTAAATTGGAATTTTAAACTTGACAATTGACATTGACATCAGGTGCTGCCCCTTACACACTGTACAAGGCATTATTTGCATGGTTTTAAATCTTACTCATCGTAGGAGGTTTTTGAGATCATTGATCCAGTCTAATTAACTGTACACATGCAATGTATGACACATAACTGTCATAGTGGGAAAGAGACAGAAGCTTTATGCCACGTCATTCTGCACGTGTAAAACAGGGTATTGTTGTGCAAGGGATGAATCAAGTGGGTAAATTGTCGAGGTCACTGACTGCATTAGTAACGCTCCGTTTTACGTAGACGAACACTCGCGAACGCGAAGCGAAGCGGCGCGGCGTTCGCGTTCGCAACGAGATCGCCCACGTAGGACACTTCTATACGTACAGTCAGCAGCAAAAGTTACTAAGCGGGCGAGGTATTCAAAATTACCTTGACACGCTCAGAGAGCGGATCAACTACGCGGTAATAACGCGAATTAAAAATTGCCTACTCCAGAGCATCATCGTCATCATTCACTTAATAATAAAGTCGCGTCAAGATCATTTTGAACAACTCGCCCGCTTAGCAACTTCTGCTGCTGAATGTATCTAAGGATGGATTCATCCCGCGCCGCGCCGCTTCGCGTTTGCGTGTTGTTCGCGTACGTAGTACGCTGCGTAACGTAATACAATACAATACAAATATGGGGCATTTTCTATGAAAAGGGACCTTATTGTCGATGGCGCTTACGCCACACAGCATCACGCGGCATTGTATTTATATCGGAGCATCGTTAATATGGCGTAAGCGCCATCGACAATAAGGTCCCTTTTTATAGAAAATACCACATACTTCCGTAAAGTATCTGTAAGTGGCGTATGTACAGTCAAGGGCATAAATATATATACATTCCCAAAGTTTTAAAAATACGTGTACGCTCTTACACCTTAGACAATAAAGTCGTGTATTACATACTTTTGAGCCATTTGTCTGGATCGTTATTTTTGCCTTCGAGTGTATGTATGAGTATAATCACCTGCAATAATATGTTACACAACGAAGGCCGCAAAAATATCTGACACGATGTTATTTGTAGAGCCATAAGAGCGTTTCACATATTTTTGCGGCCTTCGAAGAGTAGTACATACATATATATGTGGTGTTTTCTATAAAAAGGCACCTTATTGTCGATGGCGCTTAAGCCATTATAAACGATGCTCCGATATAAATACAATGCCGCGCGACGCTGTGCGGCGTAGCGCCATTGACAATAACTAATGAGGTCCCTTTTCATAGAAAATGCCCCATATATGATCATATTGATCACTCATTTACTTACATACTTTTGGTGTGATAAGCAATAGTTGCTATTTTTTAAAGCGTTTTTCAATAAAAAGACACGTCAAGATTGTTTACCCTTTTTCTAAAGCTAAAAAAAAGTATAGGGAGTTAAAAGTCCAGTTATACTGGATCTGGAGCTAATTATAGTATGAACAAAGTACTTGTACTTAAAACTAAATGCGCGATAACCTTATCGCAATACGAACGAGTGGTTTCGTCATTTTACTGGTCGTACGTCGTACTTGGTTTCTGAGGGTACATTGTTTGAAAGTAATAATGGATGGATACGGATATGGATGGATACGGATAGACTTGATAACCCCTTTAACAACCTCTATACAGATTCCCGATGCCTCTTTGCCATCGTAGCTCTCAAATAAACCGATTTGAGTGCGTTTTACTTAACACTTTTCCAGGCCACACCAATCTACAAGGTTTTCCCAAAATTCCAAATATATTCCAATTTATCCAACTTTCAGTTTAGTTTGCGAGGGGTTAGGGGTGGGTCGCGCGCACCCGAGCTGCATACATCGCCATTGTTAGTGGCTCGGTACTATTTACAGGGTGTCTTATAGTAAGTCACACAAGTCTTGGGCAGTTGTGTAAAAGCCTGTGACAGCCCTGTGTTCTTGTGCAGTTTCGGCATTTACGCAAACATCAAAACCAAAGGCGACGGTCCACTGTTACTTTTTAGGGTTCCGTACCCTATTACTAAGACTCCTCTGTCCGTCTGTCTGTCATCAGGCTGTATCTCATGAACCGTAATAGCTAGACAGCTGACATTTTCACAGATGATGTATTTCTGTTGCCGCTATAACAACAAATACTAAAAAGTACGGAACCCTCGGTGGGCGACTCGCACTCGCGGACGCTTTGGCCGTTGAATGAGCTCCCTGCCGAGGTTTTCCCGAGGGGCTACAGTATGGGGTTCTTCAAAAAAGGAGTGTACAGGTTTTTAAAGGGTCGGCAACGCGCGTGTACTATCTCTGGTGTTGCAGGCGTCCATAGGCTACGGTAACTGCTTACCATCAGGCGGGCCGTATGCTTGATTGCCACCGACGTGGTATAAAAAAAACCGTCCGGTTTTTACAGTGTGGTTTCCCTGTCATTGACCCAGTACGCTTTCGTAGTGGAATCATCTCGTGACTTCACGCGTGACTCAGCGGGGTGTTTACAGTCATTTGGCGTGACGTAGACTTTAATCTTGCTCGTTACGTCACCGTCTGGAAAATGACAGTGTGTAGACAAAATGCGTTGAGTCCATATGGGGCATTTTCTATAAAAAGGGACCTTATTGTCGATGGCGCTTACGCCGCACAGCTTCGCGCGGCATTGTATTTATATCGACAATAAGGTCCCTTTTTATAGAAAATACCACATATAAGTCTGTGCTTTACAGTAAACATACCTTAGAAAACAGGATATGTTCCGAGTATGTGGTATTTACTATAAAAAGGGACCTTATTGTTGATGGCGCTTACGCCATATTAACTATGCTCCGATATAAATACAATGCCGCCCGACATGGCGCTGGCGCGACGCTGTCCGGCGTAAGCGCCATCGACAATAAGGTCCCTTTTCATAGAAAATGCTCCATATTTGGTCACATGCGATATCGGCATTGAGTATCAAAATTAAATTCTAAATTTGGTATTTCAAGATGCTTTTATGCCTGGCAAACTTAGACACAGGGGTCTTAAGGGGTTAATACAGTGTGCAAGAATTTATTACCTTGATTTCTCCAGGATTCATATAAGATCTTGACATAATCATAATGCGGCCAATTGTCTAGCCTATCAACCAAAAGAAAGCATAATCTGTAGTTGGTCTAGACTCTAGGTGTCTTCCGCGATATCGGAGCTATTCCCAGTTGTTACCAAGCTGCTACCAGTGGTAACATCTGATAATATCCCGAGGAATCCGAAGAACTGTGCATAAAAAACAGTTCCGGCGAATCGAGAACTTCATTCGAAATTTTGAAGTCGAGCAAAAAGTCTTCTTTTGTTTTTAATACCACGTCGGTGGCAAACAAGCATACGGCCCGCCTGATGGTAAGCAGTCAGCGTAGCCTATGGACGCCTGCAACACCAGAGATATTACATGCGCGTTGCCGACTACTCTACGTCCCCCGTCTACGTCGTCGTCGTCCCGGGGTCTTACGTGACTATTTGTTTTTTGTCTTATAAAGAGATACAATAGACAGTTATGAAAACAATGCTCCTTTGTTTTAAGCGCACAAGATGATTTTAAAGATATAACAAAGAATTAGCGATAGGCTTCCGCGTAAAAATCTTATATATTTTTACCTTACTACACAACATGCTATCTCCAGCCTATAGCCGTTCAACGGTTGGCCAGACCTTAGTTTCTTTATGCCGGCTGTACAGTCGCCATCATATATATCGGAGCGGCCGAGGTGCTCGCAAATATCTGAACACGCACTCTAACGCCTTGACAATAGACGGGAGTTCAGATATTTGTGAGCGCCTCGGCCGCTCCGATATATAAAAAAAAAGGTTTACATGACAATAGGCTAGACGACAAATTTTTATTAATGGTATCAATCGATCAGGTTTATTTTTAGGATCAAATGTCTATATAGGACCCATTGCATTAAAGTAATACAAAAGTCAGAAATGATAGTCAAAGCCAGACAGTCGTACTTCACTCGCGAAACACTTCTAACAAAACGATAAGTGAACGTGACGTCAACTGCACTGAGAACCCATTTTGAATGTATGGACAAAATAAGAAAATTGCGTTTTTGTCGGTGAAATATTGCGTTTATGTATATAGTTGCCGTGCAATATTTTTTTGGATAAAATGTAAGGAATCGAATGGTACCCTTTCTTTTTCCTTTTTGGCAGTTGAAAAATTACTTAAATTTTGAAACTTTCAATTCGGTCCTGTATTTTTGTATTATTTCCATATATTATCTTAATATCTACATTATTGTGATAAATTACTCATTTGCTATCTATGTTACTAGATTTTGTTATAAAATTCAACATGTGTCATCATCCCTATTTCTTTCTTTCCAGGTGTCCTTCTCCGAGAAGCCTCCAAAAGTGCACGTTATGAGGGTGTGGTCGTTCGCGGCGAGGCAGGCACGCCGCGGGAACTGGGAGCAGGACGCCATGGACCGGGACAGATTCAAGCGGAAGTGAGTAAGATGTGCCGTGCAGTAGCGTAACTAGGGGGGGGGGGGGCAGAGGGGGCAAGTGCCCCGGGCGCCATCCAAGGGGGGGGGGGGGCGCCAAAATGGGCAAAAGGCGGCAGCAGGGAAACTTGTCAGTCGTCAGGGGTCGCAAATTTGGTGACTGCCCCGGGCGCCATATCCTCTAGCTACGCCCCTGGTGCCGTGACACAGACGGGGGTTGAAAGCGCCGCTTGGATTGACCACGATCTCGGTAGTTTCCTGGTTAACAATTCTGTGTCAAAAACTTCAGAAAAAATTGAAGTGGTTCTTCCAAACCCCGTCTTTTTCATGGCACTTCGTACTTTATGATTAATACGTGTCTTGCACGAATAATCTACAGTGTTGTTTAGAATAAGAATAAGAAAACATTTATTGCCACTCAACAAAACAGAAATTACAGGAATATATTTACAAATAACATAAAAAATTGGCATGCGCGACAAAAGGAGCGGGCTCAGCATATGCTGCGCCAGCCACTTCACCAGAAATTGACCGCACAGCGCTGATTTTCAGTCCGTCCCCTTACTGAACCACATTGATATGTGCGCGGGATATTATTTTTACAGATATATATATATTAGGTTAAATTTAGAATAATTAGTTTAAACGAAAAATTACAAAGTTAAACTCTAACAAAGTTTGAGATTTTTTCTCTTATCGGTACATGCTAACTGCTACTAAGGTTTCAAACAAAGGTTCCTTTAAGGTTCCATACATATTGAGTCATTTTTTCACCTTGAGGCAAAAGTCGATTACTTCTCCGAAACCATTTTTCGCTGACCATACGTGAGGATCAAATCGGACCTAATGATCTCATTGGCTTTCGTTTGATCCATATTAAACGCGTCACCTTGTGTAAATTGGTTCAGAAAATATTCAATTTTATAAGTAGGTACTATTTTTATTGTTATTTTGAGCCTATTGTGTCAATTTGTGTCTCACTGCTGGGCAGACCCTCTTCTTCCATTCGTCCCAGTTTTGAGCTACATTTGGCCAGTCTCAAAAAGGAGTCCAAGTTATTCCGCCATCGCCGACGAGGTCTGCCGGATCCCCGGTTTGACTCGTGGTGCACCCACTCTGTGGTTATCTTGGCCCACAAGTCATTCGGCATACGGCAGACATGACCAGCCCAGTCCCACTTTAACTTTGCAGCTTTTCGAGCTACATCTTCTATTTCAGTTTTTTTAATGGAGCGTGGTGTTCCGGATGCGATCCCTTAGTTTATTACTCATTACTATTATCAAAGATAGATATAACTCCGTAATAGATGGATACAGTCTAAGGAAAAAACGTGCCTCGAAAATCATGAAAATTTGATTCTCGATCAGAGGGCGCTACTAGCTTTGGCCTACTGTCGTATAGATAGCGTTGACGGTTTCGTTTGTTATTTAACAATTTTTACGCATATCAGTGAAAGAACATGGGTCAATATCATAAAAATAATTAATGCAAATAAAAAAAATCATTTATCCATATTTAAATACATTTTATCGTATTTTTATAAATCTTCATTTTTCGAATTTAAACTGTTGTCAGACATACTAACATTAAAACATTTTACGGTTTAGACTCACTTGTTTTAGTCACTCGCGCGACATGTTTCGGAGAGCCTAGGTCTCCTTTCTCAAGCACTAATAGTGTGAGCAGCGTTCACGACGACCGTGTATTGCGTACTGCCGCTGCCGCAAACATGTCGCGCGAGTGACTAAAACAAGTGAGTCTAAACCGTAAAATGATTTAATCTTCATTTTTAGTTTTAAAGTGTGTCGATAGATGTGGCAGTGAATTTACTGTGGTTACAAAATTTACTATGACAGTACCGCTCTAGTATAAGTTACTCTATGCTATTATACTATTTGTAACTGACCAATAACTTTTTTTTTCTCCAGGATCGCAGACGTAGACATGGCAGTATCATGGGTGTTGAAGCCCCAACACCGGCGTCGAATCATGTTCCAGCGTTTCATGCCCTGGTGGAACAAGCAGAGGCGACTGGAGATAGAAGAGAGGAAGCGGAAGCAAGAAGAAGATCGGATAGCAGAAGAGAAGAAAATAGAAGATGAAAAGAGGATAGAAGTAGAGAGGATAGAAGAAGAAAGGTTAAAAGCTGAGAAGGAAGGTAAGGAAGATGTTAGTAGAGATGTAAATGAAGTAAATACAGAACTTACAGAAAGTGGAAATAGCGTTGAAGTAAAAGATGGGGTTGATAATGATTTAAATAACATTAATGGAGTTTATGAAAATGGCTTAATTAATGAGAAAGTAGAAAACGCAGATCTTGATGTTGATAACGACAAAAATAATGAGGATAAATGTAAATTACAATTAAAAACACTGGAAAATAAAGTTGTAAATGATACAATAGATCCTAATGTTGATGACAAAGATGGTAAATCTAAATTAGATTTAAAAACACATAATGAAAAAGTAAATGATGTGAAGATAGATTTAAATGTAGATAAAATAGCGAAGGCGTTGGCGAAGTGCGATTTTTATGACAAATCGAAATCGAGTAAGGCGAATTCTGTTTTAGCGTCCAAAGTTGTTGTAGATACATGACATTCTGTCAGTATGTTGCTGTAACTGTCAAATACATTAAAAAAATCTACAAAAATATTTAAGGTTGATGAATTTAAGAACTGTATTTATTTAGACGGTTTTTTTGGGAATGCTTTCTAAACATAAAAAACTGTTTAGATAAATAATAAGAGGCAATAAAAAATTATTCGAAAATATTAAGAGGCAAGAGAAATCTAAAAAACAAAAAACCAGAGTTCAAGTCGGACTTGCCCACCGAGGGTTCCGTACTTGTATTTGTTGTTATAGCGGCAACCGAAATACATCATCTGTGAAAATTTCAACTGTCTAGCTATCACGGTTCAAGAGATATATCCTATAGTGACAGACGGACAGTGGAGTCTTAGTAATAGGGTCCCGTTTTTACCCTTCTCTTTAGCAAGCATTACATTTTGATTTACGTGAAATAGTCTCAAGAACTTACCTTACCCTCTGTACATTATTTGTAAAAAAGTTAAATAGTATTTAGATCGCATATAGCAACGTTGCGCTCTTTGCGAAGTTTTGATTCTTCCAAAATTTAAGGAATTACAGATTGAGTCGCGGAAAGTTTCCAAAAAGTTGGAAAGTTGCCGGAAATTTCATGAAACTGACAGGAAATTAAGAAAATTGTCTATTTTGGGAACTTATAAATTTGAAACTTTGTCATACATACACATACATATAATCACGCCTATTTCCCGGAGGGGTAGGCAGAGACCACGGATTTCCACTTGCTGCGATCCTGACATACCTCTTTCGCTTCCTTCACTTTCATAACATTCCTCATACACGCTCGCCGGTTTAGGGTGCTCTTGACTTGGCCTTTCTTCAGGATTTCCCCGATCTGATCAGAGAAAGTCCGCCGAGGTCTGCCCCTTCCAACTCCCGTTTCTACCTCTCCCTTATACACTCTCTTTGTTAGCCTTCTTTCACTCATTCTTTCCACGTGTCCAAACCATCTCAACATACCTTTCTCAATTTTTGTCACTACATCTTCGTTCAGTCCACACTTTTCCCTTATCACACTGTTCCTAATTCTATCTTGTAATCTCACACCACACACACTTCTCAACGCTCTCATTTCCACTGCATTCACTTTGTCATACTGTGAAAATTTCCCAATTTTGGAAACATTCGAGGGCACATCAGTTTAAAAGCACCGTGTTACCAAAATGTACCTTTGACTTCTTTAAGTAACACCATTTGAAGAAAAAAAACACGAAATACTTCAAAAATCCACACTTTTTCCATATCAACTAATTTAACAAATAATATTGTCTTCGGTTACCGCGATAGTTACTCATGAAATAAAACTATGAAAACGGATTATACTGTGTGACTGAGTCACCCGTTGACCACGAACGCTGTAAAGAGTTCGAAACGTCGGGATGTATTATAAATTCAATATACGCGATATAATCCGTTTTCATAGTTTTATGTCACCCGTTGACCACGAACGCTGTAAAGAGTTCGAAACGTCGGGATGTATTATAAATTCAATATACGCGATATAATCCGTTTTCATAGTTTTATGTCACCCGTTGACCACGAACGCTGTAAAGAGTTCGAAACGTCGGGATGTATTATAAATTCAATATACGCGATATAATCCGTTTTCATAGTTTTATTTCATAATTTAACAAATATTAAGATAAATAATATGTATGTTCATTATCACTTATTTCACACATTTGCATTTTAATTTTCTTTTACACTACAATCTTATATTTTATTGAAATAAAAAACATAAAAAATATTTGATTCATTTATCTCTATAAGAGGATGTGAAGAGTGCCTAAAAATATAATTTTATTTGACTAAAAACATCAGTTCAAGCATTAATTAGGTTTAAAAACAATGGAATGAATAAAAACACGAAACGTCGAGGTAGCAACATGTTTTTATGTGATTGAAACTTTAAATTATAAGTTTTAAATAATCACCGTATTTGTTAAGGAGCCCACTTATTACCAGTCCCCCGGACGATATCGGCCTGTCAGTTGTTTGGAACTGTCAAATTGTTCGGCGGACTGATAATCAGTGGGCCCCTTAAAGTATGTAAACTTTAAAGAAATTAAAGCTGTATCATAGATCATAGATATAAAGATGTATATAAAATAATATATGTATATTCCTGTAGTGTATATAAATTGTAGGTAACAAAACTTGCCTTACGCTATGAAATAAAAAAAAACTTTATTTTCATACAAAAATTGTATGTTCAGATTCTTTGGTAAAGTAAGTTCTTTTTTGTAACTGAAGTGGCGCTGTATGTAGAAGGTTTACAATAAATGTCTTTCTTTCTTTCTAAAAATGTTTTACTTTATACTGGAATTAAGTACAGATCCCTTTAAGGGATTTCTTCAGGTCTTTAGAATAATTTTAAAATATCTAAACAAATTTTTTCATACAAACGTTTATATAGTTACCACTGAAAATTGTATGTAAGTTCCTTTTTCTTTTGATATTATTCGTTATATTATATATGTGTTGTAAACATTGAAATATTGTGATTTTCTGTAAACATACTTTGTTAATCATTAATTTAGGATAAAATAGTGAAATTTTAAAGCTATACATACAAACACACATTTTATCCTTAAGTGTATAAAAGTTAGTTATAATGGAATTATATTTTGTTATCTATGGTTTATTAAATATTATTTAGAATTAGAACAGTGCATTTGTGACAAAATTTGCTTGTGTAATTCGAAAATATTCCATCAGTATATAAAATACAGCCTACTATTAGGGTAAATCGTCTATAACTGGCCTGCTTGCAATAACCGGACATCTAATACTTAGAAGGATTCTGTTTAATATTCACACAATCCAAGTAAACTAAGTAATGTTATTTAGTTTACTGGAATTAGCTCCATGCATGAATTTATTTTTATTTTTGGATTCATAATTTATATCGTTGGAACACCGGAAATGATAAAAATACTTTTGTAAACCTTAACATTATTTTATTAAAAAATATTTAAAATGTTGAATATTTTTGAGCGGTTGAAACGCTCATAATTTTTGGCGCGAATTCTACAGAGCGTGATGACGTCACACGTTGGGCGGCCCAAATGACGTTTGCTACTAATGACACTAATCTGTCGAACGCGTGACGTCACGTGGCGTTTCGAGCGTTTCGCTCACTAGCTTTTCGCGGGCAAATTTTTGTACTTTTTATTTATAATTTTAAGTAATTAAATGGTAATTTAAAAACGGAAATGCATTTGTAACATGATATAACGGTAACAAACATCCGAATAAAACATATTTCGTTCAAATATAAACTTCATGCATGAGGCTAATTGTGTGAATAAACGTAATTCTCATTTTAACTATTTTAGTATAAGGCATAGATATTGTATATACAAGTAGTTATAGACGCGCCACCGAGCGACCGGGGGTAAGAGAAAGAATATTCCTCAATATTCATATAAAATTTGGGCATCATAGAAATTTTTCACTTTCACTCTTATAAATTTCGCCATCGCCTCCTACCTATGATGCCACCCGGTCGGTGATAAGGACAAAGCATGGCATTATTTTCACTTTCCTCTTATAGGAATCACAATAAGACTATCTTTCTCTATCAAAGAGTGTCAGGCCCTTGGTATAAGGTGTCCAGTTATTGGAAGGTGGCCAGTGTTGTTTGTTGGGTTGGTATCATCACGTTTATGAGTTAAAATATCAGTTTTTAAATATACTCTGGCATACCCACGTCAATAGAATTAGGCGACAAATTCAAAAATGTAAGCGCTAAGAGTGGACTTCCCATAGAAAATTTGAATTTCGCGCCTTTGAAAAAGTGGGTGTCTGAGTGTACACTTTTGTTTTAACCTTTTCGACGCCGTGTCAAACACAAAAGCTGTCACTCGGACGCCACGTCACCGAAGTGTCAAAACTGAAATTAAACTTTATGCACATGCACGTAGGTCTATGTTGCTCTGTGGTCTGTGACGCATTAATCCGTCTTTGGCGTTGGACCTGCGGTGCCGATATATCCGTCATTGGCGTCCAGAAGGTTAAATCTTGTAAAATGTTCAAGGGCTACCATACATCTAAATTCTGATCTAATTGTCTATGGTTCATAACTTCGGATCTGAAAGTTCAGCCACGGAAATCGGAGGGCCTACCGCGAAACACGAAAACGAAATCGTTATCTGCCTCTTTATCACTCTTGCATATTCGAGCGATAGAGAGATGGAAATGTCAGTTTTTGAAACAAGACTATTTTATCTGGTAGATTTCTGCAAACAGATTTGAACATGGAGATTTTACTTGCCTCTACTATGGTGGCCCTTAAACTTTGGTAAAAAAATGTGATTGCATTACGTGTTTGGCATTAATGTAAGGTAAAGGTTCAGTTTTTAAATACACTGTAATGAAAGCAAAAGCCTTGTTTTATTTTTATCTAATTTATCCCTACTTTGCTAAATTTTATCCATATTGCTCAGCAATGTTTTGTTTTGTTGCCTTATTTTCAAGACATATCCAAAATACACGCTTTCACATTTTGATATGTTCACCTAACTAGTCCAAACAAAGCTACGAAGTCAAAAATTGTGTTCCAAGCATTTCCCACTATAACTTTTTTTGGCCATTCATTTCCTGGCCTAATCACGCAAAATTATCGTCCGTAAACCAACTTTACAACCATATTTTTTTAATGGTAGCCGGAAGTAAAATCCATCGATAATAATGTTATTGTATTGTACCATATTGTACAAAATCATGCAAACCAGTGGTCAGATTAGCGCCATCTATTGTCGAGTGGAACAAATAAAGCTTGTACTATTGCACGAAAGATGGCTTAACTAAAGAAAACCAAATTGTCATCTGTGGTAGAAACATTATGAAACTGAATTATTGTATAGGTATAAGCAGGCACGCCAACCTAACAAAAAAAATCGTCCATAGACACTATAGAGCTTATTAGTGAAAACTGTGCTGTCACAATGACATTTGTCAATGGTTTCATGTTTTGGTGCACGCGGATCATAGGCGGAAGTGAACAATTCGAGCAATTTCCTTTTCCTATTCGTACATTTTTGAAATCTTAAAAAATATCACAACTTTACCAAAGTTTGGTAGATTAGATAGATAATTACTGTGATCGTGTGAGTAATACTCATGGAGGTGACAGATTTGAACGATCTTTTAAATGTACGCACTATTAAAATGGAGAGTGTTGAAAATACATTTGAGGAAGCTTCGGGCAGTGTAGATACTTCGGATCCTCTTTCCGTGATACCGCAATATGTTACTGAATCCGATTTAGGTAAGTAATTGTGTATTATAAGTGCATTTTTAATCCTACAGTAGTATCTTTACTTGAAGGTCAATTTTTTACATCGCTTTTTGTCTTGTTTATTTTTTGTTCAAGTAGGTAGGTATACTGTTGTTGTTATTGGATAAGTAGGTAAAAAATAGCAGATATTTACCGGATGCGGATATTTATTGGTATAGGAGCTAAAATCGCTTTAACCATGTTGAATTTGTGAGTTTAGTTCATATTATAAACATTCTTGTAATGTTCACAAAATAAATAAACATTATAACAATTAATTAATGTAAATAAATAAATATTCACTCACTATAGCCATAGGACGGGAAATCCTTGAAAGGAAGTGGCGTTGGATCGGATACATACTCCGTAGGCCGGACAGCCATTTGGCCAAGCAGGGTCTCCGCTGGAATTCGGCTGGCAGTAGATGGTTGGGGAGGCCGTGTACTACATGGAGGCGATCAGTTGAGAAAGAGGTTGGAAGTAGCCGCTCAAGATCGTGACAAATGGAGGATTCTTCTGCGAGCCCTATGTCCCTAATGAGGGATAACAGGAATACATCATCATCATAGCTATAAGTAAACTTCTAGAGGCGTTTGAGATGTGGGTGTACAGGAGAATACTGAAAATCTCACGGACGGATAAATAAATAAATAAATATTATAGGACATTCTTACACAGATTGACTAAGTCCCACGGTAAGCCCAAGGAGGCTTGTGTTATGGGTACTCAGACAACGATATACATAATATATAAATACTTAAATACATAGAAAACACCCATGACTCAGGAACAAATATCTGTGCTCATCACACAAATAAATGCCCTTACCGGGATTCGAACCCAGGACCATCGGCTTCACAGGCAGGGTCACTATCCACTAGGCCAGACCGGTCGTCGAAACGAACAGACGGATATAGTAACCAATGACAGCATGCTGCAGAGAGAAAGAGAAGAGACATTTTAGACACTAAAGATTCGGAAACTGCAGTACTTTGATCATGTTTTGCGAAATGACAAATACCTCCAGCTGATATTACAGGGGAAAATCCAAGGCAACCGAAAATGTGGAAGAAGACGTACCTCGTGGCTCAAAAACCTCAGGTGCTGGTTCAAGATGAGCACTAGATCACTGTTAGGATACATACATAGGATAGTTTTTATCAATTATCATCATCCCACACAGGCAGTCGCAGGCAGCAGCTAAGAATTTGTAAATGGGGCATTTTCTATGAAAAGGGACCTTATTGTCGATGGCGCTTACGCCGCACAACGTCGCGCGGCATTGTATTTATATCGGAGCATCGTTAATAATGGCGTAAGCGCCATCGACAATAAGGTCCCTATTTATAGAAAATACCACAAATGATATTAAACTGTTAGTAATTTCACAGGAAATATGCATATGCGTGAAAATTATTTTCGTTGTCCTGTTTTTTGTACCCAAAAAATGTGACAGTGGGGCTTTTTCTATGGGGTGATTTTTTTTTTTTTCTCATGTTAATTATAATATTATAATCTACAGCTAGAAAGACATGCAATAACGCTCGACTATTTTATTTATTTAATTAGAATAGAATAGAATAGAATAGAATTGAAATCATTTACACATCAATACAACACATATATAGCAAATACAAGACAAAGATAAACGAAACAGTAGAAATAGAGATGTGAAGCCGAAATGGTCTCCACTCAGCAATGCAGCTGGCACGACTAGCGTGGTCAACGGCGCTGGTTTTCTGTGGAGCCAGCGGAGTGTGCGGGACAGCATAGTGCGGGACGGGACACGTTGTGGACGACGTGACATAATAACATAGAGTACTACTAATATAAATATATACATATTAATGACAAAAAATTCAAGTGTGACAGTGGCCAGAAACAAGACAACCAAATAATTTTGACCAAAATATTAATTTTAAATCCATTTATTTTAATACTTATATTTCAGGTCTGATGCCGACGGGAGTGGAGATCCTGCAAGCTCCGCTGGCCGTGTTCGAGGATGCCCCGGAGGATGAGGACACCATGCAGAGCACCGATTCTAGCGGTATATGCTGCTTACTTACAATAGTAATAGGTCAGACGACCGGTCTAGCCTAGTGGGTAGTGACCCTGCCTGTGAAGCCGATGGTCCTGGGTTCGAATCCCGGTAAGGGCATTTATTTGTGTGATGAGCACAGATATTTGTGCCTGAGTCATGAATGTTTTCTATGTATGTATTTAAGTATTTGTATATTATATATATCGTTGTCTGAGTACCCACAATACAAGCCTTCTTGAGCTTACCGTGGGACTTAGTCAATTTGTGTAAGAATTTACCTATAATATTTCTTTATTATATTATACACGATTAATACTTACTTCTAGGACTCCTTTTTAGGGTTCCGTACCCAAAGGGTAAAAACGGGACCCTATTACTAAGACTCCGCTGTCCGTCTGTCCGTCTGTCTGTCTGTCACCAGGCTGTATCTCATGAACCGTGATAGCTAGACAGTTGAAATTTTCACAGATGATGTATTTCTGTTACCGCTATAACAACAAATACTAAAAACAGAATAATATAAATATTTAAATGGGGCTCCCATACAACAAACGTGATTTTTTGCCGTTTTGCTTCGTGCGCGAGTCCGACTCGCACTTGGCCGGTTTTTTGTTTGTTTGTCTGTTGATTTATTTTTATTTTTATGATTTTATTGTTAATTATGTGCATGATTAGTGTTAATGTAACATGTTATTACTGTTTTTGCATGGCTTATGGCGATATTTACAAATAACGACGAATACGAATCTGTTTCTTTCAGAAGAGGTAATAGTGCAGTTAATGGACATCCGGACCCGCCTGTCCAAATTAAGAAGTATGTTGGAACGAAGACTGGGCGTCGATCTGTCAGAATACACGTTCTGGCTGCAGGATGCTAAAATGGTCAGTAAAACCAAAGAGAATAGATTTGATTTTAATAGAGAGGTAAAGTCTACTATTTTGTAAATAGTAGGTGGTGATTATCGTTTTAATTTTTCTAGTATTAATCCTGCACCTAACAACCATTTAGAGAGTAGAGAATGCCTTGAGGCATTAAGTCCGCCTTTTGTACTTTTTTTGTATTTTGTGCAATAAAGTTTAATTAAATAAGTATTAGTCAATTCTACCAGCCAACATAAGGATCTCAAAGTTTGCATTAAATGTGGTATTTTCTATAAAAAGGGACCTCATTGTTGATGGCGCTTACGCCATTATTAACGATGCTGCGATATAAATACAATGCCGCGCGATGCTGTGCGGCGTAAGCGCCATCGACAATAAGGTTTCATAGAAAATGCCCCAAATTACTCTTGTGGATAAAATGCAACTTTCTCTTAAATTTTTTGATATATCAAGAGAGCCTAATTTACTAGCTGGTGTGGTGAAAATACTATTTTCTCAAACATGCTATGTAATATTGATATTACGTTCTTTATATTAGGCTGGGAAGTATCACGTTTCAGGCGCGGCTAGACGAGAGGTCTGTAATGAAATTTCATACAAAGTTGCAGGCCTAGGCCGGGAAGTGGCTTTTTTACATTTCTATTTCACATATAATTGTGGCACAGCATCATGGCATTCAGTCATTAAAAAAAAAAAACTATAAGCAATATTTGCTTTTTGGTTCGTTTATGACATTCTGCCAATATGCCTATTAGAAAAAAACTTTTTTTTTTTACCTGACTTGGGCTCTATGGCATTAGAGCGGTAGGACTGTGTGGGGGGATGGTAGCCGGGTTTGAGAAAAGCACTATACATACATCGGCGTGAAAACGGGTTGTCGGCCTCATAACTATCCGGCCTCACTACGTTCGGCCGTATATTCTATTCGGCCAGCAACCCCTTACTTCCCGGCCTCTGTAGTAATGTACTATATTATTATTTTTACATTTTTTTCAGTTGGAAAACCACAAAACCCTGGTTGAGCAATGCATCAGAGGCGAAGGCGTCGTCCAGGTCAACATACAAGTGCGAGCGGCGGAGAGAAAGATCAACATACTAGACGTTTTGAAACCGGATGAGGAACTGGTAGCATTACCCACACCTAGTAAGTAAAAATAGAAAATACGCTGACCACATACCCGAGTGCTCCTGAGGAGTTCTGTTACCCGCAACAAAGATAGATATAACTCCGTAATAGTCTAAGGAAAAAACGTGCCTCGAAAATCAAGAAAATATGATTCTCGTTCAGAGGGCGCTACTAGTTTTGGCCTACAGTCGTATAGGTGGCGTTGACGGTTTCGTTTGTTATTTAACAATTTTAACGCATATCAGTGAAAGAACATGGGTCAAAATCATAAAAATAATTAATGCAAATAAAAAAAAAACATTTATCTATATTTAAATACATTTTATCGTATTTTTATAAATCTTCATTTTTAGTTTTAAAGTATGTCGACAGATGGCAGTGAATTTACTGGGGTTACAAAATTTACTATGACAGTACCGCTCTAGTATAAGTTACTCTATGCCCGCAAGGAGGGTGGGTGGGACCTTCACCGGCCGGCCAGAGTGGAGTCGTTAGAGTTACATACATACATACCTATAATCACGCCTATTTCCCGGAGGGGTAGGCAGAGACCACGTATTTCCACTTTCTACGATCCTGACATACCTCTTTCGCTTCCTTCACTTTCATAACATTCCTCATACACGCTCGCCGGTTTAGGGTGCTCTTGACCTGGCCTTTCTTCAGGATTTCCCCGATCTGATCAGAGAAAGTCCGCCGAGGTCTGCCCCTTCCAACTCCCGTTTCTACCTCTCCCTTATACACTCTCTTTGTTAGCCTTCTTTCATTCAGTCTTTCCACGTGTCCAAACCATCTCAACATACCTTTCTCAATTTTTGTCACTACATCTTCGCTCAGTCCACACTCGTCACACAGTCGTTAGAGTTATATGCTGAAAATATGCATAAGACGCGAGTTGGCACAGTATGGCTGTAACAGCTGTACGAAACTATTTCTGTTTAGTCCAATGGTTGACTGGTAGAGAATTAAGGTGTTAATTCCGCCATTTGTACTCTTTTTAGGTTTCCCAAAGGGTAAAAACGGGACCCTATTACTAAAACTCCGCTGTCTGTCCGTCTGTCACCAGGCTGTATCTCATGAACCGTGGTAGCTAGACAGTTAAAATTTTCACAGATGATGTATTTCTGTTGCCGCTATAACAACAAATAATAAAAACAGAATGAAATAAATATTTAAGTGCGGCTCCCATACAACAAACGTGATTTTTTTTGCCGTTTTTAGGTTTCCGTACGCAAAGGGTAAAAACGGGACCCTATTACTAAGACTCCGCTGTCCGTCTGTCCGTCCGTCTGTCCGTCTGTCTGTCACCAGGCTGTATCTCATGAACCGTGATAGCTAGATAGTTGAAATTTTCACAGATGATGTATTTCTGTTGCCGCTATAACAACAAATACTAAAAACAGAATAATATAAATCTTTAAATGGGGCTCCCATACAACAAACGTGATTTTTTTGCTGTTTTTTTCCGTAATGGTACGGAACCCTTCGTGCGCGAGCCCGACTCGCACTTAGCCGGTTTTTTTTTGTTAATTTGTGCAATAAAGTTTAAATAAATAAACAATAATGTTACCCCATTGTATAGCAAATAACTATTTTCAGCGCAAGAAGTAGAAGATACGATAGAGGAAACGGATATAGAGCCAGAACCGACGCCGCACGCCGCCGCCGTCAAGTGGGTGGTGGACGCCGGCTTTAAACAGCACCACAGCCGCGCCAGCATACCCGACGACCCTGCAGATTGGTATGTTATATCTGAACTGAAATGACCATTGTACAACGGTTTAGACAACTATAATGACCATTATACAACGGTTTAGACAACTATAATAAACAACACCACAGCCGCGCCAGCATACCCGACGACCCTACAGATTGGTATGTGATATCTGAACTGAAATGACCATTGTACAACGGTTTAGACAACTATAATGACCATAATACAACGGTTTAGACAACTATAATAAACAACACCACAGCCGCGCCAGCATACCAGACGACCCTGCAGATTGGTATGTTATATCTGAACTGAAATGACCATTGTACAGTCGAGTTCATAAATATATATACATTTTTTCACCTTATTGCAATGGATTATGGTGAAGAAATGTAAACATATTTATGAACTCGACTGTACAACGGTTTAGACAACTATGATGACCATTATACAACGGTTTAGACAACTATAATAAACAGCACCACAGCCGCGCCAGCATACCCGACGACCCTGCAAATTGGTATGTTATATCTGAACTGAAATGACCATTGTACAACGGTTTAGACAACTATGATGACCATTATACAACGGTTTAGACAACTATAATAAACAGCACCACAGCCGCGCCAGCATACCCGACGACCCTGCAGATTGGTATGTTATATCTGAACTGAAATGACCATTGTACAACGGTTTAGACAACTATGATGACCATTATACAACGGTTTAGACAACTATAATAAACAACACCACAGCCGCGCCAGCATACCCGACGACCCTGCAGATTGGTATGTTATATATGAACTGTAATGACCATTATACATTGGTTTAGACAACTATAATAGTCATTTGTTAACAAATGGCATACTTTCATAATAATTTATACCATACTGTCTAAATTTAATAGGCAATAACAGTAAAACATAATGACTGAACTAAAATGTTCATTATACAACTGTTTAGACAACTATAATATACTTTGGTCCTTTTCGTATTCATACATATTAAATCATTTCAACCGATGTAAACCTTGACAGGTCCGTTCAACACGTCAAACTATGGATACAATGGGCGGTCCAACTATAATAGTCATTTGTTAACAAATGGCATACTTTCATAATAATTTATACCATACTGTCTAAATTTAATAGGCAATAACAGTAAAACATAATGACTGAACTAAAATGTTCATTATACAACTGTTTAGACAACTATAATATACTTTGGTCCTTTTCGTATTCATACATATTAAATCATTTCAACCGATGTAAACCTTGACAGGTCCGTTCAACACGTCAAACTATGGATACAATGGGCGGTCCGGCAGTTCAATCTGACAGGTGTCAAACTGTCAGACTGGCACATCAGTGGGTGGACGTTGTGTGCGCTCACTAATTTAGATTTCAAGTAAGTTTACAGCCATTTTCATCGCGTGATTCATGATTTCAGAAAAAACCGGCCAAGTGCGAGTCGGACTCGCGCACGAAGGGTTCCGTACCATTACGGAAAAAAACAGCAGAAAAATCACGTTTGTTAAATGGGAGCCCCATTTAAATATTTATATTATTCTGTTTTTAGTATTTGTTGTTATAGCGGCAACAGAAATACATCATCTGTGAAAATTTCAACTGTCTAGCTATCACGGTTCATGAGATACAGCCTGGTGACAGACAGACTGACGAACGGACAGACGGACAGCGGAGTCTTAGTAATAGGGTCCCGTTTTTACCCTTTGGGTACGGAACCCTAAAAATGGGAGACGCGCTGTTAATTTTTTATGACGATACGTCAGAAAATCGTGATTTGAAGTAAAACAAGTTTTTTTTTTATGTTTCAAGAAAACTACACCTAAGTTAATAAATGAGTTCAATCGGAATAACCTGTTTTCTATTTGGCCTGACATTTGCATCTGATATTTTAATAAATTTGTATTTAATTTTAGAGAAAAAGTACCATCGGACCCGGGCGACTTATTTTGGACACATTTTGAACTTTTGAGAAAATGCAAGTTCATTGGTAAGTTAATTTTTAAATTGCAATGTTTATAGTAAATTATTATAAAGCAGTGAAAAGATACCATTTTATGAACACTATTATTACTAACAAAATGATAATATTTACATGACTTTGGTTCACGAGGCCTACAGCCAAAGCCACTAGCTCTGTAAGCTGTAGGCCTAGTGAACCCCCGTGGCTCCGCCATTTTGAAAATTTTAAAAAATTGAATCAACGATAAAAACCATATAATTAACGAACCTGCTCACCAAATTTCACGAAAATCGGCTGAGAAATGCGACCTGTAGAGGTCACAATATCTATCTCTAGGTCTCTTATAAATCATTTTCAAGCACTAACTCGCAGCGCGTGGGTATCAAGACCACTATTCATGTGTTAGTGCTTGAAAATAGGGACTAGGCTCTTCAAAAGATGTCGCGTGACTAAAAATAAGTAAGTTAAATCGTAAAATTAGCTTAACCTGTCGTTTACAAACTGTCAAAAATAAAACCGGACAAGTGCGAGACGGACTCGCCCACCGAGGGTTCCGTACTTTTTAGTATTTGTTGTTGTAGCGGCAACAGAAATACATTATCTGTGTAAATTTCAACTGTCTAGCTATCACGGTTAATGAGATACAGGCTGGTGACAGACAGACGGACAGACGGGCAGACGGACAGCGGAGTCTTAGTAATAGGGTCCCGTTTTTACCCTTTGGGTACGGAACCCTAAAAAGCACCCCTCTGTCTACCGAGGCCGGAGACCGGAGACCGTACTCTATATGCCATATACCGTATTTTGATGCTGATAAAGCTGCTTTTCGACTGCGGTTATCGAGACTGGTAATCTCCGTACGTAACAAATACAAGGCTCAAAATACTGGACGGAGATCTCCGGCCGCGGTGGATAGAAGATGCGTTTTTTCTAAAAACTTTGACAAATGGATTTGGCTTCTTTTTCTGGCCTGTAATATCCACATTTGGTATACGACAGGTTAATATTTACAACATTACAACACTAAGAGAACATTTTGTGTTATTATGTTGAATAAAATGTGATATTTTCTATAAAAAGGGACCTTATTGTCGATGGCGCTTACGCCATTATAAACGATGCTCCGATATAAATACAATGCCGCGCGACGCTGTGCGGCGTAAGCGCCATCGACAATAAGGTCCCTTTTCATAGAAAATGCCCCAAATTGTTAAAAATGTTATATATGTTGTAGCGGTGGTTCAGAACCAAAACCAAACAAAACTGGACCCACTGGAAACGCCACAGTCAGCCATCAAAAAACGACCCAAAATGGTAAGCTCGCTCCACTTTTCGTTTATTGGCGTTATTTATACCGGGTGTTTATTTAATTAGGTGCCTACGGGCAGTACCGGCATTATTTTTCGAAATTAATATATATACACTACCGCTCAAAAGTATTTAGGCACCCGCAATTTTCACCATATACAAAAATTATTTTCAAAATCATACTGTTCGATCGCAGGCAAATGACTCTCTTACATGTTGGATTGAATTTTACTTTAAGTGAATATATTGAGCCTCAAATTGTTGCCAAAGACATCCTTTAAAATTTCGAGTTTACTTTATGCAACTATTTAAAAAACCCTTATGTACCAGTTAATACAAAATAAAATTATTTTGTACTGGAAAACGATTTATGGTTTTTTTTACGCTTGCCATTTGGTAAAGAGGCAATGTACACGAATATTCTGCACATCATTTTGAAGCTCAAAATGTCTGTTAAATTAAAAAAGTAAACCACAAAAAAACTGTAATAAATATTTATATTATTCTGTTTTTAGTATTTGTTGTTATAGCGGCAACAGAAATACATCATCTGTGAAAATTTCAACTGTCTAGCTATCACGGTTCATGAGATACAGCCTGGTGACAGACAGACGGACAGCGGAGTCTTAGTAATAGGGTCCCGTTTTTACCCTTTGGATACGGAACCCTAAAAAGTAAACTGCACAAAAAACTGTTACCCGACTGCGACTTAGCGGTATAATTCTGAAAGTCGATTTTGTATACAATTGTATGGAAAAAATTACGAGTGCCTAAATAGTCATGAGGGGTAGTGTAGGTTATATCTCTTCCGGGCTGTTCGGCTGTGGAATGCTTTACCAGTAGAATTAAGATTAGCTAAATCTCTCCCCATATTCAAAAATCAGCTAAAACTATACTTTCTATCTCTGCCTTAAGTTGCCATTTTATATATTGTATATATGCTTATATATATATATATATATATATATATATATATATATATATTGTATTGTATATTTATTTGTGTGTTAGGTTTCGTTTTAATACTTATATTATATGTATAAGTAGTAATTGTAGTATGTGTGTTTGTGTTTAATAGTCTCAATATTTAAGCTCTTTGCACTACCTGTTGACTTTTGTATGAGTTCTACATTTCCTGCTACCCAAAGGTTGTCTGGAAGAGATCGCTTTTTAGCGATAAGACCGCCTGTTGTTACCTGGTTCTATTTTTTCTTTAAATATTTCTTTGTAGTTTTACATGTATGTAAAATGTATAATTTTGGTGCAATAAAGAATATTTACTTACTTACTTACTTACTTATATTTTTCAATTTCAATATAGGTACTTCATTGATAAAATAAAATGTTACATATCAGGTTTACAATGCTTAATGCTAAGGATACTGAGCAACTTCTACTGAAAAATATGCTGTTTCGTTTTGCCCGGTCAGATGTTGGTAAATCTTTAATTAATTACTACTTCTACAGCAAGTGATCCACACATACACTGATGAGGAGGCCACATTCGCTCACACTCGGAATGGGAACAACGGACAAGTGCAGTTGTGGCAGTTTCTGCTGGAACTGCTGACGAGCGCTGAACACCTGGACGTGATACGGTGGCACGGTAACTATCTCACCCGGTCACTCACAACAACATGCTATGCGGTCACTCATAATCGGCCACTCACACTACAGTAGATTACAAACGCAGTGCCTGTATCGGTCACTCACTTGGTCTCGCTCATACAACATCATGTCTGTTACGCGGTCACTCACGTTACAGTCGGTCACTAACAAGTCACTAACTCGGTCACTCACTCGTAAACTGCAGTTACTAATTACAACGATTCAGTCACTCACTGGGTCATTTGCTCGCCATATCGGGACACGCCAGTCGCCATACTCACACCAGTCCCATCAGCAAGTGATCCACACATACACTGATGAGGAGGCCACATTCGCTCACACTCGGAATGGGAACAACGGACAAGTGCAGTTGTGGCAGTTTCTGCTGGAACTGCTGACGAGCGCTGAACACCTGGACGTGATACGGTGGCACGGTAACTATCTAACCCGGTCACTCACACAACAACAGTTATACATAAAGTTATTATTTTATCTACCTCTTCTAATGTCTATAATACTAATAATATCTACCTACCCTTACCATCATAACATTTTACCCTACATGAAGCTATAACCTATCTGTATCTTTATAGTAAGTATTTATATTATTTGTATTTTTATATTTATCTCAAATAGTTCTAAGCTACCCTCCGGCCCGGGGTGCCACAGAAAACCAGCGCTGTGGTATTTATTTATACCAGAGCATATGCTGAGTGGCGTCCTTTTGTAGCCACTATAGCGGCGCCAAAATTTGTGTTTATTCATTAACCCTTACCTTACTCCTTTTTCTATAACTACCATTGTACCTAGCTTTAAGTGTTTAGTGAGTAAGTTCTTTTTTGTAACTGAGGTGGCGCTGTTTGTAGAAGGTCTTTACAATAAATGTCTTTTCTTTCTTTCTTTCAACATGCTATGCGGTACTCACTGATAAATATAATCGGCCACACACTACAGTTGGTCACTAACGCAGTTCCTGTATCGGTCACTCACTACATGTCGGTCACTCACGTGGTCTCACTCGTACAACAGCGTGTCTTACGCGTACACTCACGTCACAGTCGGCCACTAACTAGGTCACTCACTCGTAAACTGCAGTTACTAATTACAACGATTCAGTCACTCACTGGGTCATTTGCTCGCCATATCGGGACACGCCAGTCGCCATACTCACACCAGTCCCATCAGCAAGTGATCCACACATACACTGATGAGGAGGCCACATTCGCTCACACTCGGAATGGGAACAACGGACAAGTGCAGTTGTGGCAGTTTCTGCTGGAACTGCTGACGAGCGCTGAACACCTGGACGTGATACGGTGGCACGGTAACTATCTAACCCGGTCACTCACACTACAGCATCCGTTATGTGGTCACTCACCGAGCAATACACTAGGCCATTCACACTACAGTAGCTCACTAACATAATTGCTGTCTCGGTCACTCACTCTACCATTCAGTCACTCGCTGGGTCTCATAGAACAGCGTGGCTGCTGCGTGGTCACTCACACCACAGTCGGTCACTAACAAAGTCCCTAACTCGGTCACCATCTCAACGTTACGAGCTTACGAGTATAAGGTGGGACGGTAAACTTTCACTCGGTCACTACACTAACGTGACATTCATTCAAGAACTCAACCACCTGATCACTAACATTTTGGTTGCTTAGTCGGTCACTCACGCGAACCATATGTCAACCGGTCACTCACTTCACATCAGTTCACAACAAGTGGCAAAGAGATAATTAACCAGTGCCCGAATGGGCCGAGTATCGAAATTTAATCACTAGCCATACACTACGTAGAGTTAACTTTTACTATATAACCAATGCCGAAATCGGCAAAAAAAAATTTGGCTGTCAAATAGAAATCAGCGGCATCACGTCATTCAGCCGGAATGTTTAAAACAGTCAAATTTTTTGTCGCGATTTCGGCATTAATTTCATAATAAAAGTGGTTCAGTATGACATATAAAGTCACTGCGCAGAGTATGGTTAGTGATTAAAATGTCACCCTGTATAAGGTATATTTTCTTTGTCCCGCAGGCACCGAGGGCGAGTTTAAGCTCCTCGAGCCCGAGCGAGTGGCTCGACTGTGGGGGGCGCGCAAACACAAACCGGCCATGAACTACGAGAAACTGTCCAGGGCTCTGAGATATTATTACGATGGTGATATGATCGCGAAAGTCGCGGGGAAAAGGTGAGTGTTATTTCACTCGGTCACTCACACACTGGCCTACGTAGCCCACGGTAAAATTGAAACTACGACATCACATTCGACTCACGCAGTTACGCACAAGATCACTTATTCGATGACCACGGTCACTAACACGCATTCATCGGGTCCCTGAAAATGCTCATGCTAGTTTGATCTTGTGATCAGCTAACCGGCCAGGATGCCTAGCAAAGATGCCAATTTGCGGTACAACAACGAAACGCTTTCTATCTCTATCGCACTAATAAGTTAGAGTGATAGAGATAACCCCTAGTAGGCCGAGCTTAGAGCTGGTCAAAGACGCCTAGTCTTACTAAGATGGCATATAGTCGAGAAATGAGGGCTACCGTTTTTGTGCTCACCAGCTGGCGCTACTGTAGATGTAGGTCCAGAAAAACAGATCTCAAAATTCTTCTATGCATATTTTTATAAAATCAATACGTTCTAATATACACAAAAGTACTTTAACGTCTAAATGTGCCATTTTTTTTAACATGTTTAATTTTGCATATATTTTAGTTTGCACTTTTTTTCAACCACTAACATTTATTGAGCTATATCTATTGTTTTAAAGATTTACCACAAATTATGAATAAGGAGTAAAAATTCCCGCTAAAAAAGCTTGAAACCCCCAAAACTTCTATGCATTTGACATTTTGAAAGACCTCCATCTACACTAGCGCCCCTAGCGGCGAAATTAAACGCGGTAGCCCTCATTGGGAC
Organism: Cydia strobilella; assembly: GCF_947568885.1. NCBI lineage: Eukaryota > Metazoa > Arthropoda > Insecta > Lepidoptera > Tortricidae > Cydia > Cydia strobilella. The sequence continues at coordinate 999,962 of NC_086067.1, forward strand.
GGGTACCGCCGCGCCGTGGCGAGGTGGCCTAGGGGTTCATGGCGTTAGCCGCGATAGCTAAAGACGCCGGTTCGAATCCGGCCTTCACCACTGGAGGGCTTCGTCACTTTTTCTTTGATATATGACATCTATTACAGTTTAATATATGTCAACAGGTTCGTGTACAAGTTCGTGTGCGATCTGCAGCAGCTGCTCGGGTACGGCGCGGGCGAGCTCGCGCAGCTCGTGCAGGAGGTCCACGACGACAGGCACGAGGCGTAGGCGGTCACTCACACACCTGCCGCTGACTCGGGTCACTCACGCAAAATTGTTCTCGTGCGGATTGGTCACTCGCACCAACTGATATTAACGGGTCACTTACGCCACCGGGTCACTCACTAATGGTCACTCACGCAACATTCACCGCAGCTCGTGCAGGGGGTCTACGATGACCAGCACAAAGCGTGGCTGTGAACGTTGTGTGAGTGACCCCACACAACGTTCACAGCCACTAGACGTAGGGGGTCACTGCACTGACGTCAACGGGTCACTCACAAGTCTTCTCTAGCGGGTTGGCCACTCGTGGGTCACTCACAACCTTCAAAGAGACATGATATTCACAGCACATTTCTCAGCACAACTTCGTCTATCGTACAAAATATTCATAAAATCGAATATTTAATTTAACCCTTAAATGCATGATTTTTTCTTTTTGCCTGAAATTAATATATGTCTTACATAATTGTTTACTGATTCTAGGAAAAATAAAAATATAAATTAAAACATCGATTTTCACTGCTTAACCAGTATTAGAATTTACATAGGGTAAATAATAATTTATGTAAATTTATACAATTATTGGTAAAAGATATAAAAAATCTTACTACCATTAGAAATTTATACTATTTGTAATATACCTATAATAAAGATTTTAAATATAAATAATTACAAACCCCGAAAAAACCGCTTAAATTACATATTAAAAATCATTAAATTTTCCCAATTTTCCGCCATTTCGTGTTAAAAGAAATGTAATTTTTTTAAACTTAAATACTGCGCAAATTTCAATAAAACGAAGGAAAGTGTATTAATTTACGATCAAAATAATTATACAGGACCAAATAGAGTTTACCTAATTATGCATAAAATTATATGTTTTTTGTTGTGTACATACATACATCACTATGCATTTAAGGGTTAATATTTGTTGAATTTTTAGTCGGTTCTATTCCCGGACGAGACAAGTTTATAAAAATCTTTGAATGCAGTATTGTTTCTTTAAAAAAATAAAAGAATGTTTCCTTTAAATTAAAGGCACTTTCCCTCCAGGGCCCATAATTTTTTTTTCACTGTATATACAATAACCGCCGTATGTTTGTGTATGTGTGTATGTAAATTGTGTATTTAGGGTCTGTTTGTACAAATACAGTTTATGCTTGTTTACTATACCTACATGTTTTATTTGAATACCTAAACCACAGAATAAGTAATAGTATTATCATACAGAACGGTCACGCACCGCCCCGCCCCGACTCGAATTACCTCGCCCCGCGACACCAGATTGACGGCCGTTTGCCGGCCGCTCAATACTATTTTTAAACAACTTACACTATGACGCATGACGCGTGTACAGACGTGCCGTTCACACATAGAAACGCAAGTGATTTTTAGGGTTCCGTACCCAAAGGGTAAAAACGGGACCCTATTACTAAGACTTCGCTGTCCGTCCGTCTGTCTGTCTGTCACCAGGCTGTATCTCATGAACCGTGATAGCTAGACAGTTGAAATTTTCACAGATGATGTATTTCTGTTGCCGCTATAACAACAAATACTAAAAACAGAATAATATAAATATTTAAATGGGGCTTTCATACAACAATCGTGCTTTTTTTGCTGTTTTTTTTTCGTAAGTGTACGGAACCCTTCGTGCGCGAGTCCGACTCGCACTTGGCCGGTTTTTGATGTATAGCGTGTCCGCCTTGTGCCTAAACCACAGCAGGCGTGGCTCACTCCGCGATTTCGTCGCGCCGCTACAAGTACACGCGGCCGCCCCCAATTCGGGTGTCTATTAGCCATAGTAATTGCCGCGCACCGCTACGGAACGGATGCCTGTTCGCGTTTGCGCCACCTAGCGGTCATGCATATAGTTTGGGAAACCATTTCCATCACCAGAAAAAGGCGACAAATTAAAAAAAAAATCACGCGAACGGTTGACCTGCAATGGGAAATTTGAATTTCGCGCCTTTTTCTACTGTCAAAGTCGGTTTGTCAGAGTCATGGAGACTATATAAAGGAGCCAAATCTCTATGTATGAAAAGTGTCGATCAAAAAACAGTAATTAGGCGGCGCCACCATACACCGAAATACTACCAAAAACAACCTACGTAATTTGGTCGGGTTATTTGTTGCCTTACATGTTATACTCATGTCCCAGAGCCTAACTAGCGCCACCGGAGAGATTAGGAACTATTATTTAAAGCTGAAAGCGGTCACTTTTGCAACAATTCTACCATAAGAGATTGGCATCCTTTCTTTACCATCCATAAGTCTTTTGGACCACCATCAACAGAGGCGCCAACTGGTGAGCAAAAAACGATAGCCCTCATTAAGAACTAAGTATAGGACATATTTTTCAGTAAGCTGTCTACACCCATATTTTTACACTTGACCTTTGGTATCTTGACTGTAGGAATTACACCCAAATTCAAATTTAGAACGTCGCAGATAAATTACATACATAAATGGGGCATTTTCTATGAAAAGGGACCTTATTGTCGATGGCGCTTACGCCGCACAGCGTCGGGCGGCATTGTATTTATATCGGAGCATCGTTAATAATGGCATAAGCGCCATCGACAATATGGTAGATGTATAAATAAATACTAATTACGCCTTGACCGGCGTATGTTTGTGTACCTATGTGCGACTGTGCGTGTGTAAATAACGTATTTAAGTTCTGTTTTTACAAATACGGTTTATGCTTGTTTACTATACACATAGAGTAACTTATACTAGAGCGGTACTGTCATAGTAAATTTTGTAACCACAGTAAATTCACTGCCATCTATCGACACACTTTAAAACTAAAAATGAAGATTTATAAAAATACGATTAAATGTATTTAAATATGGATAAATGTTTTTTTTTTATTTGCATTAATTATTTTTATGATTTTGACCCATGTTCTTTCACTGATATGCGTAAAAATTGTTAAATAACAAACGAAACCGTCAACGCCCTCTATACGACAGTAGGCCAAAGCTAGTAGCGCCCTCTGATCGAGAGTCAAATTTTCTTGATTTTTGAGGCACGTTTTTTCCTTAGACTGTATCCATCTATTACGGAGTTAATCTATCTTTGATAGTTTCCTTTTGGTTTGTTAAACCCGTGTGCAGATAAAAATGAGAGCCCTAAATAAACCTTCAAGCGCGGATATCTCAAAAACTACAAGATATCGAAAAACTTCGTAATAAACTTGTAGCAAATTAAATCACTTTTCATTTTGTATAAGTGGCCATGTCGCTCAGACGCATAGTTTCCGTTTATAATCAAAAAATGGAACCTTCAAACCCCCCCCCCCCTCTCCCCCCCCCAGCACCAGGGTTACGGTCGGGGACTTTTGATATGTTCACCTCCCAACTAGTCCAAACAAAGTTACGGAGTCAAAGATTGTGTTCCCTAGCAGTTCCCTCTATACCTTCTTATTGCTTGGCCTATTTCGCGCATTTATTGTACATGTAACTGTGTAATTGTTATACATGAATAAATGAATAATAATATAATAATAAGTACTTGATGGACATGCAAATGAGAAGTAGTACTGTCAGCAATAAAAATGTAATGCCACAGAAAACTGAATTTGTTTATTTTTGTCGATTAGCAAAATAATCTATTACTGTATATAGATAACAATTAATCAGCAAAATAATAACAATTTATATTCAATTAGGTCAACCATTAAGTACTATGACCCAAACTTAATGCAGAAACCTAAACAGATGATTGCATAAATTAAGTACACACACACACACGTTTTTCATGCATTTATAGTTATTATTATAAATAAGGAAGAGGCTGGAGGCTTTTGAGATGTGGTGCTGGCGTCGAATGGCAAAGATCAGTTGGACTGAAAAAAAAAAACAACGAAGAGGTTTTACGTATAGTAGGAGAAAAGAGGACTTTGTTAAGAACTATAGATAATAGAAGAGGAAAGATGCTTGGGCACCTGATACGACACGACGAATTTATCAAAAACATCATAGAAGGGAAAGTTGAAGCAAAGAGGAAGGAGGGAAGACCAAGGAGAGCGTACATGCATCAAATAAAGGAAAAACTCAACGTCGTGTCGTATCAGGCTGTTAAAGAGAAGGCAGAGGACCGCGAAACATGGAAATTGCTCCACCGACAAGATACTCTTAAGTAAATGATGATGATGATGATTATAAATTATTTAAGTTACATTATCATAAGTTAGTTATTTAAAATTTTTACTCTGATTTGTAATTAGATTCCATAAAACTAACCTCACTCAGATCCTTTTTCTTTCGTAATAATTAAAAATATGTAAAAAAGTAAACTCAAATTTCTCTTTTGCATATTCTAGCATTTAAAATAAATATAGATGTATCCTTTTAGATTTGTTTAGTTACTTAAAACATACGGAAAAAAGAAAAAGTGAGGTTATTTTTTTGGAATCTAATTACAAATCAGAGTATAGTGTAAGTTAAATGGTCATTTTTGTTGTTTTAGTTTTAGAAATTAATCTTTAGATTTTAAATTTTTATTTGTACAAATGATTTGCTTTAACCTAAGGAAGAGCGGTGCCTCCCGACACAGCCAATTTTTTGCTTACCGGGCGGCTCCATCACCTAAATCATGGCATTTTGTATTGTATTTTTGTATAAATTTATGATTGTATGGGACAAATCACTCCCCACCCTTTCTATGAAAATTATATATATCATTCAAATAATTTATTTCGGAAACATGTGGGTCCGTAGTTGTTAGTAACAAAAGTTTACTTACAGCTAGTATTAGTAGGTACCTTAAATTAATGTAGTGTGTATGAAGTGAAAGAAGAAGTGCCGGTTGCACCATCCGCACTTGACAGACTGATCAACGTCACTCGGCGCGCCGCGGCGGTTTACTATGAAACTTTCCATACAATAAAATTAAGCGCTCTTTAACGATGACAAACAGTTTGGTGTAACCGACCCTTAAAGTTCTTAAATAACTACGGAACGGCCAAAAAATATTCGTTCATTTAAATATGCACCATAAGTACTGCACAGAAGGTTCAAATATATTTAAATTAAGTAATACTCGCTGCTACGCGTTTTAATCGTGCATACGTGTTAAGATCGTGATTTTTACACATAAGTATACTGTATAACGCGTCAGTCAGACGCGTTTTACGTAAAAAAAAACTAAAAAAAATATATAAATTAAAACCAGTGAATTTTTAAGTGTGCTTAAAGTGTCAGTTGTGATATTTTTGAACGGGGTTTGAGTGTATTAAAAAGTAAGTTTTTTTAAATATTTTTTTTCTGTGAGCGAGCTTGGGACTTTCTAACTAAAGTAAATATGTTGTTTTAAAAAAAATCACGAATTTAGTATGGACGGTTTTGTGAAGCGTTTGTTTATTTTGTTAATTATTTTTTACAATCTTGTGTCAGAATATTTGATGCAAAAAGAAAAATTTATCGTACATAAAGTGGACTTAATGCCAAACGGCATTCTCTACCAGTCAACCTTAGGGCAAAGCAGAGAAAATTCTCGTGTTTTACTTTCGCCTAAAAATTGCAATTGTTTCATATACTTTTCGGGTTTTAAGGGGCCCACTGACTATCAGTCCGCCGGACGATATCGACCTGTCAGTTAGAACAAAAATTTGACAGTTCCGAACAACTGACAGGCCGATATCGTCCGGCGGACTGACAGTCAGTGGGCCCCTTTACAATAAACGTTATACGTTACAATATACCTGGGCTGTTTTTTTTTATATTTTACATTTGGATGGTTTGAAGAGCTCATCATCATCATCATAATACTCTTGTCAGTAGAGCGATTTCCATGTATGTCGGTCTTCTGCCTTCTTCTTGATAGCCTGATACGACACGACGTTGAGTTTTTTTGGACCTATGGTTCTAAAGTTAGAAAGAGGGGGGGGGGACCTATTTTTTTTTCTTTCGGAGCTATTATTTCCGAAAATACTCACTTTATCAAAAATTGGTTGTTGGAGACCCGTATTTGTTTCGAAAGACCTATTCAACGATACCCACAATTGGGTTAAAGCGAAAAAAAAATTCAATAGAAAGCGTTTTGTATGGGAGGTGCCCTAAAATTTTTGCACTTTTAAGGGTTCCGTACCCAAAGGGTAAAAACGGGACCCTATAACTAAGACTCCGCTGTCCGTCTGTCCGTCTTTCCGTCTGTCACCAGGCTGTGTCTCATGAACCGTGATAGCTAGACAGTTGAAATTTTCACAGATGATGTATTTCTGTTGCCGCTATAACAACAAATACTAAAAAGTACGGAACCCTCGGTGCGCGAGTCCGACTCGCACTTGGCCGGGTTTTACCGTTCTGTCGCCATGCATGATTTATGTATCCATGCCAAATTGCAGCTTTCTAGCACTAACGATCACGGAGCAAATCCGCGGACGGACAGACGGACATGGCGAAACTATAGGGGTTCCTCGGACTTCGGAACCCTAATAAAATTACGGCCAATTTACCTAAGAGCGTTCAAAAAAAGGAAACAAATAAGCCTAGTTAAATGGATTTAGCACTTATAAATACAAAATACAAATACTCTACACCTAATTACAGAAAACAATACAAAGAATACAATAGGTTAAACAACAGGCGGTCTTATCGCTAAAAAGTGATCTCTTCCAGACAACCTAAAGGTAGCGGAAATTAATAAATTTATGTCATGTCAGTTAGTGTTAATGTTGAAATTAAAAAATCTAGCACAGGAAAAACACAAAACAATATACCATACATATAAAAACAAAATAATATATATATATATATATAATAATTAATAATAATTAAGTAATAATGCTGTAATAATAACAATTAAACTCATCCATTTCCGAAATGTACATAAATCTTGACCTGTAATTTATATTACCAATAAAGTATGATGAGTATATATGGGGCTAGGTGGATTTGTATACAGATGTAGTGTATAATTGTTTTCCTTCGTATTCAGTTCGTGTGCGCCGAGCGCCATAAGATCAAAACCTTAACAAATTGTTGAATCAGAACCTGCCTCCAGAAGTAATCAGCCGTTTTAATCGTAAAAGTAATTTACAAGAAATCAATTACGCTATATCGTAGCGATATTTCCAGCTTAGTATTTTTTGTTAAATTTTTGGTTTAAATTGAAAATTTTACACACGCCTACTGCAGGCAGTTTCAATAATGGATAGTTGGTATGGTAAAAAAAGAAGGAAGAACACGGTCGTAGTAGGTAACACAAAAAGTAATATAAGCCACGAAATGGTCCCTACTCTAATGGTCCAATTTATTAATTTTCGTGTTTTTATTTATGTTTTAATTTTAATATTAGTTGCATGTTTGTTTGTTGTTGTGTTCATGTAGTTTTAAGTAATTTATAAATTCTGTATTTTATTTTTAATGTAGTGTGGAAATAAATATTTGTATAATTTATAAATTCAAACACAATGTAAAATTATAAACTGAAATAAATGTCATATACGAAGGAAAAAATGACCAAAGGCCTCCACAAATTAAAATATTTTCATAGAAAATAATTTAATTTGTTCTTAGAGTACAATGTAAAATTGTTTTATGAATAAATTAAATGAATGAATTAATGACTCAGCCACATACCTGAGCCAAGTAAAAGAGAATGCATCGTACGAGCATAGAGTAACTTATACTAGAGCGGTACTGTCATAGTAAATGTTGTAACCCCAGTAAATTCACTGCCATCTGTCGACACACTTTAAAACTAAAAATGAAGATTTATAAAAATACGATAGAATGTATTTAAATATAGATTAATGATTTTTTTTATTTGCATTAATTATTTTTATGATTTTGACCCATGTTCTTTCACTGATATGCGTTAAAATTGTTAAATAACAAACGAAACCGTCAACGCCATCTATACGACTGTAGGCCAAAACTAGTAGCGCCCTCTGAAAGAGAATCAAATTTTCTTGATTTTCGAGGCACGTTTTTTCCTTAGACTGTATCCATCTATTACGGAGTTATATCTATCTTTGGTACGAGCAAATCAAAAGACTGGCTCAGGAAAGAAAGGACTGGCAATTACTCCACCGACAAGAGCAAAGCTCTTAAGTGATGATGATGATGATGATGAATGACTCAGCATGGTGCAAACCTGACTGGGCTAGCGCTGATCTTTCGTCAGGGCCATGATCTTGTACAGCACAAGTAGCACAACACAATATATAAAACGAATAATAAAAGCCATGTCATGATTATAACGGCACAAACAAGATGCAAATTAAAAAATAGCGGATGAGACTATGCGTCAAAAATATGCATATAAGCTGTAGGTCAACCACTTATCTCAGGATTCTCAGGCGAATGGTACAGAAGTTGCGTTTTTTTAAAATTGGTATTAACTCTAAAACTAGGCGAATTACAGAAAAGTTTATAGGACATTTTAGTGTGTGTGATAAAACGAATAATAAAAGCCATGTCATGATTATAACGGCACAAACAAGATGCAAATTAAAAAAATAGCGGATGAGACTATGCGTCAAAAATATGCATATAAGCTGTAGGTCAACCACTTATCTCAGGATTCTCAGGCGAATGGTACAGAAGTTGCGCTCTGGTTTTTAAAAATAAAAAATAAAAATAACTCCATAATAACCAATCTATATTTATTATAATATGATATAAAGATATATTATAATAAATATAGCGTTATACATTCATATACATCCTAGCGTCGTTGATGTCTCGATCCAACTACGAAGGCCGCGACTGCTGTTCGCTACTAGTAGTGTGTGACGAACTAGAATTAATTAATTATTTTTATATATTAACTGTAATCAATACATGAACTTTTTTAATCATTTTTAAGAGAGATAGGAACGTAAATGCCTGAGACTAAATATTAGGGGAGACCGAGGTTTTGGAACAGAGGTGAGTTCAAACAATGTTAATTTTTCAAATACGCGCATTTTCAATTTGTGCCTTTTTATAAAAAAAAATACACCTCACAATCAGTTTTTTCGTCAATGTCACAGTACTGGAGAGATTCTAATAATATACCTAAATAATACTTTGTAAAAGGAGGATATAGTAGTAGGAATAGACGACTACCTACCTTACATATTTTATACACAATTATTTATTTTATTTATTAATTATATATTAATAATATAGACTAGAATAATAATTAGAATGTCAAAAATTTACCTTTTTTTTTCTTAATTTAAATTCATATAAATAATGATTTCATGTCAAAAGAGCAACAGATACAAGCATAACAAATGTCGATATATGTATTTTACTTAAAAGTTTTGACCCATGCACACAGAATGGAACTATCGGGTCTATCGGCGATGACCTTCAGCGATCCCGTTGTCGCTGCGTCGGATGCGATTTAGGATAGATGCGACCCGCTTTCGCCTGATCGCATAAAAGTCGTCGGTACGCGCCTCGGCAAACATTCCTGACGCGCTACAGAACCGTGGCAACCTCAACAGGATTCGGAAGGCATCATTATACTGGATACGAAGAGCATTATAGGCTTTCAGCGTGTAGCTGACCCATAGGCTACCCGTGTAAAATACTTGGCAGAACGCCTTAAAAAGGGTGATTTTAACTTGTTTTGAACAACGGGCAAACCTACGAGCCAACATATTGCTTCTGACCGCTAATGCTCTTCGTTCCCTCTCAAAATCGAGATCGTCTTTGAGGTCTTCTGTCAGATAGTGCCCGAGATATTTAAACTGTGACACCCTTCGTAGATTAGATATTAGAACGTATTGATTTTATAAAAATACGCATAGAACTTCTATGAGAAATGGGCCCCTGACCGTTTCTCGAACGGTATTAGACTAATATAATTTATTAGTCCACGAACTGTCAAATCGTATGGGTTACCATGGCAACACACTAATATTATTGAATAACGTGTCAAATGCTAGTTATTGATATTGTCGCATTACAAACTTGTAGACTTGGTATGTAAAAATAATAAAAAATGATAAAAAAAATTACCCCCATTAAAATATAGCGCAATCGATTCTTCCATCGATTCTGAACAAACTGTTTTTAGGTTTTCAGTGGGTCGTGAAACACCGTGTATATACCTACAGAGATAGCAAATATTACATCGACCTATTTACAGAGGTTTTTATTTAAGTATATCTAGGTCGTATTCATACAACATGACTACACACACAAAACCTGACACAACTTTTCACAGAGCTTTATTTTAATATCTGAGTACCTATACCTAATAATAGAGTTGAGCTAATTTTAGGTTTAACTCACGTATTTTTAGATATTTTAGGGTTCCGTACCCAAAGGGTAAAAACGGGACCCTATTACTAAGACTCCGCTGTCCGTATGTCCGTCTGTCTGTCTGTCTGTCACCAGGCTGTATCTCACGAACCGTGATAGCTAGACAGTTGAAATGTTCACAGATGATGTATTTCTGTTGCCGCTATAACAAAAAATACTAAAAAGTACAGAACCCTCGGTGTGCGAGTCCGACTCGCACTTGGCCGGTATTTTTAGTTACTCGCGTGACATGGTTCGGAGAGCCTAGGTCTCCATTAATACGTGAGTTAAACCGTAAAATTAGCTTAATGTTAGTATGGGTCATGACAGTTTAAATTCGAATAATAGAGTTAGAAGTTAGAAATCATTTATTTACATAAAAGATATACATAGTGGTACTACGGTACAAATACTAAACTAAATTAAAAACTAGCTTAAATCTAAAATAGGCTCTTGAGGCATTGTACCAAGGATGCTGGCGGCATTTCCTCGTTGTATCGCAATGCTGATACGTTGTGAGAGGAATCCGCCAGCTCTTCGGTCACCAGTTACGTCAACCAGACTCTTCGCGATTTCTGCAAAAAACTTGTGCGCGCTGGGACCCCATGGGCCTAGAGTCTCAACTCCAAATGGCACAAAATAGTATGCTCTACCGAGGCTTTTATATTTATTACGTTTCAAAGAAAGACAAATACACTTCAACAAAGTTTTACTGAAGCTACTTGAAATATTAAGCAGATAGTACCACGAACTCCCCGTATTTTGTATTCCTTATTCCTAGTACACATATCGAGACGGACCCAGATCTGTGAAGGCGTTAGTGAGGAAAAACACCTTTGAATTAATAACCTCCTTTTTATGAAGTTGGTTAAAAATCTGTGCACAACATCTTACAAACCACCTGAGAAAATGGTTGCAGAACAGTATTTTATACAATCGTGATATAATAGAGAGCTATTCAGTCGAGTACCGTGTTTAGGCAACGAAGCTTGCTGAGTTACCTAAGTCAGGTACGAGATTGAAAAGCTTGATTATATCACTATTGTATACAATACTTTTTCTACGTCAACAAAAACACTAAACTTTAAACTAGTGGAACTTATAGGTAAACAAACCAAAAGTATACAGCTAAGATACGCGAGCAACCGCACTCTCATACTCGCACGCGCCCGGCCGCCCGGCGGGCTGGTCAACGTCACCTTCTCGTAACTCATGAGTCATGACGACCTGGTACTTGCTCCGCGCTAAATTAAATTTTTTGACAGTATTTTTCACAGCTTGACATCTTCCAAAAAATCATGCATGTAGCTTGATGTAGCTAATTCCCACCATGTACCTGTACATTTACTTTATCCGCCAGCAAAGATAGATATAACTCCGTAATAGATGGATACAGTCTAAGGAAAAAACGTGCCTCGAAAATCACGAAAATTTGATACTCGATCGGACGGCGCCACTACCTTTGGCCTACTCTCGTATAAAGGACGTTGACGGTTTCGTTTGTTATTTAACAATTTTAATCATATAAAAATAATTAATGCAAATAAAAAGAATCATTTATCCATATTTAAATACATTTTATCGTATTTTTATAAATCTTCATTTTTAGTTTGAAAGTGTGTCGATAGATGGAAGTGAATTTACTGTAGTTACAAAATTTACTATGATAGTACCGCTCTATCCTGTTATATCCTCTTTGCCGCCAGATAAATATGACCACAATTTTTTTTGTGGATCTGAAGGAACATCTTCGTATGATTAGACTTATATTGACCGGGATATAGACCGTGATTACCTTTTGTATTATTTGTTAGCTCCCGATATTTCGACGCAGTTACATGCATCATGTTCACGGGTGACTGAAGATAGCGGGTGGGTGTCAAAGTTGCTCACAAATAATACAAAAGGTAATCACGGTCTATATCCCGGTCAATATAAGTCTAGTGAAACTAACCGTGAATCTTTCAAAACTCTAATCTTCGTATGATTCTGGCTATTTTATGTATCCTACATGCTTTTGTTTATAACATTACGTATAGATGCGTGTCTTATTGCGCCAAAACTATAGAATATGTCAGCACAAAATGTCTGACAAATTAAAATGTAAAAAAATGCATATTGAGGATAATTGGTGTTTGTTAGACATTGGCCCAGTTTATGAGTGGTTTGTTTATATTAACATAAACGTGAGTTTGAATTCCGACATTATTTACTCAATGACGTCTGCATTTTAATCGTGCGGTCGAAGCGAGAAACTCGTTCCATGTAAATGGACCTTTAGGGTTCCGTAGCCAAAACGGCTAAAACGGAATCCTTATAGTTTCGTCATGAAAATAAAAAACCGGCCAAGTGCGAGTCGGACTCGCGTTCCAAGGGTTCCGTACATTACACAATTTAAACAATGTATTTTTTATGTGAAACGTGAGTGAAATGTCTTTAAAAAACCCGTAGGGGTCGGATCAAAAACTAAGTAATTAAGTCCGACTCACGGTTGACTACACATTTCTAATAGGTTTTCCTAAACTATTTTGTGTATTTTTAAAAAAAATTTAGACCCAGTAGTTTTGGAGATAAAGGGAGGGGAATGGTCATTTTTGTATATTATCTTAATAATTCATAATTCATTTATTGCATTTATAATCATGTGTTTACAGAAGGTCTTACAAAGAGCATTTTACAGCTAAAGTGTTCACATGAACCCTGTTAGGGTATATAGCAATGTACTTATTAACTAAAACTTAATACTAAATACTAAAGCAATAACATTTCAACATTTATTTTTATATATATTGCATGCAACATGACACGTCAAAAATACATATTTTTCATTTTAACTAGATTAGGAACCATTAAATTTAACGTCGACAGTAAAATGATTAAATTCATATATAATAATAAAATTTCATTTTTAATATTTTACATAATTGCTTAAAATCTAAATTGATTCAATGTACAAGAAAATATGATTTACATTTTATTAACATTTACATATATATATTTTAATTCGATAAGGTTGTATCATTAAAAAAATCATCAATAGAGTAATAGCACCTTTTAATTAGCAGATCTTTAAGTTTTCGTTTGAACAATTCATCTTTGGTTTCGTTTTTTATTTCTTCGGGTATTTTATTTGCTATTAGTATACATCGGTAATACGGACCATTTCTGAACATTGCTAACGTTGAAGTTGGTAATTCTAGCTGGTTTATTTTATTTCGTCTCTGTGATTTTATTACTTTTTGTTTAAATAAATTCATGTTCTTCCTAACAAATTTGAATTACTTCTAAACTGTTTATCCTAAAATTATAAAAAAAAATATATTTGAGATTCTCACAATGAGCTCTTTCATTTGATATGTAACGCGAAAAACTTTATTTTTTAATTTTCTTATTTACCCCCCAAAAGTGGTTTACCCCCCATGTTTAAATTTTATTTGTTTACGTTACATGTCCATCTTTGGGTCACAAACTTACATATGTATACCAAATTTCAACTTAATTGGTCCAGTAGTTACGGAGAAAATAGGCTGTGACAGACGGACAGACAGACAGACGCACGAGTGATCCTATAAGGGTTCAATTTTTTCCTTTTGAGGTACGGAACCCTAAAAAGGAGAAAGTAAAACTTATAAACTCTCCATGGAAGTTATTTTGACTATATTAATGAGTTTATTCTAGAGATGCCCCGAATAATGGTTTTGGCCGATTGATACATAGCGCATCGAGTAACTTATACTAGAGCGGTACTGTCATAGTAAATTTTGTAACCCCATTAAATTCACTGCCATCTGTCGACACACTTTAAAACTAAAAATGAAGATTTATAAAAATACGATAAAATGTATTTAAATATGGATAAATGATTTTTTTCATTTGCATTAATTATTTTTATGATTTTGACCCATGTTCTTTCACTGATATGCGTTAAAATTGTTAAATAACAAACGAAACCGTCAACGCCATCTATACGACAGTAGGCCAAAGCTAGTAGCGCCCTCTGAACGAGAATCAAATTTTCTTGATTTTCGAGGCACGTTTTTTCCTTAGACTGTATCCATCCACAGATCCATCTATTACGGAGTTATATCTATCTTTGCATAGCGTTTTCCTGGCCTAGAGCCAGGGTCCACTTTCCTACTCAATCTTCTCCAGTGGCGTAACTGGGGGGGGAAGGGGCAGAGGGGCAAGTGCCCCGGGCGCCATCCAAGGGGGGGCGCCAAAATGGGTAAAAGGCAGCAGCAGGGAAACTTTTGTCAGTCGTCAGGGGGCGCAAATTTTGTGACTGCCCATGGCGCCATATCCTCTAGCTACTAGCTACGGGGCCCGGGGCAGTCACAAAATCCGAGCAAACGCTACGCCCCTGATCTTCTCCACTTTGCTCGGATTCACAAAGCATATACATTCAAAAAATTATGACAGCGAACAAAGCCCCCTAAGGCTTAACTGCCGCTGTAATTACTCTAATTTACTCTTAATATTATCTTATATATAGGTTTATTGACTTTATTGTATACATTTTAAAGCTATGAAGTATTATTTTATTTCACAAAGTCGGCAAACATGTTTCTTTATAAGGTGTTTAAGTCTAGATTCCGCATCGCATTCGTGATATGAGACATTCCTATAAGTGTGACGTACATATAATTTACTTAACTATAGATGTAGGTACGGCTTTTAATAGTATTTTATACAATCGAGATATAATAGAGAGCTTTTCAGTCGAGTACCGTGTTTAAGCAACGAAGCTTGCTGAGTTGCTTAAGTTAAGGTACGAGATTGAAAAGCTTGATTATATCACTATTGTATGCAATACTTTATCTACGAGACAAAAAAATAATACTTTCAACTAGTAGAATCATATAGGTAAACAAACCAAAAGTATACAGCTAAGATACGCAAGCTGCCGCAGCCCGCGATACCTTCATACTCGTACGCGCCCCGGCCGCCGGGCCCGGCGCCCCCGGCGGGTTGGTCAACGACACCTCCTCGTAACTCATGAGGCCCTGGTACCTGCTCCGCGCTAACTTCAATTTTAAGACAATTGTTTTACTCGATTGTGGCCACCGTAGCCTATGGAGACTAACAAGCAACGCTAAGCGGTTATCGTAGGATATGGATGTTGCTATATGAAGGGTGTCACATGCGAGTTTATGACTTATGAAGCAATTGTTGGCCAACCAATCACAAAGCAGATGCGACGCAGCAGCGTGTTTAAGTAGGCTAATTTGCATTGAATCGAGTCTCCTTAAACAAGAAATATTTTATCGAAATGTATGAAGTTCTATTTTCAAAATTTTTATACTTGACTAAACCGTATCGATAAAATTCTTATGCTTGAGTCGGAAGTGCCATAGACTATCCAACGTTGAAAAGAGTAAGGTTGTAGTGTTGCATATGAAGTTGTAATACACAGATTATACTCGACAAGTAGAAAAAATTTGTTTACAGTTATGTGTGTTGTTACTAATGTTATCATAAGGGGGTCCCTTTGTTTGACATAATTATTGAAAGTCGTAATGTAATGATTGTAGTAGTAGTAGTAGTAAACTCTTTATTGTACAAATATACACATTAAAAATTACATGGTACAAATAATAAGATGGACAAAGGCGAACTTATCCCTTTGAGGGATCTCTTCCAGTTAACCTTTAAGTAGATGAGAGGAGAAAGTGAAAAGAGGGTGACAAATGTAGCAAAATGTACAACAAGGTACCAGAAAGATAAAGGATATAATACATACAAAATTAATAGGATAAACATATAATATATTACACAAAAAGGAATGGGGAAAATACACTAAAAATTGGAAAGAAGTAGAAAAATATAAAGCAACATACAATACAAATATAGGCACATTAATCAATCAATCAATGATTGTCATATTATCATTAGTCATAATTCCGAAACTGTTAACTTTTCAGGATTTTCCTCGCGTTATCTTATAGATAGGTTAGGTTAGGTTAGGTTTGTTTTATGGCAATCCTGCATGAAAAGTTACGCATTTCTGAGAAAAACCAAATTATGACTAATGATAATATGACAATCCATTATGACTTTCAATAATTATGTCAAACAGTAGAGACCCTATTATAAGTTACTTCGTGTAATTCGTTGAGGATATGTGGTAGCAAATATTCCCATCGTCGTTTTCCATATGTATTAAATCAAAATCAAAATGATTATTCTGTAAAATAAATCACGTTTGTTGTATGGGAGCCCCATTTTAATATTTATATTATTCTGTTTTTAGTATTTGTTGTTATAGCGGCAACAGAAATACATCATCTGTGAAAATTTCAACTGTCTAGCTATCACGGTTCATGAGATACAGCCTGGTGACAGACAGACAGACGGACAGACGAACAGACGGACAGCGGAGTCTTAGTAATAGGGTCCCGTTTTTACCCTTTGGGTACGGAACCCTAAAAAAGCTAAAAACAAGTGAGTGACCTTAAAATTATTTCATGTTAGCATCTCTCACAACAGTTTAAATTTGATCATTGGTTTCATTTTCTTATTTGTTACAAAACGTCATCCTTTCGTTATTAGGATGCGACAACGGTAGATTTGCGTCAGAACTAACAGTGGATTTTTCCATCATTAGAGATTTATATCCTATCTAATAATGGATTTATAAATTTACCTTAATATCCTATTTATAAACGGTCTAAAAATAAAAATATAAATGTTATGAATAATAATGCTATATCTATGCGGAATTATTTGAGGTAATAACATGTAAAGTACCGTTTAGTTCCGAGTTCCGTAGATGAGATTGACACAAAAAATATTCAATCGAATTGACAATTTGATCATTCCGTCTGGACGGGCGTTTTTAGCACATAACAAAACAAAACCATCTGCCATTTCATGTGATGTTGAATAAAAATGTTCTATGTCTATGTCTAAAAGACGAATCCCCGGCGACCTCGGCCGAATTTACCTTCCCATACTATGGATGGTATAGAAAGGATGCCAATCTTATGGCATAATTGTTGCAAAAGTGACCGCTTTCAGCTTTAAATAATAGTTCCTAATCTCTGCGGTGGCGCTAGTTAGGCTCTGGGACATGAGTATAACATGAACCATATAAGGCAACAAATAACCCGACCAAATTACGTAGGTTGTTTTTGGTAGTATTTCGGTGTATGGTGGCGCCGCCTAATTACTGTTTTTTGATGGACATTTTTCATACATAGAGATTTGGCTCCTTTATATAGTCTCCATGTTCCCATACAAACGGAGTTTCGTTCTTATTTTAAAACTTACGTGTTGGATTGTAATGAAACTTTGCACATACAATAACATAATGCCAGGATGACACTTGTAAGTTTTACTTACGTAAGTAGGGACAAAGCTATTTGCTAGAATGAGATAACGATATTCATATCTCATTCTGTAGTATAGCTGTGTCCCTACTTACGTAAGTAAAACTTACAAGTGTAATCCTGGCCTAAGGTATATCTATGCCTGTAATTAGTATATATAGCTCTAATATAGTATAAAACAAACGAAATAGATCAAAAAACAAGTTTTGTATGAAAAACTTAAATTCGCTGTATTTTTTCACTATGGTATCTTAAGCTACATAAACTAATTACAGACCTATATATACCTTATCCTATTGTAAATACAAAGTTTCAGAGCAATCTAGCTAGTCGTTTTAAAATGAAAGCGTAAAACTACGTTTGTATGGAGAACCGAGCTTTCCGGGGACTCTTAAGGATGACTCACGTTAGACCGGGCCGTGTCCGGGCCGGAGCTTCCGGCGCTTCGTTTTCTATGGAAAGCATCACGTGATCACCTGTCATGTTATAGAAAAGTAAGGCCCGGACACGGCCCGGTCTAACGTGAGTCATCCTTTAAGCGAGATTTAGACTAGCAAGAACTTGCATGCAATTTTACGTTACATTGCGGTATCTGATCAAACTTTTGAATGCAGTTTACCTTAGTAGTCGCCTAGTCGGCAATGTAACGTAAATTGCATGCAAGTTCTTCCCAGGTAGCAAAATGACGTCATTTGACGTCATTTTGCTACCTGGGTTGCTAGTCTAAACCTCGCTTTAAAGGCTCCAAGTGCGGCGTGCTTGGTACAATACTAACTGATTTATTGAGGATGTGCATCAGGGTTTATATAGGTACCTACTAGTACATGCGTTGGCATTTAGATGACATTTAACAATTGAATAAATAATTAATATTTAAGATCTATAATTAAGAGGTAACCTTTTCATACGTAGCAAGTCTACATCATGCCTACACTACAACTCTTTACCTGTCACTATATAACCAAATATAAAAATGTCAGGGTAATTTGTGTACAGTATGAAACCACAGGGGCGAGGGTAGGAATGTAGGGTGCCAAAGAGAACCCATACTATCCATACTATACTATCTATACTAATATTATAAATGCGAAAGTGTGTCTGTCTGTGTGTTACCTCTTCACGCTTAAACCGCTGAACCGATTTAGTTGAAATTTGGTATGGAAATAGTTTGAGTCCCGGGAAGGACAAGGTAGTTTTTATCTCAGAAGTCATCCTTTAAGGGGGTGAAAAGGGGGGGGGAAATTTGTATGGGGAATCGAGAAAAAGCTGCTGATTGGATAAACAATAAGCTACCCAAGTTACTAACTCCACGCAGACGAAGTCGCGGGCAAAAGCTAGTACTATTTTATTTTATAAATGCGATATGTCTGTCTGTCTTGTCTGTTATCTCTTCACGCTTAAACCGGTGAACCAATTTCGTTGAAATTTGGTATAGAGATAGATCGAGTCCCAGGGAAGGACATATAGGGTAGTTTTCATCCCAGAAATCATCCTTTAAGGGGGCGAAAAGGGGGTGGAAGTTTGTATGGAGAATCGATAAAAAGCAGATTGAATAAAATCCCCCCTCAATTGGAGGAGGGTATCCCAATATGGGACCGGCAACAAATTCGGCGGGACATATCTTTTGAAAACAATACATCTTATAATGTTAATGTTATGTCATGTGTAATCTCGTTTATTCATAAATAATACAATTTATTTTATCTTATAATTAACATGCATTACGAGTAAATAAGAAAAAAATACAATTTAAATTACTATAGAATTCTTGCAATTACGTGTACGTACGTACTTTTTAACCGACTTCAATTTCATAGAAGGAGGAGGTTCTGTATTCGGTTGTGGCTATTTTTTTTTTTTTATGTATGTTCACCTATTATTCCGAGACCCGTGGTCCGATTTGAGTCATTATTTTTTTGTTCGAAAGGAGCTACTTCCAAGTTGGTCCCATATTAATCTGGTTCTGATCTGATGATGGGATCCCTCAGGAATTGAGGGAACTCCTCAGTTTTTAAAGGCACATGTATGGTGATTTGGGTGTTTTCATAAGCAACTTGAGCATTTTCTCTCGAAAACGACCAATTTGATGAAGTGGACCTGATGATGATGATTGTTTTGAAGGTAGTGATGATGATTTTTTTAATGTAGTGTAAAGATGGGTCCCAAGACAGAAGTAAAACACAAGACTGTCGGTTAAATACTGAAGATATAATGCCTTAATTTAAAATATACAATCCTTTATATACTAAATTATCTAGGTTAACTATGAATCACACTACTTGGGAGGTCTACACGTGAAAGGTGTCAAATGGTTGTTTACCTAAATTCCATTCCTTATATAGAGGAGAGTCATCTTACATTACTTTCCGTATATGGATTACATTCCTAACCTAATATGGGGGAGAGTCATCTTACATGACTCTCCGTATATGGTACCGCTAAGCTATGATCTAATTACATGTTATTTGAATCCTATAAATACCTAATATTCTATGCCTACACTTCATCTCCCTCCTTTTGGAAAAGGAAAAATATATTATTGAATATATTTTTTTTTCTTTTTTTTTTTACATTTTTTATATTTTTGTTTTTACATATATATATTTTTACATTCTTTTTTCTTTTTTTTTACATTCTTTTTTCATAATTATTTATCCATAACACAAAAGTAATATTCATATGTCTTCCACTATAATACGTATGGTTCATAATTATGCTAAAATAAAATTTTACTTACATGTTAAAATAAAACCATTAATAATACAAAAATCTCTTATCTTAATAAAATTTAACTTATTTGATAACAAAGTAATTCTTAATTAAATCTCCTCTTCTATTAATTCTCTTATTTCTCATTGTCATTGTCATTGAATAATACGCGTATTAATTATTTGTCACAATCCTAGGTACCTTAAATTACACAGGTTTTTTTTTCATATTGTCAGTATGCATAACTTTTCATAGTATCGTCTTTCCTATTTACTTGCAAGAAAATAATGTTTCACAATTTATTTATTTATCTCTTTCTCTTTTATGACGTCTTCACATGCTTATTATGTTTATTATTTGTTTTCATACTATCTCTTTTATAAAACATGCACTGTATGCGATTCTCATTGCAAGGGTATACAGCATAATTATCTATTCTGTAGCGCTACAATATCTCTTCAATATATCATATATTCATTAATTCACTCATTTATTATTTTATTCATTATTTCTTTCATTATACAAGGTATATTATTATTTATTTCTTTATTGCGCATATATTATTTATACCATTAATTATTACTTAACAGGCAGTTCTTTTAACACTTCCTTTCTTTAACAAACATACCACGTGTCCAAGGACCTTCACGAAAGGTAGCTTGACCGAATCATGATCAGGTAACAAGGATTTCGTGCCTGCCCTTGTATCCCCGTGTACCTTGCTACATTGTTTTAATTCGCACAACAGTTCCCTTCGGGCCACTGAAGCTAACGAATATCATTATTACCGCTCTCATTATTCTCATATAATCTCTTTTAAAATAATTAATTTTCCTCATAATCTAAAAACAATTATTATCCGCTTCATATTACTCACAAACCATCAAAACTACAACATATAAGGATTTAATTCGCTCTTAGGTGATCAGCCTAATTGCATCATAAAAACTTATCTGCTTAGCTTTGCCATCTTTAACACAACTTTATAAACCTCACAATTTCAACCTTCTATCTTTGCGAATTTTCTCTTTAAACCAGTCCTTTATATTGTAATAACTTCATTTTCTAAAATAATCGTTTAACATCACTTTACAAAATGTTACCTACGAACATTTAATTTTCCATATCCCATAGTAAAATAACATCAAGTTTTATTTCATAGACATATCATAATATTTAACCGTTTTTCGTTTAATCTTTGTTACATATATGTATTCCACGTTTAATTTTTCTTTATATATCACTTATTTTCTTCCTCGTTATTTGTTTATTATGCATCAAGTCCGTGTTAACAAAGTAAAAACCGGTAAAAAAAAATTATTTTTAAATATAAAGTGCAAGTTAAATATCCACATGTACACTTAAAAAATAATTAAAATCTCGAACACAATTATTGAGTGTACCTTAATATTATAAGTCCATTTCTTCTTGGATATTTGAGTCCACTTAGAGTCATCCAGCCGCGCCCACAGCTTTCGTTACTGGTTAGCAATAACCGTCATCACATACACATGCAGTCTTGGTTCGCGGATTTGCACAGTACTTTATCCGAATAGTTAAATCACGGTTTCACATTCACGCTGATATATTTCTCACAAAAATAGTTTTATTTACGTTATATTAGCAAACCGGCGCTGGTATATCACTTGCCTTCTTGTCCATATTATGTCTTGCTTTATTTAATTTTACGTATGTTTATCACTAGAGTCCACTTTCCCACACATTATTTTAGTTTATTTAAATTATTGTTTGTTTTTCACTTTCAGTTTTTGCTTTTTTATATTTTAGTTTTTCACTGTTTTTTTTTCTTGCGAATGTCCACATATTAAGAGTTTTAAATTATTTTCTTGAATTATTTACTCGAAATTTTGCCATTCAAGCGCGCCCCGCCAGTGCAGAACCACCTACTGCACCGGCAGGCGCCATATGACGTAGACTTTACGCCACTGGCAGGATCGCCATGTAAAGATGGGTCCCAAGACAGAAGTAAAACACAAGACTGTCGGTTAAATACTGAAGATATAATGCCTTAATTTAAAATATACAATCCTTTATATACTAAATTATCTAGGTTAACTATGAATCACACTACTTGGGAGGTCTACACGTGAAAGGTGTCAAATGGTTGTTTACCTAAATTCCATTCCTTATATAGAGGAGAGTCATCTTACATTACTTTCCGTATATGGATTACATTCCTAACCTAATATGGGGGAGAGTCATCTTACATGACTCTCCGTATATGGTACCGCTAAGCTATGATCTAATTACATGTTATTTGAATCCTATAAATACCTAATATTCTATGCCTTCAGTAGGATGTTCAGCGATTACTCCGAGACCCGTTGTCCGACTTGAACAATTCTTTTTTTGTTTGAAAGGAACTACCTCCAAGGTGGTTCCACATTAATCTGGTGCTGTTCTGATGATGGGATCCATGAGGAATTGAGGGAACTCCTCAATTTTTAAAGGCACATGTATGGTGATTTGGTCGTTTTCTTAAGCAACTTGATCATTTTTTCTCGAAAACTACCAATTTGATGAAGTGGAGCTGATGATGATGATTGTTTTGATGATATTGATTTCAGCGATTACTCCGGCACCCATGATCCGATTTGAGTTATTCTTTTTCTGTTTGAAAGAAGTTACCTCTCCAAGGTGTTTTCGTAATATTTTTGGTTTTGATCTGATGATGGAATCCGTGAGGAATTGAGGGAACTCCTTAATTTTTAAAGGCACGTGTATGGTAATTTCGGTGTTTTCTAAAGTAACTCAAGCATTTCCTCACCAAAACCACTAATTTGATGTAGTGCAACTGTAGCCTAACCACGAGTTTGGCACTAAATATTCTTCGTAACATACTTTGCACACTAATACGCCAGTACGAGCGAGATGCATAAACAGTAAGTTACGCACACGATAGCGAATATATCAATGTCAAACTCGTGGTAAGGCTACTGATAACTTCCCTCGTATGTGTATTATGATTTTTGATGTAGGTAGTGTTGGAAACAACCAAAGAGACTGAGAGGTGAAGGTAGAGGGTATTAGTGTTTGGGGGGTTTGAGGTTGGGGGTTGAGGGGAGGTGAGTTGATGGGTCGGAGACTGAGGGGTTGGGAGTGGGATTGGGGGTTAGGGTTAGGAGTTAAGGGGTCTGGGGTTAGGGGTCGGGGAATGGCGGTTGAAGGGTTGTTGGTTTAGGGTTGAGGGGTTCAGTGATCAGGGGTTGATGTGCTGTGAGGTTGAGTGATCGGGGGGTTTGAGGGATTGGGTCAGTGGCGGGGCGGAGAATGGATTTACTGACAGGAATGATTTCCCAGACGGACTCGAGGAAAATTCTGATTATTTAATAAAGTTTACGAATTTACAGATAAACATGATTATGTTTTTCATTCATGCGTCACGCTCTTAATAATGTCTTAAAACTAAAAATAGAAAAATAAAAACTTTTATAAAAAAAAAAGATAAACCGACTTCAAAAAGGATGAAATAAAATATTATCCTTTTTAGGGTTCCGTGTTTAAGTATATGCGTTACCAACTGATATGTTTGAAGTCGGTGCCAAGCCAAGTACTCCAAGTAGTAACAATACCAGTCAAAAATAATCAGCTTTATGTCTATAAATCCCATTACAACTGTACAAATGTTATAAACGTGAAAGCAATTATGTCTGCCTCTTTGCTACCTTTTCATGGCTAAACAACTGAACCGCTTTAGCTGAAATTTTGCATGAAGGTTCCTTGAATTGTTTTATATTTTGAAATGTAGTCCTCTGGATAAGCGACAGAAAATAACTCAGTCCCAATCCCACACTTGCGTGCTATGACTGTTTAGGAATTAGTAAGAATTGCTCTTTAAAAAAATACGACGACAAAACGTATTAGATTTACACTAACGTGCCGACAAGCATGGTACGAACTGCGCCAAGAAGGTTCAACCGTGTGTTCTGTTCTGAGGTGTACAGGAAGTTCGTTTATTGTCGTCGTGTAACGCTGCGTCTTACATAGGCGAACACTCGCGAACGCGAAGCGAAGCGACGCGGCACGGCGCGGCCGGCCCAATACGTTCGCGTTCGCAACGAGATCGCCCACGTAGGACACTTCTATATAGGTATCAAAGGATTAATTAAGGCACCGTGCCGCGCCGCTTCGTATTCGCGTGTTGTTCGCCTACGTAGTACGCTGCATTAGGTAATCCAACGTACATACTTATAGGTATATAGCCGCATCTTTATCGAATTGCACCAAAATCCCTGGTTTAAAATTTGGCTTGGCACCGACTTCAAACATATCAGTTGGTAACGCATATACTTAAACACGGAACCCTAAAAAGGATAATATTTTATTTCATCCTTTTTGAAGTCGGTTTATCTTTTTTTTTTATAAAAGTTTTTATCTTTATAGAAATAGATTGAAAATATTTATATGTAAATCAAATCATACAAATACCTACGTAGCTCTATCATCAAATTCACGGTTAGTTTCACTAGACTTATATTGACCGGGATATGGACCGTGATTACCTTTTGTATTGTTGTTGTCAAAATGGACACCCACCCGCTATCTTCGTTCCACTACACATGCTATCCACATGCATCTTGTTCGCTATCCGTGAACAAGATGCATGTAATTGCGTCGAAATATCGGGAGCTCGAAAACAGTGCAAAGGGTAATCATGGTCCTTATCCCGGTCAATACAAGGGACAATATTGACATAATATTTGTGACATTTTCAACCAAAAGGTACCACATTGTCGCTTCTCAATAAGGTTGATTTCAAATTGAAGCTGTATGGAAATAACGCTTTATTGACAACCGACAATAAGTAACCTTTTGATTGAAAATGGCTTATTAAGTCTTCTTACAGTTAGTTTAGATTTCTATTACACTTGAAATAGGAGCTAGTGAATGACGTAAAAGTAAAAAAAAAAACCGGCCAAGTGCGAGTCGGACACACACGAAGGGTTTCGTACCATTAACTATAAAAACGGTCACCCATCCAAGTACTGACCCCGCCCGACGTTGCTTAACTTCGGTCAAAAATCACGTTTGTTGTATGGGAGCCCCACTTAAATCTCAATTTTATTCTGTTTTTAGTATTTGTTGCTATAGCGGCAACCGAAATACATCATCTGTGAAAATTTCAGCTGTCTAGCTATCACAGATCACGAGATACAGCCTGGTGACAGACAGACAGACGGACAGACGGACAGACGGACAGACGGACGGACAGACGGACAGCGGAGTCTTAGTAATAGGGTCCCGTTTTTACCCTTTGGGTACGGAACCCTAATGAAGCAGTCTTCAACAGTTAAGAACATTGAGTAGGTATCTGGACAGGAACTTTTTAAGTAGTAACTCTAGGTCCATGGGGTCCCAGCGCGCACAAGTCGTTTGCAGAAATCGCGAAGCGTCTGGTTGAAGTAACTGGTGACTGAAGAGCTGGCGGCTTCCTCGCACAACGTATCAGCATTGCGATACAGCGAGGAAATGCCGCCAGAATCCTTGGTACAATGCCTAGGGCCTATTTTAGATTTAAGGTAGTTTTTAATTTCGATTACGTAGTACCACTGTATATATCTTGTATGTAAATAAAGAGTTAAAAAAAAGTAGTAAGTTACATGAGAATTATCTCGTGAAAGTTTCCAGAAATATTGGAAATTTTTAGAATGTTCTGCAACTTGCCCGTTGCTAGCGAGGGTCCAACTAGCACTTCCCAGGTAGCATTTGTACGTCATTGTGACGTCCGTTACGTCAGTGTGACGTATAAGTGACGTCATTATGATGTCGCTGACGTCACTTTGCTACCTGGGAATTGACCGGCTTTATTTTATTCTTTGTGTAACAAAACGTCATCTTTCCTAATTAGGATTCCGTGTCAGTATCAGATTTGCGTCAGAACTAACAGTGGGTATTTCCATCATTAAATAAACAAGAACAAAGTGAAGTAAACGCGGTAAAATATAAAGAATAACATCACGACAGTAAAGGATGACTTACGTTAGACCGGGCCGTGTCCGGGCCGGAGCTTCTGGCGCTTACTTTTCTATGACATGACAGGTGATCACGTGGAGCTTTCCATAGAAAACGAAGCGCCGGAAGCTCCGGCCCGGACACGGCCCGGTCTAACTTGAGTCATCCTTAACTGCTATTAATTTTGTGGTTATTACTATTAGAAAAGGTCACAATAAAGTTTTTCCAATTCCAACTAAGCTTTCCATGGGTCTCTATTGTTACCCATAAAGTTTTAAGTCATAATGTATTGTTTGTCCACATTTTCGTTAGTCATAATATGGTTTTTCTCAGTAACGCGTAACTTTTCAGGATTGCCATAAAACAAACCTAACCTAACCTATCTATAGGATAACATTACGAAAATCCTTAAAAGTTAACAGTTTCAGAATTATGACTAATCAAAATATGACGATGACAATCATTAAATTATGACTTTCAATAATTATGTCAAGTCAAACAAAGGGACCCCATTTTCCACACTTCATACTCGTAACGTAGGTAGGTATCTATGTTAAAAATACTAAACTTTACTAAAATTTATTAGCCCACGGTTGACTGGTAGAAAATGTTTTTTAGAATTAAGTCCGCTATTTGTACATTTTGCACTTTTTTGTAAGTACTTATTGTGCAATCATTAAATATATAGTCTATCAAACAACTTTGTCAGTAAGTAGAAAAGGCGCGAAATAATATCGGCTTTTATTTTATGTTTATCACAAATATATTTAGTTCTTTCTTATTCTTTAGGGTATTGCAGTCATGTTCATAATACATTAGGTGTTACAGTTTGAGGATGGTAGGTACATGACACCCTGTCAGGGCACTCAATTTTCTTAAGTCTAGGTAATTACATGCATCTCATACAAATAGCAATAAAATCTATATTTATAACTTTATATTTTATCGACGTTTATGCAACGTTAAATGTCAAGTTCGTTTAGAAAATTAGTAAAATAATAAAATAATGATGCTAAATATTAAATGTTAAATGTCCAGGTTAATTTATAAATAGATTAAAATAATGTGAAACAATATAGTTAATATTAATTAACTATATGTCATTTTAGAAAATGCATAAATGTCAATAAATGTTTACAATAATATTTCAATAAAATTTAATTAATTCAATTTGGGTAAGTACATAGCATTATTTCAGTGTTTGGCCATTTAGAAATTCGTCTGTGTAATATGCTTTCTCTAGAAGAAGCTTTTTAAGCGTATTTTTAAACAGTTTATCATTCGGCTCCTGTTTTATACTGTCGGGGAGTTTATTCCTTTTTTTTAATATTATATATATATATATATATATATATATTATAGTTCCTGAGTTATGGGTGTTTTCTATGTATATAAATATGTATTTATCTATATAAGTATGTGTATCATCGCCTAGTACCCATAGTACAAGCTTTTATGCTCTAGAACATAATAAGCTACTTTATAAAATAAAATAAAGTCATTTAGTGTCGCAGTAAGTATACAAAAAAAACAATAAAAAACAGTAGTAGGTACAAGCTTAAAATACAGCAGTATTATTATACAAGTAGGAACTAACTATATATACATATACATTACGACATTTAGAATTATAATTAACAATATTATAAATGCTAAGTGCGACAATAGGCTCGGGACTCAGCTTGTGCCGCGAGTCTGGCGACTGCACAGCGCTCTGTTCTTCAGCCCGCACCTATCTCTTTGCTTTTTAAGAAAGATAAAACTTAATAGTTAGCTATAGGGGGATTACATGCTTTCATAGCCTGCATTAACATTTAGAAAGATGCTCATTTAGTTACAATTTTTATATGTCCAGCAATTGGGTCCCTTTATGACTTAAAGTCGAGCTTTACGAGCATGAGAAGTGAAATAGTTATTTGTGCAACAAGAGAGGTAAGTTGTTTTTTCTTGCGAGTGTTTATTTTGAGTCCCGAGAAAGCGAAAGATCCTATAATTAATTCTAAGGTAGAATCTTGAGCGTAGCGAGGGACTCAAAAACACGAGATGTAAAATAACTTTGCTCTCGTGTTGCACACATAATTTTTCACCTCAGTAGTGAGAACATATTAAAGGTTTAAATTTATTTCGAATTACACAGAATAAACAGAAAAAATATATATAATAATATGTCCGATACGATACGATACGATACGATACGATACGGGACCGGATCGGACCGGACCGGACCGGACCGTACCGTACCGTACCATACCATAAAAAAAAATGTAATAAAAGTATGAAGTTCATGGCCTTCACTAAATTAAAAAGCTACATTGTTTCACTCCCTGGAGTGAGGAAAGTCGCACTTTCCTCACTCCAGGGAGTGACGAAAGTAGGCTTGTTCGAGCTGCTGAGGTGAAAAACATATTTTAATCAATACAAATTCATAAACAGTAGTCAATAGGGTCGCATTTTGCTTATACATATTAGTAGATAAACTTGGGGTTAGTGTACGTTTCCACGAATTCGTCGACGCTGCACGCTGCGGAATGCTAAGTCAGTTAACATTATTTTAAGCAAGTTACATTATTTTATTTCCTTAGGTAGCAAGTTATACAATTTTAGGCCAATGATCCCAAATCCTAAGTGACTTTCGGGCATTTGCAAGCCTGCGACGCGGGACGATTAACCGGTTATTTCTTCGGGCCTGCGAATGGGTATTGAATTGATCCACGTTTTCCCTAACGTACTTACATAAAAGAATTTTATATGAAAACCAAACTTCGCGCAGTAATTATGTCATAGTAAGCGGTTGGTCAGTATAAGCGGTCATAATAAACGTATTCCACTTCATTGTTTTTTTCTAAATTTAATAGCATTACATATAAATATATATGACAAATTTATATTTTAACATTATTATATTTGACAAAAAAGATTTTTTAAATCAATAACCAATTTTCTCAACAGTGGGCACCATGGATCCGGCGCTAGCACAAGAAGTCGCGGCGATGTCGCGGCACCGCGCGATTGACGAGGCTATAGCGCGGGGCGACTCGGCCATACAAGAGTTTTATGAAAATACTGTAATATTTGTCACGGGCGGATCTGGGTTCCTTGGGAAACATCTAGTCGAGAAGCTGTTCAGGTATGACATGTCACAAAAGTCACAAAACAGACCTTAGCATCTTTGTCACAAAAATGACAAAAATCCTCCATAGGTAGGTATAGTAGGTATAGGTTTGATAGGTATTTTTAATTTTTAGCTTTAGCTATTATAATTGTAGTTAGTTTTAGTTTTATATTCATTTTATAACACTTATTATTTAATAAATGAGTTTCAAACAATAGCAAAATCCTCCAAATCTGAAGTAGATTATTGTATTTACTTTGTATATAACTTTGGTAGGAAGAGCGGGATCTCCTGCCACAAGTATAGTGTTACTCAAAGATAGATATAACTCCGTAATAGATGGATACAGTCTAAGGAAAAAACGTGCCTCGAAAATCAAGAAAATTTTATTCTCGTTCAGAGGGCGCTACTAGCTTTGGCCTACTGTCGTACAGATGGCGTTGACGGCTTCGTTTGTTATTTAACAATTTTAACGCATATCAGCGAAAGAGCATGGGTCAAAATCATAAAAATTATTAATGCAAATAAAAAAAAACATTTATCCATATTTAAATACATTTTATCGTATTTTTATAAATCTTCATTTTTAGTTTTAAAGTGTGTCGACAGATGGCAGTGAATTTACTGGGGTTACAAAATTTATTATGACAGTACCGCTCTAGTATAAGTTACTCTATGTACCTACGTCACGAAAAATGAGACAATTCGTTTAAACCTACTTCAAATATGTCACAAAACCGATCAACATAAAGGCATTCTCTACCACAGTCAACCATCAGGGCAAACAAAAACAGCTATACTACTGTTTTTGTTTGCCCTGGTTTTGTTTAATAGAATAGAATAGTTTTTATTCGTAAACACACAGACAATAGACATACATTAAAAGAACATAGTGAAGATAAAGTGTCACGAAATGGCCCCATCTCAGCATGCTGCTGGCGGCTGATCTTCCGATGAGACCATCAAGTGAGAATCACGGAAGGTATGAAAGGAAGTAGGTGCAGGCATTAAACAAAAAAAATTGAATAGGTGACTTAAACAATATAGCGTTGAATATATTAATAACGGGTCACTCACGTGTTTTAAGTCGAAAATAAAATAAAATAAAATAAATATATTTAATATGTCTGTGTCTCACGGAAGTTTTGTTATTAAAATATAGCGTTGAATAATATATACTTACGATAAACTTACATTTATATAATATTGTATGTTTATCTGTCAGGTCGTGCGACATCAAACGAGTGTATCTTCTGCTACGAGAGAAAAAAGGACAGACTTCGCAAGAGCGTGTCACAAAAATCTTTCAGGATCCAGTAAGATATACTTTTCGATGTATTTTTATCACAGAAATGACAGAAACAATAACATAATTTCATGTTATTTCATTACCCAAATCTTATTATTGATATATTTTCTCACCATATGGAGACCACTTACATTCACTAATTTAGTGTATTAATCCGCCGAATGCTGAATGAGTTGTGGGGCAAAATCGCCACAGAGTGGGAACCCGAAAACTCAAATCGTTGACATGGCAGACCCCTCCGGCGATGGCGGGATGAACTAGACTCCTTTTTGAAGGAGTGGCCAGACACAGCACTGGACAAAGATCTGTGAAGAAATTGGGGGAGGCCTTTGCCCAGCAGTGGGACACGTAAGGCTCCAAATAATGATAATAATAGTGTATTAATCAGTAACCAGTAACCACTCATGTATCTGTCATATAATGTTATATGTTATTTATGATGTGGATATACTTTAACAAATACAATTTTAAAGAGTGATATATTAATGTAATATTTGGTTTATGTATGTTGCTATTGCTATGTATTTTGCTACATTTTAACACTACGAGCGTAGCCGTGGGAAAACCCGTATGTAGCAAAAAGAGCCTATGAACAGAAAACCCGCCTAGCGGGTCGCTAGCAGTGAATATGTTAGCTAAATAATGTTCCAGCTCACTAAAAATACAATAATTATGATTCAATATGACGTTAACAGGTATATGATGGACTGCACAAACGTAAACCAGGCTTCGTAGAGCGAGTGACAGCTGTCAATGGAGACATCACACAGCTGCGCATGGGCATTAGTGATCAAGACTGGCATACATTAGCCAATGAGGTAAGACTATGCATAAATGCTGTAGCAAAAAAAGGCACTAGGACATACTATTATCAGAATGGCTGAGTGATTATAAGCGGAGGGTTCGAGGTCGAGCATTTTGTCAGATAATCCGAGATGTTAAATAACGCATTTCGTAGCGATGAATGAATAGTTGTAAAGCCTGACCAGTAATATATGATCATTGTCAAGAGGGCGCTGTTCATTCTCATGTATGGGGTGACAGTTCAGTATAGTATGCAAAAATTAGTTCCAGTGAAATTCCGCAACATGGCGCGTGATCATATATTCCTGGTAAGGCTTTATACATCACACAGCTGCGCATGGGCATTAGTGATCAAGACTGGTGCTAAAGTGTTGAGAAAGACTATCTCTGTACATACATAATGCTTAACTAAAATAGAGGCGGCACATGAGCACAGTCAATTGTCAGGTTGGCCGAGTAGTTGTTAAGCGAAAAACTTATTTCATATTATAATTTCATTTTGAAGCTCTAACGGCTCAGTTACACCTCCAAACATTATTAGTACCTATTATAATTTTCTCTGACATTCGAGACCTTTTACATTTCCTAATGTATTATTAACCCTAGAGAATATACATCTGTTATACTATAGTAATTATTTGTGGTATTTCCTATAAAAAGGGACCTTATTGTCGATGACGCTTACGATAAACGATGCTCCGATATAAATACAATGCCGCGCGACGCTGTGCGGCGTAAGTGCCATCGACAATAAGGTCCCTTTTCATAGAAAATGCCTCATTTACTTACATTTTTATAATGTAATGATTACCCAGGTACGGGCTGTTGTATTTATAAATGTTGCTATGTATTTTTCATTTCACTGTAAATATTGTATTGACTTGTGAAAGACCCTTAATGGCCTACTTACAGAATATTTTTTTTAATTTTTAATTTATGAATTACTAGCAGAATAGTACGAGGTCGAGCATTTTGTCAGATAGGCCGAGTTATGTAAATAAGGTAAATGCAATAAATAAGCCTTGTGGACCCCATTACCCTCAATCAATAGTCGTTTCCTTCGGCAATGGATAATAAACTCAATAGTAGATTGTGTCACAAAGGAGCAAAATGATATATTTACGCATTTACGGCGAGGGCGTACAATTGAATCCTAAACGAAGCGAAGGATTCTATAATAGAATCCCGAGGGTAGCGAGGGATTCTAAATTAGAATCCTGAGCGTAGTGAGATGGAAATAATTTTGCTACCATGTGACACATATTACTTTTCACGTCACCTATGCGGTAATTATAATATTTAAAAATATTATTTTCCCCTCACTAGCTCGGAAAGTTGTCGTTTCTCCTTCAATACAAGCGGGGAAAAACGTGTTTTATCCACTAGTGGGGAAAGTAATTTGACCTTGGATGGAGCGTGTTTAAGTAGCTTGACAGATAACAAAACGTAAAACGCTCATGATAATGGTTCGTTCGATATTAATTATCATTAAATAAATGGTTTGAGAATCTAATAAAAAATACCAAATTTAGCTTTATTGAATGATTTTAAGTCATAAACCTTAAAATTCCATAAGAAACGTTTGTTTTTTTTATAATGATGTTAAATATAATTCTGAACGCACAAGTTGAGTCGATGCAATTTCAAAACGCATCGTTGACATTTCATACATCAGAAATGTCAACATTGTCAACAATTTTTTTACTTAAAACCTTTTCTCACCGACTCGCGTAAAAATAACCAACTTCCAGAGTTTTCTGTTATAATATCGTAAAGAAATGAGTGATTCCAGTGATGAAGATGATCTAACGCCTGTGGATGTTGCACTTTCCTCGCTATAGTGAGGTGAAAAGTTTTGTGTTACACACGGGCGCAAATGTATTTTACTTCTCGTGTGTTGAAACACTCGCTACGCTTAGGATTCTATTTTAGAACCACTCGCTTCGCTCGTGGTTCACCTATAGAATCCTTTCGCTTGCTCGTGTTTCAATTCTACACTCGCGGGTAAAATACAACTTTGCACCCTTGTATAACAAATAACTATTAAGCTAAAAAAATAATGCGCAAAAAATGTAAAAATAGTGTCCTAGAACAGAAAAGTGTTACTTTGATCCCTCCTAGCAGGGAAGAAAAGTGCCACTTTGATCCCTCCTAGCAGGAAAGAAAAAGCCCTTTTTCGAATTGGTGATGTGAAAAATCTTTTTTCATCAGGTAAACATAATTTTCCACGTTGCCGCGACTGTAACCTTCGACGAACCTCTTCGTGTAGCGACAAGGACTAATGTAAGAGGGACCATGCAGGCGTTACTATTGGGAAAGGACTGTAAACATATCAAGTAAGTCAATAAACAAACAATCAAACAACTTAAATTGACCTTGACTTTCAATGAGCTTCTTTATCTAGCGGAAGGACCATGCAAGCGTTACTGTAAACATATCAAGTCATCAAACAATTAGTCAAACAACTATGTGACCTTTGAAATGGTGCGTGATCTTTAGAATTGACCTTGACTGCTCTATTTCGTTTGTTTTATAAACTGGAGCTATATAAACACAATGGCATGAGGTATATCTAGGTCTGTAATTAGTTCATAATATATAGGGACATGTCTGTCGCATGCACCCGGAAAGATGGGCCAAAATGGTTACTGAGTGGGATCCACGGAGCACCATAGACGGTGCAAGCCGGGGTTCAGGCAGACCAAAAAGGAGATGGCGGGACGACTTGGACGCATTCTACCCCAAATGGTGGGAAAATGGCGATGACAGGGTCGAGTGGAGTGGAGTGGGTGGGAGGCCTTTGCCCAGCAGTGGGACACCAAAATAGGCTAATAAAAATAAAAAAAATATAGCTCCAGTTTATAAAACAAGCGAAATAGACCAAAAACAAGTTTTGTATGAAAAACTTAAATTAGCTGTTTTTTTTAACTATCACATCATACAATGACATGAGGTATATTTAGGTGTCTAGATATCTAGGTGCAAAGTTTCACTATAATCTAACGCGTAGTTTTAAAATGAGAATTAAACTACGTTTGTATGGGAAGGTGAAATTCATTGGACATTGGGTGTTGACAGCCCCTTAATATCAAGATACTCGTAATAAAAAAACGTACCTAAAATTTTTTACTATTAAAAATACTAAAACTAAAAAAATCCTGTGCTTTCATAGTGACGATTAAAGGGTTACCTTCATACTAAACTCAGTCTTAACATGACAGACTTATAGCATAGAGTAACTTATACTAGAGCGGTACTGTCATAGTAAATTTTGTAACCCCAGTAAATTCACTGCCATCTGTCGACACACTTTACTAAAAATGAAGATTTATAAAAATACGATAAAATGTATTTAAATATGGATAAATGATTTTTTTTATTTGCATTAATAATTTTTATGATTTTGACCCATGCTCTTTCACTGATATGCGTAAAAATTGTTAAATAACAAACGAAGCCGTCAACGCCATCTATACGACAGTAGGCTAAAGCTAGTAGCGCCCTCTGAACGAGAATCAAATTTTCTTGATTTTCGAGGCACGTTTTTTCCTTAGACTGTATCCGATCTAATACGGAGTTATATCTATCTTTGCTTATAGGTAACCAACCAGTATCTTATTCCAGATCGTTCGTGCACGTGTCCACGGCGTACGCGCACGCCACCCACAGCCGCATCGGGGGCACCGTGCGCGAGGACTTCTACGACAGCCCCGGCGACCCCCGCACCATGGTGGACCTCGTCGAGCAGCTGAGTGAGGAGAAGCTGGCCGCCATTAAACCTAAGTGAGTTTACCCAATTTCCTGGTAGATGGTGCTTTTTAAAGCGACGCGATTTCTACATCGCGCTGTTAAGATTTATCCTGAATTCATGACTTGGTGATAGTTTGTTTGTTCATTTGTTGTATATCTAGAGGGTGGGGAAAAAATATTTTTTTGATAAAGACTTCTAGACACCCGCATCATGGTGGACCTGGTCGAGCAGCTGAGTGAGGAGTAGCTGGCCTCCATCGAACACGAGTTTACCCAATTTCATGGTAGATGGCGCTGTACAGTACAATCCTACATCGCGGTGTTAAGATTTTTCCTGAATTCATGACTAGGTGAATTTGTGGTGTTTGAATACTAAGTATTTAAATACTTCTATGACGACTTCATCAAATCTTAAGGACTACTTGCACCGTCCTACTTAAATTGCAAATTAAATTCGAAAATGTTTTTTTGATAATTAAAAAAAAGTTTTCAAGATAGAGGTGTGATTATATTGTTTGTGTCATATTGATGATAACGTTATTATTATGTAAAAGATTATACATTTTCGTTGGTAAACTTCGGAGAAAAAAAGGGGGGGGGGTGGTATTTTTTTCACATTTTCTCTCAAGTAATTTTTTTTACTATAAAAACTGTTTTGTAATGTTCAATTCGAGCTCTTTCAAATGATATCCCACTCTACCTAGTAACTAGACTTTGAAATTTAGCCCACTCTTTATATTGGGCATTAGTAGTTCTCGAGATATTTAGCGATGTCACAGACAGAGTCGCACCATAAGGGTTCCTTTTGTACCTTTTTGGCACGGAACCCTAAAAAAGGTTTACAGGATAACGGTCAGTACGTGTTTACATTATTTATGCTATTTTTAGCGACACTACCTCAGGGCCAAATACATAATTTTGTCTTGTTAGATTATTCAGCAACATAGCTTAGTAACCAACTAGGTTGGCGTTTGATCTGTTAATAATATAACTATAACTAGAGATGCAACGGATAGTTGTTCGACCGGATACCCGATGTTCGGCCGGATCATCCGCCGAATATTTAGTTTTTTTTTAAATATCACAACGGTGGCAAACAAGCATACGGCCCGCCTGATGGTAAGTAGTCACCGTAGCCTATGGACGCCTGCAACACCAGAGATATTACATGCGCGTTGCCGACCCTTTAAAAACCTGTACACTCCTTTTTTGAAGAATCCCATACTGTAGCCCCTCGGGAAAACCTCGGCAGGGAGCTCATTCCACAGCCGAAGCGTACGCGGGAGGAAATTCCTCTTAAACCGCACAGTACGCGACCATTTAGGTGCAAGGGTGTGAGGATGAACACCCTGCCGATGGCGAGCGGTGCGGTGATAGAAAGCGGCCGTTGGCATCATGTCAAACAATTCTTCAGAGCACAGCCCATTGTACAGGCGGTAGAACACACACAAGGAGGCAAAGTCTCTCCTTAGACTTAAAGGTTCAATACCGCTTGTGAGTTTAGTTGTTTTGACCTGTTTCGTAGTGAACGTCCGCGCGTCCATTTCTAGGTTTGAAATGAGTGCGCGTTCAAGTGAGTGGAATGTTTCAATTGTTAATAATAAACGAGTACGATTATGACTGTGACTGTTTCTTAACCTTTCGTATGCGCATGTCAAAAAATTGCCATATAAATAGCAATCGTGTCAACTTCATGTTTAAGTTGAATATATGGGGCATTTTCTATGAAAAGGGACCTTATTGTCGATGGCGCTTACGCCGCACAGCGTCGCGCGACATTGTATTTATATCGGAGCATCGTTAATAAATTAATAATGGCGTAAGCGCCATCGACAATAAGCTCCTTTTTTATAGAAAATACCACATATGTATATGGAGCAGATCTGCTACTAATAAGCATACGAAACATTAAATCCAATTTACTCCGAAATCAAGCTATGTTGCTATCCGGTATCCGGTCGGATATTTATTATTTATTTCAACCGTTGTCTCAATTATTATAATATAAATGTATCCCACATTGATCTTTTTTCGTATAAAACCTGTGAAAGTTTTAAAAAACAAATTATTACTCACTTCAAATCGAAATTGTAAACAATAACACTGTTTATTTAAGTAGGTATAATTAAACTTTTGTAACAACTTCTATAATTTAACATTGTAATAGGTAACTTATGCACAAATAATTTATAACTTTCTTTGTGTACCCCGTGTGGTTGTATGTACGAGTAAGCAACCTGCCCGTGCATACATATACATGGATGAATGAATATAGATACACTTCAAGTTACTGATAAGTTTGTTAATTAATGATAACTTTGTTTTCCGCTTATTGCTCCTACACAAGCTACTTTAGATTAGAAATTATTTAATTAAGGTAGGGCACTCAAGGTCTATTAACACATTGCTTATTATTACATCATTTTTGTATATGACTGTTTGTTGCCTAAAAAAAATAAAAAATAAAAAAATAAAAGGACCGGATAGGCCGGATACCGAATAGTAAACCGGATATCTGGTGCATCTCTAATTATAACAAGTCAGATCGGACCTACAATGGCAACTTTATCTACCTACTATGTTAAACGTTGTATTTGCATTTGCACATTACTTAGTCATAGACGTTGAATTTGTCGTATGCTAATGATAGGCAACGAGGAATTGAGCTCATGGCAAATAATCTATTAAACTTAGAAATAAATTAAGTGGAAAAATTCACTGTCTTGGGTGGGACTTGAACCCACGACCACTGGGATCACTAGTACCAAAGATAGATATATAACTCCGTAATAGATGGATACAGTCTAAGGAAAAAACGTGCCTCGAAAATCAAGAAAATTTGATTCTCGTTCAGAGGGCGCTACTAGTTTTGGCCAACTGTCGTATAGATGGCGTTGACGGTTTCGTTTGTTATTTAACAATTTTAACGCATATCAGTGACAGAACATGGGTCAAAATCATAAAAATAATTAATGCAAATAAAAAAATCATTTATCCATATTTAAATACATTTTATCGTATTTTTATAAATCTTCATTTTTAGTATCAAAGTATGTCGATAGATGGCAGTGAATTTACAGTGGTTACAAAGTTTAATATGACAGTACCGCATCTTATTATATCCTCATTGTTTCCATCATATAAAATAAAATAAAATAAAATTAAATAAAGTTTTATTTCAGGCAACACGTACAGTTGTAAGTACACCCATATCAACATACAATTTAAAAGTTACAATGCCAAAAGGAATACTTAACTAAAAACAAAACACTTAAAATAAAAGTTAAACAATTAAAATAGTATTACACTATTTTTTGTTCCCGATGTTTAAATTTCATATACGAGGGCTGACCCGAAAGTTGTTAGGTGCTCCGGCTTTACTCATGCGATCACAATATTATTTATACCATTGTGAGGGATCTTTCAGTACTCATTGAAGAGGTGTAAAATACATTTAAAAATGACGATGACGATATCTAAAGATAACGATTAGTTTATTTTTTTATTTTGTTTTACTTCGACGCGTCGAAACCTAACCATCAGTCATGAGAATCAGTAATTGAGATTCCATATGTGCTGTCATTTTATTATATACATATAACATTATTTATCGATTTAAGGATGACTCACGTTAGACCGGGCCGTGACCGGGCCGGAGCTTCCGGCGCTTGGTTTTCTATGACATGACAGGTGATCACGTGATCCTTTCCATAGAAAACGAAGCGCCGGAAGCTCCGGCCCGGTCACGGCCCGGTCTAACGTGAGTCATCCTTTATACATTAGAAAAAACAGAAGGAACAAAATAATTAATCCCGGGTAAATTTAAGTTCGATTTTTAAAGATTTCAATACGAAATTCATTTAATTGTGAATAAAATTACTGTTTTTTCTAAAGAATTCGTAACTTCATACAAAACAGCTTTCAGTTAAAAATATATAATAAAAAAAACGTATTAATTTAAAAAAAACAGCCATAAATTAGCATTGAAATATCCTTCACAATGGTATAAATAAGTTGCCGGAGCATAGCTGCTCCGGCTTTACTTTCGGATCAGCCCTCGTATTAGCCATTAGCCATTAGCAAAGATAGATATAACTCCGTAATAGATGGATACAGTCTAAGGAAAAAACGTGCCTCGAAAATCAAGAAAACTTGATTCTCGTTCAGAGGGCGCTACTAGCTTTGGCCTACTGTCGTATAGATGGCGTTGACGGTTTCGTTTGTTATTTAACAATTTTAACGCATATCAGTAGAACATGGGTCAAAATCATAAAAATAATTAATGCAAATAAAAAAAAAACATTTATCCATATTTAAATACATTTTATCGTATTTTTATAAATCTTCATTTTTAGTTTTAAAGTCTGTCGACAGATGGCAGTGAATTTACTGGGGTTACAAAATTTACTATGACAGTACCGCTCTAGTATAAGTTACTCTATGCCATTAGGGAGGCTCTAGCGAGATCTACCGTAAGTATTACACTTCTTAAAAGGCTACCGGAGTTCCAAGTCATAGTCTTTTACGGTACTTAAATAAATACGACCAATAATTATCTTAACAAGACGAGACCCTTTAGTTCCGCGATGTGAGGTCAACACGTGTTTACCGTCAATATATTCTATGGCAATTAACTATAACAAGGTTGTGGAAAAACACGTCATCGGCGTACCTATTCCGGTTTTCTCAAGATTTAATCGAAATCGATAGGGCCTTGAATAATTATAATAAGTCAGCCTAGGGTTCATCCATTAATTACGTCACACGAATTTCTAGGTTTTTTGACCCCTCCCGTCCTTGTCACACTTGGTCACATTTGGTAAACCCCTCCCCCCTGGTGTGACGTCACATTTTTTCAACGAAATCGGCAAATCGAATTAAGTATTATTAATATTTTATCAAAATATTTTTGACAAAATAAATATTAGTAAGTAATTTTATAACCCAAAACTGATTAGCAAATCTAATTAAACGGCTAAAACCGATTATCGTTCCAAATACATGTTATTTAACTGTACAGCGAATAAAATAATTATAAAATAAGTTAAAGTGACGTCACAAACATTGTGACTCCCCCGTCCCCCTTGTCACAACATGTCACATTTTTTTGACCCCCCCCCCCCCCTAAGCGCGTGATGTAATGATGACCCCCTATATACGTCCCACTGGTGCTGGTGGGCACAGGCCTGTCATGCGTGAGTGGGCTTGGGATAGCCCAATAGTAGTATTACTAATATGTATCGTCATCACTACATAGCTACATAGTATAAAACAAAGTCGCTTCGTGCTGTCTGGATGTATGTCTGTCCCTATGTATGCTTAGATCTTTAAAACTACGCAACGGATTTTGATGCGTTTTTTAATAGATATAGAGTGGTTCAAGAGAAAGGTTTATATACCTATATATAATACATCAGCATTCACCCGTGCGAAGCCGGGGCGGGTCAGTAGTATATATACTATAAATACACTTACTTATGTCGTGTCATCATATTGTCGTGTCAATATGAGGTCATATTCGTTATACAAACATTTATTTGCTTACTTAAGGTGACATACCTATATATACTCTCTAGCGTTTCTTTTTCGTTAAAATATTTAGTGGCAAGATTTAAGGTTAGTTTTACCTGTTTAAACAAAGTAAGAAGCATTTTATTTTTCTGATGACGCCTATTTTTGTATTGACCTAGTTACAACTTCCAGTGATCTTAGTACATAAGTATATTCATTAATTCAGGGCTAGTGATCTCTTTGCGCCGTGTTTATTTAGTGATTATTCTTCAATCAACAACTTCTTATATGTAATTCATATATGTCGTTACGTCATAAAGACGTTATTTTGACGTCGCTGACGTCACCTTGCTACTTGGGATATTTCAGGTAGCCAAAAGACGTCATAATAACGTCATTTATAGGTCATAATGACGTAACGGACGTCATAATGACGAATGCTACCTGGGTTAGATGCGACATATTAACACTGCCTGTCTAGGTCTGCACTTACCTCTTCCCCACGCAGACGAAGACGCGAGCAAAAGTTAGTTACATTTTATGTATAATTATTTAAAACAGGCTATTTACTGTCCACATTATAAATTGATTGTATGATCGCATTCCGTTTTATATGAATAAATCAATAATTAATCGAATAAAATCATGACTGTAGACTTATGGAGTAAACTGCATACATATTAAACAAAAGCACAGAATAAATAATAGTACTTGGTACAGAAGGTTCACTCAACAAAACACGTCTATTACGACAGATATGACCGCTAGGTGGCGCAAGCGTGCGTACTCGCATATTAGTGCGAGCGAGATGTATAGAAAGTAAATTACGTTCTCGATGGCGTTTATGTCAGTGCCAAACTAATGGTAGCCGTACTGGCGTCCATTCCGTAGCGGTGCGCGGCAACCACTATGGCTAGACACCAAAATTGGTGTGAGCCGCATGTACTTGTAGCGACGCGACGAAATCGCGGAGTGAGCCACGCCTGACAAAAGTCGATTAACACATAGTCGATTAGTGTTTAAAGAAGATACAAATCCCTTATAGCGTTTCGTTTCGTTATCTGCAAACAATTGTTGCGTGCGTTAATTGCTTCTTGATGGAGGGCGCGCAGTTTTTAAATGGCTCATCTATATTAACGGGTCTATTTTATATAATAATATAAGATAATGTTAATTTTATTTTGACGATCATTGTCCCGAATGTCCCGATAGTTGTTTCAGCGAACGGTCTCATAGCGAAGAGTCTCGACCAACATCTTGAGAGACTCTCGCTAGGTGGTTGGATCAAGGGTCAGATACAGAAGGCGGTGATCTTGGACACGGCGCGGATAGTCCGATGGTTCCTCTCTCTGCGGCCCTGACCACCTGCACTTATATATACATTATATAGTTATATTTATATTTGAATGATTTTTTTACAGGTTGATCGAGGACTGGCCTAACACCTACGCCTACACCAAAGCCCTGGCCGAGGAGGCTGTGAGGACCATGTCAGGGGACCTGCCCATCTGCATCGTCAGACCTGCCATAGGTGAGCTACAGACAGACATACAGTACGAGCTTCGCTAATCCATACACTCGCTAACTCAGTGATCCGAGTAGTCCAGACGGATTCGATGCAGGCGTACAGCTTTTGATGGATGAAATTTTGAAATAAAGTGCTAAAATGTAAAGCAGAAAGTAAACCTCAATATTGTCCGTTCCTAACAGCACTGGGTAGATGAGCGCACTGAGAATAACACTGGCCTGACTAGGGTCCGGTAGCGGAGGCGCCAAGGAGGATGTTGTAGGGACCAGGTAGCTTGGCTTGGCTCCAGCGAGTTCCGTGACTGCCTGTAGTACGGCAACTCCATCCCTTACGCCGGTTCCTAGGCGTCGAGTAAATGATCACTGACTTTTTCAACTGTTAGGAATGTATTTATTTCTCTCATCATCGTCATCATTTTAGCCTCCTGTCGCCCACTGGTGAGCATACGTATCTCTTCATTTACGTTACTTATCCGGGTCCTACCTAGTGTCATCCAGAAGTGACCCGCGATCTTCCGAATATCATCCATACTAATATTATAAATGCGAAAGTCTGTGTCTGTCTGTCTGTCTGTGTGTTGCCTCTTCACGCTTAAACCGCTGAACCGATTGAGTTGAAATTTGACGTAGAGATAGTTCGAGTCCCGGGGAAGGACATAGGGTAGTGATTACTCCAGAAATCGCCCTTTAGGGGGGTGAAAAGGG
The DNA here is from genome assembly GCF_947568885.1 of Cydia strobilella. Classification (NCBI taxonomy): domain Eukaryota; kingdom Metazoa; phylum Arthropoda; class Insecta; order Lepidoptera; family Tortricidae; genus Cydia; species Cydia strobilella. The sequence continues at coordinate 1,043,192 of NC_086067.1, forward strand.
GGGTGGAAATTTGTATGGGGAATCAATAAGCACTAAACCGATTTACATGAAATTGGGTATGGAGGTAGTTTGAGTCCCGGAGACCCCAAACATTTCTTATCTTCTCTTCTCTTATATTCTCTTCTCTTCTATTCTCTTCTAATCTCTTCTATTCTCTTATATTCTCTTATATTCTCTTATCTTCTCTTATCTTATCTTCTCTTCTCTTATCTTATCTTCTCTTCTCTTCTATTATCTTATCTTACCTTTCAAATTGAATAATTGCTATGATATTTTTTCCAGGCGCTATACTTACTTTAAGTGTCATTACTAAGTCCACGCAGACGAAGTCGCGGGCAAAAGCTAGTTGAGTAATAATCCCTAATCTTAATGGGAACTATCTACACATGTGGAAATTTGCATGAAATTTTTTTCAAGCTACTGACATTTTGGATAATATACTGCTAGCTTTTGCCCGCGACTTCGCCTGCGTGGATTTAGAATAGACCAAGACAAGTCTGATGCAACGATTTTGATAGCACACGCAGTGCAAGTGTTATTTTAAACGTCAAACTTCTATGAAATTATAACACTTGCAATGCGTATTCTATCAAAATCGTTGCAGACTTTTCTTGGTCTAACTCTTAGTAACCGCAGCTAGAGTAAGAACAGCGCCTAGATAAAGTCTAATAGCAATCATTCAATTTGAGCATATGCTTAATTGTCCACACAAATTATCAGGCATTTCATTAATTATCTCAATTCCACCCCGCTTTTGACCCTCTTAAGGGATAATTTTAGGGATAAAAACTATCCTATGTTCTTATCCGGGACTCAAACTATCTCTATGCCAAATTTCAACTACATCGGTTCAGCGGTTTAAGCGTGAAGAGGTAACACACAGACAGACATTCGCATTTATAAGAGTACTAGCTTTTGCCCGCGACTTCGTCTGCGTGGAATTAGTAATTTGGGTACCTTAATTCTTAAACAAATCTGCTTTTTAATCCATCCTTTTTTCACCCCCAAATTGGTCCACTCTATACATTTCCACCCCATTTTCTACACCCTTAAGGGATGATTTCGGGGATAAAAGTCATTCTATATCCTTTCCCACAGCTCAAACTATCCCCATACTAAGTTTCATCTAATTCGGTTCAGCGGTTATTGATTCCCCATACAAAATTCCACCCCCCTTTTCACCCCCGTGAGGGGTGAGTTCTGGGATAAAAAGTATCCTATGTCCTTCCCCGGGACTCAAACTATCTGTATACCAAATTTCAACTAAATCGGTTCAGCGGTTTAAGCGTGAAGAGGTAACACACAGACAGACAGACAGACATACAGACAGACAGACTTTCGCATTTATAATATTAGTATGGATGGATATCTTTGAGATATATTTACTTGTTTTGTTTCAGTAATAGCATCAAATCTGGAACCGAGTCCAGGATGGGTCGACATGAGCAGTGTTTACGGACCGAGCGGGGTAAGCATTAATATGTATACACTCTCGTAGAATAACAAGTTAATAACGGCCTAGACTAGTCAGTAGTCTAGTAGGCACTAATAATATACAAGAAAACATAACAACATAATAAATAATCACAGCTTTTGTCCAATATTAGGTAACAATTAAATAATTTTACGGTTTAGACCAGCGGTTCCTAACCTGGGGGTAATTACCCCCGTGGGGGTAAAACTGGCATTTTACAGTCCCGGAAATCATTCCTTGAGGGGTGACCCATCCCAAAGGGGGGAGCAATTTACAATGAATAGGATATGAAAGTACCGTAATAATTATATGCAGACGTCGTCGGGGACAGAAGCTAATACCAATTCACATATACATACACCGTGGGCTGGTAAAACCCGACAGATCTTAAAGGTGTATTCTTGACCTCATTTATATAGAGATTAAAATGTCATACGTCAAAGTTTTCTGAAATCGGTCTTGTTTTAGAGATACTGACAATTCTTATGAAAATTTATTTCTGTAATACCATAGTGAAAAACGCCTTTTTGGGCTACGACGCTCGCTGTCATTATGTGACTTGGTTTAGACATAGCTACTGACAGACATTAAAATTTTAAAGGAAACTCACAATTATTATGCGTAGGGTGAGTTGTTCATCAGTTAACCACCCTTTTTTCGAGCAGTCATCTCGCAAATTTTCAATTAAAATAAATTATTGCGAACATTAATCGATAGACTATTTAATTGGCAAAAAATTTGCATTCAAGAGTTGACATTATTATGCTTTTAGAAAAAAAATTACAATTTGTATAATATAATAAATAATAAATAAATAAATAAATAAATATTATAGGGACATTCTTACACAAATTGGCTAAGTCCCACGGTAAGCTCAAGAAGGCTTGTGTTGTGGGTACTCAGACAACGATATATATAATACCTATACAAATACTTAAATACATAGAAAACATCCATGACTCAGGAACAAATATCTGTGTTCATCACACAAATAAATGCCCTTACCGGGATTCGAACCCAGGACCATCGGCTTCACTAATAATAGTGTCCATAGGACAGTATTAACCACAGGGGGGTGTTTTAGAGTACCAAGTTGTACACATTTAATCACTAATTTAAATGTTTTTATTATTTAATTTTGGAGGTGGGGTAAAGTCGAGTTCCCTAGTTAGTCAAAGGGGTAACAGTACTAAAAAGGTTAGGAACCACTGGTTTAGACTCAGTTGTACTCCACGGTACGCAATACACAGTCGTCCTAAACGCAGCTCGCACTATTAGTGCTTGAGAAAGGAGACCTAGGCTCTCCGAAACATGTCACGCGAGTGACTAAAACAAGTGAGTCTAAACCGTGAAATTATTTAATGTTAGTATGTCTCACAAGTCTCACAACAGTTTAAATTCGATTAAGTAACAAAAACATAAAGATCGAAAACTTTCAATGTTTTCTTTTTTCAATCTAATCTACCTATATAAGCTTAACATTAATTTCAGCTTATCCTCGGCTGCGGTCTAGGCGTCATACACACACTAATGGCCAACGACGACACGTACATCGACCTAATTCCCGTGGATTATGTCAATAATGCCACCATAGCGGCCGCCTGGGCCACGGGAACGCGCCACGTAAATGGACAGAAGGATATCAAGATATATACCGTGTCGCCGGCGAGGAATCCTAAGAAATGGCGTAAGTTATGTGTAAAATCTGTTTAATTTCCGTGGAATACGTCACCAACGTCATCACTAGCCCATCGCGCTGCCAACTGAGCTACCGATACTTCACTCGAGGACAGCGAATATTTCCACCATATGTGCCTTAGGGAGCCGCCTAGCCACATTAAGGACCCGGGTATGTCCTTAAACTACGTCCGAAGGAGAGGTATGGGCACTGTTAATGTCATCTCGCTTTGTGTAGTAGGGCACAGGACAGCGGATGTCATTCCAGATCTAGAGCAGAGCCCAACTGGGGAAGTACCTCCACCTTACAGAAAACCGCAGCCAAATAACACACGACCCTACTCATAGCGTTGTGTTTCTGCCGGTGAGTAAGGTTGCCAGAGCTCCACGAGGGAGAGGAGTGTAAGGGTCGGCAACGAGCATGTAACTCCTCTGGAATTGCAGGCGTACATAGGCTTAACATCAGGCGGGCCGTATACTTGTTTGCCACCGACGTAGTATAAAAAACTACATATTTTTTCCTAAAAATAAGCTTTTACTTAAAAGCTAATTTACTTACTGTTTCAGGGGAAATCTTCGAGATATCCTACTCAAAAGCCGTTTACTGCGGCACTCCGAAAGCCATCTGGTATAACTTTGACATTCACACGAGGGTCCGGTGGGTGTTCGTGCTGCTGACCTGGCTGTTACATTATATACCAGGATACCTGGCTGACGGCGCCCTTATATTACTAGGGAAGAAGCCAAAGTAAGTCACAATAAATATTTTTTATAGCTAACACTCCTCTGCCACAGAATAAGTAATAGTATTATCATAGAGAACGGCCACGCACCGCCCCGCCCCGACTCGAATGCCCTCGCCCCGCGACAGCAGATTTACGGCCGTTTGCCGACGGCTCAGTACTATTTTTAAGCAACTTACTTACACAATGACGCATGACGCGTGTACAGACGTGCCGTTCACACATAGAAACGCATGTGATTTTTTATGTATAGTATGTCCGCCCTGTGCCTCTGCTAAGGAATAGACCAAAGTCCCAAGTTACTAAAAAATAGGGTTAGGCTGTATCCGGGACAGGGTATACATGAAACGTGGTGTATATAAGTTGCAAAGGCCTCATAGTGTAAAGGGCACCACAGGCGCCCTGTATGTAAGAGCGCGCTTCGCGCGACCTTACAGTGTCGATTGCGTCGCAGGCGCCCTGTAAATCAGAGTGAAAGCTTTTTTTTAATACTACGTCGGTGGCAAACAAGCATACGGTCCGCCTGATGTTAAGCAGTCTCCGTAGCCTTTGTACGCCTGCAACTCCAGAGGAGTTACACGCGCGTTGCCGACCCTAACACTCCTCTCCCTCGTTGAGCTCTGGCAACCTTACTCACCGGCAGGAACACAACACTATGAGTAGGGTCTAGTGTTATTTGGCTGCGGTTTTCTGTAAGGTGACATCTAGAATGACATCCGCTGTCCTGTGCCCTACCACATAAAGCGAGATGTCATTCAAAGTGCCTATACCTCTCTTTTGGACGTAGTTTAAGGACATACTCGGGTCCAAGCTGCTGTATTTAGGGCTAAAAGCCTGAAATAAACGATATTTTATTTTAATATTGTCTTCGGTTACCGCGATAGTTACTCATGAAATAAAACTATGAATATACGCGATATAATCCGTTTTCATAGTTTTATTTCATGATATTTTATTTTATTTATTTACATTGTAAAGGGCGCCTTCGCACGCTTGAATGTCGGGCTTTACCCGACTTTGCAATGTGAATTTCCGGAGAAACGCACAGTTCAGGACTGCCAACCATCTAAGTTGTGAAAATGGAAATGTTGTCGTGTAGACTGAAGAGCGATGGCGAAAAGTAATAAAAATTAAATCTATAAATTGTTTGTTTCAGGGCGATCAAGATCTACAGAACGTGTTACAACCTGTCCTCAGTGCTGGCTTACTTCACCTGCCACGAGTTCTTCTTTAAGGATGAAAACTTGGTGCATCTGCAAGAGAGCCTCTCTAAAACAGGTGCCTAATAACTATTAAATAAAAAAACAAAATAAAAAACCCTACGCTATATGCCAACTAAATCTATTTTTTGCCAAAAATGACAAACTATTTGTAGACGCGATCGCGATATCGAACCCAGGTAGCATTGTGACGTCAGCGACGTCATATTGACGTAACAATGACGTCATAAATACGTCGCTGACGTCACAATGCTACCTGGGAAGGACCAGGCGGGAGCGCAGCCCAAAGATAAAGAGGGGCTATGGCTGAGAATGAATCTATGAATTAATGGGGCCGACCTTACCTGCTCAGTAAAATTCGGTTGCCGAGTATATAAAAAAATTTAAAAATTATCACTTAAAATTAATTAATCTTCACAAAGAACATGCGTGCATGGAGACTGTATAAAGGAGCCAAATCTCTATGTATGAAAAGTGTCCATCAAAAAACAGTAATTAGGCGGCGCCACCATACACCGAAATACTACCAAAAACAACCTACGTAATTTGGTCGGGTTATTTGTTGCCTTATATGGTTCATGTTATACTCATGTCCCAGAGCCTAACTAGCGCCACCGGAGAGATTAGGAACTATTATTTAAAGCTTAACGCGGTCACTTTTACAACAATTCTGCCATAAGAGATTGCGATCCTTTCTTTACCATCCATAATGCGTGTTTTTATTTGATTGACAATTGCGGCAATGACAGATTATTCAAATTATTTTGCTTTTCTTTATTGCGTTTAAGTAGGTCGGCAAAAAGGCGGGTGATATGAAAATGAGGTCGAATATATTTATGAAAGAAAGAGTGAGCGAGATGGATGAATGAAAAGGGGCGCGAACACTACTTTAGAAAAGAGCTGATACTCTTCAAACTGCTGGATCGATTTCTATAAACCACCCCTTCTTCCGGCCTTGTCCCATTTCTAACTGGGGTCGGCTCTCCTAATCCTCCTTCTCCAGAGATATCGTCATAGAGTATATTGAATAGTGGGGTCATGTAGGGTATAGAGTTGTCAGTCAAGGTTTTTGAATGCAGCGCCATCTATTGATAGTTTACCGCGACTTTTCAAATGTGTATATATCCATACCTATTAATACAGCTATACAAGCGTTGCGTTGGCGGGCTTTTTAAATAGCTAAGGTTTGACGTTTGCGTTCTGAGTCTGAGCAAACTGAATCAGATCACATCAAGTGGGGTCTGGTAGTTTGTATGGCAGATGCAGGACTTTATTGCTAAGTAAATAAGGGCCGTAATAGATGATTTTACTTTATGCTCTAGGCTTTATGTCGTCTACGCACGACTTAAAGTCGAACTTTACGAGCATGAGAAGTGAAAAAGTATTTTTTTGTATCTATAGATAAAAGCATCTACAACTTCGACGTGGAGAAAATGAACTGGAACGAACAGATGGTGATGTGGGCCATCGGTCTGAGGAAGTACATCATCAAGGATGGTCTTCGGGACACCAATTATGCCGTCAAGAAGCAACAGGTACCATAAAATGGTGCTACTTTGCTCCAGAATTAGTATCATTAGTTCAATTTTATTATTAGGAGCAAAAAACAGATTTCATAATTTTAAATGCTCCTAACTTAACCAACTAAGATTGAAATGAAATAAATTATTATCTTATCTTATCTTATAATTGTGGTATTTTCTATAAAAAGGGACCTTATTGTCGATGGCGCTTACGCCATTATTAACGATGCTCCTATATAAATACAATGCCGCGCGACGCTGTGCCGCGTAAGCGCCATCGACAATAAGGTCCCTTTTCATAGAAAATGCCCCAATTATTAAAGATTCGAAAAAATCAAACATACAGTCTGGCAAAAAAGAGTAGAAATTAAAAAGTGGCAACACGTTCCCGTTTTTATTAGATCGATTTGAAAGGGACGACATTACAGTGTTGCCATTTTTTAATTTCTACTCTTTTTTGCCAGTCTGTAAATATTTAAAAATTAATTTATTTTCAGGTCCTGAAGGTGCTGAACTATCTGGTCGGCGCGCTGTATCTATACGCTATTTATAAACTATGTAGTTACGTTTGTTGGTTTGTCTGGGTGTTAGTTAGTTTATAATAAATGTTTAATTATTATTCTTATTTTAGTTAATACATATTTATAAAATATATTAAATTCAACATTAATAAAAGTTTCTTGAAATGGTTTTCTTTAAATGGAAAAAATAAAAAACGACAATGTTCAAAAAGCTGTTCCAAAATGGGGCATTTTCTATGAAAAGGGACCTTATTGTCGATGGCACTTACGCCGCACAGCGTCGCGCGGCATTGTATTTATATCGGAGCATCGTTAATAATCGCGTAAGCGCCATCGACAATAAGGTCCCTTTTTATAGAAAATACCACAAATAACTTCTACTGTATGGCTATAAAATTGTATAATTTTATTCCTGTTGGTATAAGGAAAGGCTTATCAAAAAAAACTGTACAGTATATTATTGGAACATTTTATTAATATTTTTTAGATACATAATTTAGTTAAGTAGGTACCTAATTTGACATTGATACACATTTGATTCGTTTTTTAACATTATCCTGTCATGCTTCTTTCACTTGTAATGTACAATTTGGAAAAAAAGGGTAGAAATTATAAAGTGGCAACACTGTAGTGTCATCCCTTTCAAATCAATCTAAGAAAAACGGGACGACACTACAGTGTTGCCACTTTTTAATTTCTACTCTTTTTTGCCAGACTAGCTTTGTGTTTAATATTATTTTTTGCCAGACTAGCTTTTTATGAATGCTGAAACTCCTGCTCCTGCCAGACATGTAAATAACTGTACAGTTTACTGTTGGAAAATTGTTTTATGGCATTAATGATTTAATACAACCATTTAAAATTACTTACTTGGCTGGCGCGATGACCCAAAATGAGTCTTAAAATAAAATCTATTTAAAATTTATATTTTTTTAATAATCTAGTTTAGTAATTTGACATTGACACACATTGACTTGAAAAAAAAAAATTATGAAAACGGACTATATCGCGTATATTGAATTTATAATACATCCCGGCGTTGACCACCCGGTCACCCGGTTGTGTCACCCGTTGACCACGAACGCTGTAAAGAGTTCGAAACGTCGGGATGTATTATAAATTCAATATACGCGATATAATCCGTTTTCATAGTTTTATTTCATGAGTAACTATCGCGGTAACCGAAGACAATATTACACATTGACTTTTTTTTCAAAAAATTTCAGTACTGCTTATTTAAGATTTCTAATTTATTTTTGTGATAAATATTTGAATGCTGAAATTCCGGCCAGACATGTAAAGAACTGAACTTGTATAGTTGGTCAAGCAAATCTTGTCAGTAGAAAAAGGCGGCAAATTTAAAAAATGTAGGCGCGAAGGGTTATCGTCCCATAGATAATTTGAATTTCGCGGCTTTTTCTACTGACAAGATTTGCTTGACCAACTATATTAACATTTTATCAAATAAACGATTTTCTTATAAGTGAACGAAAAGAAGCTCGTTTAAAAAGCAATTTTATCATCTTATTTATAAGGTTGAAATTCAAGTAACAGCTCATTCGGAGATAACACGTTTTTGTCATCTGATTGTTCTCCGAATGAGCTGTTACATGAATTTGAACCTTAATACTTACTAAGCTTATAATAAATTTAAAAGTGGAAAAATTACTGCCTTGGGTGAGACTTGAACTCACGGCCTCTGGATACTTACTATCAAGATAGTCGCTTTTTAAATGACATTGTTACTTTGGCACGTGCCGAAATCGGGAGCTGAAGGCTCTGCATAAAAGAAACAAAGGCTTTTGTTTAATGGCTCCTCTACACAATGGGCCAGCGTGTAGAGAGTAGTGGTGTCGGATGGCTTGGCGCAGCGATATCAGGGTTTAAGCCGAAAAAATCATTTAAGAAAATGTCAATTATACCTATACATATATTGTCATTTATTTTGGACCTTATTTCAAGGTGACAGGGTTAAATTTTTCCTAATTTCTGACACTATTATTACCTGTTAAAGCCTATGGCAATGTTCAATAAGTTCCTCACGCAAAAAACCCCAAACTGCATCATATTCGCAAAACTCCCCGTCTTAAACCTTTATCTTATTTGCAAAGAACCAATTTATTTATTTTTTTACAATCCATATTTTGAAAAATATAGCTACGTTAAATATATTTAATCTGTTTAAGGGCGTTCGCTAGCGTGGGTGGGTGCTTGTAATGGGCGGCTGCACGCGGGTGCCATTGTAATAGCACAGAATAAGTAATAGTATTATCGTACAGAACGGCCACGCACCGCCCCGCCCCGACTCGAATTACCTCGCCCCGCGACACCAGATTGACGACCTTTTGCCGACCGCTCAGTACTGTTTTTAAGCAAATTACTCACACAATGAGACATGCCGCTTGTACAGCCGTTCACACATAGAAACGCAAGTGATTTTTGATGTATAGCGTGTCCGCCCTGTGGTAATAGGTAATATCCGTCCTACCCGACCGCGCCAGTTAACAACGCTCATACTATTTATCGTTAACCCGCTCAACCGCGCCAGCTAGCGAATGCCCTCAGATTCTATTTCAAATAATTAAGTGAACTAGCTTTCAAAATAAAATTTGTAAGTAATAAATTTTATTAAATTCTTAGTCCTCATTTTATTGGCTTTTTGCAGACAGGAAGTTTTCAGAGGCCTTCTACGAGAGGTACTTTTAAACGACTACATTTTAAAACGGAATTATATGTAATCCTTTAATAAGCATATCTAATAAATTCTATAATGGATTTTTAAAGTTAAATTTGGGTTTTAATTTTAACTAGATACCAACTGGACATCCAACTAGGAATTGACATTTGTGCCTTCATTATTGAAGTGTTTAATAAGTTTAATAACTTGAAAATGCTGCCGATAAGCATACTAGTCAGCTATATAGACTCATCCATCTTGGTTTAGTCCATGTTTTGTTCCTTATCGTCTTCTTAGATATTTATTAGTTGACTTTTCTTAACAAATGAAGAATTTTGCAATTATTGAATTATTTTTATGTCTGTAAGTCTTGACGTCATCAGCAAACACAACAGCTACGATTTAACGGTTTATAGAAGCAAAACATGATATAATTGATATAAATTTCATACAACAGTTGCGCCAACATTGATCCCTGAGAGATACCTGGTATACATCAATTTTCGTCGGCTTAAAGCTACAATAATTTGGATTTCTGTGGTCAATTTAAACATAATCTAGCGAAGGATGTTAGCACATTTTCCATTTAAAACCTTTGTTTTTCAGTGGAAGCATGGTCAACCTTATCAAAGGCTTTACAAAAAACCTTTAGCTTTAAATTTTATCTAGATGCTACCGGACTGCCAACTAGTAGTTTCTTGTCCATCAAAGTTGACATTTGCGCCCTCATTTTTGACATTCTGGACATTTTCGACGATTTGGAGATATTTTCAACAAGCAAAGCGGTCGGCTGTATGGGTTCATCCTTCTTAGTTTCAGTGCTGTTTGCTTTATAGTCTTCTTCTACGCGAGCTGAAGTGGGTTTGCCTTTGGCCGGTGTTTCGGGGAAGGGTGGAAGGCCGAACTCTTCTGGTTTGAATTCGCGTAGAGATCTGTGGAATAGAAGTTTTAACTTAAGTAAGTAATATAAGTACACTGCACTACGTTGATGTGCTTTATAATATTATTTTATTAGTAGGGATTTGGGACAGCCAAGGACCTAACCTTAGGACTATTGTGGCTTGGCGCGTCTTTTGACGGTCCAAGCGTCGGTCTGGAATCATCACCACCTGTGAAATAGAAAATAACGTCAATGCGGCCAATTCCGTCATATGGATAATTACGTACACGAGAGTATATTTCTTTTATTTTCAACCGTAGTAAAAAACCTGCTTTTTAGTGCTGAAACTAAAATCAGTCGAGTCGAGTCATACACTACCGTAGATATATACTAATCCTGTCTCTTTCACGCAAAGGGAAACCTTTATAAAAAGCGCTTAAAGATAAGGGTAACCCTTTTTAAGAGCTAGCCTTATTTTTGGTTAGCTTTTCGGTAAGGGTTAGTCAAAGGTAAGGGTATGAATGGGCTTGCAGTTCAAAAGGGAAAGTCTTTCAATGTGTTAGCCGTGTTTAAGTGTCGCCCATTGAAAGGGTTTTATCACGGAAAGGGTTGTCCGGTCCCTGGAAAAAAGGACCCCCACTCAGCGCAATGCCACGCGCGGCTAGCCACAGCGTAATGCCACGGCTGGCCGCAGCGCTGATTTTCGGTAGGGACCTAGCTTATAACTAACTTAAGACTAACATTAACGTAACAACAAACAAACAATGAAAGAAAAAACAAAACAACAGAAACAACAAACAAATAATGAGAAAAAAAAAGACAATAAAAATGAGTAGACAATTACAAAGTACTGCCGTCGGTAAGTTTAAATAAATAGTAAAGAAATAGTAGTAGTAGGAGATGAAGGAAGTAAGTAATTCAGAAAAAATAAATAAAAAAGTATTTAGTAGTAACCTGCATGCCGGCTGCGACCGCCGCTTTTACGCCGATTTCTGAATCTTCGAACACGATACACTGTCAGAAAGTAATTAGGAATTAAACGAACTTACCTGTAAGTGAAGTTCGATTCTAATTATATGAGCTACACAAAGTGCACACAAATTTCGAAAAAATTATATGCGTTTGCTGCGTTATTAATGTTTGTCTAGGAACTATTAAGAGGAAATGGGACTACCGGTTCTCCATATACAAACGCATTTTACTCTCTGGACATTATAGAAAATATTTTTACACAATTTGATGTAAGGTCACCATGTATTTTATATTACGCGAAACTCTGCGTAGGGGGCGCCACTACCACAATATGAGGGTCTATCGCGAAACAAGAAAAACGAAATTTCGTTATCTAACATCTCTGTCACTTGCATATTCGAGCGATAAAGAGGCAGACAATTTCGGATTCGCGTTTCCCGGTAGGTTCTCTGTAAACAAACCGCCTTGATGCATCAATGTCATACCTATTTTATTACCTATCTCTGAAAACTTGTCAAAAACCTGTTAAAGGTACTGTATATATAAGTTACTCTATGGTTTACTAAAAAGACTAGTGCTGCACTCTGGTGGCAGAACATTGCAGTAATATCCCCTATTACGCCGAACCGAATATCATCGAATGGCGACATCAGACAAAACCCTCCGCTCCACTAAGCGATGATAGATAAATGGGGCATTTTCTATGAAAAGGGACCTTTTTTTCGATGACGCTTACGCCGCACAGCGTCGCGCGGCATTGTATTTATATCGGAGCATCGTTTACAATAGCGTAAGCGCCATCGACAATAAGGTCCCTTTTTAAAGAAAATACCACAAATGAAGATTCTATTGGTTCTTAACAAACACATCCCTCGCTACGCATAATCGCAGATCTGGTGGAAACACAGCCTAATAGTAATTACCTGTGCAGGTTTAGGTTTGGTCGGAAATCGGCTGGCAGCGACGAGGTAGATGTCAGGGTTGGGCTTCCCTCGATCCACTTCGGGGTCCGTAGCGCACACCTACGGAATAAGGAACAACTTTGCTCTTTTGGGTGCATGTTGTAACCTAAGATATAAATAAGACCTAATGTAAACACATGTATGCAATAAATGATATGACTATGACTATGACTAAAAGGTGACAACTTTGCCCATCGCCAGCTTTGCCCACATCCGTCACAAAACAGAGACAATTTCAATGGTTTCTGTTTATACATAAAAAATAAACTAACCCCAACCCAACCAACCAACCAACCAGCCAACGAGTAAAGATCAATGATAATATAGTTTGTCAAAGTACCGTCTCATTTTAAACATAGACAGAGAGAATCATACTATCTTTGTCTTACACTAGTACTAGCACCCAAAAGAAAAGGATGAGTATAGTTTTTTTTTGTTCTTATTTACTGACAATTTGGTTAGACCAACTATAGTATGTGTGCAAACCAATTTTTTATCAAACAGATTACGTCTGCGAGCGATACTACAAATTTTATATAGGGGGCATTTTCTATGAAAAAAGGGACCTTTTTGTCGATGACGCTTACGCCGCACAACGTCGCGCGCTCGCGCGACATTGTATTTATATCGGAGCATCGTTTATAATGGCGTAAGCGCCATCGACAATAAGGTACCTTTTTATAGAAAATACCACATATTGGAAAAATGGAAAAACCAATGAGAAGATGGAACTAGTTTCGGTAGATGTCGTTAGGCGCCACCCCGAGGCGTGTATACATTAAGTAAGGAATGAAAATATTCGCGCGTTCCTGGTAGCTTCCGTAGCTCAGTTGGTTAAGTCTTAACCTGCGACTTTTGGAAACCGTCCAATCGCTCTTAACCGTTAAGAGCGATTGGACGGTTTCCAAAAGTCGCAGGTTCAAGTCCTGCCGGAAGCGGTGAATTTTTCAATTTTTCCTTTAATATAAAATTTGTAGGTACTCAGTAGGGTCATTGCGCCAGTTTTCGTCCAGCTCTAGTTTTCGTCCACTTGACGATATTTCAATATAAACCTACGTTACTTCTACTTACTTATTCTGTTGGCTCAGCGACCCAAAATGAGACTTGGCCTCTTGGGGTTGGCTTGGGTGACATTGCTGTACAAATTTGGCTTATTGCAATCTTTAATGTCTAAACAATATATCTGTCTACATAAAAAATATTACGCAAGTAGCTAATTAAAAATGATAATATATTATTAGCTAATCCGTCAAGTGGACGAAAACTAGAGTATGGACGGAAGCTAGCGCAATGACCGATCCGGCTCGAAGGACCACTTGCGCATGGAGAATACAAAAGCGCTTTTTTAAGTCTAAATGTGGTATTTTCTATAAAAAGGGACCTTATTGTCGATGGCGCTTACGCCATTATTAACGATGCTCCGATATAAATACAATGCCGCGCGACGCTGTGCGGCGTAAGCGCCATCGACAATAAGGTCCCTTTTCATAGAAAATGCCCCAAATGAACTTTATTCCATGGTATAATAAAACAAGGTACTCTCTTCCGAGACTCGCGAACCGCGTGACTGACACTAGCTACGTCATCGTGCTGTTAAAAGGTTCACGATGACGTAGGCTTGTGTCAGACACGTGGTTCGCGAGGCACCGAAGAGAGTACCCACCTGTATTTGTAGTAGTTAGTTTTAATATATGTTTGTTTTGTCCTGGTAGATCTACATTCGATTCTCATATGAGTGAACTGCGTCGTGGATATTCACCGGCCAATTGTCTTCATAAAGCACGTGCCTTCCTAAACCTTGACGTTGGCGGAATCATCGACAATATCGATGGAGCCATAATACCCAATTTAAAAAAAAAAGAGAGTACCAGGCGGAGTATATTTATACCATGCTTTATTCCATTTAATAAGATTACAGTGATCGCGATACATGTCGTTGAATTCGGATCGGGAGCAGAAGAGAGCGAGTTGCCATGCACATACAAATTAAAAGGCAACTGCAAAAATGTTGCTATATAAAAAAACACTTAAGCTAAGCTTACACTCTATATGTTTTGTATTAAACAGACCCTATGTTATGTGTGTACCTTGTGGTTGAAGAGCGCGAAGAGTTTCGGTCGCGCTTGTGCGGCGATCCTCACGGAGCGTTCGGTGCTATTCGTGGCCAGAGCTATCGGCACCTTCCAGTCATACAAGTGTGTTAGAAGACGCTCGGCGCCTGAAAAATACGATAGTATATAAAAATTGAGCAAACACATCAATAAAATAACACAAATAACTACTCTCGCCAGCATTCTCAAGGGACTACAGTATCTTCTGGGGGTTGTCTACAGGCAACGGTGGCCGCTTACGCCGAGTCTTAGGCCTAAAATACACTTGTAAGTTTTACTTATGTAAGTAGGGACACAGCTATACTACAGAATGATATATGAATAGCGTTATCTCATTCTAACAAATAGCTTTGTCCCTACTTACGTAAGTAAAACTTACAAGTGCATCTCAGGCCTTAGGTAAGCAAGCAACTCGCGAACGCGGCGCGGCGCGGCGCGGCGGGCCCACGGCGTTCGCGTTCGCAACGAGATCGCCCACGTAGGACACTTCTATAGGTATCAAAGGATTGATTCACCCCGTGCCGCATCGCTTCGCTTCGCGTTCGCGTGTTGTTCGCCTACGTACTACGCAGCGTTACCAGGCTGTAAGGGGGCACTGGCGACGGTTTTCCCGACGAGCTAGTGCTCGAAATCGTGTACAAAAATCACCAGCACACTCTTAAGGGACTACAGTATTACCATCTCTTTCGCTATACCGTAATCCAGTAAGAGATTGGTATAGGAGGTGCAAGCATGTACTGCTTGCCTTTATAGTTGGTTAAAAGCGCCTATCTTTTCCTATATTGCATATAAGTACTACAGAATTTGGGATCGGTACCGCCGTGGCCTGGTGGTCTAGTGGTCAAGACAAAAGCTACGTAAACTGAAGATTCCGGCCTCAGCCACCGGAGGGCTTGGTCACTTTTTCTTTGGTATAACGTCATATATTTTAGTTTATGAAAGTATTGTTGTCCATAGGCTACGAGGCCAGCTTACCAGGCTGCAAGGGGGCACTGGCGACGGCCTTTCCGACGAGGTCTGTGAGTTGGTGCTCGAAATCGTCCACGGAAATCGGCAGCAGCACCCGCTGCACGACTGTTTCTGACAGGTCGCGGTCCGTGGCGCCGTAGCACTGAAATAGGAGATACATTATACATCTTCTTCTCTGTCGTATCGCTCTTGACAGAGTTGTTGTGGTCACGATGAGGCGCCCGCATCGGCAGTGGCGTAACTAGGGGGGGCAGAGGGGGCGAGTGCCCCGGGCACCATCCAAGGGGGAGCGCCAAAATGGGCAAAAGGCAGCAGCAGGGAAACTTTTGTCAGTCGTCAGGGGGCGCAAATTTGGTGACTGCCCCGGGCGCCATATCCTCTAATAGCTACGCCCCTGCGCATCGGTAGTAGAGGCGGACATGGCCATTCGCACGATCACCCGCCATCTCTCCCTGTTGGCAGACTGTCTAGCACACTCAGATACGCGGTATCCCACTGCGGACTTTATTTGGTCAGTCGAGCGCATATGTGATTTGCCGCGCGATTTGGTTCCCTCAGTCGCTCTATGAAGTCGTCTCGCCTTGATTATACATAGTTCACAGAAATTGGCAGTAATACCCACCACTGTTTCTGACTTTTGTGAGAGATAGAAATAGAAAATCTGATAGAAACAAAAGATCCACCACGGTTCTGAGATATGTAGGGGACTTTTTTAGCAAGGCGATAAAAAGATAAACACTATAACGGGAATCAATCGCGTGTAAATTTGCTTTAAAGTTATCCCCCTTTTAAAACACGCCATTGTCCTAATAATCTCAGAGAATAACCGGGCCAATTCGAACAATGATCCACTAGATATGAAACAGAAACGATAAGTGACAACCAGATATATATATAGATAAAGTCATGTCAAATTTGACATTTCCCGGATTCCGAATGTCCTCTTAAACGATCTCTTTAAGATATTACTTAGACATGCAATGGATATCTAATGGATATCCCAAAACGTCACAATAATTATATTAGTTTCTCGAATCGAACTGCAAAAGATAACTAGTTGAGAACTAAACTATATCTATTAGATCTCGTATTGTTCTCGTATCTAGTAATTATCACGTTGTTCGAATTGACCGGTGAGTAAAATTGACATTATTATCTCCCTGTGCGAATTTTTTGAACTATCAAGACCAAGTTTTGATTAGTTCGAAAAACTCACGTACTTTTTGAAATGTATAAATGATTTTTGAGTGCCAACGAGGTTTGAACTCATCACCTCTTTGGCACGTCTTTTTATATCGAAATTAAAGGATAAAATTCAACGGCTTGGTACCTCAATTTCCAGATCCTTGGTGTATGTTTTTCCATATCTTTCGCAGATTGTCCTGATTGCTTTTTGATAAACAATTTCGGAATCTGTACAAATAAATGTGCCATTTTCAACCAAAAGGGTACTTATTTAGCTTCAATTCGAAATCAACCTTATCGACAAGCGACAATGTGGTACCTTTTGGTTGAAAACGTCATGTGTTGTTAATAATAATCATTGATATTTGGGGCGATTTTTATTGAGTGCGAGCGGCACAAGATCGGTAGGAGTGGCGAGCCTTGGGGGAGGCCTATATCCTCCTATAAAAAATGCGCCAAATAAGTTCGCGTTCAAAAAATCCTTACGTGCTTTCTATGCTAGTGGAAAGAAAGTTTCTTAGTGTATTTTTATTAGTTTCATAATGAGTCTCGTCGTTATTTATATATATATTATATATAGTATATATGTATATTATATTTGTATATATGTGATTATATGTTATTTTTATTTTATTTTTGCTGTTGTATTTGTAGCACCGCCCACAATTTCTCTGCTTAGCCTTAAGGTTGACTGGTAGAGAATGCCTTATGGCATTAAGTCCGTCTTTTGTACTGTAAGGTTTTCTTTTGTGCAATAAAGATTAAATAAATAAAGATTAAATAAATATATCCAGCAGTGGACGTCTATCGGTTGACATGATGATGATGATGATGATGAAGATCTTCATTCTGGACGGAATAAGTACAAAATCCCAATGAGACAAAAAAATAATAATTTTCCGTTAAAATATGCCATACGTTTTCGTAACTTAGTGAAAAATTTGCAGTAGATACGGTGAAATTTGCGCTTATTATGGACAGAATATAGAACTATCTGTTCACCAAATTTTATCGTCGCGGAGTGTGCCGTGTGGCTCATACCGTGACACCAAAGCTGAGTTAGGACCTTTTTTTTTCGCAACATAAATTATTACAGTACAAATTACATTAATGTCAATTTATATGAATCTACATTGTGATCGTCAGAAATAAATTTAAATAACAGCAAAAAGTTGCATTTAGCGCAACCCTTCATTTTGTGTAATTATTCTTAGTATTTTATGTTATTGTGCTAATAAATGCTCTTTCTTTCTTTCTTTCTTTCTTTCTTATCTTTTAGCGTCTACAAACTGAAACTAAAAAGGTAAAATGAAAACTTAATGAAACACTTACCAAGTACCGTACCGTCCAAGTCGAAAAGGCAATGGGTGACTTTCTTAAACTTCCTGGTGCAGTAAAACTTGGGGGGGATGGGGATCATTGCACGCGAGGGGCCGACGAGCGAAATTTTGCCAGGACATTGTTCATCTTTGCCCGGGGAACTGGGCAAAGTTATAGGTAAATAAGTAAATATTTTAGGGCAATTTTACACAAATCGAGTTAGTACTACGGTAAGCTCAATACAGCAAGAGTTCTAACTACATATTATACAAATACATAAATAGCTGTTGGATCTCCATAATATACAAATTTCTCTATTGTCGGATAACAAATGATCCATTTTTTGTTGAAACTCTAGGTTCATGGGGTTGTGGTAAGTGTAGAGAGTGGGCAATAGAGAGTACTCTCCAGGCGGGTGTTATGCCTGGGGACCGAAGTCCACTGAGAGTTGATCAGAAGGAGTATATATAGTAAGTGACATTTGAAACTTCGTAAGCGCGATGTAGGTTTCTAGCTAATTGCGTTCTAGCTCCCTAACGCCATCTGTTAGATGACGTCGACAGTGGCAGCTAGTGGGGACGCCACAGGGTCCCAGACTCCCAGCGCGCACAAGTTGTTTGCAGAAATCGTGAAGCGTTTGGTTGACGTAACTGGTGACCGCTTCCTCGCACAACGTATCAGCATTGCGATACAGCGAGGAAATGCCGCCAGCATTCTTGGTACAATGCCTCAAGGGCCTATTTTAGATTTAAGCTAGTAATTAATTTCGTTTACGTAGTACCACTGTATATATCTTGCATGTAAATGAGTTTTAAAAGGAAAGTAAATAATTAACAGACCTGTTGTTTTACAGAGAAAATAGTGTGAAAACTGTTTTTTTAATAAATCGGTCTGTTTATGAAATTTTCAATTTTGATGTTGTTTGAAGTTTGATTTTTTTATTTTTGTGACAGACGAAGTTATCAGAAGCACTGAAATCTCTATGGTCACGGAATATGTTTCGATAATGTCTATTATGCACCTCTACAGAGTCCCTGGCAAGCTCGGAGCTCCTTACAAACGTACAAAAAACCGGCCAAGTGCGAGTCGGACTCGCGCACGAAGGGTTCCGTACCATTACGGAAAAAAACAGCAAAAAAATCACGTTTGTTGTATGGGAGCCCCATTTAAATATTTATATTATTCTGTTTTTAGTATTTGTTGTTATAGCGGTAGCAGAAATACATCATTTGTGAAAATTTCAACTGTCTAGCTATCACGGTTCATGAGATACAGCCTGGTGACAGACAGACGGACAGACGGACAGCGGAGTCTTAGTAATAGGGTCCCGTTTTTACCCTTTGGGTACGGAACCCTAAAAGATGCGGTCGTCGAATTTCCTCTTTTCAGCACTTGTATCGTAAATAACTAATTCCTAATTTAACATTTGTTTTGCTAACTGACTATACATGTTATAATAAGTTCAGGTAAAAAAAGACACGAAATAGAAAACCCGTGATTTATTTAAAACATAGCAACAAACAGACAAACAACCCAACAGACTAATGTAATCAGCTTGTATATCGCGTAGAGGTACAGCGCGCCGACTCCGTAGCTCAGCAATTGAAGCACCTAAAATATGATGATTCGGTTATTCTGGGTGACATTCTTAGATGATAGAATAGAATAGAAATCATTTTTCCCCTCACTAGCTCGGAAAGTTGTCTTTTATCCTTTAAAACAAGCGGGGAAAAACGCATTTTACCCACTAGTGGGGAAAATAATTTGACCTTGGATGGAGCGTGTTTAAGTAGCTTGACAGATAACAAAACCTAAAACGCTCATAATAATGATTCGTTTGATATTAATTATCATTAAACAAATGGTTTGAGAATCTAATAAAAAATACTAAATTTAGCTTTATTTAATGTTTTTATGTCATAAACCTTAAAGTTCCATAAGAAACGTTTGTTTTTTAATAATGATGTTAAATATAATTCTGAACGCACAAGTTGAGTCGATGCAATTTCAAAACGCATCATTGACATTTCATACGTCAGAAATGTCAACATTGCCAACAAAATTTTTACTTAAAATTTCTCACGTAAAAATAGAGAATTTCCAGAGTTTTTTGTTATAATATCGTAAAAAAATTAGTGATTTCAGTGATGAAGATGATCTAACGCCTGTGGATGTGGCACTTTCCTCGCTATAGTGAGGTGAAAAGTTTTGTGTTACACACGGGTGCAAATGTATTTTACTTCTCGTGTGTTGAAACACTTGCTGCGCTTAGGATTCTATTTTAGAACCACTCGCTTCGCTCGTGGTTCAACTATAGAATCCTTTCGCTTGCTCGTGTTTCAATTCCACACTCGCAGGTAAAATACAACTTTGCACCCTTGTATAACAAATAACTATATTCAGACAACACATCAATACAACACACATATAGCAAATACGAGACAAAGATTAACGAAACTGTAGAAATAGAGATATTAAGCCGAAATGGTCTCCACTCAGCAATGCAGCTGGCACGACTAGCGTGGTCAACTGCGCTGGTTTTCTGTGGAGCCAGCGGAGTGTGCAGGACAGCATAGGGCGGGGCGGGACACGTTGCGGACGATACGAGATATATGTATGTACGTGTACGCGATTGTACCCTTGCTTTGCTAGCTTGCTACACAGAATAAAAATTGAAACTATAACTACTAAGTAGTCTACTACTATTATTTTAGTCAAAGAACGCCGCTGCCGCTGCCGACGATCGCTCGCGGATTCGAAGTAATGTGTGCTTTATGAACAACTGGCTTTTGCCCGAGACTTCGTCTGCGTGGAATTAGTAATTTGGGTACCTTTTTCTCTCTCTGCTTTTTAATCCATCCTTTTTCACCCCCAAATTGGTCCACACTATACATTTCCACCCCATTTTTTACACCCTTAAGGGATGATTTCGGGGATAAAAGTTATTCTATATCCTTTCCCACAGCTCAAACTATCGTCCACATACCAAGTTTCATCTAAATCGGTTCAGCGGTTATTGATTCCGCATACAAATTTCCACCCCCCTTTTCACCCCCGTTAAGGGGTGAGTTCTGGGATAAAAAGTATCCTATGTCCTTCCCCGGGACTCAAACTTTCTGTATACCAAATTTCAACTAAATCGGTTCAGCGGTTTAAGCGTGAAGAGGTAACACACAGACAGACATACTTTCGCATTTATAATATTAGTATGGATTAGATAAATGAGGTAAATGCCATTCCGACGCGACGCCTTGATGGCGAGCAAAGAGGATATAATAAGATAGAGCGGTACTGTGATAGTAAATTTTGTAACCACTTTAAATTCACTGCCATCTATCGACATACTTTAAAACTAAAAATGAAGATTTATAAAAATACGTTAAAATGTATTTAAATATGGATAAATGATTTTTTTATTTGCATTAATTATTTTTATATGAATTTGACCCATGTTCTTTCACTGATATGCGTTAAAATTATAAATAACAAACGAAACCGTCAACGTCCTCTATACGAGAGTAGGCCAAAACTAGTGGCGCCATCTGATCGAGAATCAAATTTTCGTGATTTTCGAGGCACGTTTTTTCCTTAGACTGTATCCATCTATTTCGGAGTTATATCTATCTTTGATGGCGAGCGATCCTCGTCTGACAGTTCGGGACGCGCCAATCGTAGTGCGACCATCACCTAATTTCGATATAAGGAAACTGAAAAATGTCTTAGTTCAAAAAATAAAATGTATATAGAAAGACAAATAAAATCAGTAAGTTATAGGCCAGATACAACAATTACAACAACAATTACAATTGTATTCGTTCTGTGCAATAAAAACCTTTTTATCTTTTATCTTATCTTATCTTGTCTTATCTTAGATAGGGAGGATCGCTCGCCATCAAGGTGTCGCGTCGGAGTGTGATTTACCTAAGCTATGCCTGTTTTCCGTGGTTTTTATGTATTAAATCCTTTATTTAATGATGTATGGTGTTTTCTCCTTTAACAGAACAAACTTGTTCTTACGCTATACCACAGAATAACTAATAGTACTACCGTACAGAAAATTCACTCCTTCACAAAAGCCAGATTTAGGTATAAAATTATACCTACACTCGCCGCCTGCAAGCAAAATTGAAACTTATAACCGCGCACGAACCGTGAATCTTCTTTGCGCGCCGCAGTTTTATGACCGAGCTGCGAGTGTCGGCACGGGGTTGTCACTTGACAAGTTTTTGTACCTATACCTACTGATTTATTATTTTTAAGATAAATATGTAGGAATTACAAACGTTGATTCTGTAAACATAAAATTTTTAGCCAGAGATAGTATGTCTGATTCTCACGGAAGTAGGTATGCCGCAGAAGTATGTATGTATGTAAACACTTTGCTATACACATACCCTCTGCTTTTTGACGGCATACTCCGTGTCCTTGAGGCCATCCTTGATGATGTACTTCCTCAAGCCGATGGCCCACGTGATCATTTGCTGGGTCCAGTCCATCTTCTCTACATCGAAGTTGTATAGGTCTTGGTCTGAAAGTTAAATAATGAGGAAAAGGGGCAAAAGTAATTTTTATCAAGCAGATGTGCGTCTGCTACTACAATTTTTTATATATTATTATATGTGGTATTTTCTATGAAAAGGGGCCTTATTGTAAATACAATGCCGCGCCGCGCTGTGAGGCGTAAGCGCCATCGACAATAAGGTCCTTTTTCATACAAAATACCCCATATATAAAACTAGCGACCCGCCCCGGCTTTGCACGGGTAGTTCAACTAATTTACACAAAACCTTTACAAACTATACATATAAACCTTCCCCTTGAATCACTCTTTCTATTAAAAAAAACCGCGTCAAAATCCGTTGCGTAGTTTTAAAGATCTAAGCATACATACCAGTAACGTACCAGTTGGATAAACTGTTGTGCAACTTTACGAGATTGAAGTGAAACTCGTGAAGTTGAACCAACACAAGCATATATAAGGCAGGTTTTATGAGTGAGACAGCGCGTTCCTCTTACTCCAACTCATAGCTTAACGTACCTGTTTTGGATAAACTGTTGTGTAACTTCACTAGATTGTCGTCCTGGAAGTGGAACTCATGGCAGGTGAAGTAAGCCAGCACAGAAGATAGGTTGAACGCCAGTTGGTATAATTTCATCGCTCTGGAAACATAATCGTTGAAAATGTTTCATTTTTACTCTGAATTATTGCTCTAAAAGTCATGATCAAAGGCACGCTGATAGCGCCTACTACAAGTTAATTACATCATTTCGAAGTTTGTGCGGTTCATATAATTAGAATCGAACTTCACTTACAGGTAAGTTCGTTTAATTCCTAATTATTTGTGCAACAAGAGAGGAAAGTTGGTAACTCCTTGCGAGTATTGATTTTGAGTCCCGAGAAAGCGAAAGATTCTATAATTGAATCACGAGCGAAGTGAGTGGTTCTAAGATAGAATCTTGAGCGTAGCGAGGAACTCCGCCAGTCCGCCGGACGATATCGGCCTGTCAGTTGTTCGGAACTGTCAATTTTTTGTTCTATAATCAGTGGATAATCAGTGGGACCCTTCCGTGTCAATTGTTGCCATGGTCACGGTTAGTTGTACAGGGGAAAAATAACTGTTAAAATATTGACTTTATGGTATTAAAACTTAACAAACGCATTTATGTGGGAGTTTTAATGCCAGAACAACACTTCGCTGTATTTGGCAAATATTCGTGTTGCATCCCTTTTGTTTTGTATGTCAAAGGAAAGAGATGCAACACGAATATTTGCCAAAAAAGGCGAAGTGTGGTGCCAGCATAAGACATTTCCATAATGGGCCATCTACTAAGCATGCTAGTCAGAAAACGGTACAAAATAACAACACTAAAACACACTAAAATAAAACTATGAAAACGGATTATATCGCGTATATTGACCCCGAACGCTGTAAAGAGTTCGAAACGTCGGGATGTATTATAAATTCAATATACGCGATAAAATCCGTTTTCATAGTTTTATTTCATGAGTAACTATCGCGGTAACCGAAAACAATATTACACACTAAAATAGTTGATCCACCCATCTTTTTAAATGCTGGCACGTCCACACTGTGTCGCTTCGTCGCTTGCCAAGTCTGACTCTTGTAAGATGGGACTCACTTAGGTTTCTTGCCAAGCATCGTCAGAACCCCGTCCGCCAGATATCCAGGGATGAAGTGCATCAGGCAAGTCAGCAGACAGAACACCCACCAGCGGCTGGTGTGGTGTACGAATACGTACCACACCGCTTTCGGCGAACTTGCGCAGTAGTATACTTTCGTGAACATTATATTTAATATCTCCCCTGAAAGTAAATAAATAGCCATAAATACATGCACCATTAACAATAGATATATTTCATGTCTTGCCTAGGCTTGACCTGTGAGATTACGCTATTCAAACAACTATCGAGAACACGGATATCTTATGTCCCCGCGCCGTCCAGCCGCGCGCGCGCTCCTCCCCCCGCAGCCCGCGCCCCGCGGGGCGGGCCGCGAAGAGGCGCGCGAGCCAGAGTGCAGCACTAGCCTTTTTTAGTAAACCATAGAGTAACTTATACATACTGTACCTTTAACAGGTTTTTGACAAGTTTTCAGAGATAATAAAATATGACATTGATGCATCAAGGCGGTTTGCTTACAGAGGACACGCGAATCCGAAAATTCGCTATCTGCCTCTTTATCGCTCGAATATGCAAGAGTGACAGAGATGTTAGAAAAAGAAATTTTCTTGTTTCACAATAGACCCTCAGATTGTAGTAGATAGATAGATAGAGAAATTTATTATTCAAAAGTTATACATACAAGTTATACAGTTTCCTGCAAAACTGTTGTTCACAGTTTGTCTGCAGGTAAGATAGTGAACTAAATTATTCTACTTGCTATGCTAGTGGCGCCCTTGTGCCCCCTACGCAGAGTTTCGCGTATGCACTGCTTATGCTATCAAAATCGTTGCAGGCTTTTCTTGGTCTAACTCTATCTTCATGTCCTTCTATCCGTTCTTGCGGCGTTCTGCCGTGGCCCAGCCACCTACTATGGTTGCATTATTGACATAGTCCACTCCATGGGAATTAGGATTATACCTACTTACGCCACGTAATAGGGTTTCTAGCCGGCGACACGGTATATATCTGAATATCCTTTTATCCGTTCTTGCGGCGTTCTGCCGTGGCCCAGCCAGCTACTATGGTTGCATTATTGACATAGTCCACTCCATGGGAATTAGGATTTTACTTATATACTTACGCCACGTAATAGGGTTTCTAGCCGGCGACACGGTATATATCTTAATATCCTTCAGTCCGTTCTTGCGGCGTTCTGCCGTGGCCCAGCCACCTACTATGGTTGCATTATTGACATAGTCCACTCCATGGGAATTAGGATTATACCTACTTACGCCACGTAATAGGGTTTCTAGCCGGCGACACGGTATATATCTGAATATCCTTTTATCCGTTCTTGCGGCGTTCTGCCGTGGCCCAGCCAGCTACTATGGTTGCATTATTGACATAGTCCACTCCATGGGAATTAGGATTTTACTTATATACTTACGCCACGTAATAGGGTTTCTAGCCGGCGACACGGTATATATCTTAATATCCTTCTGTCCGTTCTTGCGGCGTTCTGCCGTGGCCCAGCCAGCTACTATGGTTGCATTATTGACATAGTCCACTCCATGGGAATTAGGATTTTACTTATATACTTACGCCACGTAATAGGGTTTCTAGCCGGCGACACGGTATATATCTTAATATCCTTCTGTCCGTTCTTGCGGCGTTCTGCCGTGGCCCAGCCAGCTACTATGGTTGCATTATTGACATAGTCCACTCCATGGGAATTAGGATTTTACTTATATACTTACGCCACGTAATAGGGTTTCTAGCCGGCGACACGGTATATATCTTAATATCCTTCTGTCCGTTCTTGCGGCGTTCTGCCGTGGCCCAGCCAGCTACTATGGTGGCGTTATTCACGTAGTCCACGGGAATTAGGTCGATTTTGGC
This sequence comes from Cydia strobilella, assembly GCF_947568885.1. Classification (NCBI taxonomy): domain Eukaryota; kingdom Metazoa; phylum Arthropoda; class Insecta; order Lepidoptera; family Tortricidae; genus Cydia; species Cydia strobilella. The sequence continues at coordinate 1,069,449 of NC_086067.1, forward strand.
GCCGTCTTCGGCCATGAAGGTGTGCATGACGCCAAGACCGGAGCCGAGGAGGAGCTGAAATAAAGTAGTTAGTACCTAGTAGTAGTAAACTCTGTATTGTACAAAAATACATATTAAAAATTACATGGTACAAATAATAAGATGTACAAAGGCGCTTATCCCTTTGAGAGCTCTCTTCCAGTTAACCTTTGAGTAGATGAGAGGAGAGAGTGAAAAGAGCCTGACAAATGTAGCAAAATGTACAACAAGGTACCAGAAAGACAAAGGATAGGATGGAGGATAGGAGGGTTAGATTAAAAAGAGATGGCGGGACGACCTCGACGCATTTTGCAGCGGTGGGAGCAAGAGCATACACCAAACCGTGATGAGAAAAAAGAAGAAAGAAAGAAAGAAGACCGTGGCGAAAGAAAGGAGACCTTTGCCCAGCAGTGGGATACGAGATAAGCTATTAAAAAACCGGCCAAGTGCGAGTCGGACTCGCTCACGGAGAGTTCCGTACCATTATCTATAAAAACGGCAAAAAAGTAATGTTTGTTGTATGGGAGCCCCCCTTAAATATTTATTTTATTCTGTTTTTAGTATTTGTTGTTATAGCGGCAACAGAAATACACATAGAGTATATTGAATAGTATGGAAATACATCATCTGTGAAAATTTCAACTGTCTAGCTATCACGGTTCATGAGATACAGACTGGTGACAGACAGAAAGACAGCGAAGTCTAAGTAATAGAGTCCCGTTTTTACCCTTTGGGTACGGAACCCTAAAAAAAGATATAATCGGACCAAGCTAACTTTGCAAGGAAAAAGAGTGGAAGTAACTGCAGTAACACAATAAACGCCAACTACTATGGAAACATGCCTTTTATTCTGGCATTGCACACTTTGTCATTTCTAGAATTGGCTATTAGAGGTTTGCACTTACCCCACTAGGTCCATAGACACTGCTCATGTCAACCCAGCCAGGGCTAGGCTCCAGGTTCGATGCTATGACTGAAAAAAAAAAACATTTATTAAAACGTTTAGGCCTCATTCACGAGCGCTTTTTCAACGCACGTTAAAAAAGCGTTTGAAATGACACAAATTGATACATGTACACACACGATGGCGGTGGCGGTACTGTTTTACCCAAAACTGTATACCTCTCCATACAAGCAATCCCAATAGAAAACGGATTAATTCAGATTAGGGATTGTTACTGTTGACGACTGTTTTTTTTAACATATCGTCGCTATACTTACTCAACCTCATATCTGCAACAATCATTTGATGGAAATGTCGATTTTCTTTCATTCGGAGTACGGGTGTTTTTGTCATCAAATGAGTGTTGGAGTTACGAGGTTGAGTAAGTATAGCGGCGATTTACGACACTCATTAGTGGAGAGGTCTGTCTGTAGCTCACCTATGGCGGGTCTGACGATGCAGATGGGCAGGTCCCCTGACATGGTCCTCACAGCCTCCTCGGCCAGGGCTTTGGTGTAGGCGTAGGTGTTAGGCCAGTCCTCGATCAACCTAAGCGAAAGAAAATAAAATAAAAATTAGGCACGAAACCTAGCAAGGTCTTCAGGTTGCTAACTGCCTGGAAGTGTGCATGGATTCCCTAATAGGTATTTGCTCCTGTATACTTCTACCTAATAACTTATATTTGAACATTTTCAAACGGCTATCATTATGAAATAATTTCTACCATTCGAAATCATCAAATCAGGAAAAATCTTAATAACGCGATGTAGGATTTCGCCGTTTCGTTCCAGCGCCATCTACCATGAAATGGTGTAAACTCACTTAGGTTTAATGGCAGCCAGCTTCTCCTCACTCAGCTGCTCGACCAGGTCCACCATGTGACCACGGTGCGGGGTCCCGGGGCTGTCGTAGAAGTATTTATTCAAAGAATCTTCTGTCCCGCCCTACAGATACCACAAACTCACCAAGCGAAACTCATGTATTTAGAAAAAAATCTTAACAGCGCGATGTAGAAATTCCGTCGCTTTAAAAAGCGCCATCTACCAGGAAATTGGGTAATCTCACTTAGGTTTAATGGCGGCCAGCTTCTCACTCAGCTGCTCGACGAGGTCCACCATGGTGCGGGGGTCGCCGGGGCTGTCGTAGAAGTCCTCGCGCACGGTGCCCCCGATGCGGCTGTGGGTGGCGTGCGCGTACGCCGTGGACACGTGTACGAACGATCTGGAATAGAGAGATTGATGGAAGTCTGACGGGAAGGAAAAGTAAAAATAGCAGATTTATAACGAAGTCTTATTTAATACCTCGACGTATCTATAATTGTTCTGGTTGAATAGAATAGAATACATTTATTAACGTCACATAATGGTAGGTTGTAGGTTACATAAGTGAGTGTATAAAAGGAACGGACGAAAAAAGGACCCCAACTCAGCGTAATGCCACGGCTAGCCGCAGCGCTGATTTTCGGTTGAGACCCATAGACCTGTGAGGGCTCGTCGAAGGTCACGTTCACCGTCGGAGGTCAAGGTCACAGGTTTTTTGACTGCCTATGACTAATATATAAGTCGATCTAGTGGTTCAACTTTATTTTATTTTATTTTATTTATTGGAGAAACAACAGAGGTATGCGACAGGATAATAGGTTACATTGTTAGGTACATATATGATTGAGATGACACTTACTTCCTTAAACGCTCTCACTAAAACATACTTAAAATAAACGGACTCAACTAAAAGCATAGAGTAACTTATACTAGAGCGGTACTGTCATAGTAAATTTTGTAACACCAGTAAATTCACTGCCATCTGTCGACACACTTTAAAACTAAAAATAAATATTTATAAAAATACGATAAAATGTATTTAAATATGGATAAATGATTTTTTTATTTGCATTAATTATTTTTATATAATTTTGACCCATGTTCTTTCACTGGTATGCGTTAAAATTATAAATAACAAACGAAACAGTCAACGCCCTCTATACGAGTGTAGGCCAAAACTAGTGGCGCCATCTGATCGAGAATCAAATTTTCGTGATTTTCGAGGCACGTTTTTTTCTTAGACTGTATCCATCTATAAAAGGTATATGTTTACATAGAAGTTTACCAAGTGTTCCAGACCATGCGTATGTGTACTGTAATTAGGTACTACAATTAAAATGAAAGAGAAAAGAAAAGAAAACTATCAAAAACTTGGACATACTGACAACCAATCAAATCAGTATATGTAACATTAAGTACAATGACAGTAGCGATACTAATAAATAAGCGATACTATAGCAATTATGACGACACACTACACTACTAACTTGATCTCTTTACAATCCTTTCTTCCTAGTAATAAGGCCTGTATGTTCCCTCGTACGTTGGTTCTTATAGTGGGCCACTATGATGGTCCATCGTGTAGACGAGCCATTATATTTATGTTATCACTCACTTGAGGTTCTTGCAGTCCTTTCCCAGCAGTAAGGCCTGCATGGTCCCCCGTACGTTGGTTCTGGTCGCCACACGTAGAGGCTCATCGAAGGTGATGGTCGCCGCTGCGTGGAAAATCACGGTCACCTGGCAACGAGAGATTATTACATTTCTTGTGTCAAACACAAAAGCTGTCATCCAGATGCCACGTCACCGAAGTGTCAAAACTTAAAATGAACTTTATGCATATGCACGTAGGTCTCTATGTTGCTCTGTGGTCTATGACGATTAATCGGTCTTTGGCGTTGAACCTACAGTATTTTAGAGCTTATATCAGGAATAGTCGTATCTCATTTACCATCGTGTACCAGTTCTGGTCGCTAATAGCCATGATCAGTACGAGATGAGAAATAAATCCTACACTTAGTGATATTCAACCAATGAGCGTAATTGTATATTTAACGCAATACTTTAAAAAAACTCCGCTTTTTTTGTAGAACTTACAACAGAAATACTCGATACGTACCTCATTGACCATCGTGTACCAGTCCTGGTCGCTAATCGCCATGCGCAGTTGTGTGATGTCGCCATTGACCGGCGTCACGCGCGACACGAAGTCGGGCTTGCGTTTGTGCAGGATCTCAAATACCTATTAATATGTATCCATACTATATATACTATATTATTCTAGATGTATTTTAGTTTTATTTAGTTTTAGTTTTTATTTAGTTTTATTTTATAGATAAGTTCGTTTTTAAGAAATGTATTGTTATTTTTTAGATAATAAAATCTATATGACTAATATTACTATATATTACTAGGGTGCGTTGGGGTAAGATTGAAGGGTTTTTTATGAGGGGTATCTAAGGCAAAAAAATTCCGTATGCCAAAGCATTATGGAGGACTTTTCATCTTATCCCTCATAAAAAACTCTTCAATCTTACCCCAATTTTAAAAATTATAAATGCGAAAGTGTGTCTGTCTGTCTGTCTGTCTGTTACCTCTTCACGCTTAAACCGCTAAACCGATTTAGTGGAAATTTGGTATAGAGATAGTTTGACTCCCGGGGAAGGACATAGGGTAGTTTTATCCCAGAAATCATCCTTTAAGGGGGTGAAAAGGGAGTGGAAATTTGTAAGAGAAATCAATAAAAAGCAGATTGGATAAAAAATAAGCTACTCAAATTACTAACTCTACGCAGACGAAGTCGCGGGCAAAAGCTAGTAATATTATAATTTTAGATGGAATAGCTAAGTTTTTTGTCAAAAATTTTAATTTTTGATACAAGCTTTTATCGTCGTAGGTAAGTACTTTTCTTTCGGCAGGCAAGGGCAAGTAATACTCATCGAAGCAAACCCAAACACAGGTTGCGTTGTTTTATCACAGAGTTCCTATGGCCACCTCCTGTGTCCATCATCAGATCAGATGGTACAGTCGGCATCAGATATATCGGAGCGGCAAGGTGCTTACAAATATCTGTACACGGGTCTATTGTCAAATCAAATTGTATTTGGTAAAACAGTAAAAATAAAATTTAAAAATGTGTGTGTGTGTGTGTGTGTGTGTGTGTATTACCGCACTAGTTCGCTAATTATAATGAAAAAGCACGCGGGTTTAATATTTAGGATTACGAGATTTATAAGCTTAAAAACGGTTCAACAAGTTCCACGTTAACTGATCTGTGACGTTAATATGAGCAAGTGTGTTGAAAAGATTACTTGTATTTGTAAATTTTGTAAATTCTACTTACAGGATCTTGAAAGATCTTGGCAATTCGCTCCTGTGAAGTTTGTCCCTTCTTCTCACGAAGTAGAAGATATACGCTTTTGATGTCACATGACCTGAAAGACATATAATAAGAGAAGATCATTATATGTATAAGATAATTATCATTAATACATCCTCTGCACTCGAATTATAAATAAATCATTAATCATTTGGGGCATTTTCTATGAAAAGGGACCTTATTGTCGATGGCATTGTATTTATATCGGAGTATCGTTTATAACGGCGTAAGCGCCATCGACAATAAGGTCCCTTTTTATATAAAATACCACATTTATTTTCTCGTAATAAACTTAGTATACATACAAAAGTAACATTATAAGGAAATTTAAATTTAAAACATACATAGGTATTTACATATTGTTTACCACTAAATGGGCTCGCCTCAGCATAATGCTGACCCGAGAGTCAGCGCCATTTTTGTGGGCCACAAGTTCTTCCACGTAAAAATCGTTTTATGCGATAAACGCAGCGGTAAGCGCATTTTCCCCACATTTCGTTGACGCATCAACATCAACACATGCGATCAACGCGCGCTTTAATGAGGGCTAACGCGTATGAATTCGCCGCTAGGGGCGCTAGTGTAGATGGTGGTCTTCGCAAAGTTCGAAATGTCAAATGTCACTTGTCACTTCAATGACTGACAGCTGTTCTTTAGCCCTCATTGCAATCCCAATACGAACGATACGATAGATAGTCGCGCCGCGCGATATTACACACATCAAAGTGCCAACATAGCGATAAACGTCAAAGAAGTTTTACTTCAATCGCGCGTAAAGATTACACGCACACACTTTTTTGTAATATACTTACCTGAAGTAATTTTTAGTAGGTTTAGTGACGCTTTTAGTCACAAATTAAAGTCAATTCAGCTGGTTTGTGGCATTTTTGTGACATACCGCAAGTTGATCAGAAGGGCTAAGATGGCTGGCTCTTTATCATTTGTCACCATGCCTGTCACGTTCTAACAAGTACGTAAGTGCGAAAGTGACGCATGATATGACAAGTGATAAAAACACGACCATGATACCGCTGCAGATCAGGCCGCGTAGCCAACACGCCAATCGCTAACGCTCCGTAGCGATCGAAACGCAACTGTTACTGTCGCACTAATATGGAAGAGTCATAGAGAGACACAAAGCGTTTCGTTGTCGAAGCGATAGCGATTGTCACCTGGGCTAGGCCGGCAGTTAGTGACATACTTTGTGACATACCCTAATCAGTTTGTGACGTACCTGAACAATTTCTCGATAAGCTGCTTCCCCAGAAACCCAGAGCCGCCGGTGACGAATATAACTGCATTTTTGTAAAACTCCTGCACCGCCGAATCACCCCGCGCTATAGCTTCGTCTATCGCGCGGTGACGCGATAAAGATTCTAGCTCTTGGGCGACTGCGGGGTCTATGGTGCTCACTGTCGGGAAAAAAAGTCAGTGTGCTAAGTTGGTGATTAGAATACCGGGTCACTCACGTATTTTAAGTCGAAAACGCTCGACATGTTTCACTCCGTACCGAGGATCAGAGGAGGAGGTTTTCGACTTAAAATACGTGAGTGACCCGTTATTAATATGTTTAATATGTCTGTGTCTCACGGAAGTTTTGTTATTAAAATTAGAATACCGGTCGAATTCCGCACAATGAATATTATTTTATTTAAAAAGAAATCACATGAATGGCTTAACGACCAAAACTTTTAGTGTGAGTGAATTTTTTGACACGGGATAAATCTATTAGAAATACCATACATGTAGATAATAAGAACCAAACCATAATTTGTTTTATTTAGTTTATACGAATGATCATCTAATTGTAAAATATTAGTTTTTAATTACCCTTTTGCATACCAAATGAGGTTAAACATGTAAACCTACCACTATAAGTATTATTAAGACCTTGTACCTGGTAATGTTTAATGCAAATAAACGATCTTTAAATCTTTCTCTTACACTCGACGCGATATTGTGATGAATAAGAAAGCCGTTGTGTGTAATGACCAATGCACACGTGTTTCATGCGACGTTCTTAAACCCACTTGCGAGGGAAAACACAAAACTATTAATCAATTTTAAAACAGTAAAAAAAAAACTGTCACAAATTCTATAAGTACCTATTAATTCGTATCTAAAAAGGATTATGAGTCTAAAAGCGGTACAATAAGTTCCACGTTACGAGCAAGTGTGTTGAAAATACTTAACTATTATTTACATACAAGATATATACAGTGGTACTATACGTAAACGAAATTAATAACTACCTTAAATCTGAAATAGGCTCTTGAGGCATTGTACCAAGGATGCTGGCGGCATTTCCTCGCTATATCACAATGCTGATACGTTGTGCGAGGAAGCCGCCAGCTCTTCGGTCACCAGTTACGTCAACCAGACGCTTCGCGATTTCTGGAAACAACTTGTGGACCTAGAGTTTTAACTCCAAATGGTACAAAATGATACTATCTACCACTACTAGACATATATTTATTACGTACCTACTTCTTTACCATTTTATTCTATTTTAAACGCATATTCAATAACGGTTCGTTTAATTCCATTGTTCTTTTCATTGTGTTAGGGAATAATTAATTTAAAAAAAACACAGTCATCACATAAATATGTATGATTCAAGACGTAAATTGTTACAAAATGGTCATTCTTTACGTACTTTTACCGTTTACAAAGCCTATATTATTTGAGTTCAAGCGCGAACTGAACTGGATTAGCTTTTGTATATGCAAGATGACAAAACCCTCATGTGTTATGTTATAGTTAAAACCTTTATTAATTTAATTCATTTGATTCATACGTAATTAATATATATAAGCAAAGAGGATATAATAAGATAGAGCGGTACTGTCATAGTAAATTTTGTAACCGCTGTAAATTCACTGCCATCTATCGGCATACTTTAAAACTAAAAATGAAGATTTATAAAAATACGCTAAAATGTATTTAAATATGGATAAATGATTTTTTTATTTGCATTAATTATTTTTATATGATTTTGACCCGTGTTCTTTCACTGATATGCGTTAAAATTATAAATAACAAACTAAACTGTCAACGCCCTCTATACGAGAGTAGGCCAAAACTAGTGGCTCCCTCTGATCGAGAATGAAATTTTCGTGATTTTCGAGGCACGTTTTTTCCTTAGACTGTATCCATCTATTACGGAGTTATATCTATCTTTGATATAAGACTGCACAGGACAGGTGTGGGTAATTTAAAAAAAAACGGTCAAGTGCGAGTACGTTTAACTCGCGCACCAAGGGTTCCGTGCAAACTTTAAATATTCTTATGTAACTATAATGACGAAAGACTTGACTAGAAGCACAATGCATTGAGGGCTACCGTTTTTGTGCTCACCAGTTGGCGCCACTGTAGATGTAGGTCGAGAAAAACAGATCTCAAAATTCTTCTATGCTTATTTGTATAAAATCAATACGTTCTAATATACACAAAGGTATTTTAACGTCTAAATGTACCATTTTTTCAACCTGTTTAAACTTGCATATATTTTAGTTGGCACATTTTTTGAGCTATATCTTTTGTTTACCATGATTAATCAAAGATGGACGAAAATTTATTAAACATTAATAACGGGTCACTCACGGAAGTTTTGTTATTAAAATGGACAAAGATTTACCACAATTATGAATAAGGAGCATAGAGTAACTTATACTAGAGCGGTACTGTCATAGTAAATTTTGTAACCCCAGTAAATTCACTGCCATCTGTCGACACACTTTAAAACTAAAAATGAAGATTCATAAAAATACGATAAAATGTATTTTAATATAAATAAATGATTTTTTTTATTTGCATTAATTATTTTTATGATTTTGACCCATGTTCTTTCACTGATATGCGTTAAAATTGTTAAATAACAAACGAAACCGTCAACGCCATCTATACGACAGTAGGCCAAAGCTAGTAGCGCCCTCTGAACGAGAATCAAATTTTCTTGACTTTCGAGGCACGTTTTTTCCTTAGACTGTATCCATCTATTACGGAGTGATATCTATCTTTGATAAGGAGCAAAGAGTATAATAGTATATGTATAGTAAAAGAGAGCCAACTCGCGAGTAAATGTCAAAAAATGTCTACACAAACGCCCCAAGCGGATACTGGATCAACTAACCTTTACGTATGTGTGCGTGGCACACATGCATACTTATGGATGGTATAGAAAGGATCGCAATCTCTTATGGCAGAATTGTTGTAAAAGTGACCGCGTTAAGCTTTAAATAATAGTTCCTAATTTCTCCGGTGGCGCTAGTTAGGCTCTGGGACATGAGTATAACATGAACCATATAAGGCAACAAATAACCCGACCAAATTACGTAGGTTGTTTTTGGTAGTATTTCGGTGTATGGTGGCGCCGCCTAATTACTGTTTTTTGATACACTTTTCATACATAGAGATTTGGCTCCTTTATACAGTCTCCATGTGCATACTAATAAAAACTATGGCGCCTTTTTCCTTGACCGTTTACAGTGAACTACAATGAGGTTTCTATTATTTCACCTTATTGCAAAGCAATCACGTGAAAAATGAATACACCTCATACACGGTCAAGGAAAAGGCGCCAATATGTAATGTAATACCTATTCACATTCAGTGACGATTTACTATACCAGTCTTTTATAAATGGTATCACGAAACAATATTTTAGTCGCAAAAGTAAAAACACGATGTGTAAAAATGTCGTTTATTTTTCATTAACTTGCATGCATAACAAACCAATAGTTATTTGTTATACAAGGGTGCAAAGTTGTATTTTACCCGCGAGTGTGGAATTGAAACACGAGCAAGCGAAATGATTCTATAGTGGAACCACGAGCGAAGCGAGTGGTTCTAAAATAGAATCCCGAGCGTAGCGAGTGTTTTAACACACGAGAAGTAAAATACATTTGCACCCGTGTGTAACACAAAACTTTTCCCCTCACTATAGCGAGGAAAGTGCAACATCCATAGGCGTTAGATCATCTTCATCACTGGAATCACTCATTTTTTTTACGATATTATAACAAAAAACTCTGGAAATTCTGTACTTTTACGTGAGAAGTTTTTAAGTAAAATTTTTGTTGACAATGTTGACATTTCTGACGTATGAAATGTCAATGATGCGTTTTGAAATTGCATCGACTTAACTTGTGCGTTCAGAATTATATTTAACATAATTATTAAAAAACAAACATTTATTATGGAATTTTAAGGTTTATGACTTAAAATCATTAAATAAAGCTAAATCTGGTATTTTTTATTAGATTCTCAAACCATTTATTTAATGATAATTAATATTAAACGAACCATTATTATGAGCGTTTTACGTTTTGTTATCTGTCAAGCTATTTAAACACGCTCCATCCAAGGTCAAATTACTTTCCCCACTAGTGGATAAAATGCGTTTTTCCCCGCTTGTTTTAAAGGATAAAAGACGGCTTTCCGAGCTAGTGAGGGGAAAAAATTAAGCCTGTTTAGCAAGAAACTAAAAACATTTCTGTTAGATAAATGTTACTATAATATCAGAGAATTTTTTGAAGATATATAATATCTCTTTTGTGATACTTGTGATCGTAAATTGATTGTAATTGTATTTAATATTGTGCATGGCAGATTTTATTTAAATGTAAAATAATTAATTAATTATTTGGCACATATGTAGATAATAATATGTATAATGTTAGATTAAATAAGTATGTTTCCCTATGTGGAACTATGTTGCCGTGCCCTAACAGGGCGTCACATGAACAGCTTATATTTAAGAACACCTGTACCTGCTATGTGATATGCAATAAATGATTTCAATTTCAATTTCAATTTCAAAAGATATTTTCTACGGGTAGCACTTATAGTAAATTAGTTCGAAATAATATAAATCCACTATTAAAACTGGGACGTTAATAATGTAACTAGCACAGACTAATAACTAATAAGAGATACTACGTATGTCACTAGTTAGCACGAGCCACGAAGCATTGACGCGTTTCGGAGTAATATTGTTTTAATTCGCAAAGTCGAAGAGGCGAAATCGTTTCTTTCTCCCAGGCGCACTCATTTTCAACAATTTATAGTGATTATACTTAAATTATTAATAAAAATTCAAAAATTTTAAATTTTCTGTTTGACTTTTATACTTTGACGGTTACTATGGCTTTTTTAAATGTTTCGTTTCACGTAGGGCACTTGGTGAAGTTGGTGAAATGAAACTATTTAGTTACTTGTTGTTAATAAAAGCGATTATATTATGTTCATATAAATTAAATTATTTTAAAACTATTAAAAAAATGTGAGGTACCATAATAACAAAAAAACATAAACGTGTTATACTTGAAACGGAATTTGTGTTAAAAATGCAAAGACAAAGTTTTTTTTCTTTTTAACAATTATGGCCTGGATGCGAGTTTTTTAAGCCACCACAGATTAAGGAGTAAACAAGTTTTTCCGCGGTGACACCATCTAGTTGATCTATATGGAACCATCAGGTGAGGAAATTTTGTTGGAACGTTGATGCCGACGGCGCTGGCTTCCATGTATAAGGTACCCCTTTTTAAGTTTCGCCCCCCAAGGAGTGAAAATTCCCGATAAAAAAGCTTGAAACTATGGATGGTATAGAAAGGATCGCAATCTCTTATGGCAGAATTGTTGTAAAAGTGACCGCGTTAAGCTTTAAATAATAGTTCTTAATATCTCCGGTGGCGCTAGTTAGACTCTGGGACATGAGTATAACATGAACCATATAAGGCAACAAATAACCCGACCAAATTACGTAGGTTGTTTTTGGTAGTATTTCGGTGTATGGTGGCGCCGCCTAATTACTGTTTTTTGATGGACACTTTTCATACATAGAGATTTGGCTCCTTTATACAGTCTCCATGCTTGAAACTCCCAAAACTTCTATGCATTTGACATTTTGAAAGACGTCCATCTACACTAGCGCCCCTAGCGGCGAAATTAATTGGCGAGAGGCCGCACAGGACCGAGTAAAGTGGCGCTGTCTTGACAGACAGACAGACGCACGAGTTATATAGTCTCCATGCGCACGAGTGATCCTATAAGGGTTCCGTTTTTTTCCTTTTGAAATACGGAACCCTAAAAACCGCATCCAAATCCGTTTGAGGGCTATGGTGCCACAAACAGACATTGGCGTCAAACTACGTGTACACACACCTCTTTTTGCGTAGGGGTTTTAAAATACACTGAAAAAACGGAAATAATCATAAAACAGCGTTAAAAGAAAAACAACTTACTTTTTCCTTTAATCCTAAATTATTTCACGAATTTTTGACACCTCAAAAGGTCTTCAATAAATAACTATAAATTAAAAAAAAAACTACATCACTCTTTTGGTCCGAATTTATCGATATACAGTATAAACGAAAATAGTTACTCAAACCCGTTAATGTTTAGGTCATACTGAGCAACTTTTACTATGAGACCAACTCCGAAATCACGAAAAAAATTTGCTCTCCTATAGGAAATTAAATTTTCCCCTCACTAGCTCGGAAAGTTGTCTTTTATCCTTCAAAACAAGCGGGGAAAAACGCGTTTTATCCACTAGTGGGGAAAGTAAAGCGTGTTTAATTAGCTTGACAGATAACAAAACGTAAAACGCTCATGGTAATGGTTCGTTCGATATTAATTATCATTAAATAAATGGTTTGAGAGTCTAATAAAAAATACCAAATTTAGCTTTATTTAATGATTTTAAGTCATAAACCTTAAAATTCCATAAGAAACGTTTGTTATTTATAATGATGTTAAATATTATTCTGAACGCACAAGTTGAGTCGATGCAATTTCAAAACGCATCGTTGACATTTCATACGTCAGAAATGTCAACATTGTCAACAAATTTTTTACTTAAAAACTTCTCGCGTAAAAATACACAACTTCCAGAGTTTTCTGTTATAATTTCGTAAAAAAATTAGTGATTCCAGTGATGAAGATGATCTAACGCCTGTGGATGTTGCACTTTCCTCGCTATAGTGAGGTGAAAAGTTTTGTGTTACACACGGGTGCAAATGTATTTTACTTCTCGTGTGTTGAAACACTCGCGGGTAAAATACAACTTTGCACCCTTGTATAACAAATAACTATTTTAACATCAAATCAAACAAAACTTTAATTTTGTATCAAGCAGAAATTTCTGCGAATGATGCAATATACGCTGCATTGGGTACGGTCTTGCTGGCTTAGGTGGTAGAGCACTGTACAGTCAAGGGCATAAATTTATGTACATTCCCAAAGTTTCAAAAATATGTGTATTTACGCTCTTACACCTTAGAAAATAAAGTCGTTTTCATATATATTAGAGCCATTTGTCTGGATCGATATTTTTGCCTTCGACTGTACTAGTGATTCAGTGGTCGTGGGTTCAAGTCCCACCCAAGACAGTGAATTTTTCCACTTTTAATTCATTTCTAAGTTCAAACAAAACTTTGTTCACGGAACACTTATTATCACTTTGGTCTTGCAAGTCGGTTAACTTCCGCGATTTCGGGTTTGGTCCCATAGTAAAAGTTGCTCAGTATCTTTCCCACTGACGTCCAGTTTTTTGCGGGCACGGTTTCTGCGGGGTTTTTAGTAGTATTAAATTCTTGCAGTGTCCAGCAAACAGAATTCTCGTGTGACTATATTAGCACGTACACCACTAAAACGGGATCGTGTAGAAAACCGTACCCGCAAAAAAAGTAGACGTCAGCGGGAACGGGTTCGTTCAAGCAAAGATAGATATAACTCCGTAATAGATGTTTACAGTCTAAGGAAAAAAAGTGCCTCGAAAATCACGCAAATTTGATTCTCGATCAGATGGCGCCACTAGTTTTGGCCTACACTCGTATAGAGGGCGTTGACTGTTTCGTTTGTTATTTATAATTTTAACGCATACCAGTGAAAGAACATGGGTCAAAATCATATAAAAATAATTAATGCAAATAAAAAAATCATTTATCCATATTTAAATACATTTTATCGTATTTTTATAAATATTTATTTTTAGTTTTAAAGTGTGTCGACAGATGGCAGTGAATTTACTGGGGTTACAAAATTTACTATGACAGTACCGCTCTAGTATAAGTTACTCTATGGTTCAAGTTATACTCTGATTTTTAATTAAATTCCAAAAAACTAACCTCACTCAGATGCTTTTTTTCGTAATAATGGAAAATATGTAAAGAAGTAAACTCAAATTTCCCTTTTGCATACTCTAGCATTTAAAATAAATATAGATGTAGCTTTGTTTAGTTTCTTAAAACATACGGAAAAGAGAAAAAGTGAGGTTAGATTATTGGAATTTATTTATAAATCAGAGTTTAAGTACATACTGTTAAACGCGACTACACTCCACGGCAATCAAAATACTTATGTACCTATAATGTTAATGTTATTCACATTGCACACATTATAGTAGTAAAAAGAAATAATTAGTAGGACAGGGAGCATCAACAAATGACTTTGTTCACGTACAGCCGCAATCAGATACATCGAAGCGGCCGGAGTGCTCATAAATATCTGAACACGCACTCTTAACGAAGGGTTCCGTACCATTAGGCAAAAGACCGGCCAAGTGCGAGTCAAGCTCGCGAACGAAGGGTTCAGTACCATTACGCAAGAAAAAACGGCAAAAAAATCACGTTCGTTGTATGGGAGCCTCGTTTAAATATTTATTTTATTCTGTTTTTAGTATTTGTTGTTATAGCGGCAACAGAAATACATCATCTGTGAAAATTTCAACTGTCTAACTATCACGGTTCATGAGATACAGCCTGGTGACAGACGGACAGACAGACAGCGGAGTCTTAGTAATAGGGTCCCGTTTTAACCCTTTGGGTACGGAACCCTAAAAAGGGGCAAGCTATGATGGGCGCCATCTATGCAAATTTATTTATTTAATCGTACGGCATGCATGTTTAAACAATCAGAGTACAGCTTTGAGGTTGTTAAGCTAGGTAACCACGTCGGGTGTCAGGGCATCCAGGTCCTGCTGAGCCAGGATAGAAGTGAAGCGGGCGGGTCTATGCAAATGCAAAATTGCAAACCTTTGATAGTTGGGAACCCCATTGTTAGTTAATAATGTGGATGGCCCCTGCATCATTTTAGGCGGATTCCTTTTTTTGTACAAAGTTTTTGTCTCAAGATTAACTTTTTTGGTGTTTTCTTAATCAGAATCGTTATTTATACATGTCTAAGCAAAAAGCGGGTTATTACAAACTTTTTATTAACTTGCAATGTACCTATGTACATCATTACTAGGGATGTTGCGAATATTCGCATCCGCATCCGCAACTGCGGAACTTCCGCATTATTTTCAACATCCGCATCCGCATAATATCGATGCGGGGCTTAATGCGGATGCGGGTGTGGAACAGGTATGTACACGAACGTCTTAGCGGCGGCGTAAGTGCAAGGTAATTTCGTCATTAACCAATAGGAATCTCGTTTCGTTTTTGTGATTCGTCGATCGAGCACTTTAGCCTATGACGGACAGCGACAAGAAGTGAATAATTTGTTTATTTGGACTTTAGTATAGTAATGCGATTGTGGGGCACCTATATTTGTTCAAATACTAAGCTTAGTTTTTTTTTTTTTCAAAAAATTACTAAAGTGTAATATTTGACATTTTTTATGTGCCTAATCTCGACATTCGCATCCGCATCTGCGGATGTGAGCCTTTAAAAATCCGCATCCGCAACATCCCTGATCACTACATATGTAACTATGTTTGTAGTTTGTACGGGTCAAATCTTGCAAGTTAATTTTGACCCACTTCCCGAATTCTAATAATAAGTTGCATACATATGTAAGTCGGGTGACAATGCAATATTTTGATACCATCGAGTCAGCTCAATCAGATCATTGACTTTAGAAATAACTATATATTATACATATAATACAACTATGAAATTATTAAAAGTTAAATAAGACTGTCAAATATATTGTACATATATAAATTAATCTTTAGATTTAAGATAATTGCCTTGCCCTACCAGGGCCCATGTGAAACTATTATATATGTAACACCTGTGTACCATGGATGCAATAAATAATATGAATATGAATATCAGTCATCAGATCAGTCTGATGATGGAGACAGGAGGTCTCTGTGATAAAACAACGAAACCTAATCGTGTTTGGGGTTTTTAGAATTGTATCGATGAGTATTAGTTGCCTGTGGAAAGAAAAGTACAGTAAGCGATAAAAGCTTGTACCAAAAATGTTTTTTTTTGTATTGCAGTTTCCTTAAATGTAACACTCAAATATCAACAAATAACAAGCAAAACGATAGTCATTGAAAGTATAAATTCATGTAGATTAATCTAGCATATTTTATAATGTAATTTCATATTATGAGAATAAATATCTAAGGTTGTTTTTTTTTTGGAATTAGAAAAAACGTAAACAATCTTGACATTGTCATATCTTTTTAAAAATCAGCAACTATCAGCAACTATACTTATGAAAGCAAAAAAATGTAAATGACCTATGATTTATAATTGTTACATCCCCAGTAGCATTTTTACGTCATTATGACGTCAGCGATGTCATTATGACGTAATAATGCCGTCATTATGACGTAATAATGCCGTCATTATGACGTAATAATGCCGTCATTATGACGTCGCTGACGTCATTTTGCTACCTGGGATGTGTGCTGTGCGGTGCTGTGACTTATATCAAGTGTTTTTCAATAAAAAGACACATCAAAATCGCTTACCTTCTTTCTAATGCTAATAAAAACGCATTATAGAAAGAAGATGTGAAAGAATTATTTATTTTTGTAACAGTACTTATAGTTGGTCAAACCAATTTGTCAGTCAGTAACAACCAGGAAATAGTTATTTGTTATACAAGGGTGCAAAGTTGTATTTTACCCGCGAGTGTGAAATTGAAACACGAGCAAGAGAAAGGTTTCTATAGTTGAACGACGAGCGAAGCGAGTGGTTTTAAAATAGAATCCTGAGCGAAGCGAGTCTTTCAACACACGAGAAGTAAAATACATTTGCACCCGTGTGTAACACAAAACTTTTCCCCTCACTATAGCGAGGAAAGTGCAACATGCACAGGCGTTAGATCATCTTCATCACTCGAATCACTAATTTTTTTACGATAATACGATATTATAACAGAAAACTCTGGAAGTTGTGTATTTTTACGTGTCGGAGTCGGTGAGAAATTTTTTGTTGACAATGTTGACATTTCTGACGATGCGTTTTAAAATGGCATCGACTCAACTTGTGCGTTCAGAACGGAGACCCCAAACAAGACGCCTTATGCTGAAATCGTTGGCATCTATAACCCTAATAAAAAAAACTAGATTTATTCCATTTCATTTCAATATATTCGCTGCTATACTTACTCAACCTCGTATCTGCAACAGTCATTTGATGACATAAACACCCGTATTCCGAATGAAAGAAAAGCGATATTTCCATCAAATGATTGTTGCAGATATGAGGTTGAGTAAGTCTTCTTCTTCAGTCGGTCCCTCAATACTGAGAATCGTGACATCATGTCCTTCTGCTGAAGACCAGGTTCCTCCATAGGGTTCTGTTCCTCGCCAAGCGCATAGCCTCGTGCAGTTTAAGTTGCATAGGTGCCGTAATTTGAGCACTCCATCTAGTGGGAGGAGGGCCCTGAGGTCTGAGTAAGTATGGCGATGATATACTTCCTGCCCCGAACCCGACGCCGAAATGCCGCTGCCATACATTCGAAGTTAAGCTCTCATTTTCAATCGACATGCTTAAGAGGAATGAAGACATATATCTCCATGCTCCATTTGTCTGTGCCTCGGATGATATGGCCAGCCCACTTCCATTTGAGTCTTTTAATTTTTGTGGCAATGTCTTGGACTTTCGTCCTATTTCTAATTAGGGTGTTTCGTAGCCGGTCAGTCTTACGTACTCCTAACGTAGACAAATGGAGCAAGCGAGTCACCCAATGGTACCCAAGAGAAGGTAAAAGAAAGGCGAAGAAACCTGTAATGAGATGGGGCGACAACATCGCTCAGGTAGCTGGCCGTACCTGGAGCAGAGTGGCAACGGACCGGAGAGAGGGAGGTTGGAGGAGGCCTTTGCCGAAGGGCAAGCAGGCAGGGAATTCAAAAGATGGGAGATAATAGAGAGATAATGTGCAACTATTCCTTGTTCAGCAAATAAAGGCTATTTTATTTATTTATTTATTATATCTCCATGCAAACGTAGTCCCCATTTTCCTCTGGATATTAAAATGATGGAAAATATTTTTACATAATTTGATGTATATTAACCATAGCTAAATATGTAACTATTCTAATCTTTAATAACAAAACTTCCGTGAGACACAGACATATTATATTAACTCACGTGTTTTAAGTCGAAAAACGCTCGACATGTTTCACTCCGACACACATGTTGAGCGTTTTTCGACTTAAAATACGTGAGTGACCCGTTATTAATATATTTAATAAATTATGATTTACCACAAGAAACATCTTTATGAAAATAACCAATATGAACGTTCAGATTTGGTTTAGACTTAAACCTTTTGTCACAATGCTCACAAGGGTATGGTCTTTCACCAGAGTGCAATTTCACATGCCGATCTAGAGAATACTTAAACACAAAACCTTTATTACATATATCGCACTTGTAAGGTTCTTTTGTTGTGTGCTGTGTTAACGTGTGGTATTTCCAAGCTTTTTTACTTTTAAACTTAAGATCACAAGCGTCACATGGGAACGGTGTTTCCGTACTGTGTATAGCCACGTAGTGACATTTCAGTTGGCCATGTGTACAAAAAGTAGAATCACATTCCGTGCATTTAAAAGACTTTAACTTTTCCTTGTCCTTATCGTGATTTTCCTTGTGACGTCTCAATTCCCATATATTATAGTAAGCCTTATCACAAACGTCACACTTATAGTTTTTCTGTCCAGTGTGTACTTTCATATGGACTTTTAACGATTGCTCCCTCGAATACCGTTTGTCACAGAACTTGCATGTATACGGTTTCTCGTTACTATGCGAAATTAGATGATTATTTAGCTTGCTGCATGCAGTAAATTGTTTTCCACAATCCGGGCATGGGAAGATTTGATTATTATGAAGCTTCATATGTTGATAATAACTCCACTGTGATGTGAGTTGTTTGTCGCAGATTTCACAGTAAATGTGATTGTCAGCATGTGTATCAATATGTTTTTTTAAAGTGGTAAAGGATTTGAGTTTTGCATCGCAGATATAGCATGTAAAGCCTTCTTTATTATGCTTTTTTTTGTGTTCTTCTAGCAGTTCTGGCGTAGGATAAGTCTCGGGGCAGTCACCACAGCTATAAAGCTGCTCTGATATGTTTGGTTCCATCCAGGCATGTGTGTTAAGGTGGTCGCCCACTTTAGAAATATTGTCAAAGGTAGCTCCGCAAATATGGCATGGAAATTGAGTGGCTCGTGGTGTATCTGTAAGCAAAATTTAATTTATATTATTAGCATCTTAACAACTGGCCGTAGGAAGCGCTAAATTGGGAGTCGTGGAGATCAAGGGGAGAGACTTTTGCCCAGAAATTGGACACTCTATATGCAAAGAACTGAACCCCTGTAACTTCCAAATAAGAGAATGATAAAACTAAAAAAAATATATGATGTATTACCATGCAAACTTCCACCGAAAATTTTGAACGAGATCTAGTAAGTAGTTTTTTTTATACGTCATAAATCGTAAATCGCAATTTACCTTTCACTCACGTTTGACATAAAAAATACATTGTTTAAATTATGTAATTACGGAACCCTCGTAGCGCGAGTCCGACTCGCACTTGTCCGGTTTTGCTCGAGAACGAATTTTCTGCTCTATACAGCACAACCAAGGTTTGAACCCACGAGTTTTGAACACCATCACACACATTAAAATGTTAACAACTTACCATTATTACATTCTTTGTTTACATCATCCTTATTTGCTTCGGGTTCTTTTGCTTCTGCAATAAAAATATTACGCCTTTCTTTTTCAGTGTCAACAACGATTTTTTCGTGACTTTCGCATTCTGCGTATTGAACTTCGACTTCTGGATATAAATCGAATTCCGATTTAACAGTAACGTGTTCAATTTTTAATTCTGTCATGATTTAAGTCGATATTAATTAAATTATCCGATAAAAGGACTATTTACATTTATATTTCTCCTCATGACACTGACAGTCATGACTGACACTGACTGACTGACGCAGTGACGCTGACGCTTGTTGACATGTTGACGTCTTGACGTATAATCGTACCACAGATAGTTGTAGATCGAATACCAAAAGGTGCAACAGAATCAGGCTGGCCAACCTATGAATATATTTTAAAACATTTTTTTTAAGTTCGCTCCAGACTACGCGCCGCGATTCGCGGACGAGTGTGGAGGGAGCTTACGCCTTCTACAGCACAGCCATTGCAACAAATATTTTTTTCATTTATTTGACCTGGAATTTTTAGTAACCCGCTAATCCACCCCGTGAAACCAAATTATTAAGGTCTCTCCACACTCGTTCGCGAATTGCGGAGCGAAGCCGCTTTACATGTCCACGTTAACTATATTTAACCAGTCTGTGCGGAGAGAGAAGAGTCGTGGAATATTACCCTGGCCGCAGACGTTCGGAATTTTCCTTCGGCTTCCGTACGGAATTACAGGTGGGAACGGGACGTCGCTCTACAAGTACATAGCGCTGTCTCGCTTTCACATGTCATTCCGAACGGAAAATTCCGTACGTCTGCGGCCAGGCTAAAGTCCATCTAGACGGGATGATCGAATTGACCAATTTGAACAGAAAAGTAATTAGCGTCAATATATTTTGCGACCACACTACTTGATTTAATCAGGTTGGGCACAAATTGTCCCGTCTGGACTGCCCTTAAGGGGATCAATACACTCTTATCTGGTATAAACTATTTCTCGGACCCATATACCTGTAGGAGTCAAAGGAGGGTAGAGCAGGCCACACTCTATGTTAAAAATAAAACTCTCTTCTCGCCTCATCTGACGTTAAACAGAAGAAAAGTCAACATAGTTGACAGTTTATATTTTAAATGCATTGTGTTCATAAATTTTTACTGTTATCCAAACATTTTAGTCTATTTTAATGTCTTCCGTGTTTAGAGGTCAGCTGTTGAAGAGCCTCGTTGTGTTTGGATCGCAGTATCGACGGCTGTCCACCAAGCAAGGTTTTTAAACAGACATCCACAGATCCTTAACCCTCAGCCTTACCCACATTATCATCCTCGAGCTCCCTCCACACTCGTGCGCGAATCGCGGCGCGAAGCAGCGAACGCGAGTGTGGGTTCGATTTCGCTAATTAGCGAACTAGACTCCATACTCGCGTTCGCGGCTTTTCGCACCGCGATTCGCGCATGAGTGTGGAGGGCCCTTCGGAGTTTTGCAATTCTTAAGCGAGGTTTAAGCGAGGTTTAGACTAGCAAGAACTTGCATGCAATTTACGTTACATTGCGGTATCTGATCAAACTTTTGAATGCAGTTTACCTTAGTAGTCGGCAATGTAACGTAAATTGCATGCAAGTTCTTGCTAGTCTAAACCTCGCTTTAGGTTAAAGTAATAGCGTTTGTGCCGCTGTTGTCCACTTTTGTACAGTGGACTACCACTGGTCAACTGCTTTGTCCATCATTCGTGACTTTTGTATTTTTTTTAAGACAATGGCTCCCATACAGGCATTAAATTTGATCCTCAAAACAAACCTGATCGATTAATACCATTAATAAAAATTTGTCAAATACCCTATATCAAAGATAGATATAACTTCGTAATAGATGGATACAGTCCAAGGAAAAAACGTGCCTCGAAAATCAAGAAAATTTGATTCTTGTTCAGAGGGCGCTACTAGTTTTGGTCTACAGTCGTATAGATGGCGTTGACGGTTTCGTTTGTTATTTAACAATTTTAACGCATATCAGTGAAAGAACATGGGTCAAAATCATAAAAATAATTAATGCAAATAAAAAAAATCATTTATCTATATTTAAATACATTCTATCGTATTTTTATAAATCTTCATTTTTAGTTTTAAAGTGTGTCGACAGATGGCAGTGAATTTACTGGGGTTACAAAATTTACTACGACAGTACCGCTCTAGTATAAGTTACTCTATGCCTATATGTTATAATTTTTATTTGAATTGTTTGATATACTTATGTTACATTCTATCTTTATCTTATGTTTGTGTGCAACTTAGTTTTAGATTAATTAAGGTTTTAAAAATGTTACCACGCCCTAGTAGGGTCCATGTCTGTACTGTCATTTTTTTTATACTACGTCGGTGGCAAACAAGCATACGGCCCGAAACACTCTTCACTCTTCTTTGTCTAAAATGAAAGAACCAACACCTTGTAAAGCGAGCTCCAGACTCGATTTCGCTGTTTAGCGAACTAGACTCCACACTCGCGTTTGCGGCTTCGCGCCGCGATTCGCGCACGAGTGTGGAGGGCCCTAAATACCATGATTGCAATAAACGATTATGATTATGATATGATTATGATTATGAAATAACATCTGATTAAGTGATTAGCTTGAGACTGGTAAGAGTACGAGATTTTTATCGTCATTTTGCGCGTGACAAGGGCCGGATTTCAGTCTAGGCCCACAGGCCCAGGCAACCTAGCAATGATTTTGGGATGGAGAAGGGACCTCCCTAAATTCTAAGTGCCATACCAAGTGCCTAGGGGCCCCGGGTCTCTATCCGGGCCTGCGCGTGACAAAAAGCAGAAATATCATATTCACACACTAAATGTGGTATTTTCTATAAAAAAGGGACCTAATTGTCGATGGCGTTTACGCCATTATTAACGATGCTCAGATAATATATAAATACAATACCGCGCGACGCGACGCTGTGCGGCGTAAGCGCCATCGACAATAAGGTCCCTTTTCATAGAAAATACACCAAATATGGAAGGTTGAAATATGACTAAAGAGCTCATTACGTGTACCTTTTTTTCGGACAATTTCTACTAAGAGGGATAGAGAAAGAATATCCTTTCCTTAGCAGAAAGTGTCCTGCAAAAAGTGACTCTCAACCCTTAAGACCCTAATTTCTTCAGGATGTCCAAGAGCAAAAACCATCCTGCTATCAACGTTAGGCGTAATCGGCGCCGGTGCAGGGGCGCTCCTATACGCACTCGAGAATGCGTACGTGGAGGCCTCGTACGCGGATTTGGCTCACTCCCATCACCAGCCGTGGAGCCATGATGGCTGGACTAAGGCGTTGGACCACGCCAGCATCCGGCGCGGATATGAGGTTTATAAACAGGTAACACATTGCCAAAAACGTTGGAAAGGCAGCTTTACTTCAACAGAGGACCTACCGCGAACACCGAATTTTGCAAATTACGGGAATCTTTCTCTTTTACTCCAATTATGGCGTTTAGTGACATGCCCGCAATTTGCGAATTTCGGTACCCGCGGTAGGCCCTCTGTATTGCAGTGCGACACTACTGTGCTAATTAATCGGTGTAAGCCCTCTCCACACTCGTGCACGAATCGCAGCGCGAAGCCGCGAACGCGAGTGTGGAGTCTAGTTCGGTAATCAGCGAAATCTACTCCACACTCGCGTTCGCGACTTCGCGCCGCGTAGTCTGAAGCGGCCTTAAAATATCTGGTATGCAAATAAAGATCTCTATGGAGTCTAAAAGGTCCTCCACACTCATGCGCGAATCACGGCGCGAAGCCGCGAACGCGAGTGTGAAGTCTAGTTCTCTTATCAGCGAAATCGACTCCATACTCACGTTCGCGGCTTCGCGCCGCGTAGTCTGGAGCGAGCTTATGGCGTTTGCGTGTATGCCATTCGAACAGCGTAATGCCAGCACCACACTTCGCTGTATTTGGCAAATATTCGTGTTGCATCCCTTTTGTTTTGTATGTCAAAGGAAAGAGATGCGACACGAATGGTGGTGGTGCCAGCAGAGTTCAGTGCCACTTAACTTTAACCGAACCTCTCATTGCAGATATGCAAAGCGTGCCACTCCTGCCAATACATAGCGTTCCGCAACCTGGTGGGCGTGTCACACACCGAGGAGCAGGCTAAAGCAGAGGCGGCTGAAGTGATGGTGCGCGACGGTCCTGATGAGACCGGCGAGTTCTTCGAGAGGCCAGGTACTGACGGAGGACTAGATACGATGCTCCAGATTAGATTAGGGTGACATAGACAGCACTACTGCTCGCCCTCTAATCGCTATATTCGAAACCCATCAAGCTCGCTCCAGACTACGCGGCGCGAAGCCGCGAACGAGAGTGTGGAGTCGATTTCGCTGAGTAGCGAACTAGACTCCGCCACACTCGCGTTCCCGGCTTCACGCTGCCTAATCTGGAGCGGGCTATATATCATAGCGTTCGGCAACCTGGTGGGCGTGTCACACAAAGAGGAGCAGGCTAAAGCGGAGGCGGCTGAAGTGATGGTGCGCGACGGTCCTGATGAGACCGGCGAGTTTTTCGAGAGGCCAGGTACTGTTGGAGGACTGGATACGATGCTCCAGATTAGATTAGGGTGAGAGAGACAGCAATACTGCTCGCCCTCTAATCGCTATATTCGAAACCCATATGTACATAGTGTTCCGTAACCTGGTGGGCGTGTCACACACCGAGGAGCAGGCTAAAGCGGAGGCGGCTGAAGTGATGGTGCGCAACGGTCCTGATGAGACCGGCGAGTTCTTCGAGAGGCCACAGGTACTACCTACCACGGTTCATGAGATTACAGCCTGGTGACAAACAGACGGACAGTGGAGTCTTAGTAATAAGGTCCCTTTGTATACGGAACCCTAATAGGACCATCATGTTATATTCATTCATCATCATCATATTATATTTACAAGTATCACTCTTATGCGTATACAAGTCATATACACACACGTACACTCACACACAAACAATATATGTATACAGTTGCACACACCTTACAACAGTTACAACCTATTGAAGACAGACCGACCGGAAATATATTATATATATATATAAAGGGACCAGGCTGAAAATCAGCGCTGGATATATGTACACAACATATCTAGCACAGGCTGAGACTGGTACCCATTGCCTATAACGGTATGAAATTTAAATGAATGTACCTACCAACCTGTCCAACTATTGAAAAAGTCTCTGAAACAAAATATTTGGGTGTACAACTAGATGAGCATTAAAATTGGTATTCTCACCTTGACCAAGTAATCGGTAGAGTCAGAAAATTGCTTTGGATCTTTAAGTCGCTAAGGCACATTGCACCAGGTAAAACAAATCTTACAAAGCCTCGCAACATCTTAAACGAAATCTATATCTCCCTGGTGCAATCTGTCTTATTGTACTGCATATCGGTCTGGGGTGGTGCAGCGAAAAGTCGCTTCATCTATCTGGAAAGAGCTCAACGTGCACTCATAAAAGTGATGTACTTCAAAAAAATATTATATCCTACTGAACTACTTTATCAAACCAGTGATCTTCTATCGGTAAGAAAATTATATGTTCTGCAAACAATATTAAAAAAAACACAAATTGATACCCTACAACCCTAATTATAAAACCAAAAGAAAAATGATAAATGTAGCTGCTTCTTTACGTACGAGAACTTACTTTGCAAGATCTCAGTTTAATTCAAAGTCGTCCTACCTTTATAATAAAGCATTGTTTTGCTTACCGGGCGGCTCCATCCCCTGTATCACAAAAATGTAAATTATTATAAAATAAAGAATTTTGTATTTTGTATTTTTGTATTTGTACCTACCGACTATGTTTAAGATGTCCAACTTCTTCGTATTGTTATTATACTTAATTAAGGTTTAAGGAATGTTAGATTTCTAGTTATGGCAATAAACTTTTTTAATCTTTATGTTGGTCCAGGTGATGATAGCGTTTATTACATAGGTTTATTACATCGACACTTGTTCAAGTCATTTGTCAATTGTTTTTTTTTTCTTTTTTCCAGGCCGTCTGTCCGACTATTTCCCAAGCCCGTATCCGAACGAGAACGCGGCACGCTACGCAAACAACGGCTCCTATCCACCAGACCTGTCCCTCATAGTGCTTGGCAGACACGGCGGTGAAGACTACGTGTTTTCGCTGCTCACAGGTATACAGTCAGGGAATAGGGACAGGTATTGTTAAAGTAATACACCAATCATCATCAAATAAAAGTTTTAATACAATAAAAACAGACATAGCTCGGGAAACTCCATTTGACGACGCCATTACGCAATGGCTATCTGTCAGTTCTTGCCGCGCTATAGTGATGTGTCCATTTCTAAAGGAAGCGGAGCGAAGCCGCGAACGCGAGTGTGGAGCCTAGTTCGTTGATTAGTGTGGAGGGGCCTTAATATCGATTACTGAGATGTACTCGTGAAAGCCTCATTATCGGTTATCAGTATATAGCTAAGTGATGCGTTTTGGCCGTTTAATAAACGCCAGTGAGTGATCCCTCATAAAAATGTCTGATTTTGCGAATGGGACATAAAGACGATTTAGGACGGAGTAAAAGGAACATTTTGTGACCTGCGTTTTACACGTATCACACGGCTTGCAACCAAGCTTCACCCTAACCTCGGTCGCGGCGCAATACAAATTGGTGGCAAATAATTTAAAACTACCTATTTGTATGTGTTGTGTAATGTGTACCTACTGACAGCACTGACTACTGACTGTGTGATGTGTGTGGTAAATGTTAGTAAGTAAAAAAAAGTAAATTCCGGTTGCGTTTTCGGTTCCGATTCCGTTTCCGGTTCCGATAAACTAAATTGAACACATCTAGTTCCGCTTTCGGTTCCGATAAAACCACATCCGTTACATCCCTGGTGCAGGGACGCCCGGCAGGCGGGCTGTGATTCGCTTTTTGCGTTCATTCAGCCCAATTCCCTGTAATTGGAGCTGCAGTCTTGTCGCGCCTTCTATACCCAGCTATGCATAATACAAGTGCCTGAATCCAATTGGGTATAGATTGCTCTGGGCAACAAAACATATCATCATGAATACACATAACACCATGCTACATGAGAGTAGGAGAAGGGGTCGACCTACGACCACACTGTTACATGTACAAGTAAATTTACTTCCGAGTTGGCATCGCACATCTGTATCAATATGAGAGTGCAGTCTACTGGCCTATCCAGAGTGACTCTCCCGTACGATTCGGTTCGCCTCCAGACTAGGTACTACCGTCTAGTACCCTGGTGTCCTGCACACCACCTGGACGTGGGGGCGGTGCCCCCACGGGATCCTCCATATGCCTGCCCCCTAGATCCGGCCCTTATACTCCAACTCATAACCGACCGTACTACATGCCTGCCTGTGTGCTTCCGATACACACTCAGGGAAGCCCCGGGCTTCCCAGTCCAATGTCGAGATTGGACTGCACCTTAGTGAAACTACGTTAACCAAGGACCGTTGGTTAACCCCTTGTTCCACTCCCATGTAGCTAGGATGTCGATTATATACGCATAAATAAGTGTATAAACACTCACCTGGGCAGGCTCTCGTTAGAGCGTGAAGGCGCACCGTGTACCGACTCAGTACACCCCGCGCCGTCCAACACCTCATGCACGTACCTCCATCTTTTCTCTAATGGCGCCATCGTGCTTTTCCCCGCCATGAGAACTGTCATTCTATCTGTCAGTGTTGCCACATGACAAAGTAGAACCTGGTTGATACCACTTACCAACTTACATCGCGCTTGGCGCTTGGCGCGACACTCCCGACAACAATGAAGGTTACTGCAGCAAGGCGAGCAGGTGTCACGTCCACTCCAGGATTTTATCCCTGGCACGAATGGCTGCGATCCGCTTGCTTCTCCCATTGCCTCTTTCCTCTGGCTGCTCCTCTGGTGGTGGGACTTCATTGTGACTGGTCATATCACATCCAGCCAGATGATCCGCGTCGATCTCCGGTTGTTCATCGAGCACAGGTACGTGAGCATCCACGCTGGTTGGAACTTCCAACTCCCCGCTGTCCTCTTCAATCTCAGGCAAGCCTCCCTCTACAGGTTCTACCTCAGGCGTCTCGTCATCTACCTCCAGCGGGTAGAGATGGCCAATGGAACGCGTTAAAGTAGAATCGTCAACCTTGACCCTCGCTACTCTACATTCACCATCACTTCCTCTGATCAGCTCGTGGATCTTCCCCACTTTCCAGAGGTTTCTGTTCTTGAGATCCGATTTAACCTGTACAAGGTCGCCTACTTGTGGTGATCGATGAGATTTAACTCTAGGTTGCTTGGGCGAGTTGTTGTACCTCTCTCTCAGACTAGCAAGGTACTGCTTGACGAACATTCTCTTAAATTCCTCTAGGATATTGCATTCTTTCTTCCAGCTCTCAAACAGGTCGCTCTTTGTAGCAGTGTTACAAGTAGGAATATCTGCGGCAGATGGTCTCATAGTCAAACATTGTCCTAGGCTTAAGAAATCAGCCGGGCAGAGAACATGTTCCACTTCTGTTCCGACTCGTGTCAGCGGTCTTGAATTCAGTACCGTTTCCACTTCCTTCATCACCGTCAGTAACCTGGTATCATTGAGAAGGTGTTTTTCTAGAGTTCTTTTAAGGCAATGCTTCACCAAGGCCACAAGCCGCTCGTAAAACCCTCCATGCCACGGTGCTAGTTGACATATAAATTTCCACTGGATGTCATTCTTAACGCAGTATGGCTGTTGTACCATTTCAGCGACTAACTTAAAACAAGTCGCATTATCTGAATACATCCGTTGTGGCTTGTTTCTAGCAGCTATAAATCGTCGCAAGGCCAGGAGACATTCTTCAGCCGAAAGGTCCTTCACGATCTCAAGGTGTATCGCTCTTACTGTCAAACACGTGAATAAGGCTACCCATCGCTTCTCTTTGCCAGTCTGGGTACTCACAAATAGTGGTCCTAGATAGTCAATACCAGTGTAAGTGAAGGGTCTGTTGTAATTTACTCGTTCTGGAGGCAGCGCCGGTGTGCCTGGTAAACGATACGGACCGCCGCCGTGTTTGACACACTGGGTACATCGCTTTAACACCTTCATCACCTGGGCTTTCCCTTGGGGTATCCAATACCGCTCCCTGATGATACTCAATGTATGTGGAGCACCGACGTGGTAGTTACTCTCATGCGTCTCCTTTATGATTCTGTCAGTGAACTCAGAATTTTTTGGCAGTAGTATCGGATACTTCATGTCATAGCTCCAGGTGGTGTTCGCCATACGCCCGCGGCACCTAAGAAGGCCGTCCACATCGACAAAGAGATCTAGATTTCGTGCTAAATGTGTTCTTTTACCATCTAGTTCTTCTTGGAAGTGCTTTCTTTGCAGATCCCTTATCTCGGACACTATTTTGGAAACAATCGTCTGCTGCTGGATGTCTCCTTCTTTGTGATAGTCAGGATTGTCAAGTTCCATGCTTCCATCAGTAGGATATTCACCACTCTCTGTAGGTCTACTTAAATCCTGGGTTTCCATTGGTTCAACGGGATCACTGGGACTTCCTTGCTCTAGGGCCTCACTCTGGTCAGCGTCATCACCAATGGGTACTTCCTGTGTCAGCTCACCTGGGTCGTCACCCAGGACCTCCCCAACAGAAAGAAGGTTCTGATGTGCCTCATAGAGTCTATTTTGGGGCCAGCATGAATCTTCCTTGGCAAGAAACTCTGGTCCGTTAAACCACAGTTGCCTTTTCTCTTCAAACAGTTCTGGACGTGTGGCAACATCAGCAGGATTTGCCTTTGTGTGGACATAGAACATCTCTGTGTTGGGATGGTCACGCTTAATTTCGTTTACCCTGTTGGCAACAAAGGGTGGGAGCAGTTTGTTTGACCTCATCCAACTAAGCACAACCAAACTATCTGACCACAAATATTCTTTCTCGATGTCAAGATCAAGATGGTTCCTTACGTATTTCAGGAGTCTGCTTCCAATCAGAAATCCTAGAAGTTCTAATTTAGGAATTTTCAATTCATCCTTGTCTTTGGTCTGTGACACGTGTGATTTTGCCATCAAAAGGGAGACTGATTTTCCTTGTCCATCTTCAATCACTTTAAGGTAGACAATGGCAGCATATGCGTCTTTGGAGACATCTGTGAAGCAGTGCAAGTGGTACTTAAGCTCACTCATTGAGACATCTGTTCCGATGTACCTCGGCAACTCTGTGTTCACTATGGATTTCAGACTTTCCATGACATTCTTCACAGACTGTGTCATCTCCGTAGGTAGTTCTGTATCCCATTTGCATTTCTTTTCACAGATATTCTGGAAGATCAGCTTCATTGACAACATGAGTGGGCATACAAAACCACATGGGTCATACACACGTGCTAGAGCCCGAAGAACTTTCCTCTTTGTGTCTATCGGAGGATCTGTACTGAAGTGGTCCTCAGTCAAATTCAGTTTCAGCGTATCTTCTTCGATATTCCACATAAGTCCGAGCACTTTGACCTGTCCATGTTTGACTGACCTATGATGTTCTGGTATCTTGTCCATAAGGCTCTGGTTGTTTGAGATCCAGTCTCTCATATTCATAGACAGCTGTTCAAACACTGTTCTGGTTTGCTCATAGATCTGTTTAGCCTCCTGCAGGCTATCAGCTCCAGTCACTAAGTTATCCACATAGCATTTGTCAGCGACTTGTTTCAGCAAGGCCTTGTTTGACTGGTTTATGTAGTGTCGGATCGTTGCTGTCAGTAAGAATGGACTCGCGACAACTCCAAAAGGTACCCTGCAGAACCTCAGATACAGTAAGTTATCCTCCGTTGCTTCCTTGGTTGTGTCCTTTAACCAGAGGAACCTTGTGACATCGCGATCATCCTCTTGAAGTGCTACTTGTAGAAACGCCTTTTCTACATCAGCCAGTATGCCATACCTCTTAGTTCGGAACTTCAAAAGTAACGCCGTTAGGTCTTCTAACATAGAAGGTCCGCTGTAAAGGCACTCATTGAGGCTTTTCTGTCCAGTAGTTTTGGCACTAGCATCGTATACTATCCTCCCCTTGCCGCCGCCATCTTGTTTCACCATATGGTGGGCGAGGTAGTGAATTGGGTGGTCTGCGTTCAAGTCTGACCCTCTAGTAACGACTTCTATAATTCCTAGGTCCAGCTGTTCCTTCAGGATCACGTCATACTCCTTGATTAAATGCAGGTCCAGTCTTTTCAGGTTACTCTTCAATCGACCTAAGGCCAATCCAAAATTTGATGGCAAATCTGGTGGGTACTCAATCCAGGGCCATTTGACTAAGTACCGGCCTTCCTCATATTGCACGGTCTCTTTGAAGTAACGAACTGCTTCTTCCTGTCTTGTAGCTTTTGGAGAGTCCGTAATCCCTAGGTTCTCTAATGACCATAAGAACCTTACGTCTATGTTTCTTAAAGGCAGATCTGGCTCACTGAAATATGGGCAGTTAGGAGTGTGACATTGACAGTATGTGACCACTGAGAGGACTTCGCTTCTTTCTCCAGTAGTAAGCTTTCCTGAGGGCACCCATCCAAAGTCCGTATCCAATAAACAAAAGTCTTCTGACACCTGGATCTTTCTTCCTGTGAGGATAGAGCCAAAGTAGTCATTCCCGATGAGTACATCAACAACCTCTCCAACTGTATCATCATCAGCAACAATATCGACTCCGGGATGCTTGAAGGACGTCACCGGAACACTGTCTGTAATTCTTGGTACGACGTTTACAGTAAACTGCTTAGTGACATCACGTTTCGTCTGGATGTTGACTGTTGTTCCGGGGGTTAACGTCTGCAGAGGTTCAGAAGCTCCAAAAGTGAAAATGAGTAGAAGGTCTTCCTGGAGGGTAGGCAGGCCTAACCTTTTTGCAGCTGCCAGAGTAATGTAACTCCGCTGACTACCGCAGTCTATGAAGACTCTGCCTTTGATACTTTTCTTAGTTAGAGGGTTTTGAAGAGTTGCCACTGCGGTCTGCAAAAAGGTATGTTTGTTAGAGGTAGCACACAAGGATTTTAAAGAGAGTTTCTCCATTATGTCATGTTCCTCACCATCTGAGGCCGGATTGGGACAGAATATAAGCAGGTGGTCTCCTTTACAGCGGAAGCAAGCAATCTTGCGCTTGCAGGATGATGCCTTATGGTTGCGTCGTAGGCAGTGTAGACACCTTCCCGTTACTTGCTTCTGCCGAGCTTCGACTGTATTGTATTTGCGACAGTCCCTGCTAGCATGTCCTTTCAGGTTGCAGAACAAGCATGCTCTCTTTGCTTGCTTTGATGGTGGTGCTCCAGCATTTCCCGCGTGTTTCCGCTTCCGGCTACTCTGAGACCTTACTTCTGTACGTACTTGCAACGCCTCAGTTGTGCTACTGCCAGGCACGGCAGTGTACTTTGGACTCGGTACAACTGTATCCGCTGACTTTTCCATTGCTGTGATAATTTTATCTAAATTATTTCTAATGGCCATCAAGTCAGTAGCTTCACCTATGAGGTGGTGCTCATGGATCACCTTTTCTGGGAATTTTGACAAGACTAATGCTCTCAAATGATTGCCTCCAACCGGTTCCCCGAGCTTCTCCAACACCCTGATATTCCGTTCAACACTGTCCAGGACACTACGGCAGCTGGCACTAGTATAGTCTGCCTTTTGGAGGTTGTTGAGGGCGGTATAATGTGCGTCAATCAGAGTGTCAGTTGACCCGTAACGCCGCTTCAAAGTTTCCACTGCAATGGAGTAGTCCCAAAACTCGCACCACTTCAACTTGTCCCCCGAAAAGGATGGAAGACTTAATTCAGGTAGTTTGGATTTTTTAACAGTTTCACTCCGCCTTTTGCCAATCTGTAATGCAATTTCCAATTCTGTCAATAGATCTTCAGCCTTAAGTTGATCTTGGGTCATCTCAACCACATCTGCCTCCGGTTCGACACTTAAATATTGAAATAACTCCTTTTCAAAAGTCCCCAAGCATTGCTTCAATTTTAAGTGGATTGCTGTGAATTCCTCTTCACTGACAGCTCCCTCCGCTTGCAACTGCTCCCAGAGGGCTTGAGAGTCCGCAGTCACCTTTTGTAATTTTTCATGGCGCAGCTTAACCCGACTGTACAAGCTTGCCATGGTGACGGCTGAAAATAATTAACACAGTTAGCCTTCACTACATTTTAAGGTATAAACAACCATCATGATTACATCCATGACTAGTCAACGTTATATTTTTATAAAATAACTAATTCAAAAATGTAGGTAGTATTCTTCTCGGCGGAGGCACTAGCGTGCACCCATTTACTT
This sequence comes from Cydia strobilella, assembly GCF_947568885.1. Taxonomy (NCBI): domain Eukaryota; kingdom Metazoa; phylum Arthropoda; class Insecta; order Lepidoptera; family Tortricidae; genus Cydia; species Cydia strobilella. Next base: position 1,102,795 of record NC_086067.1, read on the forward strand.
TCTTCAGCGTAATGTTGTTAATATGGTGATTTCATGTCGAATGTTCCCAACAAAATACATAAATCATTACGTATCCATTACTTCTTGTTTAAACTCACCCTGGAAACCGTCCTGCCGTACAAGTTTTCTTTTCTTTTTTCGGTCCGGGCGGTGGAATTAATACGCGCATACGTATCACAAAACTAGTCTCGAACTGGCCAGGTATATTCCCTACTTCTTTGTGCAGCTGTAATGTACACAGAATACCACAATTACCACCTTTTACATAAGAATATTAACATATTTGCTGATAATTCGAAGATAAAGTTAGTCGCCGGGAAGCCGACAACGTCATGGCGGCTCAACCCAGTACATTACAACTTGTTCGTACCTACAATTCTGCTGCAACTCGCTTTGGAAATGATTTCCTTTACCAGAACTGAGATCGCACTTCTCACAACACTGATTTATCCACGAACACTTACAACCATGAACTTAAACAAGAAACCTCAGGACGCCACTCGCTCAAGTAACTTTGAATACCGCGAAACTTATGTTTTTTCCTCGTTGATTTTTTTCTTGACTTGTTGGGTCTTGCCAGAGTTGCCAGCGCACAGTGGTGCGTTCCAATTCTCATTCACGTCCGAAACATTTTTTGGCTTATCGGTAAATTTACCAAATAGTAAATCTATTTAAACGCGAATAAGAAATACAAATTATCATGAGTAATCGAATTCATAAAAGTAATTATTAAATGCCCTTCATCTGACATTCTTTACCACGCTCTTTCATTTATCACTGAAAATAAAATGATGAAATGAAATCCGAACGTACTCTTACGGGCATAGATAAGAAAAAGAGGAACAACCATTCTTTTACAATCATATAAAAGGTATGATGGCCAACATAACATAAAAAATACCTTATGGCTAAATTCTTAAAACAAATTATTACACAAGAACAAATGTATAATTATAACAATTACGCAACATTTCACAACACTTAATCTAGCCTAGGGTGCACCCTTTTACCTCTAAAGTCAAACAAAGGTTAAATTAGTATTATGGAATTAAAACAACATTCATTTTATATTTCTTTATTAGACTTCGTTGCATGCTGTGAAAGAAATAATAATTAATTACGTATTTTCAAAACAAAATACGCCGAACAGGTACCTTGAGCTCAAACAATTCAAAACTTAATTTGACAATCTCAGCTACAAGGCCCTTCAAAGGGGATCTTCAGATGGAATAGCCAAACCTAATCTGGCTTCCCACCATCAGAAATCTCAGATCATCTCCACCATTTTTGTCGCGCCTTCTATACCCAGCTATGCATAATACAAGTGCCTGAATCCAATTGGGTATAGATTGCTCTGGGCAACAAAACATATCATCATGAATACACATAACACCATGCTACATGAGAGTAGGAGAAGGGGTCGACCTACGACCACACTGTTACATGTACAAGTAAATTTACTTCCGAGTTGGCATCGCACATCTGTATCAATATGAGAGTGCAGTCTACTGGCCTATCCAGAGTGACTCTCCCGTACGATTCGGTTCGCCTCCAGACTAGGTACTACCGTCTAGTACCCTGGTGTCCTGCACACCACCTGGACGTGGGGGCGGTGCCCCCACGGGATCCTCCATATGCCTGCCCCCTAGATCCGGCCCTTATACTCCAACTCATAACCGACCGTACTACATGCCTGCCTGTGTGCTTCCGATACACACTCAGGGAAGCCCCGGGCTTCCCAGTCCAATGTCGAGATTGGACTGCACCTTAGTGAAACTACGTTAACCAAGGACCGTTGGTTAACCCCTTGTTCCACTCCCATGTAGCTAGGATGTCGATTATATACGCATAAATAAGTGTATAAACACTCACCTGGGCAGGCTCTCGTTAGAGCGTGAAGGCGCACCGTGTACCGACTCAGTACACCCCGCGCCGTCCAACACCTCATGCACGTACCTCCATCTTTTCTCTAATGGCGCCATCGTGCTTTTCCCCGCCATGAGAACTGTCATTCTATCTGTCAGTGTTGCCACATGACAAAGTAGAACCTGGTTGATACCACTTACCAACTTACATCGCGCTTGGCGCTTGGCGCGACAAGTCTGTCTCGGCGGCATTCTCACACTAGGTATTCTTCTCAAAATCTTCTTGTTCTACCGTAGAACAAGGATATGTTTAAGTTCGACATCTTTTTGTTTGATCTCATCATTCATTCATTCATTTATTTATTTCTATAAAGCTCTATAAAAGCCAGACTACACGGCGCGAAGCCGTGAACGCGAGTGTGGAGTCGATTTCGATGATTAGCGAACTAGACTCCACACTCGCGTTCGCGGCTTCGCGCCGCGTTTTGCGCATGAGTGTGGAGGGCCCTTAACAATATGATATTGGTCATCTAATAATATGTCGTCAGGATACGTGCCCGCCCCAGCCGGCGTGGTTCTCCGAGATGGGCAACACTACAACCCCTACTTTATGGGAGGAGCCATCGCTATGGGACAGGTATTATTACTCGTGTCACAATGCTCTGAAAATACACGAAAAGCGGAAAAATGCCCGCTGCCAAGTTAGTGCAGTTAGCTTAGACGGTATCTGTTATTACTAATTATAAAACGGGACTTAATCGCGTATAATTTAGTCCCGTTTTATAATCGACCACAGATTCAACTGGGGACCGCACATTAATTATGTGTGCGATAAGTTGAGAGCCATCCTAAGTAAAATGTCAACATTAAGATATAAGTTACCGTACAAAACCCTACGTATGTTGTACTTAGCCCTTGCTGACTCTGTGATCAGTTACGCTCAGAGTACTTATGGTAAAACCTATAAAACATATATAGAAAAAATATATAACTTACAAATAAGATTATTGAAGACACTTGTACCTAAGCATATCAAAAAGAAGTACGAAACAGACTATTCCCAACTTTTCAAATACTGTAATTTACTTCCAGTTCAAAATATGTGTAAACTAGCCATACTAACAGAAGAATATCACCATGTTACTAAACTAAAAGAACACAAAAGATGTACAAAACTAAGAAGTCTACAGAACCAAAACAAATATTGTATACCCAAATATAACAACATATATGGAACTAGGCTGTACACATATATATTACCTAAAATATTGAATGATCTGCCAGAAGTTGTTTGTGCTAAATATTTAAATGGTAAACATATAAAAAAAGTCGTTAAAATGCACTTATTAAAAACTAACGACACAAGCTATGTATACTAAGAATCATATTTATGATGATATAGGATATAATATTGTTTTTCTTTATGTTATTCTCGAACTCCCCATCGGCACACAAACCTCCATAAGGTTTTGCCTACGATGGGTCTTGTAATGATCTAAAACACTGTAATTTGCTTCCTTATTCAATAAATTAAAAAAAAAAAAAAAAAAAATTGATAATGTGTAAAAATCGTGAAAGTTTAAATCAGTGTCAGCCGTTATGTTTGCTAACATTAGGCCTCATATTCACGAACGCTTTTTCAACGCGCGTTCGAATGACACAAATGGAAAAGTGTGTATTTATTCACAGGATGGCGGTAGCGCATTTTATCAAGCGTTGTTGGATTTTCAACTTTAAGCCTTGGTCTTTAAATCAATTTTATAGCGTGCTGCAGATTCAAGCGCTTTTTTAATGCGCGTTGAAAAAGCGCTCGTGAGTATGCTGGGGCCTAATGTGGGTGGAATTAAGTTGTCTCTACAAATTATTTATTTCGTTTGAGTTGAGACAGGCAGCAGACGCTAGGTACGTCTAAATCATAGTATACAGCGCGATTTGACTGTTTTAGTTTGTTAAATTGATTGTCATTTTTATAGTTCACAACTTTGGAGGGTAATTTGTTCCAATTTGCAATAAAGTATTTGCCGTTTGGCGTGTTTGAAATTTCGGGTGAATTTGTAAAAATGTTGCCAGTTACTCACGGACGACGCCATCGAATACTCGGACGGCACGTGCGCGACGGCCGCGCAGATGGCCAAGGACGTGGCCACGTTCCTGCGCTGGACCTCCGAGCCGGAGCTGGACGCCCGCCGGCAGATGTCCATCAGGTACCAATACCAACTAGACCAACCAATGTGTGAGACGACGCATTCATGTCAGTCAATTCTACCAGTCAACATAAAAAAAACTGGCCAAGTGCGAGTCGGACTCGCGTTCTAAGGGTTCCGTACATTACACAATTTAAACAATGTATTTTTTATGTGAAACGTGAGTGAAATGTCTTTAAAAACCCCGTAGGGGTCGGATCAAAAACTAAGTAATTAAGCTCGATTCACGCTTGACTGCACATTTCTAATGTTTTTCTGTAATCTATAGGTAAAGATCTATTTTGTGTATTTTTTTCAAAATTCAAGACCCTGTAGTTTAGGAGATAAAGGGGGGGAATGGTCATTTTTTGCCTATTTTCTTGAATAACTTCTAAATTGTTTGTCCTAAAATTATAAAAAAAATATATTTGAGATTCTCATAATGAGCTCTTTCATTTGATATGTAACACAATATAATTTGAAAAACTTTATTTTTTAATTTTCACATTTGCCCCTCAAAAGTGGCCCCTATGTTTAAAATTCATTTGTTTACGTTACATGTTCGTCTTTGAGTCACAAACAGGTCCAGTAGTTTCGGAGAAAATTGGCTGTGACAGACGGATAGACAGACAGACAGACGCACGAGTGATCCTATAAGGGTTCCGTTTTTTCCTTTCGAGGTACGGAACCCTAACAACTCAAAATTTGCAAGTAAATGCTTTGCCACTCTTGTGGATAAAATGCCATTTTCTCATCAGTTTAAAAGTCATCATCACAGTCCTTTGCGTCTATTGCAGACGATTTATGCATTGCTGTTTAGACAGCGGGTTTGGTGACTGGAGGCCGATGCGTGAGCGGCACGACCTCCCACATTTTTGGCAGAGAAAGCTCGTGCCACTTGAGGTTCCAAAGTATCAAGAGGGCTTTTACGAGCTGGTGTGTTAAAGTACTTTATTTCTGCAGGCTCTGCCTCTGGTTCACCCTGGCCACTGCGCTCATGTGGTTCTTCAATAGACACAAGTGGATATCCATGAAATCAAGGAAACTCGCTTACAAGCCCGTCGCCAAGTGAAGCGAAATTAATGTTTTTGGATTATGTGATACTTAATATATCTAGTATTTATGTATAGACTACGATAATACAGGACTCGAAGAGTACAGAGGGCCTATCGACAAAAACGAAATTTCGTTATCTGCCTCTATCTCTCGAACATGCAAGAGAGATAGAGGCGGATAAAGAAATTTCGATTTAGTTCGCGGTAGGGCTTCTGATGTGAAACTCGCGGAATTGCTTCCAATAGGTTGGAAAAGTTTATATAAATAGAAGTTATCGGAAATTTTCACGAGAAGCGAAAGTATCCAGTCTGGAAATGGATATTTTTGTTCTCCGTACAAAACTATGAGTTTCCGAAATTTTTCCATGTGGAAATTTCGCAACTTAGGAAACTTTCCGACGGCACATCAATAGGGTACGCTAAGGGTCAAAACAGCGGATCTTAAATTAGCAATCTGGATGTCTATAGTCTCTAAACTTTGAATAGAGAGACATTTTTATTATTATTTACTTAATCTCTTATTCCGATTTACCAAGAATAATTATATTAAGTAAATAATGTAATTATAAATCATAATTATGTTAATTGCTTCCATTATGGGTGAGTTTGTTTTCTAGGAAACATTTGTAATTACTCTATAAATAAATTAGTTTGACTTTCTAACTGGTGTTGCCTTGGTTTTTCTGGAAACTTTGCTATAACCGCGAACAGCGAAGTTCGCAAATTGCGGGCATCTTTCTCTGTCACTCTAATTATGCCTTAATTGGAGTAAAAGAGAAAGATAATAAATTAAAAGTTGAAAAAATAAATAAAATCATCTAGAAACAGTATATTTAATGACAGGTAGTAATAATATAGGTATCTCATAAAAATATGTTTTGATAATTTAGTATCACATACACTGATTCGAGCGTTCGAAATATTTAAAAAAATACAACTAAACGCGCAAATTAGCGTCGAAAATCGGCACTTGCGTCCGCATCTCAATTTGATCGATCAAAATCTGAAAATTAAATCAAGTGAATACTGTTCGAAGTATTAGAACAAATTAAATTATTTACAGAAAATCATCATTAATTCAGTTTATAAATCAAGTGAAATCATCGAGCTAATTTCATTTTCGCGTCCACACCACCTGATTTGATCAGGCAATTTTATCAGATTGGGCAAAACTTGTCACCGTCTGGACTGGCCTTAAGTCAGTTTTCCATAGATTACATATCACACCAGTAAAATACTTTTCCCCTCACTAGCTCGGAAAGCCGTCTATTATCCTTTAAAACAAGCGGGGAAAAACGCATTTTATCCACTAGTGGGGAAAGTAATTTGACCTTGGATGGAGCGTGTTTAAGTAGCTTGACAGATAGCAAAACGTAAAACGCTCATAATAATGGTTCGTTCGATATTAATTATCATTAAATAAATGGTTTGAGAATCTAATAAAAAATACCAAATTTAGCTTTATTTAATAATTTTAAGTCATAAACCTTAAAATTCCATAAGAAACGTTAGATTTTTTGTAATGATGTTAAATATAATTCTGAACGCACAAGTTGAGTCGATGCAATTTCAAAACGCATCGTTGACATTTCATACGTCAGAACAGAAATGTCAACATTGTCAACAAAATTTTTACTGTTCTTCTCACAGACTCACGTAAAAATCAGAATTTCTAGTGTTTTCTGTTATAATATCTTAAAAAAATTAGTGATTCCAGTGATGAAGATGATCTAACGCCTGTGGATGTTGCACTTTCCTCGCTATAGTGAGGGGAAAAGTTTTGTGTTACACACGGGTGCAAATGTATTTTACTTCGCTTCGCTCGTGGTTCAACTATAGAATCCTTTCGCTTGCTCATGTTTCAATTCCACACTCGCGGGTAAAATACAACCCTTGTATAACAAATAACTATATAATGAAATTGGATGTTGATCATAAAACAAGGAATACTAAAGCCTAACCAGTAATATATGATCATTGTCAAGAGGGCGCTGTTCATTCTCATGTATAGGGTGACAGTTTAGTATAGTATGAAAAAATTAGTTCCAGTGAAATTCCGCAACATGGCGCGTGATCATATATTCCTAGTCAGGCTTTATATCTACAAAGCTTAGGTATGAATACACAAAACTCATAATTTCACTTACACATTATAATATAAAAAACATAATGCCACCATGAGAATTTACAAAATAACAACTTTTTAAAGCCTCATTTTTACGAGTGCTTTTTCAACGCGCGTTAAAAAAGCGTGGACACAAATGGAAACATGTGCATTTATTTAAATGATGGCGGTAGCGCTTTTTAGGAAGCGTTGTTGGATTTTCAACTTTAAGCCTTGGTCTTCAAATCGAATTTAGCGTGCGGGCAGATTCAAGTGCTTTTTAACGCGCGTTGAAAAAGCGCTCGTGTGTAGGGTCACTAAATCATTAAAAACGTTTTTTTTTTCGTACCGCTGGACAGGCTAAAGCTCTAAGCCTTGCTCTAAGCTCTAAGACTGCCTTGTCATAAGTAGGAAAGTTAAGTTCATCCTATTAATACTATAGTTGGGCACGCAAATATTGTCACTTAAAAGGCAGCGAATAAAAAAAAAAATAGGCGCGAAGGGACATCGTCCCATAGGAAATTTGAATTTCTCGCCTTTTTCAACTGACAAGAGTTGCTTGACCGACTATATATTTCAGACCATCCTATTAATTAATACTATAGTTTGTCAAAGGACTGTCTCATTTCAAACAGACAGAGAATCTCATACTATTTTTGTCTTACACTAGTACTAGCACCCAAAAGAAAAAGATGAGAATTTTTTATTGTTCTGATTTACTGCCAATTTGGTTTGACCAACTATATGTAAGTAATTTACAAATTTTAACCAACTAGGTACCGTCAGTAGCAATCTAGCTGGTCAAACCAAATTGTCAGTAAATAAGAACAAAAAAAACTTTACGTATCCTTTTCTTTTGGGTGCTAGTACTAGTGTAAGACAAAGATAGTATGATTCTCTCTGTCTATTTTTGAAATGAGACAGGCCTTTGACAGGTGTTGTCCAGCGTTTGCGTCCGCACCACGATTTGATCGGACAATTTAATCAGATTGGCGAAAAATTGTTCCCGTCTGGACAGGCCTTAAGACGTAACAGACAGACATACAGTGTTATTATCGCGTTTATAATATTAAACAATATTAGTAGATTGTTTGGTTGTTCTGAAACTCCATCCATATAACAACAAGGTGTGCCGTGTGTTTAGAAAAAAATCAGTACAACTTTAACTTACTATAATTTACCTTTTCCTGATCCTTTTCCAAAATTCCGAATTACCAACGGGTAAAACGGGGAAACGGAATTAAAGGATTACATACAATAAGGGATAACGATCCCTTATTGTATGTAATCCTTTAATTCCGTTTCCCCGTTTTACTCGTTTGGCTGAATGCGCCAGGAGCGCGATGCCATAAAAAAAAAAAACTACCACCAGTTTGACAGACATATTCACTTACAGTCCGTTATAACTCTCAGAATGACCTTCGGATTTTAGAAACTTTAGAAAGATACATCGGGTAACGGCGGTAACACGCGAAGGTGATACTGATGCTCTGCTTTCTTATTAACTCAACAAAAAGTTTTAAACTTACCGCAAAAAGTTAACCCTTAAATGCATGATTTTTTTATTATTGGTTGGAAAAAATGATTTTTTTTTAGTTATTTGGATTAGCACAATCGGATTAAGTATAACCTCGAAATCCTTCCAAAGTTATGAAATTTGGTATGTACATTAATTAAAGGTCTCTTTTTCATGTCCACACTATTTGACATTTGGGGACCTCGAGGAATCGCAGCCATCTTGGAAAATGGGTACACATAAATCCAACATAAATCTGTTTTTTCAGTCACATTTTTAAGTCCTAAACATTTTTCCTCCATTTATTTTAGTATAGCACTCGTGTACCAATTATAGATCTACTGATGTCTATTTTATTGAAATTCACTCAATAGTTTAGGCGCTAGAAGTAAAAATATGATTTACTACTATTCGACGTCCTCTCAAGGCGGCTGTATTGATTTTTCTTTAATAAAACAAGTGTAAACAGGTTGTGAAGGGCAAGAGGAATCTACCGATATGTCAATTTAAAAAATCCGTCCAGTATCCTGACCTACAGGGTGTACTGATTTTCAGTATTTAAACCCATAACCCTACTTTCTGTAGTTTCTGTTTACGTCGCAGTCGAGTAAAATGGTGATATTGGGGTAGAACGTGTATAAATGTATAGACAAAAGTGGAATTCATATTCCTCCAAGTTTCATATTAAGAAAATATCCCCTGAAAGGGTGTAAGCGCTAAATCTGGATTCAGCTATTATTTTCTATAACAAGATGTATTTTTTCCGCAAAGATAACTAGGACTTTTTTGTGTAGAATTTAATAAGCTTTAATGTTGCCTTACACCATATTTTCATAGAGATCGTATATTTAGAGTAAAACGCAAATTTCTCCAGGATGGTCCATATTTTCCAAGATGGCTGCGATTCCTCGAGGTCCCCAAATGTCAAATAGTATGGACATGAAAAAGAGACCTTTAATTAACATACATACCAAATTTCATAAGTTTGGAAGGATTTCGAGGTTAGACTTAATCCGATTGTGCTAGATGTAGGATCTAGGAATCTGTGAGCTGTCCAATGCTTTGTATACATTTGGCATGTAAAATAAGCCCTAATTTAATGACATAATGACATTATGCTTTTGACTTTTTGTCATAATCTAAATAAAATAGAATCAGAATTTGAAATTCGAAAACAGAACGTCACACCGTCACTTCTGGCGGAAATTATATAGAGTTGATAATACCAGTCACATATTTCAATTCATATGGTAAAATTATATGGTAAAGTTGTGATATTATTGTTATGGTGGTATTAACTACTCTATATAGTTTAAGGCTGAAAAGACGACTGCACTCCTTGGGTGTTGGATTGCAACTAAATCAGTAAAACACTGTCATGTTCTATTACTCGATTATGTCCGATTTTACCCGAAAAACGAATGTCATTCTGAGAGTTAAAGGGGCCCACTGACTATCAGTCCGCCGGACGATATCGGCCTGTCAGTTAGAACAAAAATGTGACAGTTCCGAACAACTGACAGGCCGATATCGTCCGGCGGACTGATAGTCAGTGGGCCCCTTAACGGACTGTACTTTTATTATATGCATCTCGCTCGTACTCGAATATTAGTGCGACCGAGATGTATAGAAAGTAAGTCACGCAGACGATAGTGAACATCGTCAGGTGACAACCAAAACTAACTAATAACTAAAAAATAATTAAACAAAAATCGACCTTCTTATGGTACTAATATGGTACTAGTACTCTCTATGGCTATGGCTAAGAACTTGTGGTGGTAATTACATGGAGACTATATAAAGGAGCGAAATCTCTATATATGAAAAGTGTCCATCAAAAAACAGTAATTAGACGGCCCCACCATACACCGAAATACTACCAAAAACAACCTACGTAATTTGGTCGGGTTATTTGTTGCCTTATATGGTTCATGTTATACTCATGGTCCGAGAGCTGGTGGAAATTTGGAGTAGGTCCTTGAGGCAAGCTGAAAATTTACTTGATGCTTCTCCTATCTTACCCTACCTCAGCACTACAAGTCTGGCTGCAGGGTAGCGGGTCTAAACCAACCTATAAATTTTTAAAGAATTTTTTTTTTGGTGCCCAAAAAAGGTTCTTGAGGCAATCTGTAATTTCTACAAGTGAAAATTGAATATCTAAATAGTCATAAAAAAATTATGCCAGACGATTTGGCCGGGTCTTTAACCTTGCCAAACGCGTGCAAAATATTTTTTTTTTTAATTCAAAAAAGGTTCTTGAGGCTATCTGTAATTTTTACAGGTTAAAGTTAAGTATCTAAATAGTCATAAAAAAAATAAGCCAGACGATTTGGTCGGGGCCTTCTACCTGCCAGACGATCTAGAAAGTTACGTATGGCACTTACTCGCACGCAAAATTAAGTTTGTTATCCTGTATAAATGTATGCTAATACAAAGTTATTTTTGTAGTGCAGTAAATTAAAGGTAAAAGGTACAAATTAGGATGTACGATGTGATTGTGATTATGAATATTTGTATATTTATGATAATTATGTACACTGAGTATTAGTAGGGATATAGTAAATGTAATATGACCGAATTTATAAGAATGTATTGTAATTTTAATAAATACATGTACAATTTAAATACAGAATAGTAATGTGTTGTAATTATTATAATGTGTGAATTTGTTATTTTATTATTAATGCTTGAATAATACAAATATGATGATGATGGTGATTGTTTCATGTACTCATAGGTTATTCAGTGTGTGGGGTAAAAGGGGGCGAGAATTTTATTATTTTTGCGCTACTACGCACGGTTTAGAAGCTAGAGCCATATATATATATTTATTTTTCGTTGTTTTTAAATTTCATAATTTTTGCGCTACGACGCACGGTTTAGCAGTTACAGCCCTATAACGTTTTTTTTTTATTTTATCATTGTGTTTTTTATATCACTTATGGGTTCCTTGAAAGGGAACGAAAATTTGATTGTTTTTGTGCTACGACGCACGGTTTTGGAGATACAGCCCTATAAAGTTGTTTTTTTTTCTTTTTGGTAATTTTTTATATTAACTCCTAAAGCTTTCCTAAAGGGGAGGAAAATTTTGATTATTTTTGCGCTACGACGCACGGTTTAGCAGATACAGCCCTATAACGTTTTTTTGTTGTTTTTTATTATTATTGTGTTTTTTATTTATCACATGGGTTTTTTAAAGGGGAACGAAAATTTTATTTATTTTACGCTACGACGCACGGCTTAGGAGATACAGCCCTATAAAGATATTTCTTTTGTTTTTTTTTTTTTTCAAATATAAATTAAGGATCATATCTAGAGGGGAACGAAAATTTTATTATTTTTGGCGACGCATGGTTTAGGAGATACAGCCCTATGAAGATTTTTTTTTGTTTTTTTTTTTAAATATAAATTAAGGGTTACCTAGAGGGAAACGAAAATTTTATTATTTTTCGCTACGACGCATGGTTTAGGAGATACAGCCTTATAAATTTATTTTTCTTTTTTGATTTTCATTGTGTTCTTTATTATATTTCTTTGGGGTTTTTTAAAGGGGAACGAAAATTTGATTTATTTTACGCTACGACGCACGGCTTAGGAGATACAGCCCTATAAAGATATTTCTTTTGTTTTTTTTTTTCAAATATAAATTAAGGATCATATCTAGAGGGGAACGAAAATTTTATTATTTTTGGCGACGCATGGTTTAGAAGATACAGCCCTATGAAGATTTTTTTTTGTTTTTTTTTTTTAAATATAAATTAAGGGTTACCTAGAGGGAAACGAAAATTTTATTATTTTTCGCTACGACGCATGGTTTAGGAGATACAGCCCTATATTTTTTTTTCTTTTTTTTTTCTTTTTTGATTTTCATTGTGTTCTTTATTATATTACTTTGGGGTTTTATAAAGGGGAACGAAAATTTTATTATTTTTGCGCTACGACGCATGGTTTAGTAGATACAGCCCTATAAAGATTTTTTTGTCTTTTTGTTTTTTTTTTTCAAATATAAATTAAGGGTTACCTAGAGGGGAACGAAAATTTTATTATTTTTGCGCTACGACGCATGCTTTAGCAGATACAGCCCTATAAAGATTTTGTTTTTTTTTTTGCGTTTATTTTAAATATAAATTAAGGGTTGCTTACGCGGGAAAGAAAATTTGATTATTTTTGCGCTCCGACTAAAACAAATTTCAGCTGTTTAGCCCGTTCGCATGAACACAGATACCATGTTTACATTAAAATAAAAAAAAATTCGTATGAAATTCCTTTAAGCGAGGTTTAGACTAGCAATAACTTGCATGCAATTTTCATTACATTGCGGTATCTGATAAACATTTTGAATGCAGTTTACCTTAGTAGTCGGTAATGTAACGTAAATTGCATGCAAGTTCTTGCTAGTCTAAACCTCGCTTTACAGTTCTCTCGAGTTGCTCCGCCCGAAACGTGATACTTTGAAGGCTGTTTTGACGCACATGAGGACGATATTTCATTGCATGTCAAGAAAATTAAACGATTAAAAACGATTATCGTTCCAAAAACTTGTTATTTAACTGTACAGCGAATAAAATAATTTAAATAACTTATAGTGACGTCACAAAGTTTGTGACTCCCTCACAACATGTCACATTTTCTTGACCCCCTCCCCCCCTAAACGTGTGATGTAATTAATTTTATTTCATTTATTCATTTATTTCAATCGACTTAGGATCATAATACATTACATTATAACATTACATAAAATTATTATATTACAGTTAAGATTAAAATTAAAATTAAATTAGACTAAAATTATATTAAACCCCTAAAATAATTAATTAATTATTTAATAAATTATTTATTAATATTGTCTTCGGTTACCGCGATAGTTACTCATGAAATAAAACTATGAAAACTATGCAAAGACTACGAAACTATGCTAAGGCTAAGAAACTATGTAAAGAGTTCGAAACGTCGGGATGTATTATAAATTCAATATACGCGATATAATCCGTTTTCATAGTTTTATTTCATAAATTATTTATTATTTAATTATATTATATGATATATGAAAGATGAAAAAAAAAAATCATGAACACAGCCATGCACGCCATGTTTACATTAAAATAAAATAAAAATATTTCCCGGCCTAGGCCTTCGTCATAACTAATGAACTACCCATGTATCTACAATAGAGATACAGCTGGACATATTGTCGCTAATTTCATATGTACTATGCCCACACCCTATTCATACCCATAATTATCATAAATATATACTCACAATCACATCGTACATCCAAATTTGTACTTTTCTATCTTTAATTTTCTGCACTACAAAATTAACTTTGTATTAGCATACATTTATACAGGATAACAAACTTAATTTTGCGTGCGAGTAAGTGCCATACGTAACTTTCTAGATCGTCTGGCAGGTAGAAGGCCCCGACCAAATCGTCTGGCTTATTTTTTTATGACTATTTAGATACTTAACTTTAACCTGTAAAAATTACAGATTGCCTCAAGAACCTTTTTTGAATTTTTTGAAAAAATATTTTGCACGCGTCTGGCAAGGTTAAAGACCCGGCCAAATCGTCTGGCATAATTTTTTTATGACTATTTAGATATTCAATTTTCACTTGTAGAAATTACAGATTGCCTCAAGAACCTTTTTTGGGCACCAAAAAAAAAATTCTTTAAAAATTTATAGGTTGGTTTAGACCCGCTACCCTGCAGCCAGACTTGTAGTGCTGAGGTAGGGTAAGATAGGAGAAGCATCAGGCAAATTTTCAGCTTGCCTCAAGGACCTACTCCAAATTTCCACCAGCTCTCCGTCTATCATGTCCCAGAGCCTAACTAGCGCCACCGGAGAGATTAGGAACTATTATTTAAAGCTGAAAGCGGTCACTTGCAACAATTCTGCCATAAGAGATTGGCATCCTTTCTATACCATCCATACTAATAACTTTTTTTTTTTTTTTTTTACTAGCCTAATTTAGTGTCCCACTGCTGGGCAAAGGCCTCCCCTCGTTTCCTCCACTCGACCCTGTCGTTTGTAGTGTCCCGCCAATCCGGATAAAATGCGTCTAAGTCGTCCCGCCATCTCCTTTTCGGCCTGCCTGCACCCCGGCCAGCACCATCTATGGTGTTCCGTGGGTCCCACTCGGTAACCATTTTGGCCCACCTTTCAGGGTGCATGCGGCAGACATGCCCAGCCCAGTCCCACTTAAGCTTAGCGGTCTGGACACCTACATCTACAACTCGAGTTCTGGAGCGCAGTTCCGTGTTTCTGATTCTATCAGTTCTGCGAACACCTAGTATACTGCGCTCCATCGCTCGCTGGCAAACCTTGAGTTTGGACTTTAACGCCTCAGTTAGTGACCATGTTTGAGCACCGTAGGTTAGGATAGGCAGGATACACATGTCAATGAGTTTGCGCTTGAGACACAGGGGAAGGTCGCCCTTCAATAGCGCCTTCATGGACCAGAAGCTCTTCCAGGCGTTGTCAATAATACTAATAACTAAAAAAGAATTAAACAAAAATCGACCTTATTTTGGTACTAATATGGTTCTCTATGGCTTTGGCTAAGAACTTGTGGTGGTAATTAATGAGTTGATTGTCACCTGACGATATGCTAGTTTGACACTGTTACCATGGTAAACATGGAGACTGTATAAAGGAGCCAAATCTCTATGTATGGAAAGTGTCCATCAAAAAACAGTAATTAGGCGGCGCCACCATACACCGAAATACTACCAAAAACAACCTACGTAATTTGGTCGGGTTATTTGTTGCCTTATATGGTTCATGTTATACTCATGTCCCAGAGCCTAACTAGCGCCACCGGAGAAATTAGGAACTATTATTTAAAGCTTAAAGCGGTCACTTTTACAACAATTCTGCCATAAGAGATTGCGATCCTTTCTATACCATCCATAATGGTAAAGTTTCTTATGTTTACTAAGATCATCATTACTACTAAACATAAATTTACACTTTTTACATGTATACCAAGATATAACAACTTTTTGCTTTTTCTTTTCCTTCTGAACTTTCATATTTCCATGTTTCATCTCCTTTTTTTTAGTATGAATATCAGTCTTTTCTGAATGTCTAGTTTCTAGATGCTGCTTCAAATTGCTAACCTGTCTGAACTGCTCAGGACATAACTCACAATGGTGAGGCTTAATGCCTTTGTGTTTCAAAAGATGATTATTCAAAGAAGTCTGCTGCGTAAACTCTTTAGAACATATATTGCACTTGTATGGTTTCTCCCCAGTGTGTAATCTTGAATGTGCTTGCAACTGGCCTTTAAAAGTAAAGCTCTTTGTGCAGTGTTCACACTTGTATGGCTTTTTGTTCTCATGCGTATATTTATGTGCAAACAGTGTAGTTTCTCTTTTGAATCTTTTCTTACAGATATTGCAAGAAAAAGGTCGATCATCAGAATGTGTTATCACGTGTCGTTCTAAGCCCTTTGCATATTTAAACACTTTATTGCATAATTTGCATTTTTTTTTTGGTCTACTGTGTTTTCGCAAGTGTCTTATCATACCAACTCTGCCGAAAATTATTTTTTCACACAGAGCGCAGCTATAATGCTTAATGTTTCCAATTTTACATATTTGGCACGAATATGGTGGTTTGATTATTATTTCGACTGTTTTTACAGTTTCCTTGGGTGTTGTTTCAGTACCTGTAAAGAAAGATTTTCATTTAAATTAGAATGTTTTTTAGGGTTCCGCACCGAAAGGGTAAAAACGGGATGCTATTACTAAGACTCGGCTGTCCGTCTGTCCGTCAAATTTTCACAGATGATGTATTTCTGTTGCCGCTATAACAACAAATACTAAAAAGTACGGAACCCTCGGTGGGCGAGTCCGACTCTCACTTGGCCGGTTTTTTTTTCTAGAATAATGACTTTTCATCAGAAGAGCACAATCTTAGGCAAATAAAAAGAACCGGCCAAGTGCGAGTCGGACTCGCGCAAGAAGGGTTCCGTACCATTACGCAAAAAACGGCAAAAAAAAATCTCGTTTGTTGTATGGGAGCCCCAATAAATATTTATTTTATTCTATTTTCAGTATTTGTTGTTATAGCGGCAACAGAAATACATCATCTGTAAAAATTTCAACTGTCTAGCTATCACGGTTTATGAGATACAGCCTGGTGACAGACAGACGGACAGCGGAGTCTTAGTAATCCCTATTACTTTTTACACTCCCGTTTTTACCCTTTGGGTACGGAACCCTAAAAAACAATATCTGAATTTCAAGACAGTTTTTCATACAACTGTATGTATGTCTGTCCCTATGTATGCTTAGATCTTTAAAACTAGGCAACGGATTTTGATGCAGTTTTTTAATAGATAGAGTGATTCAAGAGGAAGGTTTATATGTATAATTTGTAAAGGTTTTGTGTAAATTTGTTGAACTACCCGTGCGAAGCTGGGGCGGGTCGCTGGTATTGTATAAAGTGAAAACCTGAAAAAGGGTGTACCAACTTTTTAGTGTCACATAGAAATAGTTGTCCAGGAGAAAAACTCTTAGAATCCTGATTTTACGGTGTTCAAATTTACTAAATATACATTTTTGTGGTAGTTATGTGTGGTTTTGTGGTGGTGGTTTTGTGGTAAGCCTTTCTGAGCTAATTGTAAAGGTGCACAGTCGGTGGAAGGAAAAGTGTCACAAAGACACGCAATCTTATGGACCCATGTTATTGCTAGCGGCACCCGTTTGAACTAACTTTACTCCATAAGATTTAACGTAGTAAAGCCCACAAAAAAAAAGCAGCACTTATGGTGTACCTAAAGAATAATGGGCAATCTAGGTACTAAGCATGTTTATAGAACATGATACAACATTTAACAAACTCTACACCCCAATGGTCCACACAGGACAAAATAACAATAAAAAAATTTTGATCCACCCAAATGCTTGTAATTATGAACAACATTTTTTTTATCTCCCTGAATTATATGTATTTGAATGGTGCCAACTGTCTGGTAAGTTCTGTCAGAAAACATGGGGTCTTCCCTAAAAACCCTCACCCCCATGGGTGAGCAGAAAGGCTAATATCTAATGGCATCCCTCTTTATAGTAATTTAAATTGTATTTTTTCCTATTTACTTGTAATGCATGTCAATTATAAGATGTAATGTTTTGAAAAGATGTGTCCCGCCGAGTCCTGGGATACCCTCCTCCAATTGAGGGGGGATTTAAATCTTCTCGGGGCAGGGGTGTAGGGTTAGAGCCGTATAGTTTTTTTTCCTCTGGCTTTACTCCCAGCAATTTTGCACAGGGTGAATTTGCCAATGTCGGTGTTGAATTTCACTCGTGAGGAGCGTTTATTTATTTAATATTCGTTAAATTTATCAGGCTATACATGTTAATTGTAATGTAATTTGTGGAATAGATGATAATTTCAGGACTTACCAATAAATTTTAACGTAACTTTCGGCTTCCATATTTCCACAGGACCAATCACCAGATCCTCGTATATTTCATGGTCAGCGTACAAACTTCGTAAAGAGCCGGCTTCGCTAGGACTCTCCACATTTTCATCATATCTCTCTCGATCCTTTACCGACATTCTGAATAAAGCAAAAACGGCGCAAATTTGTGATCTGATGCCACTCAGTTATTCCATTTACTTTTTGTTTCGCACACAAAAACATGTTCGGTGAACGGTCAATTTAGAACGTAGTGATTATTTATATGCTCTTTGGGTAAAATCAAATAAATGGTCAAATTTATCACAGACTAATAAGAGATAAATTTATCAAAAATGTCAGCAAAAGACGCTGTCAACATATTCTTTGCTGTCAACCATATGCAGGTTTACCAACATATCAACTTTTTAAAGCATAACACACTACCGCACCGTGTTAAGGCTGTAAAAAGTAGCATTATTTATAATAGCAAAGATAGATATAACTCCGTAATAACTCCTCTTATTATATCCTCTTTGATAATAGTATATTTCATTTATTTATTTTAATACACTAGCACCAATAATCTAATTTTAAAAATGGAACAGTAGTTATGATAAGTTATTTACTTAAAAAAAATTACTGAATATTTTTTTATGATGCCTGTTAAAATTAAAATGTTATGACCTGCTTTTAAATTAGAGAAAGACAACTCCAACCTTAAGGTGCCTCCACACTCGTGCGCGAATCACGGCGCGAAGCCGCGAACGCGAGTGTGGAGTCTAGTTCGCTAATCAGCGAAATTGACTCCTCACTCGGTAGTATCTCTTATTAGTCTGTGTTCGCGGCTTCGCGCCGCGTAGTCTGGAGCGAGCTTTAGAGTAAACTCCAACAGCTGTCAAAGAAGCACATACTTATATATACATAGTGACAAAGCTCTAAATACAAGATAGAAGGTCTCTTTTTGCTTGTTCTGTTTTAAAAATGAAGAGGTGACAGGTGAATGGCCCATTTATTTTATATTTACGACAAGTTTACTAGATTGTTTAGAATTTTTATTTAGATTTTACCTTACCCTGCATTCTTTAGTTAGTGACACGTAGTAGAAAATATGTAGTCCGTTTTAGAAAGTTACTTTTGTTTAGTTTTTTTTTTTCAACTTTTGGTTCTTGCCACTGTTCTTGCAGACTACTTTGATTTGTTATCCACTTATTGTCCCTATGTTGGAATATAGTTATGTCTTTGAAAAGTGTGAAGTCAGAGGACTCGGAGGAGTGGAGTGGAGGGACCAGTGAAGTTTTATATAAAGGGCATGAAATAAAACAGGAACTCGTTTTGGGCCCTATAGTGCTGCAGCGTTCTGTCGTGGCCCATACGCTGAATGGTATTTTTTTTTTCATTTTTAATGTTAGCAGATTATCTAAACATTTTTTTTTTATTTATTTCTCTTGTTTAAGTAGAACCATCACCTAAATAATGTAGTAGTTGATTAACAGACCGAGGTTTTGGGTGCGGGACCGATTTTGTGTATTTATTTTACCAATTTTTTGCTCGTCCAAAGCATTGAGTATGGTGATTATGAATCTTTATTGGTATCAAAACTAATGCCTAATGGTTTTTGCCTAGTGTAATTAAGTTATCTAAAACAAATAGCTAGAGTAAATTTGTGTGTTGATTACGAGTAGTTAAGCAACCGGGTCTTTGCAACTAGAATTTACAGTGATATAACATCTGTAGTTTTTATTAGGGTTCCGTACCCAAAGGGTAAAAATGGAACACTATTACTAAGACTGTTCGTCTGTCTGTCTGTCACCAGGCTGTATCTCATGAACTATGAATGAAATTTTCACAGATGATGTATTTCTGTTGCCGCTATAACAACAAAAACGAAAAAATACGGAACCCTTGGTGGGTGGGAACCCTTTGGGTTCCGTACTTTTTAGTATTTGTTGTTATAGCGGCAACAGAAATACATCATCTGTGAAAATTTCAACTGTTTCGCTATCACGGTTCCTGAGATACAGCCTGGTGACAGACAGACGGACAGTGGAGTCTTAGTAATAGGGTCCCGTTTTTACCCTTTGGGTACGGAATCATAAAAAGGAAACTACTATGCTATCCTTGCTATTTTCCAGGTCAGAATAATGCCTATGTCAACAAAGCAGACATGTCCCCAAAACCAGCGAGTATAAAACGGGAGCCAGTTGATGATGACCTACTGTTGGTCGCAGACCTGGGGACTGATGAGATGGTGCGGCTGGGCTCGACTCCGGAAACTATGGGCGCTGACAATGAAATCTGTTAGTATTTCAATCATCATCTTCCTCACGCTGTCCCGGCATTTTGACGACCGGTCTGGCCTAGTGGGTAGTGATCCTGCCTGTGAAGCCGATGGTCCTGGGTTCAAATCCCGGTAAGGGCATTTATTTGTGTGAAGAGCACAGATATTTGTTCCGGAGTCATTGATGTTTTATATGTATTTAAGTATTTGTATAAGTATTATATATACCGTTGTTTGAGTACCCACAACACAAGCCTTCTTGAGCTTACCGTGGGACTTAGTCAATTTGTTTAAGAATGTCCCTATAATATTTATTTATTTATTTTTGCCACGGCTCATGGGAGCCTGGGGTCCGCTTGGCAACTAATCCCAAGAATTGGCGCAGGCACTAGTTTTTACGAAAGCGACTGCCATCTTGCCTTCCAACCCAGAGGGGAAACTAGGCCTTGTTAGGATTAGTCCGGTTTCCTCACTATGTTTTCCTTCACCGAAAAGCGTCTGGTAAATATCAAATGATATTTCGTACATAAGTTTCGAAAAAGTCATTCGTACGAGACGAGCCGGGGTTTGAACCCGCGACCTCCAGATTGCAAGTCGCACGCTCTTACCGCTAGGCCAGCGCTTCAATTCTCATGTCTTCAATCTCTTAGTATTTCAATGGCTTATTCTATTTATTCTTAACATACACGGTGGGTAAAAAATAAGTGCATTCCCGTCTCCATGTAGGTTTTGGGATATTGAGCAACATTTACTATGGGACCAACCCCGAAATCGCGAAAAAATTTTTGGCTGTTTCATACATTTTTGCTGGTCCATTTTCTATGGGAGGGTAATTTTTTTTGCGATTTCGTTGTTGCCAATCTGTATGGAAGTGCTCCGTGCATCGGCAATTTTTATTTTACGGAGCACTAAAAATATGTAAATTACTAACGTTATAATATATTTTTTAAAGTAAAACTTCTTTAGGCGCGACTAGGGTCTCAGATTTTCTGACGGAAGTAACGTTCAGTAGTGACACATGCGCAATAGGACACGTCAAAGTTCCAACATAGCGATAAACGTCATCGTCAAAGAAGTTTTACTTCAATCGCGCGTAAAGATTACACGCACACACTTTTTAGGGTTCCGTACCCAAAGGGTAAAAACGGGACCCTATTACTAAGACTCCACTGTCCGTCTGTCTGTCTGTCACCAGGCTGTATCTCATGAACCGTGATAGCTAGACAGCTGAAATTTTCACAGATGATGTACTTCTGTTGCCGCTATAACAACAAATACTAAAAAGTACGGAACCCTCGGTGGGCGAGTACGACTCGCACTTGGCCGGTTTTATGTCCTCATTGTTAGGTATAATCAAAGATAGACTCCGTAATAGATGGATACAGTCTAAGGAAAAAACGTGCCTCGAAAATCAAGAAAATTTGATTTTCGTTCAGAGGGCGCTACTAGGGCCTACAGTCGAATAGATGGCGTTGACGGTTTCGTTTGTTATTTAACAATTTTAACGCATATCAGTGAAAGAACATGGGTCAAAATCATAAAAATAATTAATGCAAATAAAAAAATCATTTATCTATATTTAAATACATTCTATCGTATTTTTATAAATCTTCATTTTTAGTTTTAAAGTGTGTCGACAGATGGCAGTGAATTTACTGGGGTTACAAAATTTACTATGACAGTACCGCTCTAGTATAAGTTACTCTATGGTATAATATTCATCTTTACTGATCAAAAAAAATTCACAGATAATATTAAAAAGGAAGCCACCGTGCCCACATCAAGAGCTTTTGCTGTACCCCAGAATGCCGCAAGTGCCATGCCTGCCTCGCTCGTTGACGCTGCTGTTAAGGAGGAGCTTTTGAAGGACGAGGTTGCTGGCGATTGTGAAAATGGTAGGAGTTTGAAGTTTATTTTTTTATATACAAAGTGGCAAACAAGCTTAGGCACGCCTGATGCTAAGCTTTCACTGTAGCCTATGGATGCATGCAACTCCAGGGGTGTAACATGTTCCCTGCCGGGGCGCATGCGGTCGAATGCTGATAACGACCCTTTTTTTTTTTTTTTTCTTTTTTTTGTCGGAGTGGGAATGAACTTACGCACGGTGTGTGGGACTCGCCGCTCCTTTTCCCTCTCTTGGCGAGAGGGGGGGAGAACTGGCCCTACCCACTAAACCCACTCCGGCGTTTCACCCTCTTGGCCGTTCGTGAGGGCGCACTGGGATACTGATAGCGACCCTGCGGCACCCCATCTAAGGCGAATTCGGCACTCGTTGGTGGTTTTAAACGGTAGTCCTCTGGTTTGTCCGTCATCCCTCCTGGTTCCCCCGGACCAGGTGGCATGCGTAAACGCATTTCCCCAACGTTAAAAAAAAGGGGGTGTAACATGCGCTTTACCGACTCTAAGGGCCTTCAGCGAGTCTTTTTGTTTGTTCATTCGTCTATTAGAGCAAAGATAGATATAACTCCGTAATAGATGGATACAGTCTAAGGAAAAAACGTGCCTCGAAAATCAAGAAAATTTGATTCTCGTTCAGAGGGCGCTACTAGTTTTGGCCTACTGTCGTATAGATGGCGTTGACGGTTTCGTTTGTTATTTAATAATTTTAACGCATATCAGTGAAAGGACATGGGTCAAAATCATAAAAATAATTAATGCGAATAAAAAATGATTTATCCATATTTAGATACATTTTATCGTATTTTTATAAATCTTCATTTTTAGTTTTAAAGTGTGTCGACAGATGGCAGTGAATTTATTGGGGTTACAAAATTTACTATGACAGTACCGCTCTAGTATAAGTTACTCTATGGTTAGAGTGATAAAGAGGCAGATAAAGTACTTTTGATTTTATTGAGAGTACTTACGACGATAGTAGACGAACGTTTCTCCATACAAGCGTAGTATCCGTAAGTATAGTACGAATTCTCTCAAATGATTTTTACGCTTTACACCCTAATCTCCCGTCCCGCCGGAAGATCAGCGCTCACTTTCGGATCAGCATTATGCTGAGGCGAGACCTACCATTAAAACCTACCATGCAAAACAGTATAGTTAAGACAATACAATACAGGTAGAGCCATACACTTTGATAAAATAAAATACATTTTTTATTAACTTTAAAAGTTTATTTAAACATACATTTTTGAAACTGCGGTTTACATTAAAAACAACATCGATCAATTTTCAATGTTTAAAAGTGCTCGCAGATACGAAAAAATTTACATCCAATCCGTGAACTCGGCTTTGCTCGCTAAAAGTATCTTTGGGATGGCACCCAAAATATACAATAAGTTGCCAAAACATATTATTGAAATAGATAATGTAACTGAATTTAAGAAATGCCTGTATGACTTTTTGGTACAAAAAGCATACTATTCGATAATGGAATATTTACTCGACATATTTTGAATTTAAGTTGTTTTAGTTTTAAGTACACTCTTTAGTTTATAATTCAATTAATTTAATTTTCAATTTAGTACACTCTTATTTTGTTTGACATTTAACATATTACTTTCGTTTGACATCTGTTATAATTAGTGCATGCTCCATCTCTTCTTGGTTATATTTGTATGCCAAATGGCGAAACATAGTGAAACATAAATTATTGTATAAGACCTATATTTAACCTATGTTTACAAATATAGTACATTTTGATTTTGATTTTTGATTTTAAATAGTTATTAATAATAAGTATCCATGACACATTTCAGGCATGTACCGGCGAAGCCGAAGAATAACCAACAAGCAAAAGGCAGAAGCGGAAAAACAAGAGTATATTAAATATAGCAGTAAATTAACATTTGAAACGGATTCGGAAGATAATGATACAGATTCAGAATATGACGAGAAAAAATCAAAACATGAAGAAACTACAGACAGTGACGAAAACCCGAATTTGAATGTAAATAAAATAAAAAAAGTTAAAAGGCCGAAGAAACGGCACATTTGTGAGTTTTGTAATAAAGAGTATAAGTATAGAGCAGGATTGACAAATCATATTAGAACACATACTGGTGCAAAGCCATATTCATGTAATATATGCCCAAAAACCTTCTCAGATTGCGCTGTACTGGTCCGACATAGACGCATGCACGCTGGCTTAAAACCTCACGTTTGTGATATCTGTGGCAAAAAATATAGCGAAAAGTATCTATTAAAAAACCATAAACTAGTACATACGGGCGAAATGCAATATTTCTGTAAATTTTGCCCGAAACAATTCGTTAATTCGTCTAATTATAGGAGACATGAAAAGATTCATATGCTTAAATATGAATGCGATATGTGCGGTAAGCGTTTTGATAATAAAGATAAGTTAGTTTCTCATATTGTTAATCATATGAAACCTAAGCCGTTCGTTTGTAAGTTTTGTAAGAAAGGTTTTTCTCTAAGTGGGCATTTGAACAGGCATTTAGTGATACATGTAGGAACGAAAGAAACGTATAAATGTGGCAATTGTAAGCAAAAGTTTACCCAGAGAGCGTCGCTGCAAAGGCATGTTGAGAGAAATGTTTGTAGAAAGAAAGTTTTTAAAAAGTAAACATTTTCAATGTGGACAATAGGGATGTTGACATGAATTGCGAATATATAAAATGTTATGTTTTTACCTTAGCAGGAGATATTAGAATGCTGAAAATCATATTTTGTAAGTGTAAATATGCGTAATAAATTTAAAATTTAAAAAAATTATTATAAATAATTAAAAGGCCCAGGCGGAGATGGCGGGACGACTTAGACACCTTCACTAATAACTGGCCGGAAACAGCTCAACAACGGGAGTCATGGAAATCTAAGGGAGAGGCCTGTGCCCAGCAGTGGGATACTACAGATAAAAAAAAAAAATTAAAAGTTCAAAATAATGCCCAGCATATCACGTGACTGCAAACGCAAATCGGAGCGCGTGACGTCACGGTGTGAGACACGCACAGACAAGTTGTCAAACCTGGTGGTCCTCTGGCACTGACAGCGGTTTGTTTATCACATCGTTACGTCATCAAGATCACGTGACAGCTTGGAGCGTTAATGCGCGAAAATTAAACACTAAACTAATTAAAATCAATTTTTTATTAAACATTAATAAATAAAAATTACAAAATTTTTTTTTGCAATAATTACGTCTATAAATGGAAACCGTTCTAAAAAAATGTCAACATCCCTATTAAAACATTTAATCTGAGTCATAAAATTATTAAGTTTCAACTTTTGTATGATTGTATAAATAAGCTGTTATATTTTTGACCGTTTTTATCATTTATTTATTGTATTGTCATGTACATAATAGGTGTTACATAATATAAAGTCAGATCATGACACCCTGTAAGGGCACACAATAGTAAATTTACAACACCATGTAAGTAGTAATTTTACATATTTATACATTTATAATTTATACCTACTGTACATTCGCCATCAGATATATCGGAGCGACCAAGGCGCTCACAAATATCTGAACACGTCTTTATTGTCAAAGCGTTAGAGTGCGTGTTCAGATATTTTTGAGCACTTTGGCTGCTCCGATATATCTGATGGCGACTGTACTTAGGTACCTACGCTACGATGTGCTGAATTTTCTAAGGGGAAAGCAATATTTTCTTATACATTTTAGAAAAATAATTATATTAACTATACATATATTAAATTTAATAAAAATATATAAATCATAATATTAATTCATATAATTCATTAATTATGAATTATTTATTTGCATTGATACAAATGAATAATAATAATTAATTCTTTATTTCGAAGTACATGACTGCATTAGGTATTAGTATATAAATTCCAAAATTAGAATAATTAAAACCATGTTAGTGCCTAGACTAAGATAGATTAACCTTTTGGACGCCAATGACCGATATATACGCACCGTAGGTTCAACGCCAAAGACCAATTAATCGGTCATAGACCACAGAGCAAATTAGACCTACATGCATATGCATAAAGTTCAATTTCAGTTTTGACACTTCGGTGACGTGGCGTCTGGATGACAGCTTTTGTGTTTGACACGGCGTCGAAAAGGTTAAAATTAAAAAGTATAACTAAAAATTAGGAACATAATAATAATATAAACTAATCTCTAAATTAATTTCATTAAGATGTGCCTTACGGTATGGAATTATTTCCGTCCATTCTGAATAACAATATTTAGGTAAATTGTGCCTTTACTAATGTTAGAATATTTTTATGATAGAAAAATGTATTATATTGTAAGTTATATCTGACTAACGTTATTATGTAGGTATTTGTTACTAACATAGTTAACGAGCAATACATTAATTAATAGCCCGATAAACCTTTTAACAAAGATATATGTAACTCCGTATAAGATAAGTAAAGTCTAAGGAAAAACGTGCCTCGGAAATCAAGAAAAAGTTATACTCTAATTATTAGAGTATAACTTTGGCGCCATTGTTCTATTAGAGTCTAATAGATCGATGGCGCCACACCTTTGGCCTATGCTCGTGTAGATGGCGTTGGCGACACCGTTTGATATTTAACAATTTTTAGACATATCAGTGAAAGAACATGGGTCAAAGTCATACGGCGTTATTAAAAAAAATATTTATCCATATATCTATTTTTTTTTAATATTTTTAGTCATTTTCATTTTTAGTTTTAATCCTGTGTTGAAAGATGGCAGTAAATTTACTGTCACTACAAAATTTGCTATGACAACAACCCTCTATACACTTTATTCTCTTTGGTTGTCGTCTATTATTTGAATTATATAGGTACGTAGGTATATTATTAGAATGATATACCTAATTATTCTTAAGTATGTAAGAATTTAAATTTACCCGTATACAAAAAAAAAGTTTTTTTTTTTAATTATACAAATAAAACAAAATATTTTTAGACATCATTATTTATTTTTTTCTTTAGGAAACCTGGAGAAAATTATAGATTTAAAACACAAACTATATAGAGATACTAATTTAAAATTAAAGCCTGACCAGTAATATAGTTGGTCAAGCAAATCTTGTCAGTAGAAAAAGGCGCGAAATTTAATTTTTCTATGGGACGATATCCTTTCGCGCCTACATTTTTAAATTTGCCGCCTTTTTCTAATGACAAGATTTGCTTGACCAACTATATATGATCATTGTCTCTGAGGGCGCTGTTGTTGTTGTTGTTGCTCAGTTCCAGTGAAATTCCGCAACATGGCGCGTGATCGTATATTCCTGGTCAGGCTTTACATCCCGACGATTCGAACCATGAGTATTATATTCTTTGATTCGAACCCTACAGCGTTCGTGGTCAAGGTGACTGAGGAAAAGCTACAATTTATATACTCTTTGGCTACAATGTACTAAACTAAAGGGCCCTCGACACTCGTGCGCAAATCGCAGCGCGAAGCCGCGAACGCAAGTGTGGTGGCGATTTCACAGATCTGCGACGCTCGCTCTACACTCGCATTCGCGGCTTCGCGCCGCGATTCGCGCACGAGTGTGAAGCGAACTTAACCACATACAAAAATAATGAACCATAATATACTATAAACCTTAAGGATAAATGCAAAATCGGTTCATAAGCCTAGTTATACATTACAACTAACCGAACCGAACCGAAGACGACATAAGATAATTTGTTGCGAATAAATATGATATTGATGCATCAAGGCGGTTTGTTTACAGGGACCTAACGCGAAACGCAAAAAATACAATTTCGTTATCTGCTTCTCTATCGTTCGAATAAGCAAGAGTGATAAGAGGCAGGAAACGAAATTTCGATTTTCATATTTCTCAGTAGACCCTCTGCCACTAGCAAGTGGCTCCACCTACGCAGAGTTTTGCATTCCCTATTGGTGTGTTAACGTTATCATGGATAAAAAAATCTTTGGTAAGTTTATGATTAAAAAATATTTAAAAAAAGTGTCTTGTTTTCGCGCCACTTTGCCAACAAAAAATAATTGGCGTCAATCCCATCTAGCGTTCATGCGTGCAAAATTAAGCGGCCAATTTGGGTGAGAATCGAGCGCATGAAATAAATAATGCCCCGAACGCGCACAATATCTTCGAAATTTTTCATTTTTGCGTTCACACCAGCTGATTTGATGGTCACAATTTTAGAATCACATCAAGATCAGACCAAATTTCGTTTTTGTGTACACACAAATTGACAATTTTATCAGATTGTGAGAAAAATTGTCCCGTCTGGATACACCTTAAAATGTATATTGGAATAATATACCACGATTTCCGAACGTACTCTGCCCCGTGTGCGGTGTGATGAGGGGCGAGGGGCGAGGATGTAGACGCGTCGCGTCACTCACTGTCATTAATGTCATTATTCTATCGTGCGTTGTCGTCAATCGTCGTCATTCATTCGATTCACCTTGAGTTGCGAATGGTTCATAAACGTACGCATATTACGCTAAATTTACACATGAATCAGCTGTTTTTAATTTTGTCCGACTAAACTAATAACTAATACAGTTGTGCTAGTACATTTTCAAAAGAATTTCGGGAAGATATTCACTGGAATAACTGGTTTGCTAAATCGATTACCAACCTCAAAAATTGCCGCATGCCTGAATTTTATTGGTAAGTATAGCATAAGTGGAGGTTATTTTGTAAGTTTTACTTTATGTAATGATGTAATAGTGGTAGGTTTGGCGATTTGACTATTTCTTATCGAAAAAGATTACACGTGGGAGCGGTTGTCCCGTACAAACACGATTTTTTCTGAAGATTTTCAGCTGTACGAGTTTCTTGTTCTGTGATAAATGGTAAAAAATATGCCCAGAAAAATAATCATCGGTGTAAGCGCCGAGAAAAGATCTAATACACGAAATAAAATGCGTTTGTACGGGACATCGTGGAATGTTTTAAGGTTAATCGAAAAAAACCACGTGTCTCGCATCGCTCATGATTTAGTTCAGAATCAGTTTTTATCTTTGTTATATTTTTGTAGCAGGTTATAATGCACGCCTATACCCTGTTTTTTTAAGATAAGTTTTTTTTAACCTTAAAAGTAGTGATACGTAATTAACTTTTTCTTCCGAAATGCGGGCTCCTATGATATGTAATGGAGATGGACCGAATATTCGGTATGCGACATATTGTTAAAAAAAAACCGGTTAAGTGCGAGTCGGACTCGCCCGCCGAGGGTTCCGTACTTTTTAGTATTTGTTGTTATAGCGGCAACAGAAATACATCATCTGTGAAAATTTCAATTATCTATTATTACGGTTCATGAAATACAGCCTGGTGACAGACAGACGGACAGCCAAGTCTTAATAATACGGTCCCGTTTTTACCCTTTGGGTACGGAACCCTAAAAATCGAAGTATAAGGGCCAGTTGCACGAACCCCACTTGACGGACTGATCAACGCCGCTCAGCAGTGAACTATGAAACTTCTGTACATTAAAATTTAGATAACGCTTTAACAGTGACAGGCGGTTTGGTACAACCAATTCTAAGTAGAGCTCAGCGCTGGGGGACGTCATACCCTTGTGAGTTCCAGTACACAAGAGTATGGCTTCTCCCACTGTGGGGCTACTAGCAACAAGTCTCGGGGTGACTAAAAATTTATCAATAGGCAACCCACCTAAAGTAGCCCCCTTTTTCTTTTCTTGATATTGACATTATGAAAACAATTTTAATTATTTAATTTTTTTTAATTTTTTTACACAGTTTATTGTATATTGTTAACCATATAACTGTGCCATTTCCTTGGACTATTTTTCAATTTTTTTACTATGTATTAAAGTTAGGAATGAAAAGCAAATTCACAAGTTTTTAATAGCTTCTAGCTTATAATATTTTAAAAATAAAAATTAATTGTATGAAGTGGCATAGCTATGGTTTATATTGGAGATGGGCCGAATATGGACTTAGCCAAATACGAATATTCGCTTCAACTCATATTGGGTTGGGCTAATACTGCCTAAAACCTGCACTTACAACGTGTTTTTGACCCTTCTCCTCCCGATCTAACGAGAATATATGAAAAGAAACTGAAACGTCTCATACCTGATCGCGAAGTGCATCCGCACTAACTAGCGGACACCCTTAAAAAAATTGTTTATTCGGTAAATATTAGGCAGTTCGAACCAAACTATTAGGCCGAATACGAACATTGAAAAATATACCGAATACCGAATAATTACCGAATATTCGGCCCATCTCTACTTTATATACAGTGTATAGACATTTTCTGTAACGTTAAATCCAGAGAGAAATATGGGCACTTTGGTTGCATGGAGGAGCGATCACGTGACTCCCGAAGGGGAAGGGGAAAAATTTTCAGAGGGAAAAATATTGAGGATTGCCACAAACGGGTAAATCTGACCCTACGCTGGAGAAAGTCATACCCCTGCGCGTTCCAGTACACAGGAGTATAGCTTTTCATCCCAGGGCGGGTCTACAAGCAACAGGACGTTTGTGAGTTGCACCAGGATGATTTAAAGATTAAACTGGTTCTTTTGTACTAACCAAGGCTCGGAACCGGTTTTTTCTTCATATAAAAAATAATCTTTGGTTACGGAGTGAGCACTCTATGTCTACTTAATTTTATCTGGTTGTACAGTCGAGTTGATAAATATGTATACATTTCTTCACCTTAATCCATTGCAATAAGGTGAAAAAATGTATACATATTTATGAACTCGACTGTACATATACAATATGCACTGTTTTTCTCTCTAACGGCTCACCGTACAAGAAAGATTGGCAGTCAAATTTGAATCAATGGTACTAGTTGCTCTGCAAGCTGTTAACCTCGCAATAAGCTTCATAAGCTAAAAATATGAAAAAAATAAAATAAGGTGCGTTGGAGTAAAATTGAAAGGGTTTTTCATGAGAGGTAAGACAAAACAACCGGCCAAGTGCGAGTCGGACTCGCGAACCGAGGGTTCCGTGCTTTTTAGTATTTGTTGTTATAGCGGCAACAGAAATACATCATTTGTGAAAATTTCAACAGTCTAGCTATCACGGTTCATGAGATACAGCCTGGTGACAGACAGACAGACGGACAGCGGAGTCTTAGAAATAGGGTCCCGTTTTTACCCTTTGGGTACGGAACCCTAAAATCGTCCGTATGCCGAAGCATTAAGGGCGACTTTTCTTTTCATTCTTTTCTTTTCTGATATTATGTGCCATACACTAATGGCACTTATCCTATACGCCAATTTCCACCATTTTGAATATTAAGTTACCTATTTGTGGTTGTTGTAGTTTTTTTTTTTCATTTATTTCATTTGAATGCTCCTAACCATGACTTTGTATTTTTCAGAAAGGAATACATAAATTTTTATGTTTTACGAAAGAACTAGCGCCATTGAAGTTTTTATATTGAATTGTTACAGTTTTTTGTATGCCCTATAGAGTTTTACTACGATTATTTACCATATAATAGTTTGCGCCGAGGGACACCATACTGCTGCGCGTCCCATTTCGCATACGTATGGTTTCTCTCCACTGCGCGATGTTACTACACACATTCGACTGTGAATTTCGAAAATTCAGCCGGGTGATGAGACAAAGGGTGAACTTTTCCTTTGCACATCTGTTTTGTTATGTCTTGTGTTATATTTATTGCACTTAGTGTTTTTCTATTATAAACAAAACTCTGTATACAATATAACAGCTTGCGCCGAGGGGCACCATACCGCTGCGCGTCCCATTTCGCAGCCGTATGGTTTCTCTCTATTGCGCGATGTTACTACGCACAAACGACTATTAATTTAATGTCACTCGGGTATGAGTTTAAGGAGCGAGTTTACCTTTTTACACATGTTACTTGTCTTTTGTTTTACTACATATTATAAACATCAATATATACGTATACCATATAACAGTTTGCGCCGAGGCACACCATACCGCTGCGCGTCCCATTTCGCAGCCATATGGTTTGTCTCTACTGCGCAATGTTACTAGCCTCAAAGATAGATATAACTCCGTAATAGATGGATACAGTCTAAGGAAAAAACGTGCCTCGAAAATCAAGAAAATTTGACTCTCGATCAGAGGGCGCTACTAGCTTTGGCCTACTGTCGTATAGATGGCGTTGACGGTTTCGTTTGTTATTTAACAATTTTAACGCATATCAGTGAAAGAACATGGGTCAAAATCATAAAAATAATTAATGCAAATAAAAAAACTCATTTATCCATATTTAAATACATTTTATCGTATTTTTATAAATCTTCATTTTTAGTTTTAAAGTATGTCCATAGATGGCAGTGAATTTACTGTGGTTACAAAATTTACTATGACAGTACCGCTCTAATATAAGTTACTCTATGCTAGCCTCAATGGTGATGGTGTAATAATTTTATATTTTATTATACTCGTATTTGTACAAGTATTATGATTAATGAATTAGTTACCTAAAGTTAGTTACTATTATGATTGTGACATTTAGAATTACTGATTATGACTATTATGAGTCTTGATCTTTTTTAATAATAATAATAATTCGTTTTGACCAGTCCAATTCATTGAAGGCGTCTGTATTTTACAGTCTGACGTGTTTGGAAAAATGAATCATTTTTTAGCAGAAATTAATTTACTGTGCAGCCGTAATCCGTATGGTTTGTCTCTACTGCGCGATGTTACTACACACACACACACACACACACACACACACACACACACACACACACACACACACACACACACAAATAACTATCAATTTATTGTCAGTCGGGTATTAGTTAAGGGGCGAGTTTGCCTTTATACACATGTTTCTTGTCTTGTGTTTTATGTATTGTACTGTTTTACTATACTATTGTAAACATACGTGTACCATACAACAGTTTGCGCCGAGGCACACCATACCGCTGCGCGTCCCATTTCGCAGCCGTATGGTTTGTCTCTACTGCGCGATGTTACTACGCACAAACAACTATTAATTTAATGTCAGTCGGGTATGGGTTAAGGAGTGAGTTTGCCTTTTTACACATGTTACGTGTCTTGTATTTTATTTATTGTAGTGTTTTACTACATATTATAAACATCAATATATACGTGTCGTATACCATATAACCAAACAGTTTGCGCCGAGGCACACCATACCGCTGCGCGTCCCATTTCGCAGCCGTATGGTTTGTCTCTACTGCGCGATGTTACTACGCACAACCAACTATTAATTTAATGTCAGTCGGGTATGGGTTAAGGAGTGATTTTGCCTTTTTACACACGTTACTTGTCTTGTGTTTTGTTTATTGTACTAAGTGTTTTACTATTATAAACATCATACGTATACCATAAACAGTTTGCGCCGAGGCACACCATACCGCTGCGCGTCCCATTTCGCAGCCGTATGGTTTGTCTCTACTGCGCGATGTTACTACACACAAATGACTATCAACTTAATGTCAGCCGGGTATTAGTTAAAGGGCGAGTTTGCCTTTTTACACATGTTTCTTGTCTTGTGTTTTATGTATTGTACTGTTTTACTATTATAAACATCACTATTTACGCATACCATATTACAACAGCTGCGTCGGGGGGCACCATACCGTTGCGCGTTCCATTTCACAGCCGTATGGTTTCTGTCTATTGCACGATGTTATTACGCACAAACGGATATTATATTAATTTAATGTCAGTCGGGTTTGGGTTAAGGAGTGTCTTTTGTTTATTGTAGTGTTTTACTATATATTATAAACATCAATATATACGGATACCAAACAACAGTTTGCGCCAAGGCACACCATACCGCTGCGCGTCCCATTTCGCAGCCATATGGTTTGTCTCTACTGCGCGATGTTACTACACACAAATGACTATCAACTTAATGTAAGCCGGGTATGGGTTAAGGAGTGAGTTTACCTTTTTAAACATGTTATTTGTCTTGTATTTTATTTATTGTAGTGTTTTACTACATATTATAAACATCAATATAATATGTATACCATACAACAGTTTGCGCCGAGGCACACCATACCGCTGCGCGTCCCATTTCGCAGCCGTATGGTTTGTCTCTACTGCGCGATGTTACTAGCCTCAATGGTGATGGTGTAATAATGTTATAGTTTTTTTTCCTCGTATTTGCACAAGTTTTATGATCGATGATTTAGTTACCTGAAGTTAGTTACTATTATGATTGTGACATTTAGAATTACTGATTTTATGAGTCTTGATATTTTTTAATAATAATAATAATTCGTTTTGACCAGTCCAATTCATTGAAGGCGTCTGTATTTAACAGTCTGACGTGTTTGGAAAAATGATTTTTTTGGCAGAAATTAATTTATTGTGCAGCCGTAATCCGTATGGTTTGTCTCTTCTGCGCGATGTTACTATCAATCACACACAAACCACTATCAATTTATTGTCAGTCGGGTATTAGTTTAGGGGCGAGTTTGCCTTTTGACACATGTTTCTTGTCTTGTGTTGTATGTATTGTACTGTTTTACTATACTATTGTAAACATCATATGTGTACCATACAACAGTTTGCGCCGAGGTACACCATACCGCTGCGCATCCCATTTCGCAGCCGTATGGTTTGTCTCTACTGCGCGATGTTACTACACACAGGTGACTATAAACTTAATGTAAGCCGGGTATGGGTTAAAGAGTGAGTTTGCCTTTTTAAACATATTACTTGTCTTGTGTTTTGTTTATTGTACTATGTGTTTTAATATTATAAACATCATACGTATACCATACAACAAATTGCGCCGAGGCACACCATACCGCTGCGCGTCCCATTTCGCAGCCGTATGGTTTGTCTCTACTGCGCGATGTTACTAGCCTCAATGGTGATGGTGTAATAATGTTATAGTTTTTTTTCCTCGTATTTGCACAAGTTTTATGATCGATGATTTAGTTACCTGAAGTTAGTTACTATTATGATTGTGACATTTAGAATTACTGATTTTATGAGTCTTGATATTTTTTAATAATAATAATAATTCGTTTTGACCAGTCCAATTCATTGAAGGCGTCTGTATTTAACAGTCTGACGTGTTTGGAAAAATGATTTTTTTGGCAGAAATTAATTTATTGTGCAGCCGTAATCCGTATGGTTTGTCTCTTCTGCGCGATGTTACTATCAATCACACACAAACCACTATCAATTTATTGTCAGTCGGGTATTAGTTTAGGGGCGAGTTTGCCTTTTGACACATGTTTCTTGTCTTGTGTTGTATGTATTGTACTGTTTTACTATACTATTGTAAACATCATATGTGTACCATACAACAGTTTGCGCCGAGGTACACCATACCGCTGCGCATCCCATTTCGCAGCCGTATGGTTTGTCTCTACTGCGCGATGTTACTACACACAGGTGACTATAAACTTAATGTAAGCCGGGTATGGGTTAAAGAGTGAGTTTGCCTTTTTAAACATATTACTTGTCTTGTGTTTTGTTTATTGTACTATGTGTTTTAATATTATAAACATCATACGTATACCATACAACAAATTGCGCCGAGGCACACCATACCGCTGCGCGTCCCATTTCGCAGCCGTATGGTTTGTCTCTACTGCGCGATGTTACTAGCCTCAATGGTGATGGTGTAATAATTTTATTTTATTCGGTGTTCTACAGGATACATTTCGGGGAGTGTGCGATGGGATTACATAATTTAATCCCCCCATCTCCATTCTGTCACCGTGGGACTAGACGCGGACTTGCGTTTCACCCTTACGTCGTTACTCTGCCACTGATTCGTACTAAGCGCTATGCATCCAGCTTTATCATACGAACGGCTAAGGAGTGGAATTCACTTCCTGCAAATATATTCCCAGTCCACTATAACTTGGATCTTTTTAAATCAAGAGTGAATAGACATCTTTTAGGTAAGCATGATCCATCCTAGACTGCATCGGCACTTACCATCAGGTGAGATTGCGGTCAAGTGCTTGGCTTTTTGTAATAAAAAAAAAAATTGTATGTACAAGTTTTATGTTTACTTGTTACTATTAGAATTACTGATTATGACTATTACGAGCCTTGAAGTTTTTTTTGCAATTATTATAACATCCATTTTGACCAATCCAGTTCTTTGGAGGCGTCTGTATTTAACAGTGTTTTCAAAAATGATATTTTTTGAAAAAACTTATTTATTGCACAGAATTTTGTTTATTACCATTACTATACCAGCTACACTAATCAGCATACCACACAACAGCTTACGCACAGGGGCACCATATCGCTGCGCGTCCCATTTCGCAGCCGTATGGTTTCTCTCTACTGCGCGATGTTAATGGCTACAGGATTTAAAAAAATACTGTTTAGTTTTATATATATTATTTTATGTGAGGTAAATGTGGAGAATACTGACATATATTATAAGAAAATTGTTTATCCAAAATCCGATCGCTCTCTAAAAATTGTGTCACATATATTGTAACTAGCCCTAGCACAGGCCCCGGTCTTTTTGGGCTGTTACTGCACACTATGTCTTTAAATGCTGGCTTAAATTAAAATGTATAATTAGAAATAGTGAAGTTTGTTGTATATATTTAATGAATAAAAAATATAAATATAAAGTTTATTGCGGAGTAGATCGTCATAGGGCAAAAGTTCACGTTTTTTGTGAATTTGGACACATACTATATCTTTTATTTATCTTTTTATATACGTCGCTCAGTTACATCAAAGAGAAATGATTGTAATAGAGAGGTAAGTACTTAAAGTGTAAGAAAACAAGTGCGAGTCGGACTCGCGCACGAAGGGTTCCGTACCATTACGCAAAAAATATAACAACACAAATATTTATTTTATTCTGTTTTTAGTATTTTTTGTTGTAGCGGCAACAGAAATACATCATTTGTGAAAATTTCAACTGTCTAGCTATCACGGTTCATGAGATACAGCCTGGTGACAGACGGACAGATAGACAGACAGCGGAGTCTTAGTAATAGGGTCCCGTTTTTACCCTTTGGGTACGGAACTACTAGTGCGAGTCGGACGAGGGTTTCCTACTTTTTAGTATTTGTTGTTATAGCAGCAACAGAAACATATCACTTGTGAAAATTTCACCTGTTCATGAGATACAGCCTGGTGACAGACAGACGGACGATAAAATTACAATTAACTATTTACATTAAATTATACACCGTGCCTCTAGAATTCATATTAAATATGTTATAGTACGAATGAAGAACACAGTCACAATAAAAACCCTTTCAACACACTTGCTAGTCCGTAAATCCTAAATTCCTAGGGCTGTAATAGTACGTACGAAATTAGAAATGTGATGAAATACGTTGTGTCAGTTGTGTGTGCCACAGGCGATACACTAACTCTGTGTTAATTAAGCCCACGCCTTCGGCTTCAATTCACACTCGTTCGTAAATTCTAAAGATGCACCGGATATTCGGTTACTATCCGGTATCTGGCCCAGGGACCGGACAACCCTTTCCGCGACAAAACCCTTTCAATGGGCGTCCCTTAAACACGGCTAACACATTGAAAGACTTTCCCTTTTCTACTGCAAGCCCATTCATACCCCTACCTTTGACTAACCCTTACAGAAAAGCTAACCAAAAATAAGGCTAGCCCTTAATAAGGGTTTCCCTTATCTTTAAGCGCTTTTTATAAAGGTTTCCCTTTAGTAATGTCGTAGTTCAGCCTTGCGTGAAAGAGACAGGATTAGTATATATCTAGTGTATGAAAAGGAAAGAAAATACGTGCCTAGTCAAAGAACGCCGCCGTCGCCGCCGACGATCGCTTGGATTCGAAGTAATGTGTGCTATGAATAAGGTAGACGACTTAAATTAGCCCGCTTATATGCTAAAAGGGAAGCCCTTTATAAGGCTAACCCTTATAAGCAATATGCAAGGTGTTGGTGAGCGCATGATAAGGGTTTTGTAAGAGTATATGGGCTACCGATTACTTAAATGTTTAGCTTTATATAAGGGTTTTTAAAAGCAAAACAAAGGGTTTCGTCTGGCAAAGGGTATGGTGAGTTAAGCCTTATGCAATACCCTTATAAAACCCGGATAAGGGATAGCGGGCCGGTCCCTGATCTGGCCTATCAGGCCCCTAATCTAATATCCGGCCGGATACCGGATAGTAACTTTGCTTGATTTCGGAGTAAACAAATTGGATTTAAGAAACAGTCACGGTCATAATCGTACTCGTTTTTTTTAAACAATTTAAACATTCCACTCGCACGCATTTCGAACCTAGAAATCGTCCGCGCGAACGTTCACAATGAAACAGGTCAAAACCTGCATAATGCGCCCCTGAAAAACCGAAATGTAGGTATAGTTCCGCCGGCCGAATATTCGGCGACCGGATACCGAATATGGTTAGGCCGAACATCCGGTATCAGGCCAAATAACTATCCGTTGCATCTAGTAATTAGTAATTCTAGTAAATTCTTCCAACTAAAATAAAACGAGCAATGATTCAATACAACTATATTTACACATCATCTGTCATTTCAGGCATATCCCTATCGGACTCTTGCTCAAAATAACTCTCCGGAACTACATAGTTCTCCGGCGGCCTCATGGGGCCGAACACTCTCTTCTCTTTCATCTCTGCTTTATTTATTTCTGTGGCATTGTCTATATTATCTGTGGTTGTATCTACATTTTTATTATCCGTATTGCTTGAATTTTTGTTATATGTATTTTTGTCCATGCCCGAGTTTTTATTATCTGTAATAGTGTCCATGTCTGAATTTTTATTATCTGTATTTTTGTCCGTTTTATCTGTGGCTGTATTTGGTATTTCTTCTTCGTCGGAGTCCATTTCTTCAATGAATTCAGTTTCTTGTTGTTTTTGCTGCGTCGGTTTCGGGAGTTGCCTTTTGTCGTCCTTTAGTCTTATTCTGCAAAGAAGAAAACGGTATTTTATATATGTACAGTCGAAGGCAAAAATATCGATCCAGACAAATAGCTCAAAAATATGTGAACACGACTTTATTGTCTAAGGAGTAAGAGCGTACACATCTTTTTTAAACTTTGGGAATGTATATATAGACCGCGGGCCAGGAACAGATTTCCATGACCAATCGCCTCCTGGGCGAAAAATAGTGGTTAACGGCTATGTATGATGAACCCTCGTGAACGTCAACTGCCGCTCCATTGGTGGGTTGAGGAATGGCAGCAAATAAACTCTATAAAAAAAGTTTAGTCATCGCCTCCCGCTTGATACTTTGTCAGATGATAGTTTAGATGCTATTGTGAATAAACAAAATCGTCAGCCGATTGTATCGCTGTGGAAAGACCGTGTTACGCATTTCGGTGACTGCCATTCATCAACCCACCAACGGAGCGGCAGCTGACGTTCACGAGGGTTCATCATACATAGCCGTTAACCGCTATACGAGTTTTCGCCCGGGAGGCGATGACTGACAAAATTTGCGCCTGGCTCGCGGTCTAATATATATTTATGCCCTTGACTGTACCGTGTTTGCCACAAAGTTTGCCGAGTTTGGTTTGTATAGTCGCCATCAGATATATCAAAGCGGACAAGGTGCACAAAAATATCTTAACACTCCCCTATTGTCAAGGCGCTTGAGTGCGTGTTCAGGTAACTCGGTTTGCAGTTTACCAAAGAGGATATAATAGGATAGAGTGGTACTGTCATAGTAAATTTTGTAACCACAGTAAATTAACTGCCATCTATCGACACACTTTAAAACTGAAAATGAAGATTTATAAAAATACGATAAAATGTATTTAAATATGGATAAATGATTTTTGTAGATAAATGGCAAATATAAAAAATGTAGGCGTCAAGGGTTATCGTCCCATATAACATTTGAATTTCGCGCTTTTTCCTACTGACAAAGTTGTTTGACAGACTATAATTTACTTATAGTCTTAGTCGGGCAGGTTTCTGCAACTCGGCGACTAGCATCTATCTTGTAATAAATAATGAAAAAAAAAAAACCGGCCAAGTGCGAGTCGGACTCGCGCACCGAGGGTTCCGTACTTTTTTAGTATTTGTTGTTATAGCGGCAAAAGAAATGCATCATCTGTGAAAATTTCAACTGTCTAGCTATTTTACCCTTTGTGTACGGAACTCTGAAAAGGTTGAAAATGAAAAAATATTTACTAAGAGCAAAGATAGATATAACTCCGTAATAGATGGATACAGTCTAAGGAAAAAACGTGCCTCGAAAATCAAGAAAATTTGATTCTCGTTCAGAGGGCGCTACTAGTTTTGGCCTACTGTCGTATAGATGGCGTTGACGGTTTCGTTTGTTATTTAACAATTTTAACGCATATCAGTGAAAGAACATGGGTCAAAATAATACAAATAATTAATGCAAATAAAAAAAAACATTTATCCATATTTAAATACAGTTTATCGTATTTTTATAAATCTTCATTTTTAGTTTTAAAGTGTGTCGATAGATGGCAGTGAATTTACTGGGGTTACAAAATTTACTACGACAGTTCCGCTCTAGTATAAGTTACTCTATGACTAGGACTAAAAAACTCTAAAACTGTGTTGCGGCAAGCAAGAAAGCATACTCAATTTCATGGTAGATGGCGCTGCGCTGCACACATCGCGCGCTACGGGTTTCCTGCGACCTATATAAGCGCGGCCATTGTCAAGCTTTTTATTTTTGCAATATCCTTCAAAGAAATAACATGTATACGCGTTTAATTTATTAATAATATAATTGTGTTGCAAATCGGCGTTTCAATTCTTATTTCACGTTATGAGGAACTAGAGTAAACACTATGAATGAAAAACGAACCTTTTTCCATAGACGACGGAGTTGGCGGTCTTGAGTCCCGGTCCCGGTCCCGGTCCCGGTCCCGGTCCCGGTCCCGGTCCCGGCGCGGGCGCGGGCGCGCTCTTGGTGAGTATGGGCGGCGCGGCGGCCGGGCGGGCTAACTCAGCGAGGCGGCGCCGGGAGGACAACTCGCTCTGCAGCTTACTAATGCCCATCTGTAATATACCTAGTTGGTCAAACCAAATTGGCAGTAAATAATAGAAAAAAAACTATACTCGTTCTTTTCTTTTGGGTGCTAGTACCAGTGTACAGTGCCGGCCCGAGTCCTTAATCAGGGTAGAGCGAAATGGGGTTTTGGTGCCGTTCGTTAAAGCTTTTTACCCTTTTTTTTCTCATTTGCCATTTTAGTGCCCCCCTTGCCATCCGGCGCCCAGAGCGGCCGCTCCACTCGCTCTACTCTAGATCCGGCCCTCAGTGTAAGACAAAGATAGTATGATTCTCTCTGTCTATGTTTGAAATGAGACAGTCCTTTGACAAACTATATATAACAAGTTGGTAAATCGAGATAATCTAAAAATTAGAGATGCAAGGATAGTTGTTTGGTCGGATACCGGATGTTAGGCCTGACCATCGGCCTAATATTCGGTATCCGACCGCCGAATATTCGACCGGCGGAACTATACCTACATTTCGCTTTTTCAGGTGCGCATTGTGAAGATTTTGATATGTTTCGTAGTGAACGCGCACTCATTTCTAGGTTCGAAATGAGTGCGCGTGCGAGTGAGTGGAATGTTAATATTTGTTTTAAAATAATAAACGAGTACCACTATGACCGTGACTGTTTCTTAATGATGAAAGTCTGAATAATGCGAAATGATTAAATTGTTTATGAATTTTATGATAACTATTAATAATTTATTGTTAAATTTCATTCGAGTATGAGTATGACTATAATTTATGATTATTAATGATTAATGCATGAATTAGTTTTATCTTATTATTATTGTTTTTTTTTTTGACACAATTTTATTTAAAAGTTTATATAAGAAATTAAAACTAGGTATAAGTTCAAAATAAGTAGTTTAAGATCCAATATTGTACACCCTAGCAGGGTATCATGTACCTACTTGACCAATATGTAAGACCAGTATGTACAAATGAACATGATTACAATGGAATAAATGATATGATATTAAATCCAATTTGTTTACTTCGAAATCAAGTAAAGTTAATAAGTAAAATAAAGATATTAAATCACTATCCGGTATCCAGCCGGATATTAAAATAAGGGCCGGTTAGGCCGGATACCAGATAGTAACCGAATATCCGGTGCATCTCTACTAAAAATGTGACATTTTCAACCAAAAGGTACCACATTGTCGGTTGTCGATAAGGTTAAATTCAAATTGAAGCTTTATGGAAATAGCGCCTGTCAATAAGGAGACTATAAGTACCCTTTTTGTTGAAAATGGCACAAATCTAAATTTTGTGAACAAATTAATGGATGACCCCTAAGATTTCTTGAAGGTTAGAAAATCGTATTGGTTCGGAAATATCGCGAACGATAGCTCATTCCACAGGTTAACTGTGCGAGGCAAGAAGTCTTCTATTTAGATATCTTAGCCTTATGTGCCATAGTGATCCCGGGTATGGCTTGCATGTAGTCCATATCTTGAGACTGGTTCTGTCTGTCTGTCTGTTCGTCGATATAAGGACTAGTCATAACAACAAACCTTAGGTTGTCTGTCTGTTCGTCAATATAAGCACTAGTCATAACAAACCTTAGTAAGTAAGTAAGTTAATATTCTTTTTAATACAGTTGCTCAAAAAGTGCTACTTTTCGTGGCTGTTTAGCGTGCGGAAAGTTGGTTTTCGCGAACTGCTTTTTGCTTTTCCAATTTTTTTAAATTTATACTTGTTCCAATTCATGACTACTTATTGATGAGTGTTAATATTAGTTTCCTTTAAACGTCGTAATCAACATAAAAACCTACTGTTAATGTAAGAATACGAAAAACATGCATATTTCATAGTTTCATATTTATTGTGGGACATTGATTCTTAATATTTAATAAACATTGATTGGCTTATAACTATGCACAAAATATAGAAATAAAACATAAAACACACGAAATAGTAAAATAAAACAGTTATCACAATAATTTACACAAACAGAATCGTCATTTATATTTACACGTTAGTTTATCCCTAGACCTACTTATACCTATTCGCGACAGCATGCTTATGTCTAACCTAAATAACATAATTGAAAACATGCACAATAATAGTACATTTCGATGCTAGTGCGGAAAGTATGTCATTACTTCACGAGTACCGAGATATCTTGGCACGAGCCGTAGGCGAGTGGCAAGACTCGGGACGAGTGAAGAATGACATTTCCGCAAGTGTATCGAACGACGTTTTTTAATACAGTTGGCAAAAAATAAGAAAACCAACAAGTAAGGAATTCGAAACTTTTATATTATTAATTCTGTGACATCATTGACATTATGAAGAAGTGTTTTTTTGCTTTTATTCGACTAGAATGGATTTTGTTATTATTATTCATTATCAGCGTGTTCCAGTCTTCGCGTACGAGCTTCATCGGAAAAATAGTCTACGCTCAACAATTATGGTCCTTCGATAGCCGAATAAAGAACAAAGAAACAAGTACGCGCTGAGTGTTGAGATTTCTCCAATCAGAAAGAAGAAAGAAACAAGTACGCGCTGTGTCGAGATTTTTCTCCACTCAGATAGAAAAAAAGAAGCTCGAAAAACGAACGCGCTGAGCCTTGAAGTACGCTTCGGCTCAGACCTTACCTAATTACCCCTCCATACCCCACCATACCGGCTTGCCGGTCGGACCGTGCTGTGTTGTAGGTTTTCCTCCACTCACGTGTCCTGGCAACTTTCGTTGCATGTGTCACATGGTGATACCATCACACTGCTTTCGAACGCTCTAGGCATTGCACTTTGTCATTGCGGGAGATTCAGTGCACCGAG
Source organism: Cydia strobilella (assembly GCF_947568885.1). Taxonomy (NCBI): domain Eukaryota; kingdom Metazoa; phylum Arthropoda; class Insecta; order Lepidoptera; family Tortricidae; genus Cydia; species Cydia strobilella. The sequence goes on from NC_086067.1 coordinate 1,146,820, forward strand.
GGATTTACGCTTAGGGGCACTGACGTTGCGCTCTGTAGCGTCAGGGCATAGGCGTTAGGCAGGTAAATTTGTATATAGTTAGGGACCCCCGCGTGTGTTTCAAGAAAGAAGAAGATGTCTACGAAGAGTACGAGAAATCTTAGACCGCGCACTAAGGGCCCGCCTGCCCCCGCGCTCACCGACACCCCTACCCCCTCGTCCGGCAAGACCACGTCTACCGAGACACATACATGGAGCAAAGGCTCCACCGGCAACCAAGTGTATAGTGGTGGAGAGATGGACAACAAGTCGGTACACTCGGACGCGTTAGAAGATACGGTAGTAGTTCGCAGTAGGTCGCATACGCTAGTGAATAAAGACCCCGTGGTCGCGCCGCCGCCGCCTGTCTGTTCGTCGCTATGAGGACTAGTCCATAACTAGCCTTAGTCTTCGATATCTCAGCCTTATGTACCATATTGGTCCCGGGTATGGCTTGCATGTAGTCCATATCTTGAGGCTGTTTCTGTCTGTCTGTTCGTCGATATAAGGATTAGTCATAACAAACCTTAGTTTTAGATATCTCCGCCTTATGTGCCATAGTGGTCCCGGGTATGGCTTGCATGTAGTCATCCATATCCTGAGGTTGGTTTTTGGCGGCTCGCAGTCGTTCTAGAGTCTTCTGTTCTGCGGCAATCTTCTCTTCTAGATCTTTGATTTGATCCAACTGAAAATGAAGAAATGTATATTTAGCAAGTAAGAAATGGTGATGGCATTTGTAAATAATTGTATACTAGGCTTAGACTACAGAGTCTGACCACGCTAAGTTTTCATGCCAAGTGCTACAGATAAACCTCAGTACTTTTTGTACTGAGACTGAATGAAATAGTATAACATCATGTCATGTTCGTGCGTTTCCGTGAAAATATGATGGTGAAGGATTATGCACTACATCTGTACGTTAAGTATGGCGTACATATGCATTGTCATTGCCAGGTTGAGGCAAAGTTAGCGTGGTGTTCAGCGTTGGAGGTAATGGCGACCAAATGAAAGCAGGGAATACTGATATCTAAATTTAATGTTTACAGAAGGCTGGTTAGAAAAAGTGAGTTTATCTACATACATGTAGAAGCTTATATAGTTAAGTACAGCGCCACACTATGACACTACACATTGGTTATGAACTATTACATACATTGACATAGCTAACTAAGCTTGTTGAGCACTTATACTAGTACAAAATAGTTTCGGTAGATGTCACCTTTACATATCATAGGACTGTGGTGCCACATACAGACGATTGAGAGACTTAATCTGTCTAGATTAGGTAAGTAGGTATTTAGGTATGCTAATACCTACTTATCTGTTACCTGCTTGTTAAGATAGGTCTTAACACGTGGTCAGAGCCTTAAGCCATACTAATAATCAGAATGCCATTCTCGAGGTATCTGGGGGTACGGGAGTGCCCCCGCCAAGTCGAGCAAAACCTTTGTTTCTTTAGGCACGACCGTACCATCCTTTTCTCGAAGCCATTCAGGCCATTTTCGACGTCTTGTAATAACGCTTTACTGGTACCGTACTCGTAATGAGGGCTATCGTTTTTTTGCTCACCAGTTGGCGCCTCTGTTGATGGTGGTCCAAAAGACTAAAGAACAGCTGTCAGTCATTGAAGTGTCAAGTGACATTTGACATTTCGAACTATGGAAAAGACCACCATCTACACTAGCGCCCCTAGCGGCGAATTCATACGCGTTGGCCCTCATTATGTGTCCAAACTGCGCTAGCGTTATGTTCAATTAGAATAATTTTTAATAGTTGACGATGATCCCTTATATGTCATTATGCAGCCGTGTGATGGCAAAGTCATTATAAGTATTAGAAAATTAAAGATATCTAATGTTGATACGGTTTTAACTTCCCCTGGCACTGACTAAAATAACCGACTTGGTATCATTATCATTACATCTCAAAACTTTTTTGTAGTAGAAGAATTGCGTTGCGAGACTTGCATCTTTACAAGCTTTTTATTAACTTGCAATGTACCTATGTAAGTATGTGTGTAATATGTATGTAACATGTTTGTAAGGGTCAAATCTTGCAAGTTAAATTTGACCCACTTTCCGGTTTCCGTTGAAACTGAAAATTTGCATACATATGTAAATCGGGTGACAATGCAATATTATGATACCATCGAGCTGATCTGTTGATGGAGACAAGAGGTGGTAATAGGAACTCTGTCATAAAACAACGCAACCTAATTGTGTTTGGGGTTTTTAGAATTAGCTCCATGCATGAATTTATTTTTATTTATGGATTCATAATTTATATCGTTGGAACACCGGAAATGATAAAAATACTTTTGTAAACCTTAACATTATTTTATTAAAAAATATTTAAAATGTTGAAAATTTTTGAGCGGTTGAAACGCTCATAATTTTTGGCGCGAATTCGACAGAGCGTGATGACGTCACACGTTGGGCGGCCCAACTGACGTTTGCTACTAATGACACTAATCTGTCGAACGCGTGACGTCACGTGGCGTTTCGAGCGTTTCGCTCGCTAGCTTTTCGCGGGCAAATTTTTGTACTTTTTATTTATAATTTTAAGTGATTAAATGGTAATTTAAAATTTAAGTTTTGTAGTTTATTGTTTAATTCTTTATAACTTGTCATTTATTCTTGAAATTTAAAAACGGAAATGCATTTGTAACATGATATAACGGTAACAAACATCCGAATAAAACATATTTCGTTCAAATATAAACTTCATGCGTGAGGCTAATTGTCTCGATGAGTATTAGTTGTTCGTGGAAAGAAAAGTACAGTACCAAAAATGAAATTTTTGCCAAAAACTTATTTTACATTGTAATGTTTTTGATCGGATTTGTCATGTCTGGAACGTGTCATGTTTGACTCACCAGTTTGTCGTAAGTGAGCGGGTCCTCCTTGCTGTCGCCGTACTTGTCGCGTCGCCGGTCGCGTTTCCGCTCGACGGCGCCGGTGCGGTCGAGGAACGTGTCATGTTTGACTCACCAGTTTGTCGTAAGTGAGCGGGTCCTCCTTGCTGTCGCCGTACATGTCTCGTCGCCGGTCGCGTTTCCGCTCGACGGCGCCGGTGCGGTCGAGGAAGGCGTCGTCGTCGCTGTCGTAGTAGTCGTCGGCGCCCCAGTCGCGCTGCTTGCGGCGACGCGACTCTGAAATAAAGGAGACTTCAATAGGGAACGTGCATAAACTGTAGGGGACAGCACACGTTCCCCAGTTTATTGGCGCGAAGTGTAAATATCAAGCATAGAGTAACTTATACTAGAGCGGTACTGTCATAGTAAATTTTGTAACCCCAGTCGACACACTTTAAAACTAAAAATAAATATTTATAAAAATACGATAAAATGTACTTAAATATGGATAAATGATTTTTTTATTTGCATTAATTATTTTTATATGATTTTAACCCATGTTCTTTCACTGGTATGCGTTAAAATTATAAATAACAAACGAAACAGTCAACGCCCTCTATACGAGTGTAGGCCAAAACTAGTGGCGCCATCTGATCGAGAATCAAATTTTCGTGATTTTCGAGGCACGTTTTTTCCTTAGACTGTATCCATCTATTACGGAGTTATATCTATCTTTTTATCAAGTTTAAGCTTCGAATGTAGCCCACAAGATGGCAGAATCTACCTATACAATACACAAGAAAACGTATATGAACGGTAGAGGGCGACACTCGCTTTGGCGTGAAGTGTCAATATATAGTTTATGTTTCCGATTCAGGCCACAAAATGGCAGACCCTCCAACTCGCACGGTCCCTATATCTGCCTACTGATTGAATCATTTCATGTTACAGAAAATGATAGTTTGTTACGATTCTAAGACGAGGTTCTTTAATAAAAGAACGGAATGAACACAAATATTTATTATAAAGAAAGGAAACTAAATGCTATGAGAAACTAGACACTAATTCTTTAAAACTTGTTGAGCACCAAGAGAGTTTAATACTTATGTTCGGGATCCCTGCTAATCCTGCCGTCGGCTAGCGTAATCGAGCGAATTTAATTTATTCCGTATTTTTTAAGAATAATAATAACTGCATCAATAATAGGCCTATTTGAATAAAGATTATATATTGACTATTGACTATTTATATTTTATTAGTTTTTTTTAAAGTGTAATTTGACATTTATATTTATGTAATTGTTTTATTGTTTTTAAAAATTGACATGTAAAAGTGCCCCTGTGACCTATTTGCTGAATAAATGTTTGATGTTCGTTATTCGTCTCAGATCTGAGCTCTATCTTCAGATCTCTCAATTTTAACTCTTGACTCAAAAAGAGTCCAACGTCTGTCTGTCTTTATTTTTAGTATGTAATTATTTTTGCACTTTGTAGTTTTTCCTCAGTCACCCGTTGACCACGAACGCTGTAAAGGGTTCGAAACGTCGGGATTCAATAGTTTTCATAGTTTTATTTCATGAGTAACTATCGCGGTAACTGAAGACAATATTAGATATCCACTGTAAGTTTGAAGTTTTTGTGTTTGTTAGGAAGAGATAAACTCACCATGGCTCACGGGCTCCGGACAGGGACTCGTGGAGGAATATGAGAGAGGCCTATGCCAAGAGCAACCAGACAAGACGTCTGCGGAGAAAGGCTAGCAGTAACTAAGTAAACTCACCATGAGATGCCTGTCGCAGTACCCCAGCACGGTCTAACAAGCGGCATGCCGCAAGGGCGCATGCCACAACGGCCTCTTTCTTCTTCCCCTTGTGCAATACTTCAGCGATGACTGGTTGGCCGCGAGTGTCCTCTATCGGCAACTCTACCCTGTATACAATGAAATTCGCATGAGACTTTATTCTACACTATTCTAAATAAAGAAGAGATCCCCCATAGGGATAAGTTCGCCTTTGTACTTTCAATTCTATATCTAGTGTTATATATCCTGGTTTCATAGAATGAAGTGTTTATTACTTACTAATTGGCTCTAGGGTACTATATTTTCTCGAAATAAATTTTAGAGTACTGTAACTTCTTCTATAATATCACTTTAAATCGACTCCACAGCACTCTAATTTCTTCTGTATCACTCTAAATTACCTCTACAGCGCTCTAAACTCATATTTGCTCAAATAATATAGATTCCACAGCACTCTAATTTCTTCTATATCACTCTAAATCACCTCTACAATGCTCTAAACTCACATTTAACTGAACGAGATCGGCTTCACAGCACTCTAATTTATTCTACGCCACTTTAAATTACTCTAAACTCATATTTACCTGCATACGAACTGTCCCGCGCCTCTCACGTCACAATGATAGGTGAGTTCATTTCCCTCCCTCCCGTAGTACCCTTGTTCTGAGGGTCCCGTGGGAAAAGCTCCTCATTGTTGGTGGCCACGTAAGGTTCGTTAGAGAGGTCAGGTTCTTTATTACTTTTTAAATACTACCACATGTATGACTCGCTACAAATAGGCTTTTGAAGCTTCCGAATCACACGAAATATACTTCACCTTACTCTAAATTAACTCCACAGCCCTCTAATTTCTTAGTCTAAATCACCTCCACAGCACTCTATTTTTTTCTATATTACTCTAAATAACTTCTACAGCGCTCTAAACACATCTTTACCTGCATAAGAACTGTCCCGCGCCTCTCTCGTCACAATCATAGGTCAGTTCATGTCCCTCCCTCTCGTAGTACCCGCGCAGGGTCTTTTTAGGGTCCTGTAGGAACAGCTCCTCGTTGTTGGTGACCGCGTAAGGGTTCTCGGAGAGATCTGGTTCTTCGTCTGCGTCTTCACCTGGAAAATGAAAGTGTACATGTAAAGTTTTTTTTTGTTACATGGATTATGAGCTTACAAACACCATAAATGAACCTTTAAAATATCTACGTAACGGCGCTGACTGTTCTATAGACCGGTAATTTACGTCATCGATGCAAAATCGCGTACTAGTCATCACCATCAGTAAACCTTAATAGCCGGGTCCACAACTCCACACATAGCGTGTAGCATACGCGCGAGGCAATTTCCTCACGCACAAAACGGCCAGTGTAGACGTCCCTCGGCCGAGGCGGCGCGCGCGTTTTCCTCGCCCGAGCGGCGGCGGTTTTTCGCCATGCTCAAAGCCGCCTCAGACGTTTGCGTGTGATTTGTTCGTACTTACGTCAAAAGTTGTCAAAACACGGAAAAAATATATTGCGATATGTGTCTATATAATTGCCGCACCCAAAATCTCCTATGATTCCTTCTTTTCTTCCTCCTTTTCTTTCGAATTGGTTTAAAAAGCAAAATAATGCGACGCCATTTTGAACAGCTGACTGAATGACGCCATCTTGCCGAGCAAATTGGCTCGGGTGAGGCAAACGTGCCGAGGCAAAAGTTACACGAGCACGCGCCGCGCGAGGCCGGGCGTTTGCCGCGCGAGGACATTTCCTCGCGAGGCTGCTCGCTATGTGTGGACCCGGCTAAGAGTAATGACGTTGAACGAGGATTGAAAAAACGTTACAGTAGGTTTGGCAGCTGACTTTTAGATAATAGAAAATAAAGTATGTAACTCACCCATCCCCCAATCTATCCCCTGTTCCTCCTTTCGCCTCTCCTCCGCCTCTCTATCCTTCTCTCTCTGTTCCGCGGCCTCCTGTATCATCCTCTCTCTTTCTTGCTTCATGGTTTGCGCGCGTTGTTTTATCTCTGTCACGGTGAGTTCGGATTCGCCTTCGCAATCGAAGTCTGGGCCCTGGGAAAAAAATATGGTGGGATAATAGTTATTTACTATACAAGTGCGGAAAGTAAGAAATCGCAATGAGGGGTGATCTGGTGATACATTAAAACACGACCGAAGGGAGTGGATTCCTTGGGTGCCCCCAAGATCATACAGGTACAGTAAGATACATTTATTGAGTGGCATTAAGTGAGACACTTCATTCGGTTCTTGCCTGTTTGTCTGATCTAATTTCTTGTCTTTTAATTATTTATACAAGAATTCCAGTCTTGGAGACCCTTTACATTTCTAAGGATAATTTGATGTTTTTTTTTTATTACATATATTTTGTATCTGACACTTAAACTTTTATATCTCTAAAGAATTTTAGTATTTGTCTGTTGTTATTTATTATAGTTAGTCAGTCTGTCTGTCACCAGGCTGTATCTCATGAACCGTGACTAGTTATCCGTGACTAGCTAGCTAAATTTTCACTTGTATTTCTGTTGCCGCTATAACAACAAATACTAAAAACACAATAAAATAAATATTTAAGTACAATACAACAAACGTGATTTTTTGCCGTTTTTTGCGTAATGGTACGGAACCCTTAGTGCGCGAGTCCGACTCGCACTTGTCCGGTTTTTTGTCGTATAATTAAAGCGAGCGCAGCGTCCGTCGTTGAGCGCGTGTGATAGCGAACTGGTTTTTGCACCTTGTAAGGTGCGCGACGCGTAGCTATAAATCCTAGATCACGCGGAGAGATCCATAGGCCTTACGCCTGCAAAACTCATCGTCTTACCACATAATAAATAATAATACTAGCATAGAGTAACTTATACTAGAGCGGTACTGTCATAGTAAATTTTGTAACCCCAGTAAATTCACTGCCATCTGTCGACACACTTTAAAACTAAAAATAAATATTTATAAAAATACGAGAAAATGTATTTAAATATGGATAAATGTTTTTTTTTATTTGCATTAATTATTTTTATGATTTTGACCCATGTTCTTTCACTGATATGCGTTAAAATTATTAAATAACAAACGAAACCGTCAACGCCATCTATACGACAGTAGGCCAAAGCTAGTAGCGCCCTCTGAACGAGAATCAAATTTTTTTGATTTTCGAGGCACGTTTTTCCCTTAGACTGTATCCATCTATTACGGAGTTATATCTATCTTTGGTACTAGGTACAGAAGATTCACTCTCTAACAAAACGCTTCTATTACGACAGACATGACCGCTAGGTGGCGCAAGCGCGAACAGGCGTCCGTTCCGTAGAGGTGCGCGGCAATTACTATGGACTAGACACCAGAATTGGGGGCGGCCGCATGTACTTGTAGCGGCGCGACGATATCGCGGAGTGAGTCACGCCTGGTCTTACTGGTAAAATACTTACCAAAACTATATACGTCCTTGTACTGCTGCCGAACTTGATCTGGTGCCCCACACGGACTCTGTTATAATGGTTTGGTTTCAGTCTGTCCCGGTTGAGATGTGTCCCATGGGTGCTGCCGAGGTCATAGAGGTACCAGCCGGAAGGTGGCTCGTCACCTTCAGCAAAAGCTTTGTATTGGAGGACTGCGTGATGTCTAGAATAAAAGAAATATCCTACATTTTCAATGTAAACTAATAGGGATGAAGACACACGTTGAATTTTATAACAAAATCTAGTAACATAACATGTTTATGCATGTATGTATGAATATATATATAGTTTGTAAGCATTATCGTGTACTTTTATTATGTACCTATGTTACAACTTCTTGAATAAACGTCTTTTATTATTATTATTATTATATATATTTATTGTATATATTACATATATGCATGTATTGATATTGTTATATATTTAGTTGTGCTGATATATTTTTTTTTTCCTGTACTCGTTCTCCATTTATTTTTGCTACCCTTATACATATTTCTTCCTTGCGCTAATTTCTACTACCTGAAGGTTGTCTGGAAGAGATCGCTTTTAAGCGATAAGACCGCCTGTTGCTGCTTAGTTTTTTATGTTAATTTGCTGTATTTAATCATGTTTCATTGTGCACAATAAAGAATATATTATTATTATTATAACATAGATATTAAATGAGTAATTTATCACAATAATGTAGACATTAAAATAATATATGGAAATCATACAAAAATACAGGACTTGAAAGTTTCAAAATATAAGTAATTTTTCAACTTCCGAAAAGGAAAAAAGTAAGGGTACCGTTCGATTTCTTATATTTTATCCAAAAAAAGATTGTACAGCAACTATATACATAAACGCAATATTTCACCGACAAAAACGCAATTTTCCTATTTTGTCCATACATTCAAAATGGGCTCTCAGTGAACTTGACGTCACGTTCACTTATCGTTTTGTTAGGAGCGTTTGAAGTACGACGGTCGGACTTATGACTATCATTTCTGACTTTTGTATTGCTTTAATGCAATGGGTCCCATATAGACATGTGTTCCTAAAAATAAACCTGATCGATTGATACCATTACTGAAAATTTGTCATCTAACCTATTATCAATAATATCTCCAAGACATTAATAAATTTGTTGCTATATGGGGCATTTTCTATGAAAAGGGACCTTATTGTCAATGGCGCTTACGCCGCACAGCGTCGCGCTGCATTTTATTTATATCTGAGCATCGTTTATAATGGCGTAAGCGCCATCGACAATAAGGTCCCTTTTTATAGAAAATACCACATATAATTACGCTGCTACGACACGACCACTTCATCAGGAACATCATAGAAGGGAAAATAAATGGAAGGAGAGGTAGGGGAAGACCAAGAAATAGTTATATTGAGTCAAGTAAAGGAGCATGCAGGGGCCGTGTCGTACCAGGACACTAAAGGGCTGGCTTCGGATCAACCAAGGTGGAGACAATTTCATCACACTGCACCGACAAGAGCCCACAGCTCTTAAATTGAATGATGATGAATTTAAGAGTTTTGTTGTTCATACCTGGATATAGTAGGATGTGCCATGACAACATCACAGTTGGCGAGGCGTCCAAACACATAGTATGGTTGCTGCGTGAGTGGCACTTTATCCACTATCATACCAGACTTTATGACCTCCAGGGCATAGTCGGAACCTGAAAAATATAATAAATTTGTAAAATATTTGTAGCACACCGTCACATCATAAATATTGTAGGACTAAGAATACAAAAAAACCGGCCAAGTGCGAGTCCGACTAGCGCACGAAGGGTTTTGCCGTTTTTTGTGTAATAATATGACACAAAAAACGGCAAAAAAATCACGTTTCTTGTATGAGAGCCCCACTTAAATATTTATTTTATTCTGTGTTTAGTATTTGTTGTTATAGTGGCAACAGAAATACATCATCTGTGGAAACTTCAACTGTCTAGCTATCATGTTTCATGAGATACAGCCTGGTGACAGACAGACGAACAGTGGAGTCTTAGTAATAGGGTCCCGTTTTTACCCTTTGGGTACGGAACCCTAGAAAGGAATCAAAATGCAGTTTCAAGTTAGGGTTCAAGGGTTTTAGCCCTGGCTTGTACAGTCACTATCAGATATATCGGAGCAGCTAAGGAGCTCACATATATCTGAACACGCCTCTATTGTCAAAGCGTCAGAGTGCGAGTTCAGATATTGTGAGCACCTCGCCTCGTACCAGTTTATCGGGACTTCTGTAGTGTCTTTTCAATAGAGCTTTTATTTTAATGTGGTTTTCATAGAAATAACCCCTTTTAAAAAGACACTCCTCATATGAAGTATAAGATATTTAGTTCTTTTTCTGTCAAAGATGTAACCAATTAGGTTATAAAATAGTGCCTTTAGGTTTTGCAAGTCAACAGTCAACAAGTCCAGCTTAAAAATGACATTCTAGCTTTAGTTACCCACAATAGCAGTACATATTTGACGACCGGTCTGGCCTAGTGGGTAGTGACCCTGCCTGTGAAGCCGATGGTCCTGGGTTCGAATCCCAGTAAGGGCATTTATTTGTGTGATGAGCACAGATGTTTGTTCCTGAGTCATGGGTGTTTTCTATGTATTTAAGTATTTATATATTATATATCGTTGACTGAGTACCCATAACACAAGCCTCCTTGGGCTTACCGCGGGGCTTAGTCAATCTGTGTAAGAATGTCCTATAATATTTATTTATTTATATTAGAATAGAATAAAATTTTATTTGTAAGCACAAACAAATATTACATAATATAAAAATAAAACATAGAATATGATTAAAGTGCCACGAAATCATATTGCTGATGGCTTCCAGCGCTGATCTTCCGATGAGACTGTCAAGTGAGAAAAATCACGGAAGGCAACAGACAAGAAGAAAAATGACAAAAAATAACATGACTAAACACAGTTAAATAAGAAAAATATAAATAAAAGTTACAACATCAAGAAGATATAACATAACGACAATAGCAGCTCAGTCTTTACACACCTATTTCTGATGTAGACTGCTTAATTACTCAATATTGAATTTGATTGTGCAAGGATCATATAATAGTTTACAATAACATTCCATGAAAAAAAAATGATTTATTCAGTAACAAGTTAACAACAATCATTTTTAACAATAAAATAACTTACCATCAGGGCAAAGGCCAGACCACTTAGGCTCTTTATACGGTATAGGAGTGGAAATCTCTTTCAATAAAACCGCCGGCGGGAGGTTACTTTTCGCGCTAGATTCAGGCTTGCTCGGCGGTTCAGACTTCTGTTCGGATGGGGGAACCTTCTCAGGTTCAGTCTTAACCTTTTTAGGCAATTTCCCAATGCGACCGACCAGCACAGGCTTTTTAAACTCGGTTTCTGCGGAAGTTTCATCATGTTCCGACTTTTCATCCATTGTTTTCTTGCAGTCCAACGGATATTCTATGAGATTTGCGGCTTTAAAGCAACAGTTCAATGATTTTTATGCAGCTTTAATAAATTATTATTTATAAATTAGAATAATATAGTAAACAATAAGCGAATCGAATTCACAAAAGCCGTGAGGCCCGTGAGATGAGATGCAGACATGACAGTGACAGTGACGTGACAGCTTGGTGGCGGCCATCTTGGCAGCATTTTTTTCACGTATTCGGTTGGCTATGACCATGAAATATACTGCCAAACTAATAATGAAATAGTCTGGCAAACCAAATTTGTCAGTAAGTAAGAACAAAAAAAACTATACTCTATTTCCTTTGGGTGCTAGTCTAGTACTAGCGTAAGACAAAGACAGTATAACTTTCTCTGTCTATGTTTACTTGAAAGCACAGTCCGTGGACAAACTATAAAAACTTTTTGGAACCAAAGCGTTTATTTTTCAACATTATGTTTTTTTTCCATGCGAAACAAAAGGGCATCACGACGTTAATAAATACAAAAATCTATGGCTGCGTTTGTGGAATTGTGTTGTTTTTAATTAAATAAAATTAAAATAAAACGTAAAAAAAATTGAAAAACTAATGTGTGCTTGTGTAAGTATTAATAATATCGTTTTTATAGAGGTAAGGCACAACGTAATGTTATTTCGCTCGAATAGGGAGCCACCCCAACAGGGGAAATGCCAAAAGCAAGAATAGGTACCCGCTGTACTCTCTTTGCTTTCTAGTTTAAGTACTGTGAGTAGTACATCTGTCGGTCACTTGTTTTCGTGTTGTTTATAAGCGAGGTCCCTTAAATTAGGACACCTTAAACTTTTGACACAACACAACCCTTTTCTAATTCTACCTATTCGGGTAAAAATAGTCATGTTGTAGATCCTATGGTATTTGACTATCTAAGTGTAATTAGGTACTTTAAAATTTTCATTTCAGAAAAAAATATAACAGCGACGTACCGTCGTTCCGGAAAATAGTACCTACTGGTTCAATTTTCGAAGACAGAATAATGCCTCCTGACAGTAAAAAGTAAGTATTTTGTATACAATTCAATCCAATTCGTTTATTAACTTTTTAAGACAACAGTGATCTCATTTTGTTAGTAGTGTATATAAAATAAGACTTATAGTTTGTCAAAGGACTGTCTCTTTTCAAACATAGACAGAGAGAATCATACTATCTTTGTCTTACACTATTACTAGCACCCAAAAGAAAGGGATGAGTATAATTTTCCTTGTTTTTACTGACTGACAAATTGGTTTGACCAACTATAAAAACTATGTTAAAACTTAAAAATTATTGGTCAAATAGAATTGGGTATAGACATCTCTCTTACAAATACCTGCATCCACCCTGCATCATTAACAACAATAACGGACATTGAATCGACCAAGCTTTTTAAATCCATATCGTTAAGGGCCCTCCACACTCATGCGCGAATCGCGGCGCGAACGCGAGTGTGGAGTCGATTTCGCAGATCTGCAACGCCCGCGCACGAGTGTGGAGCGGGCTTTAGGCATACGACTTTCAAACTGAAGCAAGAGTGTCCCCTAGCTGATTCGTTGCAAGATACCTACCTAGGGGAGGAGGGGCATATATTTTAGTTACAATTATTTTTAATTTCTAATATTGTGTCGCGGGTGTGATCCTCGAGTTTTTTGATGTACTTAGGTACGAAATATCAAATATCACACCAACCGCTTTTTTGTGAAAGAAAACACCACGGGGAAACCGGACTAGTCCAAATAAGAGTTTCCCTTCTGGATTGAAAGTTCAGACGGTAGTCGCTTTTGTAAAAAAGCTAGTGCCTATGTTAGTTCTTATGATTGCTTAGCTGACTCCTACTCCTACCTAAATGAGCCGAGGAAAAATGAGGGGAAACGATTTGAAGATAATGCTTTTGTTTTTCAGTGCCGGAGATGCACCTCCGCCTAAACAAGGGCGCTCCAAGGTGAAAATGCAGACGGTCGAGGAAGAGCCACCGCCGAAAACGCAGTCTCAGCTCTTGCTTGAGTAAGCAAGTTCACGTTAACTGATAGCCGGGTCCACACAGAGCGAGCATACGCGACTCGCGCGAGGCAATTTCCTCTCGCACAAAACGGCTAGTGTAGACGTGTCTCGGGCGCGCCGCCTTGACCGAGGCACGTCACGTCTACATAGATGGATACAATCTTAAGCCCGCTCCAGACTAAGCGGCGCGAAGCCGCGGACGCTTGTGTGTAGTCGATTTCGCTGATTTCGGCGATTCGCGCACGAGTGTGGAGGGGCCTTTAGGAAAAAACGTGCCTCGAAAATCAGGAAACTTTGATTCTCGAAGAGATGGCGCCACGGTTTCGTTTGTTATATATCAATTTTAACGCATATCAGTGAAACATGGGTCAAAATCATATACAAATAATTAATGCAAATATAAAAAAAACATTAACCATATATAAATACATTTTGTGATATATTTATAGATCTTCATTTTTAGTTTTAATTGTGTGTCGCTAGATGGCAGTGAATTTACTGTGGCTACATATTTTACTATGATAGTACCGCTCTATCCTATATATTATATCCTCTTTGCGTCTACCTACACTGGCCGTTTTGTGTTTGAGGAAATTGCCTCGCGCGTATCGCGTATGCTCGCTCTGTGTGGACCCGGCTAATGATCATTATAAATTATAATGTACCTATATTTTCAGTTACAAGTATTTCTATCAAAAATTCTAAGAAATGTAAGACCTTTGACTTTTAACTGTGAGTTAAGAGCGTCTGTTGTTTTAGGCCACTTGAGTTTAAGGCCTTTTAAGATCCACACGCAATTCCGGTGTGATCAGGACACCGCTATATACGTGCATAGCGTTGTCTTGCTCATCATCATGCAGATCAGTGTGGAAACGGTGTAATCGTTGTATTTATTTATTTTATAAATTTTTCTAACTGAGGCGAGGCGCAGAAATACCGGCTCAAGGTTTGTGAGCAATGGAGCGAAGTATCCTGGGTATCCTGGGTGTGTAAGTGGTGAAGATCTGACAGGGTGAGGAACACACAGCTTCGCTTCAAAACCCGAGCCGTCCATGTTGGGGTGAAGATCGCCAGGCTAAAGTGGGACTGGGCTGGACATGTCTGCCGGATGCATGATGACAGATGGGCCAAAATAGCCACTAGCTGGCATCCCCAGTGTAGTCGTGGCAGAGGCAGACCGGGAAAGAGTTGGCGGGACGACTTGGATGCGTTCCAGCGGGATTGGCGGGATCTTGCTCAGCACAGGGAGGATTGGAAAGGGAGAGGGGGAGAGGCCTTTGCCCAGCAGTAGGACACACATATGTAATAAATAAAAATATTTTATCGTTTTTGATCACAGAGAACAACTGCGGCGCGCCGAAGAGCGAAGGAGGCGTTTCAAGCGACGGTGGCCCGACATAAGGAGGCCTACGCTAGTCTGCAGGCCGTGGAAGCCGCCGGGGCCTCCAAGACGAGAGCTACCGCTGGTTAGTACTTAAATCGGGATTTACATTACGAAATTAGTGGCGTGAAATTGATTTCGTGACAGTAGTTTTACCAACAGTTTCACGTGTAATTTAATATTTTCGTAAGGTACGCATTAATTTCATGAAAACAAATCAATTTCGTGCCCTGCACGATTTTTTGGTGAAATTAGTGTCGTGCAAACTAATTTCGTAGTGTAAATGCGACGTGAAATAACTAGTGTCACGAAAGTGCTTGCGCTGTGCGGACGTGAAGCTTCGATGCTGATGGGGCCATCACGGTTACTGCGCTTGATGCTACAATAAACTGGCAAGAACATGTCCATTAAAATATCCCTTAAATTAAGTCGATTCATCGATGCCTTGCATGAAATTAAGAAATGCACCGATATAAAATTAGCGACTTGTGCCTATTATGCTTACGCATACGCATGGCTAAAATATGGAATAGTATTATGGGGAAACAGTACAGATACTATACAACTGTTTGTACTCCAGAAACGTTGCCTAAGGATATTAATTAATTTAAATAATCACAATTATTTAGCAGTGGCGCTAGTGAGCACGTTGATGGGCTCTTAAACTTCATAATCTCATAGAAGTTTAACTTTTAAAGTACCTAACACTTGCACCGTCTCGGCTAACAAAATCGCTGTCAACTTATCTTGGTCTAACCATAGAGTAACTTATACAAGAGCGGTACTGTCATAGTAAATTTTGTAACCCCAGTAAATTCACTGCCATCTGTCGACACACTTTAAAATTAAAAATGAAGATTTATAAAAATACGATAGAATGTATTTAAATATAGATAAATGATTTTTTTTATTTGCATTAAGTATTTTTATGATTTTGACCCATGTTCATTCACTGATATGCGTTAAAATTGTTAAATAACAAACGAAACCGTCAACGCCATCTATTCGACTGTAGGCCAAAACTAGTAGCGCCCTCTGAACGAGAATCAAATTTTCTTGATTTTCGAGGCACGTTTTTTTCTTAGACTGTATCTATTTATTACGGAGTTATATCTATCTTTGGTCTAACTAAAATCCCGTTATTGTTGCAGAAACTAGAGTTGCCCGCGCTGACGCTGCGTCGCTGGGTGCCGCCGTACCGGCGCCGGCGCCGCCGCCGCCCGCGCATGCTGCGGGTCCCGCCCGAGGAGATCAACAAGGAGCTTTACGAGTGCGCCAAACTGAAGAAGGTACCTATCCTTCCCGCTCTCTCTCTCTTTCTCTCTCTCCCTCTCTCTCTCTCTCTCTCTCTCTCTCTCACACACACTTTATCTCATTTTAAGCGGGATGTTTTCTCCAGAGAAGGATGGAGAAAGGTGTAGGTATCACCTAAATGTAACATAATCTATCTACCTCCAGGTCCCTTTTTAAGAAAGCTAATAGTGGAGGGAAACTCAGCTATATTGGGATTAGTTTGGTTTTTCAAGACATGAATCTAGTATAACTGGATCGGTCATGAGGGGTGAGGGGAAATGACCGAACGGTATAGTCTTATGTATCTTTCAATAGGAGTAGCAGAGAAAGCGCTATTATTGTTTGTCCTTGTCACAGCCTCACATTTTTTTATTCCCGACCGTAAATTTAGTATTGGTGGGCTACAAATCTATTCGACCAATCATATTGTCGCATCATTCTATCACTGCTGAGCATAGGCCTCTCTTCGAGTACGCCACTTATCCCGGTCCTGAGCCAATCTCATCCAGAAGTGACCCGCAGTCTTCCAAATGTCGTCCACCCAACGAGGCAACGGACGCCAGGCACTCCTTTCGTCTGATAGCGGCCACCATTCCGTTAATATTTTGGCCCACCTGTCTGGCAACATGTCCCGCCCAGCTCCATTTAAGTTTGATAATGACGTATCCGACGTCTTGCACTTTGGTGCGGCGTCGATCTCGACATTCTTCACTCGGTCTTGAAGACACTTAGTGTTGAGTATCAATTAATATTTGTTTCTAAGTTTGTAAACGTCTTGTGTTTCCCAGATATGGCACAACTTCAGCCAAGTGGACCGCAACAAGATGATGCTGCGTGGCAAGTTAGCTTGCAACTCCAAGCGGTACCGGTGCGGCGTTGGAAGTGGTGAGTTTCATGACTGTGCATAATAGGGAATATTACGCGAAACTCTGCGTAGGGGACGCCACTACCACAATTTGAGGGTCTATCGCGAAACAAGAAAATCACATATCTGTCACTCTTGAATCGAATATTCGAGCGATAAAGAGGCAGATAGCAAAATTTCGGATTCGCGTTTCCCGGTCGGACTGGCAGGATCGCCATGTAAGGTGTGGCTTCAATGATACAACTGTTGAGTCTAAATACGAATATATTCAGTTAAACTAACGCGTATATGCTATTATATACTACAGCTACGTACATGTGGGGGTGAGACATAGTACACACACTACAAGGTCCTTTGTAAACAAACCGCCTTGATGCATCAATGTCATATTTTATTATCTCTGAAAACTTCAGTATGTATGAGTTACTCTATGGTTTACTAAAGATGCCAGTCCTGCACTCTGGTGGCAGAACATTGCAGTAATACCCCCTATTGTAAAGGTAAATTAGGTATTTTTATCTAACACCACTACAGAGATCAATATGTACTTACACAAAGGACACGGAGACAAGGGTTCGTAAAATTGCTTGTACGGTGAAGACTGCTGAATGAACTATGTAGAATTTGTGAATCAGAACTCGAAGTGTTCGAACGCATTAAAAATTTCGTCGTGTCTGTTTCTTGACTCCTCACTTGGTTTTCATCACAGATTTCTCATTTTGATATGGAACGAAAGTGTTAAAAACTTCCTTTATAATAGTTATTTGTTATACAAGGGTGCAAAGTTGTATTTTACCGCGAGTGTGGAATTGAAACATGAGCAAGCGGAAGGATTCTATAGTTGAACCACGAGCGAAGCGAGTGATTCTAAAATAGAATCCTGAGCGTAGCGAGTGTTTTAACACACGAGAAGTAAAATACATTTGCACCCGTGTGTAACACAAAACTTTTCCCCTCACTATAGCGAGGAAAGTGCAACATCCACAGGCGTTAGATCATCTTCATCACTGGAATCATTAATTTTTTACGATATTATAACAGAAAACACTAGAAATTCTGATTTTTACGTGAGTCGGTGAGAAGAACAGTAAAAATTTTGTTGACAATGTTGACATTTCTGTTCTGACGTATGAAATGTCAACGATGCGTTTTGAAATTGCATCGACTCAACTTGTGCGTTCAGAATTATATTTAACATTATTATAAAAAATCTAACGTTTCTTATGGAATTTTAAGGTTTGTGACTTAAAATTATTAAATAAAGCTAAATTTGGTATTTTTTATTAGATTCTCAAACCATTTATTTAATGATAATTAATATCGAACGAACCATTATTATGAGCGTTTTACGTTTTGTTATCTGTCAAGCTACTTAAACACGCTCCATCCAAGGTCAAATTACTTTCCCCACTAGTGGATAAAATGCGTTTTTCCCCGCTTGTTTTAAAAGATAATAGACGGCTTTCCGAGCTAGTGAGGGGAAAAATGAGTTTTTAATTTAAAATCATATCTATTCCTCCAGGAACCCAAACAGCGTGCATAGCGTTCGTAGCGCGCGCCCTACTGAACGATAAGGCAGCTTCAGAACTTACTCGACGGGATGTGGACGAAATTGTCGATACAGGGGATAAGTTCTACCACCAGTGCATGCTGGCGTTGAAGTGTTACAAGGGTAAGATGTAACCTTTGTCTCATTTAATAAAAGTTTAAATTAAATTTTGGAATACGCCCTTTATAGTGGACTGGGACTTAAGAGGACATAACACATATCTACTTATTATTTGAAGATAGAGATGACTTCGTCAAATTAATTTAATTTTAATTTCGTATCGAGCAGAAACGTCTCCGATAAAAATTCACTGTCTTGGGTGGGACTTGAACCCATGAGCACTGGATCACTAGTACAGTGCTCTACCATCTGAGCCACCAAGACCGTACCCGATGCAGCGAATATTTCCACCATTAGGGAGGCTCTAGCGACATCTACCGTAAGACACTTCTTAAACGGCTACCGGAGTTCCAAGTCATAATCACCAATGCGCTATCCCATCGCATATATACTAAATTAATCCAAAAAAAGAAAAAAAAAGCCATACTTAATATTATAAATGCGAAAGTCTGTCTGTCTGTGTGTTCCCTCTTCACGCTTAAACCGCTGAATCGATTTAGATGAAATTTGGCATAGAGATAGGTTGAGTCTCTGAGAAGGACATAGGATAGTTTTTATCCCGAAAATCATCCCTTAAGAAAGTAAAAAGCGGGGTGGAATTGAGATAATATGAAGTGTCTGCTAATTTATGTGCATAATATGCTCAAATTGAATAATTGCTATAAGACTTTCTCCAGGCGCTATTCTTACTCTTGCTGGGGTTACTAAGTCCACGCAGACGAAGTCGCGGGCAAAAGCTAGTTCATAATAATATTATAAATGCGAAAGTCTGTCTGTCTGTGTGTTCCCTCTTCACGCTTAAACCGCTGAATCGATTTAGATGAAATTTGGCATAGAGATAGGTTGAGTCCCTGAGAAGGACATAGGATAGTTTTTATCCCGAAAATCATCCCTTAAGAAAGTAAAAAGCGGGGTGGAATTGAGATAATTAATGAAGTGCCTGCAAATTTGTGTGCATAATATGCTCAAATTGAATGATTGCTATGATAATTTTTCCAGGCGCTATACTTACTTTAGCTGCTGTTACTAAGTCCACGCAGACGAAGTCGCGGGCAAAAGCTAGTTTTGTATCAAACAGAAATGTCTGCGAGGGATGTTATTAACTTCGTCAAAGTCGAAATCAGCCCTTCCCATTTGCACCGTCCACTTTTCAAGGAGGAACTAATTATTAATGATTACTTTATTCATTTATTTAGGCAAGCGTCAGTTGGAGCTGAAGCAACTCCTCACCTCCTTCTATTTCAATGACCACAAGTACACCGTCAAAATCCAGGAGAAGGACCAAGGGATTCTGGCCAAGCATCCGGACAACATACACTCAGCGCCTGATCTCATGGGGTTAGCTTTTGTCATAAGCTCCCTCCACACTCGTGCCCGAATCGCGGCGCGAAGCCGCGAACGCGAGTGTGGAGTCGATTTCGCAAATCTGCGAACTCGACTCCAGACTCGCCTGAAGACGGTCCTCGTAAATTGGACCGAAACATGTCGAGCTATTCGACTTAATAATACGTGAATCGCGTAAAGGGTTCGAAACGTCGGGATGTATTATAAAATTAATATACGCGATATAATCCGATTTCATAGTTTTATTTCTTTGTCACATGTTTATCTTCCTACAATTCTTACCAATTTTCAGGCTAATGGAGAAGCGAGTCGGCACCAATTACATGTCCATCCTTACCGTCGGCGACCGCCATTTCCTGATCTGGGGACATCCCCCACCCCCTGAAGCTGGCTCACAGTGCAAGACTGTCTGCTACATCTTCGACCCTCACATGCAGAGCGAGAATGGACAGCCGCATCGATTGTACGTCTCATTCTAAACATATCTCTCTCATTCTAACTACATGTCTAACCTGACGGTCAGCGACCGCTATTTCTTGATCTGCGGACATCCACCTGAAGCTGACTCGCAGTGCAGAACAGTGTGCTACATATTCGACCCTCACATGCAGAGCGAGAATGGACAGCCGCATCGATTGTACGTCTCATTTTAAACATATGTCTCTCTCGCTCTAACTACATGTCTATCCTGACGGTCAGCGACCGCTATTTCTTAATCTGCGGACATCCACCTGAAGTTGGCTCGCAGTGCAGAACAGTCTGCTACATCTTCGACCCACACACGCAGGGTGAAAATGAACAGCCGCATAAATTATCACTTATAAGCTCTCTCCCTGTCCAGGTTGACGGATTACAGTAAGGGGTTCTTCAAAAATAGAGTGTACAGGTTTTAAAGGGTCGGCAACACCCTTGGAGTTGTAGGCGTCCATAGGCTACGGTGACCTTATGCTTATTTCTCACCGACATATAAAAAAACTTAGCAGTTAAAGATGCCACAAAGGAATAACAAGACGGTGTAGGTCCTCACTGTCTCTAAATGTCAAATGGTCTGGACATGAAAATGGAATCTCTTTTGCCTACTAAATTTCAGGAATGATCACCAAATTTTGACGTTTGCCCTAGTAGGATTGTATTATAAAGTACCTATTTGACCCTCACATGCAGAGAAAAAATGGATCTCTCTCTCTCTTAGCGTTTATTCAACGGCAGTGTACTGTGTGTTCCTGATGGTGCGTAAGGTTTCCTATGCTCCCTAGGATGACTCCTTGTTATAGACTGCGATGGATGCTTAACATCAGGCGTGGTATTGTTAACCACCTTCGTGGTACAAAAAGCAATGGCATGATCTGTGCTATTTGTGTTGCAGGCAAGGTGGCGCTGCCTTCCTTCGTTACGCCGGCGTCACCTCCTTTGTACTTGACTTCGTGGCCAACTATGGGGGGCTGGACGCTAGTAAACGGGAGTGCCCAATGCCGCCAGTTATCATCACTGATATTGAGGTAAACGTCCCTAGGCTATAGAGTCACCTTCGTTCTTTGTGGTCAACAGAAAACCGCAGCCAAATAACACTAGACCCTACTCATAGTGTTGTGAGTAAGGTTGCCAGAGCTAAACGAGGGTGCGGAGTGTTAGGGTCGGCAACGCGCATGTAGCTATATCCTCTGGAGTTGCAGGCGTACATAGGCTACGGAGACTTAACATCAGGCGCGCCGTATGCTTGTTTGCCACCGACGTAATAGTTTAAAAAATGTGGGGGGCTGGATGCTGGTAAACGAGAGTGCCCCATGCCGCCAGTTATCATCACTGATACTGAGGTATGTTTCATGCATGGATATATAATATTGTTACTTTTTAATACCCGACGCAAAAAAGAGGGGTGTTATATGTTTGACGCCAATGTCTGTCTGTCCCATACAAGCATTTTCGGTCGCCGTTACGACGCAAATGAGTCGACACCGTGTTTTTCGGTCACAATTCCAGTCGCAGTGTCGTCGCCGTTACGACACCTTTGCAGTGTATAAAATATGTTTCGACACTTTGTGACCGAAAAGTGTACACACGGCGACCACACTTAGTTACAGAAGCAATTTTGGTCGCATTGTGTGCACACTGTTACCACACTTAGTAACCAAAACTGTACACAGTCGCAAAGTGTAGTAACTGGTACGACACATCTGACTTTTGGTTACTACTTTCTGCGATTCTGCGACCGGAATGGTTATGGGGTGGCATCGTAGCTTCAAACGGATAGACCGATTTCCATGCGGTTTTTAGGGTTCCGTACCCAAAGGGTAAAAACGGGACCCTATTACTAAGACTCCACTGTCCGTCTGTCCGTCCGTCTGTCTGTCTGTCACCAGGCTGTATCTCATGAACCGTGATAGCTAGACAGTTGAAATTTTCACAGATGATGTATTTCTGTTGCCGCTATAACAACAAATACTAAAAAGTACGGAACCCTCGGTGCGCGAGTCCGACTCGCACTTGGCCGGTTTTTTTAAATGTGAAAGCGAGTTTCCTCGCAATGGTTCTTAGCTATGTTTGAATAAAATTGATCCAGGAGTATCTGAAGTTTAGTCTAAACTTAAAATATACTTGCAGGTACTAGCCCGCGAGCCACTGATCCGCCAGCCCCGGTACGAGCTGGATTTGAAGGCACTACCCGCGCATTGCGAATCAGAATGGGTCAGCATGAACAACAACGCGCTCATCGAAAGGAAACATGAGGTATGTTCTCAATTATTCATTTCTTCGCCGATGTTTCTTTATGATATGATTAGACTTGATGAAAATAATACAGAAATGTTACTACTCAGTTGACGACTTTTATACAGATGAATTTGACATCACATATAATAAAAATTTTTTAGTCCGCATTGTTTTGTTATCTTGTTTTGTGTTAAATAAAAAAAAAATAGAATTATGGCATTGATTGTTGTTATTTAATTGATGAATTTTACGGTTTTTTTTTTTAAATGTATACAATTTTTACGATTTTTAATTTTATAATGACATTTTTAAGAATTTTGCGTGATAATATAATATTCTAGTGTAAATATGTACATACATCCTTGCTTTGCCCTAACAGGGCCCATGTGAAACTGTTTTTTAAATATTGCGTAACACCTTTAAAATCATGGTCGCAATAAAGTGATTATGATTATGACTTCTGACCACGCGAGGAAGTGTTTTGGAGGTTCCGGATCAAACTGCAGGCAGACACAAGAGCAGAAGATTCAACGGAGCCACGCCGTTCTGTCGCCAAAATAGTGTTTAATTTTTAAGTTTATGAAATTTATATGTACGTTAGTAGAGTCAAACCAAGAAAAGTCTGCAGAGATTTTAAAAGTCAAACTTCTATGAAATTATGACTTATAAATAACACTGGCACTGCGTGTGCTGTCAAAATCACTGCAGACTTTTCTTCATGGAGACTATATAAAGGAGCCAAATCTCTATGTATGAAAAGTGTCCATCAAAAAACAGTAATTAGACGGCGCCACCATACACCGAAATACTACCAAAAACAACCTACGTAATTTGGTCGGGTTATTTGTTGCCTTATATCAAAGATAGATATAACTCTATGCTTATATGGTTCATGTTATACTCATGTCCCAGAGCCTAACTAGCGCCACCGGAGAGATTAGGAACTATTATTTAAAGCTGAAAGCGGTCACTTTTGCAACAATTCTGCCATAAGAGATTGGCATCCTTTCTATACCGTCTGTTGTATTTGGAAAGGGCACGAGTGAAACAACCGATGGCTATAGACACACTGCTTTAATACATGTACCAATGGAAGCGGGGAGGTGCGCTCACGCACACATACATAACAATCCTCCCCATAGTTTACAACTAGTCTAAATATAAGGATTACTTAAAATAGGGTTTATAATTAACTTGGGGACGGTTTCGTTTGACTCTGTCCTGGCCGACAGTAGTAGACGGGTTGGATACACCTGGATCATCTGACCCTTCCACTGGGGTGTCGTCCGACTCGGCGTCCTCGAACCGTTCCTGTGGGTCGTCGTTGGGCGGCGGCAAAGAACCGGTTAACTCTGCACCTTCTGCGCTTAGACCGACTATTTGGCCGCCTTCTCCTCCCCCACTATTTTGCACCTCGCTGCCGGTAGTAGTACCCGACGATGGAAGGGTTTGTTCTGATGAAAATAAATCTTCTAGAGAGATGTCATCTAGAAACGAACCGTCCTCTTGTCCCTTGTATAACATTATTTGGTCTTTATGTTTTTTATACTTATCTAAATGTTCACAATCTTGTACTAAATATACAACTTTTCCCAACTTTTCCCTAATTATACCCTTGCACCATGTAAACTTATTATTATTAAAGTTCTTTTTGTATAAAACTTTATCGCCTATATTAAATTCTTGTTTATTTTTTCCACTATACGCTTTACTCTGTAAACACTGTTGTTTTTTTACATAATTATCCAATGACGTGTGCGAGGAGGACGCAGTCGAAGGGTTAAGTATGTCAAGGCGTGTCCGAAGTTTACGGCCGAAAACTAACTGAGCAGGCGAGTGCCCCGTCGTGGAATGTATTGAATTCCTGTAGTCAAAAAGATATTTTTGTAACTTATTATTACAATCTTTAATATTTCGACTATTTATTAAACAGGATTTTATTCCCTTTTTGACTATTTTCACGGAAGCCTCGGCTTGCCCATTGCTAGCCGCGTGGTACGCCGGTGACGTCACCGGTGTTATGCCATTCAACAAACAGAACTCCTTAAACTCTTTTGACGTAAATGCGCACCCGTTGTCACTACCTATCACTTGCGGTAACCCAAACCTAGCCATAAACTCGTACAACTTTTCGCACACCGCCGACGTGTTAGTACCGCTTTTCATATTATACGCCTCAACCCATTTACTATGAGCATCTACGATCACTAAGTAGGTGTTGCCATTGATTGGGCCCAAAAAATCTAAATGGATTCTCGTAAAAGGATCCGGTGGGAATTTCCAAGGAGCTAAAGGTGCACGACTGGGAGCGGGCCTCAACTTAATACAAGTTTCACAAGAACCTATCATTTGTTCAATCTTTTCGTCGATCTTAGGGAACCAAAATTTGGACCGAGCCTCCGCTTTGGTTTTTACTATTCCTAAGTGAGAATTATGTAACTCAGATAACGCACGTGACTGCATAGTCGCAGGAATCACGACCTTATGGCCTCTCATCAAACAGCCGTTTTCATAAGATAACTGCAATCTACACTGGAAATACGGTTTTAACTTATCGTTATTAATTTTCTTGGGCCAGCCTTTACAAACGTAACCTACAACCTTACTTAAATCTGGGTCAATCTTTGTCTGATTACGCAACTCGTCCGTAGTTAACGGTAAGCATCCTTCGATAACAAAATTGATGTATGACGCGCGATCATCTGGTATTAACGGGTCTTGTCCCTCCCCGCGCGCGCGCCCCCGCTGTGGCCCTTCGCTGTTATCGCCGTCGTCAGGTAAACAAGCTCGAGACAGATAATCTGCGCTATTCATGGCACTCCGGATATATTCAATTTTATAATTATATGCGCTTAAGAAAATGGCATACCTTTGCAACCGATTAGCCGTAACTTCGGGAATGCCCTTATAAGGGCCGAAAATGGAGATTAGAGGTTTATGATCGGTTCGCAACGTAAAGGGCACCGACCTCCCAAATAGATATTGATGGTAGCGTTTAACTGCGAACACGATTGCCGTGGCTGCTTTTTGAAGTTGCGAATTTTTTTTTTCTGCCGCGTTAAGAGTACGTGAAGCGAATGAAATAGGCCTTTCAGTGTTATCCGGCTGTATCTGGCTCAAAATAGCACCCAGGCCGTATGGTGATGCGTCAACGGTCAAAACTAGATTGGCATTTGGGTCAAAATGAGCTAAAACTTGATCCGAGGCTAGGCTTTTTTTTATTTTTTCAAATGCTTGGTCATGCTCCTCTCTCCAACCCCACTTGACTCCTTTCTTCAACAAATCATACAATGGTGAAAGTATCATGGATGCCCCTTGCACAAAATTACGGTAGTAATTTACTAAACCTAAAAATGATTGTAATTTATTTACATTGGTCGGTACCGGCGCTTCCAAGATTGCTTTCACCTTGTCAGGTGATTTGTGAAGCCCGTTTTTATCAATTATATAGCCTAAGTATTGCACTTGCTCCTGAAAAAATACGCATTTTTCTTTTTGCAAGGTTAACCCTGCGTTTTCCAATCTTTTTAAAACCGCGTTTAATCTTTGCAAATGTTCGGTGTCGTCTTTACCGGTTATTAATATATCGTCCAGTAAACACAGTACTCCTTCCATACCGTTAAGCAAATTATCAATCGCGCGCTGAAATATGGCCGGAGCACTTGCTAACCCAAAAACTAAGCGTGTATAGAAAAATAAACCACGATGCGTATTTATGCAGGTAAGATGTTGAGACTCTGGCTTTAACTCAAGCGTTTGTCCTCCGTGTAATTTAGTAAACAACTCTTTAATTGTGGGTAACGGATATTGTTCCACACACAGCTGCTTATTAATGCTGACCGAGTAATCCGCACAGATACGCATGGTGCCATTATTTTTTAACACCGGAACTATTGGAGATGCGTATTCCGAATACTCAACAGGCTTTAACACCCCTACTTACTAAGCGGTCTATTTCTTTATCTACTTTTCCTTTTAGCGCAAATGCTAACGATCGCGCCTTGAAAAAAACCGGTTTCGCGTCTGGTTTAAGCTGCAACCCTACTTTGTACTTATTAAATAGGCCTAAATCGTCTGAAAACACTGCTGGATAATTACTTTGCAATATTTCCATTTTATCTCGTTTTTGCGTACAGTAATTAACTGTTGTTGTCATTTCTAAGTTAAATGATGAAATGAAATCTCGACCTAAAATCGGCGGGCCACCATTGCGAATAATGTAAACATCAATCAGCTGTGTGCGCCCCGCGTATTCTATGGGCATTGGCGCCATACCTATGCAGGCCAGGTTACCGCCGTTATATGACGCCAGATTTTTCTTAGGCGCGCAAACCGTCACTTTAGAGAAATGCTTGTTGAATAGCCGCGGTGACATCGCCGTGACCGCTGCCCCGCTATCAATTTCAAACTGTAAGGGCACGCCTTGTACGGTTACCCATTCTAACATGGGTTCCCCCTTTATGGAACGAATATTAAACAACTTACCGTCGTCTCCCTCGCTCACGTCATTCGCCATAATGCACTTTACTGTTTTGCACATTTTTTTTAAATGGCCTTTACCGCGGCCGAATCCTTGGTCTCGCTGGTGATCTTGAACAGCTGGTCACTCGTCGAGGCCGTTTGTCCCGCACCCGCCGACACCTCCCGCGCGCAGCGCACCGCGTTAGCCAACTCCACCGCCTTGGTAAGCGTCAGCTCCTTGAGGTCCTGCGTGAAAATCTTGTCCCGCTCCCGTCCCGGCAGCATGCCCATCATAAATCTGTCGCGAAGAACTTCCTCTACGTTTGTGAAGTCGCAATCCGCTGACAAACCACGTAGCCTTGCCGCCCATTGGGTATGCGTTTCTCCGTTTTGTTGAACGGCCGAATAGAATTTGTACCGTTCACTAAAACCAAACACCTTTGGAACAAAGTGGTTTTCCAACAACTTTAATACATCTTCGTATGGCACTTCTTCTATCTTCTTGGGCAACGCTAAATCCGCTGCGAGTTTGTAAGTACCGTCAATGAGTGTGCTAGTAAAATCGCTCGCCTTTGTTCGCCTGTCGCGTCCGACGTCGCATTTATTTTATTTGCCACAAACCATTGCAATAAGCGAGATTTAAATGTTTTCCAGGTCTGCGAATGGTGATCAAATGTTGGCAAAATTCCGAAATGCGCACTGGACGTGGACATTTTTAATTTCGCGTAGGTAGATCGCCGCCAATGTTGTATTTGGAAAGGGCACGAGGCACGAGTGAAACAACCGATGGCTATAGACACACTGCTTTAATACATGTACCAATGGAAGCGGGGAGGTGCGCTCACGCACACATACATAACACCGTCCATACTTTTCTTGGTCTAACTCTACACACGACCATAATTATCGACATACACGACCTTATTGTCAGTGTCTTAGAGGCGTGTAAATATATTTTCTCCCATATTATGTAACCGTGCATGTGAGTTTGTGTTTATGTTATTTACTAATGGTTCATAATATATATTGTCCGCAGGGAGAATATCCGCTGCAATCCCTGAGCGCAGTTTCGCTGGCGACGTCGCGCACCACCTCGCGTCGGAAGCTTCGCGAGTTCTATCAGAAGGTGCCCAAAGAGGTGAGGCTACTTTTCTATACTTCTTACAATTCTAATCCCTCAGCCACGCGTCAGTGGTACCGCGATATAAGTAGGAAAAGATAATCGAAATAGGTTTACAATTTCGAATACAAAGAAGCATCTCTTATAACTTTTGCTATCCTTACTGCTAAATCTGAGCATCTGTAGGCCGAGCACATGATTGGCGCGACAGTATCTCGCCGCGAGATAGACTACCCGTCTTTAACTAACTGTATGAATTAAAGAGGGACGGGTCTATGTCGCGGCGAGATACTCTCGCGCCAATCATGTGCTAGCCCGGCTGACAATTTTAACTATAAAACTCCCGTGAGACTCAAACATATTAAATTATTGTTAGTATACATCTGACAGTTGTTCATCGATGGAGCTCAAAAGTGGTCCAAAATGATCTTCTGTAACGAACTTTGGCTTTAACTCTTCGGAACTTTGTGTAACGAAAAATGTTCCGACACCTAATTTTGTTTCAGCCGGCGCCAACATTGCCAATGGCGCCCGAGAAAGGTCCCGTGGCGCCCACCATGGACCAGATCATGGGTTTTCGTGGGGAGGATTTCTTCCTGTATTGTCCTAAAGGAGAGGCGCACATGTTTGGCAGGTAATGTAGACAAACTGATGCACTGTGGGACGACGCTACACTTGTATATAGTTGGACAATAGACATGAGAATTTTCTGGTTTTCGAGGAACTTTTTTGGTGTTGACAAAGAATCGAAAAATTTGGGGAATAGTCTTCAACAGATTCCTAAGATCCTTACAAAATTTTGACTTCTTCTTGTACTGGTCGGAAGGGAGAGACGCACGATTTTACCATAGTCCTAATGACTGACGACATAGACCAAAGGATTAATTTTACAGTCGCCTTCAGATATATCGGAGCGGCCAAGGCGCTCACAAACTTTTGAACACGCTTCTATTATCAAGACAATAGAGGGAGTGCTTATAGATATTTTTGAGCACCTCGGCAGCTGATATATGGCGACTGTACAAGATATGCAAATTCAAAAATAAATTCGTGCACCGAATTTGACAGCTGATTTACATTGTTGTACTGCTCCGTATATTATGATGTTACTCAAAGTTGGTCAATTCAGTTACTACACAACATTTTGCACCGTACAGCGCCATCTATTTTAGTTTACATACTCAGGGCACGACATCGGGACCACTAGATCTACAAGTACAACAACTGTAAACACACATTCTCGTCCAAACCTTCTTACAATTTAGAAATATTTTTACGATAAGTACGTCGTTCTGCAGAGGGCAACCAAACCAACCCACATTTTTATCTCCATTCAAATTTTTACTTCATGTTTTAACAGTAAGGTTAGATTTCAATTTTTTTTTTCATGGGGTTGGGTTGGTCCGTCGTGATCAGTTAAATGAGCTATGGCGGATAACCTGATGCTGTCAAAAACCATGATTCCAAGCGCCCTTATTTACCGTTACCTTTTTCACGTTGCAGAGACGACATGGTCTCTAGGCCCAAATCGGAGACAATCCTCCACAGCGTGGTGGACGTGGCCAACAAGAACTTCCACTCGCAGTATCAGCAGTTGGATGCTGAGAAGTGGATACTGCGAGCCACCAGACACATGGCCAGTCACAGGTATCTTTTCTTCTTCCTCGCCTGCCGGCCTCCAGAAGATTTAAATGCAATACTATGGTACCATTGAGCTGATCTGATGATGGACACAGGAGGTGGCTATAGAATGGTCTCGATATTAGAAGCCTCTGGAAAGAAAAATACAGTCAGTGATAAAAGAAAATGTCAAAAGTTATTATTATGTCACGTCGTCCACAACGTGTCCCGTCTCGCACTATGCTGTCCCGCACACTCCGCTGGCTCCACAGAAAACCAGCGCCGTTGACCACGCTAGTCGTGCCAGCTGCATTGCTGAGTGGAGACCATTTCGGCTTCACATCTCTATTTCTACTGTTTCGTTTATCTTTGTCTTGTATTTGCTATATATGTGTTGTATTGATGTGTTGTCTGAATAAATGATTTCTATTCTATTCTATTCTATTCTAAAAGTGAAATTTTTGCCAAAAGTTTATAGTAAAATTAGGTTGAAGGCCAATCAATGATCGATAGGGTATTTTGACAATCCTACACAGGTTATGGCCCTTTGGCCCTCTTTCTGGCAATATGACCAAAAAATTCCGTCGTTTGTCGCCAACATTTGTATGGATTACCACACTAGTCTTGAGCAATGAGGAATAAAAAAAGCTAAAAAAGTTAATTAATCGCAGATACCAAACGTTCAAAGTGTTCACGGCGGTTCCATGCTGCCTCGTCGCGCTCGGGATGCTGCGGCGCCTCCGCGCGCGAGCATGGAATGAAGATATCCTCGATGAGACGCTAGACCTTGGCTACAATGTGTATCGGGTGAGCTTCCTCTCTCTCTCTCCCTCTCTTACTGTCTATCTCTGTCTCTATCACTCGTTATGGAAGACGTCCTTGATGAGACCCCTAAATTGGATATATTATAATGTAGTATATCGGGTGAGCTACTCTCTCTCTATCTATCTCTTCTACAGAGAAACTTACTTGTCCTACAAACATCAAATTAACTTTCTAGTTGCTTACTGCGGTCGCGAGCACCTGTATGTACGTTTATCTACACTAATCTGCGCGTTATCTGGTAATCTAATAAAAATATAATAAATTCTACCTATTTTAAGTTCTCTATTGATAATATTTGACACTGACCGTTTTATGACCCCAACAGGACAGTATGAATGTAGGCGTATGCCTTTTGGACTTAAAAACGCCTACCAAGTGAAGAATGCGTGTGGCTTGGCTATCCGCTCGTGTACAGTCGCCATCAGATATATCGGAGCGGCCAAGGTGCTCACAAATATCTGAACACGCCTCTATTGTCAAGGCGCTAGAGTGCGTGTTCAGATATTTTTGAGCACTTTGGCAGCTCCGATATATCTGATGGCGACTGTACAATAAGCCAATTAGTTATGGTATCCGAATTCGATAGCTTACTAGCTACCTAGTTAGCTAGCTAGGTAGCCACAGAGACAATCCTTGGGATTTCCTTCTACAGCTAGACTTCGTAGTGAGTGGTAAGAATGGTTATGTTACATACATACATACATATAATCACGCCTATTTCCCGGAGGGGTAGGCAGAGACTACGTATTTCCACTTGCTACGATCCTGACATACCTCTTTCGTTTCCTTCGCTTTCATAACATTCCTCATACACGCTCGCCGGTTTAGGGTGCTCTTGACCTGGCCTTTCTTCAGGATTTCCCCGATCTGATCAGATAAAGTCCGCCGAGGTCTGCCCCTTCCAACTCCCGTTTCTACCTCTCCCTTATACACTCTTTGTTAGCCTTCTTTCATTCATTCTTTCCACGTGTCCAAACCATCTCAACGTACCTTTCTAAATTTTTGTCAATATTCGTTCTTGTGGTTATGTTGAACTGGTAAAAAATGTTGTTCACTGAATGATGCTTTCAGGAGTCTTTACTGCCACGTGGCGGTCCGATTAGGCGTCTGGTGCTCGGTGAGATGGCGGAAAGCTTCAAGATTAAAGACAAGGAATATACACATAAGGTACGTTTTTGTATCCATCTAGCTGTGCTGTAGTGTAGCGTACCCTATGTTTTATTTGCCAAATATAAATTTGTTTGCATTTTGATTTGTGGGATGTACTACTAAAACGACTTAGATTTAGATTTCGATTTCGATTAATTTATTTCATAATACAGATTACATTATAAATTGCAGGCATGTCAATCTATAAGAATTCATATTATGATCGTCAAAACAGATATACAAGAACATAATCAATAAAATATCAATTTAAAAATTATATAATTACAGGATACTAGTAGGTATTTCAAAATAATGTCAAGATAGTATCTCATGTAGAGGATCGTCAAATCTATACATCGTTGATAAATTCACTAACAGAATACAACGGTCTATCCAACAAAAAATCTCTTAATCGGCGTTTGAATATTTGATCACACAGTTCACTTCTTAAACTTTCAAACCTTCAAGAAAAAAAGCGTACTCCAATCTTACAACTCCTCTGGTGTTGCGGGTGTCCATGAGCGACTGTAATCTCTTGCCATCAGGCGATACGTCTGCTCGTTTGGCTCCTAACGTGCTTTATTTAAAAACATTTTTTTTTTTACTTTTGATAAAGACATCCCGGAGAAAACACGAGGATTGATTTGGAACCCTTCTGAAATCTCAAATGTCGACTGTTTTTGAAAATATCACGTGTTGTGAAATAAAAATATACCGACCAAATGAAACATCGGACAAAAAAAGCTTTCGAGGTTGCGATGGGTAACCAATTTTTAAGACATCGTGGCTTCAACTCAAATATTACGTGTATTTTAATTTCGGCAGGAACAAGGCATCGCAGTGTGGGGTAAGCTGGTGTCAAACAACCCGAAGGTGTTCGATCTGTGTCGTGGCCTTGACGAGTTCTTTAGAACTGCAGACGCTGGAATACTTCAGGTGACAACTTTCATAATGCTTAATCCCATAATTTAACGTTTACTAGAAACTAATTCTCGCCTGCCTGGATTCGTAAATCAGGTTTTAGATTTATATCGTAAGTGTTAATAAGGCTAAGAAATTATATAGCTAGGGATACACTATCTATCCGGACTTTGCTCGACATGTCTGGCAACAGCGCGCGATACATGTCGCCTATTTGAGTCATAAGTCTTGCGATAAAAATACGAGCGATAGAAATTGGGAATCTATGGGGAGCCAATTTTTGAATTTCGAGCGATCGATTTCGATTTTAGTAATTTAAATTCTGCTAATAGAATTAAAAACGAATGGTCAATACCACTAGAATCCCAATGTGAGCAATGTCTATTGGTCGTATTTCTAAAATATCAATTCGCCTGTTTCCACAGATTTCGAGTGACGATCAAATTCATAAATCGGCCCCCAGATCTGAAAATGAAAACGTGTATCTTATTCGGAAAGTTCAATTTTTAAGTTTATTTATTTTTGAGACCGCCTTTTAACTTAGGAGGGTACCGCGAAAGTACCGGACGTACCTTCTGATTTAAGGGGTGAACTAATCCTATTTTCTTAACATCATTATTGACAGGTTCCCGGGGTGCTGGAGACTGCGATCTGGAACGAAGGTGGCATGTATTATCTGTACCACCCGTGGCCCGCCGACAGATATGGAATCAGGGTTAGTATTGCGGCAACTTGTCAAATCAAGCTTATTTTAATAACGGCTGTTCAAAAATCTGCTACAATTACCCCCATTTTTTTCAAGTTAAGGATATAAATTGTGTATTATTTTTAACTTAGTATCGCAAGGACTAGAGATTTAATTTCTGTAAAAAGAGTTGCGAGAGGGATTTGAAAAAAAAAAAAACAAAATATGTTTTTGGTTAGGGGGGTTAGGTATTTGTGTCAATTTCTCATCAAGGGGCCTAGCCAAAATGCCAATCATACATCTACAAACGCCAACAAAAATAAAAAATGTAAAGAAATGACAGATGCTACGAAAAGTCAGGTGATTATTTCCATACAACAACAACAACAACAAAAACAAACACACAAAACAATACAATACATAATAAAATATTATCTTATCTTATTTATTTATTATTCAAATTAGTTACACAGCATTACGGTATTACTACCAAGGTACTGCGAACTACAAAACAAATAAAAATACAAAGATACAATTATACAATATAATTTAAGTATTTAAGATTTGGGCGACGACATAACAGCGTGGCTCCGTTGCGTCGTCTGACGCAACTTATCTTATCTTATACATTATTTAAGTTCCGATTAACATTGTCTATCAATGATTGTGATCTTGGCAAGGCTCCCAGCACTTAAAGTTAAACCCCTTAACTCTTAACACGTTCCATATACATATTTAGATCAGTACGGTAATATACGGTTTCACTCACTATTATTTTTAGTCGCTTTTGGCGACATTCCCGCATATTTTGCATTTTTTTAGTCTTTTGGCATATTTTGAAATATGTCACACGATAGTTTAATTTCGACGTTACCATGTCATGATGTATATCATACGAGTCGGATGTCCATTCAGGTAGGCCTCCAAGGCGGCGGCAAGGCGTGCCTCCTCTGCTTCAAGCGCACCTCCGGCCTCTGCGACCACTTCCTGGCCGCGACGCGCGACCTGCGCCGCAAGCCCTTCAGCATCAGCGCCGTCAGCGTCATGGAGCGCCCGGGCGGACCACTGCCCGAGCCTATCAATAATCTTAAACGTGAGTCTCACCGCGATAGTTACTCATGAAATAAAACTATGAAAACGGATTATATCGCGACCACCAACGCCCACCACCACCGCGTTGACCACGAACGCTGTAAAGAGTTCGAAACGTCGGGATGTATTATAAATTCAATATACGCGATATAATCCGTTTTCATAGTTTTATTTCGTGAGTCTGACATTATACATACATACATATAATCACGCCTATTTCCCGGAGGGGTGGGCAGAGACCACGGATTTCCACTTGCTACGATCCTGACATACCTCTTTCGCTTCCTTCACTTTCATAACATTCCTCATACACGCTCGCCGGTTTAGGGTGCTCTTGACCTGGCCTTTCTTCAGGATTTCCCCGATCTGATCAGACAAAGTCCGCCGAGGTCTGCCCCTTCCGACTCCCGTTTCTACCTCTCCCTTATACACTCTCTTTGTTAGCTTTGTTGTTTGTTTGTGTTTCTTAAATTATAATTAAACTTAACTTAACTGATTTGCAAGACCGAAGTGATCCCATAAGTACGGAACACTAAAAAAAATATTATTTTACTTTAACAGTACATAATCTTAAAGTTTGTGGTTGGAATCTCCTTTTAATCTTTAAATATAGCCTGTGATAGGAGGTACCGCCCTTCCTTATCTGGAGAATATTAACAATGATTATTCTGGTAAATAATGCGTCAAAAGTAACATAAAAGGTCACAAACAATTCTTTGAAGAGATTTTGTAAAGAAAGCGTGTGTGAGAAGAAAACAGGAATTGGTTAACCGTCCACATTAGTACGGACATAATTTATGGAGGTATCATCAAACGGGTGGGCGGTCAAACCCGATAAGTCTAGATATTTTGTCACTTAAATGAGAACTCTACGCACGTCACATATAGTTCTAATTCCAAAAATCTATTTGCACGACTCGCCTCGCTCACCCCTTTATAGATTCAATTATAACCAAAGAAAACCGACTTTTTGTTATGGCAGGGTCGCCATGTCGGGATGACCGCAAAAGTAGCAGAAAGGACGTAGTTAAATTGCCTACAGCAATAAACTCCAGTTACCAGTTGATATTATGTTCTTTAATGTCAAACTTGTTAAACCTACTATCTTTCTAGCGGTGGCCCAAAACCGCTGGGTAATCCGCGGCAGTTTCCACGAGGGCGACGACCGATTCCCTGAAGAACATCGCAACAAGCAAGCTACTCCTATAGCCATAGCCGCTATTGCTATGGCACATGTAGCACCGATTGACGAGTGGACACAGGAAGAAGTTAACGAGGTAACTCTCTCTCTTTCTCGTTTCGAAGAACATCGCAACAAGCAAGCCACTCCTATAGCTATAGCCGCCATCGCTATGGCACATGTAGCACCGATTGACGAGTGGACACAGGAAGAAGTTAACGAGGTAACTCTCTTTCTCGTATCGAAGTACATCGCAACAAGCAAGCCACTCCTATAGCTATAGCCGCCATCGCTATGGCACGTGTAGCACCGATTGACGAGTGGACACAGGTAGAAGTTAACGAGGTAACTCTCTCTCTCTATTTTTATCTCGTTTCGAAGAACATCGCAACAAGCAAGCCACTCCTATGGCACATGTAGCTCCAATTGACGAATGGACACAAGAGGAAGTCAACGAGGTAGTTCTTACCTTATGCTATCTTAGTTTATCCCTAGAAGCCAGCCCATGAAGAACCTATTTAGACTTCACTTTCAACTATCTCCTCCACTTTGTTCAGTGAGTACCCCAACTTAAGCACCCACGTCGCCATATTTGCTGCACAGAAAAGTAGATAAGTATCTATGTTAGGAAACCGTTTGTACACTTAGAATTCTCTTTTGAAAGACCATTGGCAAGCATGTCATCCCTCGCAACGTCCGGCCATCACTTCCAGTCCATCCAAGCAGAACAAACTTGTCACCGAGTTTAAAGTACACCTCCGTTACCACAGATAAGATAAGATAAGATAAAATAAGATAAGATAATATTTTATTGACAAAATACAGTTTTATAAAAAGTCTAAAAGACCAATGAAGACAAAAATAAACATTACGTTTTTTTTTTCAGACGCTGATCCGTGGTGATATCCTCTATGAAAGCACCATGGAGAACCTAGAAAAGATGGGCATCAGCATGGACACCACCCCAACTGAGGCCGAGGGTGAAGCTGAAGAGGAACCGGCCCCAGCAGGGACCCTGGCTGCTGCTGACGTCATGACCAGGTTCAGGATATCCGACTTCGACTGTATTGAGACTGAAGTCCAAGATGGGGCGTTCGTTGGTGAGTTCTGGCTTTAATCTTATTCCAGCGGTTAAATTTATTATAATCAATTAATCAGGAGACAGAAGATCGCTTACAGCGTTTCAAAATAAGACACTGTTCTCTTGTTTTGAGACACGGTTTTAGTAGACACAACTTGTCATTATTACATATGTATGATTGATCAAATTAAAAACTGAAATAAATACCATATACGAAAGAAACAATGACCAAGGCCTCCGTCTTTTCGTAAACAATATATCGTGTGCCAGAATGTAGTTCCCTGTGGATTTATTCTAAATTTCTAATGAAAAAGACAGTTTACAGCCTACTAACGTGAATCCCTGAAATGTTACTACGTTCTATTCTTAGCTGTATAAAAATAAAAACTTTTTCAATGCAATGTATTTCGTAGCTATGCAGATTTTTCTTATCTTTTATACACTTCTTCTGTTAAATATATTAATGACGGGTCACTCACGTGTTTTAAGTCGAAAACGCTCGACATGTTTCACTCCGTACCGAGGAGCGTCATCAGGAGCTTGCGTCGACGGTGACGGACCGGCGCAGACTGCGGGCCGCAGCCCTCCGCGCCCGATGACTCGGCGCGGGCGCCGGTGGCGGCAGGGGGGGCGAGAAACTACCCTCGTTTACGGCATTATTGTCAAATGATGGGTTGCACACAACACTCACTACGTCATTCGCTAATGGTTCGTCCACACTGTCCACCGACGTAGTACCCAAAACAGTTTTCCAGCTCGGAGGCACTGACCAACCACAATCACGGTTAAAATTCGGATGACGACCAATTTCGATAGCCTCCCGTACTTTTCGCTGAATCACAAACTTTTCTTTCGCCAGCATAGTTACCTTATCGAAACGTATATAGTGAGTCGAATCCGAATCCAACACGTGTTCCGTCACCGCAGAACCCCGGCTATCCCTGTTCTTCATACTACGTATGTGCTCGGACAATCTGGTGGAAATGTTTCGGCCCGTCTCTCCTATGTAGTTTTTCCCACAGGAGCAAGGAATCATGTATACACCCGGACTGTTCAAAGGCTCCCTATCCTTTGGCGAACGCAGCACCTGTCCTAGCTTCATATGAGGACGGAAAATCGTCTTAATGCAGTATCTCCGGCGTAATAAGTGTCCGATTTTATCCGTCACGCCCTTAATGTAAGGTAGGTATAGGGGCAATCTCTCTGCCGTAGTTAAACGGGGACGCGCTGATGCGTTCGCAACACGATAACTCTGCCTCCAGTTATAGCCATTGCATTCCAATACCCGCCTCACGTGACCCAGCTCATGGTCCAAGTACTGTGGATCACAGAGGTTCAAGGCCCGATTAAACAGTGTTCTGGGCACAGAAGATAAGTGGCACGGATGATGGTGCGAATCTGCCCTCAGATATCGATCTGTATGTGTTGGTTTACGATACACTGTGGTTTGTATCCGCCCACAAGGTTATGCGTAAACCAACACATACAGATCGATATCTGAGGGCAGATTCGCACCATCATCCGTGCCACTTATCTTCTGTGCCCAGAACACTGTTTAATCGGGCCTTGAACCTCTGTGATCCACAGTACTTGGACCATGAGCTGGGTCACGTGAGGCGGGTATTGGAATGCAATGGCTATAACTGGAGGCAGAGTTATCGTGTTGCGAACGCATCAGCGCGTCCCCGTTTAACTACGGCAGAGAGATTGCCCCTATACCTACCTTACATTAAGGGCGTGACGGATAAAATCGGACACTTATTACGCCGGAGATACTGCATTAAGACGATTTTCCGTCCTCATATGAAGCTAGGACAGGTGCTGCGTTCGCCAAAGGATAGGGAGCCTTTGAACAGTCCGGGTGTATACATGATTCCTTGCTCCTGTGGGAAAAACTACATAGGAGAGACGGGCCGAAACATTTCCACCAGATTGTCCGAGCACATACGTAGTATGAAGAACAGGGATAGCCGGGGTTCTGCGGTGACGGAACACGTGTTGGATTCGGATTCGACTCACTATATACGTTTCGATAAGGTAACTATGCTGGCGAAAGAAAAGTTTGTGATTCAGCGAAAAGTACGGGAGGCTATCGAAATTGGTCGTCATCCGAATTTTAACCGTGATTGTGGTTGGTCAGTGCCTCCGAGCTGGAAAACTGTTTTGGGTACTACGTCGGTGGACAGTGTGGACGAACCATTAGCGAATGACGTAGTGAGTGTTGTGTGCAACCCATCATTTGACAATAATGCCGTAAACGAGGGTAGTTTCTCGCCCCCCCTGCCGCCACCGGCGCCCGCGCCGAGTCATCGGGCGCGGAGGGCTGCGGCCCGCAGTCTGCGCCGGTCCGTCACCGTCGACGCAAGCTCCTGATGACGCTCCTCGGTACGGAGTGAAACATGTCGAGCGTTTTCGACTTAAAACACGTGAGTGACCCGTCATTAATATATTTAATATGTCTATGTCTCACGGAAGTTTTGTTATTAAAACTTCTTCTGTTCTGAGAGCATCTCTAATAAATATCATGTTTACTGCCCCATTTTGTAGACAAATTTAATGATTAGATTTAATAGCAATTGTTTTTAACAATCTGCCAACCATCACCCATCACAAATCTCACGATGATGATGTTTCAGGATCCCTGACGCCGTCGGAAGGAGTACTGTCCTTGCGACAGTCCTTGAAGAAGCTCTTTAACGAAGCGTCATACGCGGTGGTGACTGCTCGAGGGAGCTCCATGGCGGTGTTTAAGGCTGACAACAAGTATTACATGTTTGATCCTCATGGGTGTGACGAGAATGGTAAGTGTAGGCAGACAACATTAAGGAAATTGTAAAAATTATGATTCCCCATAAATGTCAAACACAAAAGCTGTCACTCGGACGCCACATCACCGATATCTCAAAAGTGAAATTGAACTTTATGCACACTGATCTTTGGCCGATTAATCCGTCTTTGGCGTTGGACCTGCGGTGCCGATATATCCGTCAAGGACGTCCAAAATGTTAAAGAAACACTCAAAAATTACAATAGAGAGTTTGAAGCAAAAAGGTCGAAAACTCATATTCAAGGACTTGAAGTATTTACTTAGGAGCATAACATTGATATCAGTAACTGTAACTAGGAATGACACCTGTAATTAGTAATAGTAATAATAGTAACACTATGGCAAGGTGTCCGGACGTCTTTGCAATAACCCAGTCTTATTGTCCACCCAAACTTCAATCCATAGACCGAGACCGTTATACTGTTTACTTTCAATAGTCCCAATGCCTGCTGCTACCGGTTCATGGGTGTCTTTTGTTACGTCTGTGAACGGGTTCCAGCAGCCGTTCTACATGTCATTAAAGCTTTCCAAGGGGGCCTCTACGTGTTGGATCTATATCCCCATGCATGCCTATCAAAAGACCGGGATGTATAGGCCCGTGAAAGGATACAAATAGTAACACTATTAACTGAACATCTCAGTGGCCCCATCTCCTTTTAGTTTCTAATACGAACGATACAAATTCCATCCCGCAGGTTACCTATCAGATGACCTAACAGCCACAGCCTGCCTCGTCTGCGTCGGCAGTTCCACCGACGCACTAGCAGCCGCCATTGAGAGTAATCTGCCTCCTGGCAGTGATGATACTTTCAACATCTCGCCTGTTGAGGTCACGCCTACTAAGCTCAACATGGAGTTGGGTGCTCCTGAACCCAAATTAGAGGTTAGTCTACACTATATTATGGCGTAAGCTTTACACAAGATTGCATGAGGTTCTGTCTACCATTGCCATTGTCATGTCATTCTGTTTGCTCTATGCTCTGCTTTGTAAGAATCTATCTATCTATCTATCTGATGCACTAGCAGCCGCCATTGAGAGTAATCTGCCTCCTGGCATTGATGATACTTTCAACATTTCCCCTGTTGAGGTCACGCCTACTAAGCTCAACATGGAGTTGGGTGCTCCTGAACCCAAATTAGAGGTTAGTCTACACTATATTATGGCGTAAGCTTTACACAAGATTGCATGAGGTTCTGTCTACCATTGCCATGTCATTCTGTTTGCTCTATGCTCTGCTTTGTAAGAATCTATCTATCTATCTATCTGATGCACTAGCAGCCGCCATTGAGAGTAATCTGCCTCCTGGCAGTGATGATACTTTCAACATCTCGCCTGTTGAGGTCACGCCTACTAAACTTAATATGCAGTTGGGGGCTCCAGAGCCAAAACTTGAGGTTAGTTCAAACGCATTACACTGCAAAGACTTGAGCTTTAGATAAAAATCAGCCAACATTTAGAGTAATCTACCTCCTGCATGGTAGATGCAACATTTAGAGTAATCTGCCTCCTGGTAGAAATGACAAATTCAATATTTCCTCTGTTGAGGTCACGCCCATAAGCTTAACATAGAGTCGGGTGCTTTTGAACCTAAACTTGAGGTCTTGTAAGAAATAAGACTAAGGAAATTAATTATGTATTAAGCAGAAATGTCTGCAAACGATACCACAATGTTAAAATAAAACGGCCAAGTGCGAGTCGTACTCGCGCACCGAGGGTTCCGTACTTTTTAGTATTTGTTGTTATAGCGGCAACATAAATACATCATCTGTGAAAATTTCAACTGTCTAGCTATTACGGTTCATGAGATACAGCCTGGTGACAGACAGACAGACGGGCAGCGGAGTCTTAGTAATAGGGTCCCGTTTTTGCCCTTTGGGTACGGAACCCTAAAAAAAATGAATAACGACCATGACAAAAATCTTGTTAGAACCAATAATATAAGGGGGAAATTAACCAGCTAATACACCGTATGGATGGGAAGTTCCTTACATAGCATACATTAGCTTTTCGATTTCGGATTTTTTGAAAGTGTATCTTTGTGTCTCAAATCTCAATAGATATTTAATTTGGTTGTTTTCAGAGCAAGGATTTCGCGTGGATTCAGAAACGCGCCGCAGCCATCATGGCCGGGCCGCGCGGAGAACACTCCGCGCTCGGCAAATCTGCCAAAAAGGCCGGCATTGGGGTAAGTCATGTCATCATTATTATCATTATCTCTTTATTCCTTAGGAAAAAATCACATTTGGTTACATATATATAAGTACATAATTTTACAGCTTAAAATAGTAACATTTCAACATAGGTATACAAGCGTTATTTCTAAAACAATTTAATTACAAATATGATTAAATGAATACTAATTTCTATATAATAATATTAATATTTTTTTCAGAAAAAATATATATTCGATTAAATTAAATTAACAGTTAAAATGATATTTAAATCACTTAAACACTAACATTTGGGAAGTCATGGATGAATAAAATTCAAAATTTAAAATTTCATTAAAAAAAATACCTAATATAAATTAATTCAATCAATGAGCAAAAATTGTTGTATAAAATTATTTAAAATTCATTTGATTTAATTTTAAAATTGAACGTCATTCATACGCTAATATCTCTGGCATAAGCTAGCCAATTTAAACCGCATTTACAAGCATTCTTGGTCACGACTTTTTACGACACCTTTAATGGAAGGGGTAACGACTTGTGTATAATCAGGATCCGGACCGACTTTTTAGTCCTTTTCTTTTTGAGAACGAATTTTTCTGCTCTAAGAATTACAGCAGAACTGCGAGGTTTAAACCTACGATCTTTGACCACCTTTTTGATTTTTGAGCTTTGGAGAAATACGTTTTTAGTCGTATATGAAGCATTTTCTACGAAGAGGGACCTTACCGTCGATGGCGCTTACGCCGCACAGCGTCGCGCGGCATTGTATTTATATCGGAGCATCGTTTATAATGGCGTAAGCGCCATCGACAATAATGTCCCTTTTTATAGAAAATACCACATATGATCTACCACGCTTGTCCCTTCTGTCAAAAAAGATGTCATCAAAGGCTCTAGTGTCAATTCTTTGTCTGAGGTTACATCACATAGCTTCTTACTACCACAGCTTTCACGATATAAGTAGATTACTATTAACACTTTTCCAGGCATAGTGTACACGTACGCTTTGTGTAAGTGCTGCACCCTAGTAGCAGAATATTGCAGTAATCACGAATTAATAAACTAGTGGATGTGAAATGACTCCTATTTAGTATGAAAACCAGTGTCGCTAAACTCACACATTCATAGCCACGTTAAAATACGTCACACACTTACAAAATTGCTC
Source organism: Cydia strobilella (assembly GCF_947568885.1). Taxonomy (NCBI): domain Eukaryota; kingdom Metazoa; phylum Arthropoda; class Insecta; order Lepidoptera; family Tortricidae; genus Cydia; species Cydia strobilella. The sequence continues at coordinate 1,189,942 of NC_086067.1, forward strand.
TGATTCGTAGCAACTTTCCATACCAAAAAGTTATTACCGGTGGACATTTCTCGAACGAATATCAACTGTAGGCTACATGAGTGACGGTTTAAAATATAATGTCAAAGCTATATGACATACGACTCTTTCATTATCTCATTCATCTCACCAAAGCTCGCTCAACGTTCACCTAATACAACTACTCAACACCAGATGGCGTTATTTTATATAATTTTAAAATCACTTATTACAGGCGAGAAAAGGGCTAAAAAACCAGTATAAGTAAGGTCTAATTACGCATGGTTTGTTACGGATCTCACGGTCACGTTACACTGGTGTTTTGGAGACCTCTACACGCCTGCGAGTAGCTAACCGTTGGAACTTCTTTCCATTCGACGATATAGGGAGGGGACAGTGTAATCGGAGTGTTTTATCGATATTTGTGTGTTCAGTTAGGTATTGATATTTCATTACCGTATGTTTTAACACATTTAGATGATACTTTATTTATGATTATTAGTGATAATCGTGATTGTATGAAAAATAATATGTAGTACAGTACAACAAATATCTAACTAGAAATTTGTTTCTTATTAATTGACCAACTAGGTTGTTAATGTGAACATTAAATATATCTTAAAGTCAAACAGATAAAATCATAGTTCTTTAAAGGTCTATTAACTCAGTATTGCTGTTATTTTGTAATCACAAATCTGCAATTACTTACATAGGTAAGTATTCGTCTTTAACAATAAATTTTCTTGTGGCAGCATTTAAGGCCAATCTAGACGGGACAACCTGATTAAATTGTCAAATTAATTGTATGGTGTGAAAGCATACATGAAACTGGCTCATCGATCCCACTTGATTTGATTGTAAGATTGTGACCTATCAAATCAGGAAGGGGGGCGGCAAAATTCCAATATTTGACGCTAGTTTGCGTGGTACGGAACACTTTTTATTAATTTAGTGAGCCCGAATGTCACTAATAATTACTAAATTAGTAACTAAGTTTTAGGCGTGTGGACGCTAGATGAGATGTATGGCAATTTTATCCCCAGAAATCTTTCTCTAAGAAATGCTCCTAGCAAATGGTGCTATATTTTTGCGGAAACTAATTTTCTTGCCCAGTAGCATTGATCCATTTATTTTTAATATCGGCATCTTGTGGTAACCTACAATAATTAATAATAAAGAAATAGAAAATATTAAACGTTTATTCATGGCACATTGCATGCATTGTACGCATAAGTGCATTAAGTACCTAGTCTAATTATATTAACGATGAAAATATGATGGGTGTAAAAAACAAAAACGTATGTAAAGGAATACGAAGGTTTGAAAGGTTGCCATGAAATGACCCCGACTTAACTTAGTGCTTGATGACCAGAGCTGCCATATTTACTAACACATTGATTATCCCAAATAATAATTAGAAACGTGTCTAAAATAATAATTTATTACCGAACTACCAAACATCAAACTTGAAATATCGTAACTTTAACTTTATCGATATAAATATCGACATTGCGCAGCATCTGAGTAGCGAAGTTATTTGACATTTAGGATAGCGAATATTCCAGATAAACTTAAAGAATAGTGACAAAGGATTGTGAACTCTAAGTTCTAACTGATAAAATATAGATTTACTTAACGAACATTCGTAAATAATGCAAAAGAAACCGATTTTTCGTATTTATCGGATTATATTTAAATAAATAACCACCGGTGATAGGAAATACCTCCACGTGAAAGATTTTTTAAACCGCTGTGATTTCTGCAGCTTAATACTGCACAATACGGCATTTTAAATTTAATTATCAATTTTTGTTAGACGAGCGTACGTACGACGTGAATGTCATTCGAGCATGAAGTTTACACAACAACTGAGCATAGTCTGTGCATAAAGTGAGTCGGTCGCTACTAACTGTCGGATAGACGGGAACGCCCACTTGCCATCTCCATCCTACTCCGTGGCAGTAATACTTCCTGTTGTATTTTAAATGTTGTCTTATAACAAAGATAGATATAACTCCGTAATAGATGGATACAGTCTAAGGAAAAAAGTACCTCAAAAATCAAGAAAATTTGATTCTCGTTCAGAGGGCGCTACTAGCTTTGGCCTACTGTCGTATAGATGGCGTTGACGGTTTTGTTTGTTATTTAACAATTTTAACGCATATAAGTGAAAGAACATGGGTCAAAATCATAAAAATAATTATTATGCAAATAAAAAAATAATTTATCCATATTTAAATACATTTTATCGTATTTTTATAAATCTTAATTTTTAGTTTTAAAGTGTGTCGATAGATGGCAGTGAATTTACTGGGGTTACAAAATTTACTATGACAGTACCGCTCTAGTATAAGTTACTCTATGCTTATAATATTATCTTGCAGGATGAGGACAAGGCAGGACGAACGCTGGCGTTGCCAGCTGTCGCTGCGTTTGCGGCAGCCACCGACGCGGTGCCTCCTCCACACATGCATCAGGACCACATGTTCAACTGCTTAGGTCAGTCTTTATTCAAATATAATTTGAAATAACAATGTTAATTATGATTACACAAAAATTAAGACTAATCTAAATATCTGTCAGTCTTACGTTTAACCCGTATTGGCTTACACAGCCATGAGAAACGTGTTACCGTAACTGAAACTGTTTGTATAGTCTGCAATAGACTGAAAGGCCTATGTTTAACACTCGTTATGGTTTTGAAACTTTTCTGTCTGTGAAGGCTCTCCAGACTATGTGCGTGAATCGCGGCGCGACTTCGCGGAGAGAACATGTCGCGACGTTGACGTATGACTCCACACTCGCAAACTTCACGGCGATTTCGCAGTTTGGTTCTCGCCAAGATAGCGGAAAAGCAGCAGCTGATTGAGCTTAACTGCTAGTTATTATTATTATATAATATAATTATTATTTATCTTGCCACATATGAGTCAAAATAGTGTGTAATGTGGAGTCTTCCCAGTTCGCGCTTCGCGGGCTAATTAACCGACAAAAACGGGGAACTGGGCGCGAAGGCGTGAACAATCTGCGAAATCGACGCCACACTTACGTTCCCGGCTTCGCGCTGTGATTCGCGCATGAGTGTGGAGAGCCCTTAAAATTCTGTATTCATTAAAATATTTTAAACGTCTGTCAAGTTTAAGAAGCCGTTGATAATCGTTAGTCCCTATCTGCCATTTTGACATGTTCGTTTGTTCGAAAGTGACAAAATTTAATAGCGGTTTGCCAAGTTTTATGAATGAGAGGGTTTATGCTTAAGATGTCTATTTCTGAATATGTAGATGGTTAAGGGATAGGTTTTGTTGAGATTAAAAGGATGAAAAACATTTAGTGACTTAGAAAAAAACTTTACTTCATATTAATAGTACATTTTACAACTAGTGTGAAAAGACATTTTACACGTGTTGTAAACGACGTTTTTTAATACAATTGGGAAAAAATAATAAATTAATATATCATTAGTAGAATCATACCACCAAACCAAACCAAAACCAAAAGTACGTATACAGCCCTTGATAGTTGAGCTGCCGCAGCCCGCGATACCTTCATACTCGTGCGCGCCCCGGCCGCGGCCGCCGCGGGCCCGGCGCGGGTTGCTCAACGACACCGAGGAGTAACGAGTGAGGCCCCAGTACCTGCTCAAGCTAAATTACATTTACAGTACATATGGTGCTACTTTCTCGCACTAGTGCGTAAATGAGCATATTTCGTGCATATGTCGAAAGTTTAAAGGGCCATATGTACTGTAAAACGTTGTACGATACACGTGCGAATAGGTAATTTGCAACTCGTGTCGATTTAAAACACTCCCTGCGGTCGTGTTTTAATTTATCGCCACTCGTTCCGAATTTCCTCTTTTCCGCACTTGTATCGTAAATAACTATTTAACTGCGTTTCGAAACTATAGTTTGGAACTAAAAAGTAAAAAGCACTAGTTCGAGAAATTGAGCTTCTCGCACGCTACGCAGCCACAAAAAGTACCACTTTTTGAGCAACTGTATTAAAAATCACATTTACAATCGGGTCTATCGCGAATTTATTACCCGTCCCGACCATCGGGAACACAACCGGGTCGGGTCTATCGAGACCCGATTGTAAATGTGATTTAAATGTTATAATAACTTTTCTAATCAATATTGATGTTTCTTTGACAATCCTGTAATCACCTTGTCGTTAAAATATCCTGCCAGTGTTTTTAAATTCTTCTAAATCTACCGGTTTCAAATATATTATTCACTTCTCATGCTCGTAAAGTTCGACTTTAAGTCGTGTGTAGACAGCATAAAGTTGTTTATAGTGTATAACTCAGGCATAAATGTCCATTTTTAACCGACTTCAAGATTTCAAAGAAGGAGGTTCTCAATTCGGTTGTTTTTTTTTTTTTTTTTTAATTGTTACTCCATAACTCCGTCATTTCTGGACCGATTTTGAAAATTCTTTTTTTGATTGTAAGTATATACATACAGATTGGTCCCGTTTTTGTCAAAAAGCAGTTCTGATGATGGGATCCATGAGGAATCGAGGGAACTCAGGCATAAATGTCCATTTTTATCCTCTACTACTCGCTGCGCTCGAACCAATAAATTGTCTCGGATAAGAATGGATCGCTTTATGCCCTTGTTGTACAATCTACTATTTGTAGATGCCGGCGCCGACTATTATCTCCAGCACGTGAAGAAGACGGGCAACAAGACCATCAACGTCGAAGATTTGTCACAGAAGTTCGAGATGGGCGCCAACACCTTCTCCATTGAGTTGGAGGAACCTAAAACTAGGCTGCCTTTGCGGTTGCCAGATGAACCTGCCGGAGTAAGTAATAAGCAAAGATAGATATAACTCCGTTATAGATGGATACAGTCTAAGGAAAAAACGTGCCTCGAAAATCAAGAAAATTTGATTCTCGATCAGAGGGCGCTACTAGTTTTGGCTGCAGTCGTATAGATGGCGTTGACGGTTTCGTTCGTTATTTAACAATTTTAACGCATATCAGTGAAAGAACGGGTCAAAATCATCAAAATAATTAATGCAAATAAAAAAAATCATTTATCTATATTTAAATACATTTTATCGTATTTTAACAAATCTTCAATTTTAGTTTTCGACTATTTTAATATAATGCCCTTTCACCAAGTTTCATGTTAATATTGATGGCTTTTCACCACCTTGGGAGAGAATTTTCAAAAACGCTGAAATCAGTTTTCTACTCTTTGAATGAAATACATACCTTTTACGAAGTTTCTAATTCCTAGCTTAAAATAAAATTTGAACCCTATACAAACTTTCAACCCCTTTTTAACACCTTTAAAGGGTGAATTTTTAAAATCGCTGAAATATTTTTTCTTCTATTCTAATAATATGCCTTTATACAAAGATTTAAGTCCCGCACTCAATAAAATGTTTGATTTCCATACAAACTTTCAACCCCCCTTTCATCACCTTTTGATAGCACACGCAGTGCAAGTGTTATTTATACGTCATAATTTCATAGAAGTTTGACGTTTAAAATAACACTTGCACTGCGGTGCTATCAAAATCGTTGCAGACTTTTCTTTGTCTAACTCTAACATTGTAATGCAAAAAATTAATAGGTGATAGCTCAATAGGGAATATTACGCGAAACTCTGCATAGGGAGCGCCAGTGCGCCACTACCACAATCTGAGGGTCTATCGTGAAACAAGAAAATTTCTTTATCTAACATCTCTTTCACTCTTGCATATTCGAGCGATAAAGAGGCAGATAGCGAAGTTTCGGATTCGCGTTTCCCGGTAGGTCCTCTGTAAGCAAACCGCCTTGATGCATCAATGTAATATTTTATTATCTCTGAAAACTTGTCAAAAACCTGTTAAAGGTACTGTATGTATAAGTTACTCTATGGTTTACTAAAAAGACTAGTGCTGCACTCTGGTGGCAGAACATTGCAGTAATATCCCCTATGTCATGAAAGGAACTGTTAAGTGAGATATTTTATGTAGAGAGAGAGAGAGCTCAATGTTCCTACTCTGTTGTAATAGGACTAGGGCAATGGACCGGGTTTTCTGCTAAGACAAATTATAACTTTTATGGTCATTATAGGAAGGCGCCGAGGGCGGCGGGGGCGAGGAAGCGGGCGAAGGGGGTGAAGAAATCAAACGTAAGCAGAATTTACTCTTTTTAGCACAAAACTAAAACAAATTTACTGTTGCGATAGTGATACCTACTGATATAATGATGCTTTTGATTTTTAGAGATTAAAGACCTGATGACCAAGATGTGGAACGACCAGTCAAAACCAACACAGGTGCCTACCAATTTGTAAACTGTTAACTTGCGTTAACAGCGCCATCTATGGGACACCCTCTATTCTGTATCGAACCCTCGATGACTTATCTACTTTACGCACCCACCAGGGTACGTAGTTCAAGAGAAGGCCTATAGGTGGCGCTTTAATCAATAGGTTTAGGATAGTAATAAGAAAGATGTACTCGTCCACTTTACACACATCATTCGATACACACGCTGGTTTTCTCTTTGATTGCTGACTCCTTCGATCTCCGCCTACGTGCCAACATAAATCTTTTACACATTTAACTACCTAACAATTAGCAAACTTTGTGCGCCAAGGTAAGGTCTACATACAAGTTGCTAATGTGAAATACATTGCTATCAAGATCAGCAATTGATGCGTTACTTGATTCTGGCAGGGTCGCCATGTGAGGTGTGACGTAAAGACAAACAACTAAAGGTATAAAGCTCAAATAACACGTACAATCCACTTACATGTTAAGGCTATGGCTGTGTGTGGGTGAGACGTAGCACACACACTACAATCAGTAGCCTAATTGGTAAATTGGTCAAAGCCTTCAACATCGCGATCGATTTTTTTTTTCAAAATTTCGTTGTTTCTCTAATAACACTACAAGGTATAGTAGCAATAACTTAGTGTCTTTTTGTATTAGTACTTTTCACTTCGTAATAAGTGGTCTAATAGACGTTTGCACATTTTTCAGACTGCGTTGCTCCTCGGCGACTACCACCAACTTGGAGTGTGGTGGTCGGCCGGTGGACAAGTGGTTGCCTTCGATCCTGCGCCTACCATGCCTCGTCTTATGTTGACCGAGCACCGAATACAGAAGGGTGAGAATGAATGCTCGGGTTCGACCATATCCCTACCCTAGGGAACAAACAGGCCATGGAGGAAGAAAAAAAAAAAACTATAAAAAAAAAGAAAATTACAAATTTAATTTAAATACAGAGTTAGCCTAATCTACACTCTAATAGATTGTACGCTAAAAGTATGGTCTTATTTTATTTTTACATTTATAATACTACTATTTAATAAATATAATATATATATGAGGTTGTCATCATCATAACTCTTAAGAGCCTGGATCTTGTCGGTGGAGTAACCGCCACTCCGTTCTTCTTTCTACCACTGTTTTGAGCTCCTGACACGTCACTACGTGGATTTTCTCCTGGCTTGGTCCAAAAATGAGGTTGTAAGTAACTAAATATTAAGATAGTGTTTTTTTAGCATTATTTTAATCTTATGAGGCTTACTCTCTTCCCATCCCATCCCAGGGCGCTCTCGCAAACGGCAAAGAGGGTGAAACGCTGGAGTGGCTTTAGTGGGTAGGGCCAAGTTCTCCCTCCCCTCTTGCCAGCTGAGAGGGGTCAGGAGCGGCGACACCCCCCCCCCCATCAATGGCTTTCCCGCGGCCGGGGGGACGGTGCGTAAATGCATTCGCCCACTCCGTAAAAAAAGGGATCAAACAGTGCCTCTCAGTTAAACGACACCACGCGTTATTTAGTCAGGCATGAGAATATTCACATGTTTGGTATGTTCGAGCCGTGAAATTTGGAAAGAATTTGGGGATTTTGGAAGGAGATATCTTTTCACACAAATTATTCTCCTTGATAATACAATATGAATCGATAATGTTAATACAATACTCCTTGTTAATACAATAGACCATTACAAGTCTCCGATACAATTTAAGAAACTTACACGTTCCCTGTCCGGGTGCCCCCAATGTAGGGTCATGATGCTTTTCCTCAGTAGTCCGTGCTTCCACTATCACAAATTCTAAGTGGAAGCACACTTGGACGTGTGACTATCATATCATTTTGTATGGGGACAGCATAGACATAGTATAGTAGTTATAGACATGAAACCGAGCAACCAGGGGTAAGAGAAAGACATATTCATGTATTGACAGGTTAATGTATGACAGCATAATCCTTTTTCTCTTTCACTTATAAATTTCGGTATTTCGCCATCGCCTCCTACCTATGCTGCCATAACCCGACCATGAAAATAAACCCGGTCGGTGATAAGGACAAAGCATGGCACTATTTTCTCTTTCCTCTTATAGGAATCGCAATAAGAATATCTTTCTCTATCAATGAGTGTCAGGCCCTTGGGGGATAGTGAATGATATTTTGGCGTATGTGTGTGCAGGTGATGAGATCCGTCTCCAGCGCATCAAGGATGAGATGGCCGGTGAAGGGGGCGGCGGCGGGGACGACGAGGAAGAAGCGGGAGGCGGTGAGTTAATGAAAAATAAAATATTCATGTATCAACCCCTAACATTATAGTTATTGACGATACAAGTGCGGAAAATAGGAAATCCACGACTGGCGAATTACCTACTCGCACGTGTAAAAAAAATTCATGTATTAACCCATAACATTATAGTTATTTACGATACAAGTGCGGAAAATAGGAAATCCACAACGAGTGGCGAATTTTAAAACACGACCGAAGGGAGTGTTTTAAATCGACATGAGTTGCGAATTACCTACTCGCACGTAACACATAGATTTTAAATTTTCGACGTAGTTACGTAATGTGCTTATTATAGCACAGGGTGTCGTAATGAAGCACCAAATTAATGTACTGTAAAAATAATAATGACATGGAAAATATTAAATTGAATTACTTTAAACTATAATTTCATCTATAAATTGTACTAATTAAACATTTAATCATTTTTAAATACCTCCATTTACGAAAAAAATACTGAAAAGTGAGTTAATTATAAACTGTTATTTTTGTTTGTATAGCAAGGCTTTAATGAAAATGTTACTATATCTTGAGGTTTAAATATATTCGAATTATGTGTAGATAATAATTTTTGTGGGTTGTGCTGCCCACAAGTGACCCCCGTTTGTTGGCGCTAAATGTAAATATCAGTCAGTTTAGATCACGAAGTGGCAGCCTGGCAGGCCCTCCAATCCAACGCATACGGTGCCAATAGGAACAACCCAATGGACCCCGAGTTACCTGACTAAACCTTATCTTTCTTATGTTACGTATTGCAGAGGGCGAGCAGCAACCAGAGCCAGAACCAACGCCGGTGCCGCGCGAGGCCACGCCCGTCCTCATGGTCTTTGCTAGTCCTTCGGAGTTCATTGACAAGCTCAGTAAGTACCACTTTACCAGTATTATATTACCAGGGGTGCGAATCTCCTCGCTTCGGGCAAACTCGGCTCCGTTCGGCTCAGCATTGCTCCGAGCACTTATTATAATTATAATATATATGTAATATATATGTTAATTTGTTTTGTAATAGCACTAACATTATTTTTATTAGCTATGTAAGTTACTAACACATATGGGTGTATTAGGCCTGAAATAAATGACAATTTAATTTAATTTAATTTAATTTATTTAATTAGAGTTGGCACAACTTGACGCCCCTTTGCGTGCACGACCTGAGTATACCCTGAAACTCGTGTCAGTGAAAATATTTCTAAGTATAGTTTGTCAAGGGACTGTCTCATTTCAAACATAGACAGAGAGAATCATACTATCTTTGTCTTACACTAGTACTAGCCCCCAAAAGAAAAGGATGAGTATAGTTTTTTTTGTTCCTATTTACTGACAATATTTGCTTGACCAACTAACTATACATATCTTTATACTGTGCCTTCTGTTTGAATGCCGCCTGATACGGAACGCAATCTAATTTCTTCTTGGCTTCTCTCTCTTCTTCTTTGCTGCAATGTATTCTTCATCAAAAGTCTATCTATGATAAAAACATAATTGATTGATTGATTGTGTATGTCAGAATTGTCTTAAGCCGTTCCAGAAAATCTAAAGTATAAATTTCATAATATCTTTTCATTTTAGCGCTCCAAGGCCCCCTAGATCGCAAGCAATGCCTGGCCCCATACAAGCTGTACACCGTCAAGGTCATCAACGAGTTGACCTCGATGGTGAAGGACAAGCGACCCGCGCCCAAAGGAGGCGAGGACGAGGGCGAGGGAGAAGGTACTCGTATAAGTATAATATTACATAATAGAATAGAAAAGCATCTACTGTTACACTTTAGCTTTAAGGCGGTTCCCTGAGCTAGAAGGCGAAAAATCTCCTTATATGATCATGTTTTTTCTAAGAGGCGTAGACGTGGAAAAAATATATGTAGTTCTTGACTATCATTTTTAATATCATAGCTTCCGATACACGAATTATGACACTTCGCTCGATACAATTAATTCCCAAAGTAACCTCTAACTCGGACTTTTAATCCAACTTTAATCGGTTATTTATTATGTGATACTATAAACAAAAAAAGAAGAAAAAACAATCTTAACTTAAATAGTAATTTCATAGCTTTCGAATTTCGATGTTGTAAAGTAAAGTTTTAAAATAAATAAAAAATCGACAAAATTCGATCAAAATTGACACTTGGCGCGTATGTTCTTTCCCGTTCTAGCGGTTGTCGTCGTAGCGGTTTTCACAGTTTGATTCGCACGCCGTACCATTTTGTCATTTGTTGCTTAATATCCTCCTAGATTGGCCGATCCTGTGAAGTCTGAAAGGCAATGTTAACATGAGGTTAATTTTTCAGAGACCGAAGCCCTAGTGGAGCCCCTGAACGACGATGCGGTTGGCAGGTACATGGCGCGCACGGGCCGCACGGTCGCGTCGGTGCGCGGGCGCGTCGCGCAACATGAGAACTACTTCAGCGAACCGGCGAGGGACAACCAGGTGTGTATGGGGCCCTAGTGGGGACTAGTGCCCTGTTGGTCTACTGGTCCCTCTTCGTACAGTCGAAGGCAAAAAATATCGATACAGACAAATGGCTCAAAAATATATGAACAAGACTACACGACTGCCCGCTCATTAGGTACTGGACAGAAGTAGTCATTGGTAGGTCTAAGTAGATATAGGTTGCTAACATAGTATTAAGGCTAAAATGTTACTAACAAAATATGGATCGCTTTTGATCTGAAATAAAGAATTTTAATTTTAATTTATTTATTTATTGTCTATTAGTGTAAGAGCGTTCATATATTTTTGAAACTGCGAATGTGTATATATTTATGCCCTTGACTGTATACCTTTTACTTAAGAACGACACATATTTTTGGGAGTATAAAATTATAATAATTAGGTTTATTCCCGATTTGCCGGATTCTTGTTTCGCCGGATTCCTGTTTCGCCGGATTTGCGTTTACGTCCGGCGAATCGGGGACTAACCGTAAAGTAACACTTTAAACTTTTGCGTTTCGAACACATATTTAATTATACGAACGGGTCTACCGCGATTTAATTTCATTGTTTTCGTTTCAGCTGAGTTGAGCTAGTGCAACTCAGCTGAAACGTCGAAAAAATATGTAACTGTAAAGTGCAGAAATCTAAAATCAGAAATTAGAAATATTTATTGTGTAAACTGTGTAGGTACAATAAGTCTAACTAGGTACATTTTTGATGAGTATCAACAGTTTTACCCTTTTCCGGCATACAATTTATTTAATCTTAAACTAAGTTTTAATATTTAATCTTAAACTAAATTTTAATACACATATTTTCTTTTACAGGACGCCGCTGTGTCAATGGTAGCCATCGCGGTCGCACACATTGAGCCGTACATATACTGGAAACCAGCCCTCATAGACGCCGTGGTCAAATATGGCGACAGATTGTATACGATGTCGCTGGGAAGTGCGAGTAAGCCACCAAGGGTGACCGCAACAGAGTGTGTGCGGGACTATAGGATGACTACTTTTAACGTAAGTCCTTCATAAAGATATTAAATTATTTTAAAACGGGTCACTCACGTATTATTAAGTCGAATAGCTCGACATGTTTCGATCCAATTTACGAGGACCGTCTTCACGGAGCAACGACACGTCTTCACTGGGCGAGGGCGCGCCGTGTACTGCGGGCCAAAGCCCGACTCGCACGGCCGCTCACGACAGGCCTTTATAAAGTATAGTTAAACGTAGATAATGTATTTTATGGGGAGTTAATGCTTTTATTGCAAACGTTGTGGTCAAATATGGTGACAGATTGTATACGATGTCGCTGGGAAGTGCGAGCAAGCCACCGAGGGTGACAGCTACAGAGTGTGTGCGGGACTATAGGATGACTACTTTTAAGTAAGTCCTTTATAAACTACTAGCTTTTGCCCGCGACTTCGTCTGCGTGGACTTAGTAACCGCAGCTAGAGTAAGAATAGCGCCTGGAAAAATTCTCATAGTAATCTAAATTTGAGCATATTATGCACACAAATTAGCAGGCACTCCGTTATTATCTCAATTCCACCCCGCTTTTTACTTTCTTAAGGGATGATTTTCTGGATAAAAACGATCCTATGACCTTCTCAGGGACTCATCCTATCTCTATGCCAAATTTCATCTAAATCCATTCAGCGGTTTAAGCGTGAAGAGGGAACACACAGACAGAAAGACAGACAGACAGACAGACAGACTTTCGCATTTATAATATTAGTATGGATTTAATCTAAATCCATTCAGCGGTGTAAGCGTGAAGAGGGAACACACAGACAGAAAGACAGACAGACAGACAGACTTTCGCATTTATAATATTAGTATGGATGGATAGTTAAACGTAGATAATGTATTTTATGGGTAGCTAATGCTTTTATTGCAAACGTTGTGGTCAAATATGGTGCCATTGTATACGATGTCACTGGGAAGTGCGAGTAAGCCACCAAGGGTGACTGCCAGTGTGCGGCACTATTATGACTAGCTTTAATGTTACTTTAGGTTTTGTAACGAAAGTGTAACCTTTGTCTGGTTTCAGGTTAGAACAACTGTAGGCGACGATGTAGTGAATGGCGATCTGAAGGCAGGAGATTCCGGATCCGTTCTCAATGTGCGTCGGGCCATCGCCAGATTCTTTGAATCGGTAAGTGTATACAGAGTACTGAAAGTAATTTTTTTAAAGGTAAAAAAAATCGTGAGTTATGACGTTACTCATAATTGTCTGTCAAATCTAAGGGCCTAATACAGTAGAACTATTATGGGCGGTCATTTCGTTCCTTTTACTAACGCTACTAATGATATTTCCAGAACAAATACGGTGTGCTCTGCGCGAAGGACTACTGCGTGGCGATCTGGCAAGGCGAAGCCGGCTCCTTCTGCATGTTCGACCCTCACAGCGTCGGGCCCACTGGGAAGTCATCTCCTATTGGAGGCGCTGGGCTGATTGTCTTCAGTACGACGGATGACCTGGCAGATACTTACAGAGAGAGTGTGGAGGCGCTTAATCGTCCAGGGAATAACAAGTTAGCTCTTTCAAACCTTTTTTTTAATATTTCGGGGACATATTAAGTTAAATCCGTTACATCTCCTCAAAATTATACACCACGTAAGATTTTTGGAACAATAATCCATAGATAACACCATTAAATTCTGTGTTTGGCTGATAAAAGTACCAGGAGCTCATAGCTCAGCAGAAGCTTTTTTCGACTGTCACAGCATCGGACCGACTGGGATATCATCTTTATTGCTCCACACCATGTACAAAAACACTATAGAGCGGCTGGCAAAAGTACCAGGCGCTCATAGCTCTGTAGGAGAGCTTCTTTCTCTTCGACCCTCAGTGCGTCGCTCTCTCGGAAGTAATTTCCGCTGGGAGTAGCTGGGCTCATTGTGTTTAGTACGACAGATGAACTTCGAGAGAATGTGGATGCCCTTACTCGTCCAGGGAATAACAAGTTAGTTCATACAAATAACATCACTAGCATAACTCGCATATTTTTGCCACTGTTCGTATAACACCAAGCGAATGATAAAAGTACCAGGAGCTCATAGCTAAGTAGGAGCCCCTTCTGACATGAACTTGTGTACATAATACACATGTCACTACACCAACAACAACAAGAGTCACCGCCTCACACCACTGGAAGAGGGATAAAATCTTAGAATCGCTAACCTTTTAGGGCTATCTTGGTAGGGACGCCAATTATGGGCTGCGTTAGAGAAACAACAGTTTCGAGGTATATATGACTTATTCTGATCTAATGAGGCAAGATATGTATTTATATTTGCAGTATTTACGTATCGAAATTTTCAGAAAATCACGCTTATGAAATGCCACCAAATGTTGAACAAGTTTAACATGGTGTTTTTGTTTCAGGCTCTCAATAACTCCAATCTCGATCGGGTGGGAGTTCTCCAAGATACCGGGCAAGGCGGTGGTGCAGAGCGCCGTGCCCGACGAGGGATATGAGTGCAAGGTGAGCGGACATTTCCCACCACCTCCTCCACCACTCATGGTCTTTCCTGGCTCGCGCCGTACAGACCGAATCGGAGCCGTGCCGAGTACTTGCCGATTTCAACATTGCGGCGTGTTCGAACCCCGTCAGAATCAAATGTTTTATTCGTGATAAACTTAAAACTAAAATTACATACAGAAGTATATCTAAAACTATAGGAATTTATAAAATAGGTAGGAGTTAAAGTTTACCACGAAAATGGTCTCGCCTCAGCATAATGCTGACCCGAAAGTCAGCGCTGATCTTCCACGTTGCTTCGGGTCTCCCTACATTTTTTTTTGTGAGCGGACAATGGATATGTCATCGTCGTTAGCCAAGAGTATTTTGACATGTAGGAGACTGACAGTGGTTGTAGTGTTAAGGGGCTGATTATCAGGCCGCCGGACGATATCAGCCTGTCAGTTGGAACAAAAAATTGACAGTTCCGAACAACTGACAGGCCGATATCGTCCGGCGGACTGGTAATCAGTGGACTCCTTTAGTCAGTCCAAGCTAAGTCTGCAGCGATTTTGATAGCACACTGTGCAAGTGTTATTTTAAACGTCTAACTTCTATGAAATTATGTTGTTTAAAATAACATTAGCACAGACTGCGCTATCAAAATCACTGCAGAGTTATCTTGGTCTGACTCTATCGATGCTAATTATTATATTTGACAACTTTCGTCTCATTCGTTTAAATCTATTCCCTTGAAAAATCTTTGCTTGATTGGAAAATTTGGAAATCAGATTCCCTTTGGGAGCGTAGGTTCGAATCCTATCGACTGCGCCATGTCATGAGATATACAGACGACCATAACCGAGCATAGACTACTTTATTCATATATCACTTAGCCTACCCACATTATAGTGATTATCAAGATATCTACATTTTAATTTAAAATTGGTGGTGTCTGATTTGCCTGGCACAAAAGTAAGATTGTAAAGCTGGTAGTAAAGGCGTTTTAGCCATGGCGACACTGACAAAACTACCGTCTGTTTTATTTATTCCGTAGACTAAAATGACGTTTCATGTGTAAGACATGACATTTCTTAGTACCACATAAAATATCATTTTAGTCAACGGAATAAAAAAACAGAATATAGACGATACAAGACAAGAGTGACAAAATTGTTAAAAATAATTATTCGTTTTTATGTGCTATAAATGTGTTAAAAACTGATTTCTATTGATAACTTAATGATTGTATCGATAGGTGCTAACAGCATACGTGGAGATGGCAAAAGGCCGCACCATCCTGCGAGGCTCGCGTCCGCCAGACTCTAACAAGTGAGTACATCTACATATGTAGTGCATTATTATTTTCCATCGTTTTTACGGAAATGTACGAGCGTGTCTTGCTATAAAAAGTACTGAGGTTGACTGAAGTAGCATCAAGGGGGGGGGGGGGGGTTGGTTGGTTTGTGCCAGGCTTCAGCCAGGGCCCAGCGGGAGGGGGGGTGGCGCAAACTAGATTGCAAACTAGATTGGTCCTGGAAATCTTTTTTTTTCCAAAATAATCCCTACTAATATTATAAATATCGAGAGTAATTAAAGTAAGCCTGTCTTTCTGCGCTCTGGCCACGTGGTACTGCCTTTGTCCTACCAATCGGAGCACATAAGTTTTTTTCCACTTGGTCCGATTAATCGGACTACCAGGAATTGTCATTCCGCTTCGTCCTACCGATCGGACCTGAGGTGCGCACCTAAGCACTCCCACTCATCTACGCGAGGGCCACCGCGGGGACGGCGAGACGCAGGGGACGGCGCGGCTGTGCACCGGCTCCCAGTCGAGCGGCGCCCGCACCTGACACTCCTGACAGTGCCGATCCATACTCCGAGCACGACGCACGTCGCTTTGCCCGCGCGCGCACGCATAGTCGCATACGAGAACGCTTTTGCTTTCGATCTTAAACTTTCCTATCTTCTATCGCTCATTTTTCGGACTAATTCGTTTTCTCTCTATTGTAAACTTCTTCCGTCATTACATCGCTTGTTTGGACTCTTGTGGTTTTCTTTATAAACTATAGTGATTGCTAAGCTCCTATAGACCAAATGAACTCATTTGGTCACAGAGACTATTTGCTCTAGTCTATATCATAAATTACATTTTTTTTCTTATTTTAATGTAATGTAAATACAGGGGTCTTGGCCCCGAGTATACTTTCATGCCCTTTGGGGTTGAGACCCTTGGCCCGTGGGGTCCTAATGCTCTACAGATTTTTAAAGAACTATCAAAAAGATTAGTCGACTTCACTGGCGACCGAAGAGCTGGCAGCTTTCTCGCGCAAGGTATTAGCATCGCAATACAGCGGGGAAATGCTGCCAGCATCCTCGGCACCATGCCAAAGGGGCCACATTTTCTAGATGTATTTTAGTTTTATTTTATAGATGTTCGTTTTAAAGAAATATATTGTGTAGCGCCAGCTAGCTCGGGGTTCGATGACGAGGCTATATTTTAAAGTGAAAAGACACACATATCAGATTAAAAGTGTATTCTGCTAAGTATTGCACTGGTAGAGTACACAATTGGATAATTTAAGAGTTAAACACTGATTACTTTTAAGAATTAACAGAATATTAGATTGAGGTGTATCAATTGTACCGCGTCGGTTGCCGGACTGCGCGGGAGCGGCGGGAACGTATCTGTATACGGTCGCTCACGCGCAGCGCGTTGCGATTCGGAGCCGTGATTGGCTCATCGGGTGCAGCAATGAAGTCGTCCAATACGCGAGCTTGGCTTGACGTTTGTGGTTGGCGCGTTATACACTCCCCCTCCAAGTTCCCAGAACGACCCGTTGGGGACTTGGTAACATTATCATCTCGCGCTAAGTTACGAGGGCGACCACGTAGTCGCCGTGGTTGGACAGGCACCGAAGGAATACCTTGACCTGGTGTGAATGGTGTCAAGTCAGAACTATGGTATTTACCCAGGTCGGTATTGGTTTGTATGTCAGCTACAACATAAGAAGTTGGACTAATTACTTTACTAATACGATAGGGACCATCCCGTTTTGGCATGAATTTCTTTGTTAAACCTTTAGAAGCCTACCAGAACTAGGTCATTAACGCAAAACAAAGGTGACTGCCGTCGGTGCTGGTCAGCGTCGCTTTTCTTGTGGCGTTGACATTCTTCACATTGTTTTAGATATTCCGTGATGTATTTGCGCATTCCTGTGAAGTAATACTTGTGACAAATGCGTGCGAGAGTCCTTTCTACGCCCTGATGACCAGCTGTTGGGGCGTCGTGGTACTCTTTTAAGACGGCCTCCTTCATAGAGTTGGGTACTACCAGCTGAGCTTCCTCCGACTCAGAGTTGGGATTGTAATAGTAGAGGACCCCTTGGGCCATGACATATCCTCTCTCTAGCCATCTGGTTGAGTTAATGGGATCAGAGTCTTCCAGGTCTTGAACAATCTTGGCGACTTCTGGATCATTGAGCTGAGCAGTTCGTAGTTCCGTCGGGTTAACCTGTGGAATATCAATAATTATAGAGCAGACTCCACATTCTTCTTTGGAGTTTTCATCGCAGACCGGTCGACTCAATGTGTCTGCTATGACGTTGGCCTTTCCAGGTGTATATTCATATTTGATGTCAAAACCTTGCAGTTTAAGTGCCCACCGGATAAGGCGACCACTTGGTGACTTGTGAGTCAACAGCCATTTCAACGGCTGATGATCCGTCTTCACTAAAACTGTATGACCATCAATATAGGGCCGGTACTTCTCAACAGCCCAGATCACAGCCAAACACTCTCTTTCAGTTGTACTGTAACGGCGTTCTGCCGGAGTGAGCAGCCTGCTGGCATACTCAATGGGACGCTCATCATGGCCTTTGCCTTGCATAAGGCAAGCTCCAAGAGCATAGTTGCTCGAGTCAGTCCGTAGAATAAAATGTTTGCTGTAATCCGCTTGCACCAGGATTGGAGCAGAAGTTAATCTGGTTTTGAGCTCCGTAAAGGCCTGTTGTTGCTCATCTTGCCATTTCCATGGTTCATTTTTCTTGGTAAGCTTGGTGAGCGACTGAGCTACCGCTGAGAAATTTGGAACAAATTTTCTGAACCAAGCGCAGGTCTGGAGAAATGTCCGAAGATGCTTGAGGTTATTAGGCTCCTTCATGGCTAAGATAGCTTCAACTTTCCCATTATCTGGCTTTATACCGTCAGGGGTGATGAGGTGTCCAAGGTACTTGACCTCTTTGCAGGCAAAAACACATTTCTCTCGGTTTGCTCTTAAGCCAAACTGACGTAGTCGGTCAAACACAAGTTGCAGGTCTTGCAGGTGTTTCTCGAAACTGTCAGATATCACCAGGAGATCGTCCAGGTAAGCTAGAACTGTAGTATTTTGCAAGCTGGCACCGGATTTGAATTTATCCATCAACCGCTGGAAGGTTGCAGGTGCATTCTTTAAACCGAATGGCATCCGTACAAAACGGTAGGTACCGAATGGTGTGATCACCGAGGTCTTATCTCGATCAGCTGGATTCACACTTACTTGCCAGTATCCGGATCTCAGATCTATGGTACTTATGTAGCAATGTCTTCCGGTCGACTGCAGCAGCTCATCAATTAAGGGTAAGGGATAGTTATCTGTCTTTGTGATGCTATTCAGCTTTCTATAATCAGCACAGAATCTGACAGTATTATTCTTCTTAGGGACAAGAACTGCCGGTGAGGTCCAAGCAGATTCACATTCCTCTATTATCCCTTCCCGGAGCATCTTCTCAATCTCCGCTTTCATTATTTCCTTCTTTGCAGGTGTGAGCCGGTATGGAGGTACAGATATAGGTGCATGGTCTCCAGTGTCAATATGATGTTCAACAATTGGAGTGGGCGCTCCCCCTAGACTGAAGACTGCACTATTTCTCTCTAACACTTTGGCTAATTTAATCTTTTCACCTTCGCTGAGCATTGATCCTTCTTCAGCATGAAGTATATTGCTTGTAGCAATTGACAATTGCGTTGGCATGTCAGATTCATACTGTATGGGATACCTCTCACCACCAGGAAAACACCAAGTATGGGTATCAAAGTCCAGGTTGAGGCGAGATGCTTTTAGAAAATCGATTCCCAGTAAAGTTTCATTTTCTTCAGCTTCAGGTAAGATCAGGAACTCTTGAGGTATTACTCTATCCTTCACTTTGACATCTAAGGTAATATTGAGCACATTTCTAATTTGAGGTAAACCATCAGCGAATCTCACTCTCATTTGCTTCTCGCAGAACTGTTGCTTTTTCTCAAGTAACAGTGAGTAGAGCTTCTGACTTGCCAAGCTTCTCTTTGCACCAGTATCCACTAAGGCAATACCTTGCATGTCCAGGATTCCAATCCCTAAAATTGGCCGCTGATGTCTATTTGTGTATTCCTCATAAGTGTCAAATAAATCCAACACGGGGTCCTCAGAGTCATTCTGGTCAATCTGGGCTCCAGGTGCAGGCTCCGTGGAGTCCTCAACCTTCTGGTTTGTCCCTGAAAAATTCACAGCTGAAAATAGAATTCCCTCACAAGCTGTGGTTGACATACTGGAATTATCTATACTGTGACCCAAAGATGACATACTGTAGTTAGTTATACTGTGACCATTCTTAATACTGATATCAGCTGTTCCAAAAACAGCTGTAGTCAACCTAGATTTGGCGTCAATGACCTGCTCTGGCAGCACAGGGATGTTACTAATATTATTTGATACAGTGCAAAATGACATTTCCTTACTATGGGAACTATTTACTTGCTTATCACTGTTATCAATAAAGGACTTTGCAAAAAGTGTGCACGATTGTTGAACAACTACGGGGTCGTCCTGGGAGCTGTCGGCGGCGCGGGGCGTCACCGGCCTTGCTACTAAACCGTCACCAAAAAAATTTGCAGGAAGTGCATGTCGAAAATCAGTGAGAGACAAAAAGGTCTCGTCAAGCTTCTCATTTTGAACATAAGGTATAGTGTTAAGTGAACTACTCACCGGGGAGAGCTTCTTAGACTGCTTACCAGTGCCCTTTAACCCTGGATTGGACGAATCCATGCTGCAGTTGACAGTACAGAATGTAGCATTACATTTTTCGCAATTTGCGCGTATAACACCAATTTGACCACATCCATAACAACGTAAAACATTAACATCTGATGCGTTATTATTATTATTATCGTTAGACGTGCTAGAGTCTTTACTTAACTTTCTACATTCTTCTTTTACGTGCCCGTAACGTTTACAATACCCGCACTTCTTACTATACGACTTTTTCGCGGCGGACGCGGTATTGTTATTATCACTGTTATCATCTGAAAGACGCGGCGGAGGCGCGCGGGGCTCGCGGGGCGGCGGCGCGGCGCTCGCGCTCGCGGTAGCGCGCGGCGGCTTTGACACGGCGACGGGTCGACTCGGCGAGGCGTGGCTCACGTTCTTGGAAGCGGCGGCCTTTGTATCGTTCGTACTCTCGTTCAACGATTCTTCGACAGCGCGCGCCTTTTGTAACAATATCTTAAACGTTGCGCACTCTTCCCTCTTAACACGTTTACGTATTCGTTTGTGTAGAAGTCCGTACACCATGTCTAACTGTGTTTTCTCAGTTAACTCGTTGCGCGGCAATTTTGAAAACAGCGCTCGACACTTCGCGACGTAAATATGAGTGTTTTCGTCGCCTTGAGGTGTAGCAAATAGGTCGCGGTAAATGCGCGGCGGAGCTCGATTGTCGCCGTAGGTATGGCGCAAGCTGTCAATTACTTCGGCCCATGAAGTTGTCTCAGGTTTTATGCCCTGCCACCAATCTGCGGCTGAATGCGTTAATAGCATAGATAACCCTCGAATGGCGTTATCGTCCGAGATATTTGCACAATCTTTGTAGGCTTCAATGGCGTCAATAAAACCTTCGATGGACTCCTCTGAATTTCCAGCGAATCGAGCTTTGCAGCGAGAGAAATTTCCTCCTTCTACTGGAAGCGGAAACGGTGTCGATGTAGTAGACGACGACGGGTGCCTAGAGGTTGTGATGACGCTTTCCAGCAGTTCCCTGAAGGCGTTGGTTTGCGACCGTTGTAACGACTCCACTAGCGTCGCGACGTCATCTCTGGTGAAAGAACCTTCTCGAGCGGGCTCGAGGTCATCTGGCGTCGGCGTCGACACACGTCGATTTCTCCTTGATTTAGGCGGCATTTTATTACACTATATTGTTTATTTTAACGAATCACGGCACAAATGTTCACTTTTTCACTATAGCCTCACACTTGGGCAGCCATTTTGTAGCGCCAGCTAGCTCGGGGTTCGATGACGAGGCTATATTTTAAAGTGAAAAGACACACATATCAGATTAAAAGTGTATTCTGCTAAGTATTGCACTGGTAGAGTACACAATTGGATAATTTAAGAGTTAAACACTGATTACTTTTAAGAATTAACAGAATATTAGATTGAGGTGTATCAATTGTACCGCGTCGGTTGCCGGACTGCGCGGGAGCGGCGGGAACGTATCTGTATACGGTCGCTCACGCGCAGCGCGTTGCGATTCGGAGCCGTGATTGGCTCAACGGGTGCAGCAATGAAGTCGTCCAATACGCGAGCTTGGCTTGACGTTTGTGGTTGGCGCGTTATAATTGTTATTTTTTAATATTAAATAACTTTATACTATATTTGAATAAATTGCATAATTAAATTTGCATAATTTTGGTCACAGTTCACCTAACACACTCCTCCTCGCTTCGCTCGTCGTGTTCGCAAGTCACCGGCATAACCAGACTTAATAGTCATACTTGTTATGGCCATTTTTTGCCCGGATGCTGCACTTCATGATAAAAGCAAGCCGCTTTGCACAGTGATAGAAGGGACCAAACTGAGTGATTTGACCCGCAGCAGCGCAAGTTTCACCCCTTAGGAACAGAGATGGCGCCACTTCTTTAAAAAATATTTCAAAAAATTCTACAAGCTAAACCAATGAACCGATTTAAATATTTAATATCTCAAATGAAAGCTCATTATATACGTTACTTTTAAAAAAATACTAAAAAAAAATATACTGAATACTTTTGACAAAAACCGGCATCCTAAGTTTTTTTTTTACTCGATTCATAGTTTTTACTTGATTTCTCAAAAAAAATGTATAGAACATGAATAGTTTAATACATGTGCATATTACTGAATAAACACCAAGTATTACACAAAAAACTCGACACCGATACCTCTCATACTTTACGAAATATGAAAGTTCGAATGTGAGTGTAAATTTCTTCAAAATATATTTCAAAAAATTCTACAAGCTAAACTATTTGACCAATTTCAATGTTTAATATCTAAAATAAAAGCTCATTATATACTTTACTTATAAAAAAATACTCATAAAACATATACTGAATACTTTTGGCAAAAAACGGCATCTTAAGTTTTTTTTCTTACTCGATTGATAGTTTTTACTTGATTTCTTAAAAAAAATTATGGAACGAATAGTTTAATACATGTATATATTACTGAATAAATAACAAGTATTATAAAAAAAACCCGACACCGATACCTTTTATTCTTCACGAAATATTTAAGTTCAATTATGCACGCTCTTACAAATAAATTTATTTAAAAGAAATCTTCAACCGCAGTAAGTGCACTGATTTTAATATGAAATGTGTCATATGAAAAGAAATCACCCAATTTATTTTAATAAATAATAAATAAATAAATAAATAAAAACTGAATAAAGTTTTTTCCTGGTGCTGAATTACAAAAAAAATATAACAAAATAGAAATGATTTTTATTTAAAGTCACTACATTTGTAAACAAAAAACTTAAATGTCCTCTTCGGTAGATGTAGAACTGAAAAAGAAAAGTCGTTTTGAAGCACTCGTACCATTTCAATACTACAAAATCACCGATCATACATGAACTGGTTGCTGTAGATTACTGTTGAATTATATTTGTGCCTAGCTGATTACCATTAAACCTATAATTTTGTGCCAGACCTATAATCAGTGGTCAGCATGCAAAATAACCCTGGATTGAGAACTACATTAACTTACTTTTGATTTGTACAGCCACCTTTGCATGATTTACACTGGGCTGTGCATGGTAAGCTGACGCGACGACACCCACAACGCATAGTTTCGCAGCCAGATTTGCAGCCACAATGGTCCAAGAGGCTTCATTGCGACCAAATCGCTGTAACTGCCGACCATTCTGGAGTCCAACTCTCTTTTTCCTTAGTCCATCCCAAGAAGATGGACGTGGTATGGAAACTTCTGGTTTCAGAGCGTTTCCCCATATATGGCCCGCTTGGTAAGCTGCTTGAAGTGCATGATTCCGACTGCCCCGACCTAGTGTCACAGATAGTGAGGCTGTCTGCACCTTTCCTATCCAAGCAGGAACTTAGGCCCAGACACCATAACCTTCTTGCAGTCCCAGCAACGCGCACTGTAGCACACCAAAAATCTCCTCTCATTCGCGCTCTAAAATTTCTGAACGCGCTTCTGTCATGGGCTCCTGAAAGTGATTTGTTTGCAAGTCGATGGGCAAGTGTATGTAATATTTGTCTGAAGTATTGCGAGGCGATGGATGGTAGTGGTTATAAAATTGTTATTGTAAAGTGTTGTGTACCTTAGCTAATAAGTTGAAAGCTCTAGATTTTACAGTGATTTGGTGTATACTGTCAGACTGTATAAGTTTTGTTTGAATAAAATAAATAAATAAATGATGAAGGTGGCAGGGTAGGCAGGTTCCAATTTCTCGGCCAAATCATCTGCTTTGAAATTGGCCGAGAGATTTGTTCCCTGAACGAAGCCCTCCATTGACTGACAACGAAGGTGGACAAATTTGGTTTTCGTACTGGAAGAATTCGTTCAGATCAAGCTGCCTTTCTCTGGCCACTATAAAAAGACGGGAAAATAGGAGTACGTCAACTTTTAAGTTTTTGATTTTGTCAGTTGTTAGGTGTGCACCTACATATATTAATTTTAGTATAAAGTAACCCTAGATTTGTGTTATTGTTTTGCTATAGTTACAATTTCAAAAAACAAGCTTGTGACAAGCCTGCCACCTATATCAGCTGCTCTCTATAAACATGCACTTCGAGCAGCTTACCAAGCGGGCCATATATGGGGAAACGCTCCTCTGGAACCAGAAGTTTCCATACCATGTACATCTTCTTAGGCATGGACTAAGGAAAAAGAGAGTTGCACTGCAGAATTGTCGGCAGTTACAGCGATTTGGTCGCAATTAAGCCTCTTGGACCATTGTGGCTCCAAATCTGGCTGCGAAACTATGCGTTGTGGGTGTCGACTGTCGTCGCGTCAGCTTACCATGCACAGCCCAGTGTAAATCATGCAAAGGTGGCTGTACAAATCAAAATTAAGTTAATGTAATTTTCAATCCAGGGTTATTTTGCATGCTGAGTTGCTGACCACTGATTATAGGTTTGGCACAAAATTATAAGTTTAATGGTAATCAGCTAGGCACAAAAATAATTCAACAGTAATTTACAGGCACAAAAATAATTCAACAGTAATCTACAGCAACCAGTTCATGTATGATCGGTGATTTTGTAGTATTGGAAAGATACGAGTCCTTCAAAACGACTTTTCTTTTTCAGTTCTACATCTACCGGTGAACCCGAAGAGGACATGTTTTTTGTTTACGAATGTAGTCACTTTAAATAGAAAGAATTTCTATTTTGTTATATTTTTTTGTAATTCAGCACCAGGAAAAAACTTTATTCAGGTTTTATTTATTTATTTTTCATTAAATAAACTAAATTGGGTGATTTCTTTTCATATGACACATTCCATATTAAAATCAGTGCACTTACTGCGGTTCAAGATTTCTTTTAAATAAATTTATTTGTAAGAGCGTGCATAATTGAACTTAAATATTTCGTGAAGAATAAAAGGTATAGGTGTTGGGTTTTTTTTATAATACTTGTTATTTATTCAGTAATATATACATGTATTAAACTATTCATGTTCCATAATTTATTTTTAAGAAATCAAGTCAAAACTATCAATCGAGTAAGAAAAAAAAACTTAAGATGCCGTTTTTTGCCAAAAGTATTTAGTATATGTTTTTGAGTATTTTTTTATAAGTAATGTATATAATGAGCTTTTATTTTAGATATTAAACATTGAAATCGGTGAAATAGTTTAGCTTGTAGAATTTTTTGAAATATATTTTGAAGAAATTTACACTCACATTCAAACTTTCATATTTCGTGAAGTATGAGAGGTATCGGTGTCGGGTTTTTTTTATAATACTTGTTATTTATTCAGTAATATATACATGCATTAAACTATTCATGTTCCATACATTTTTTTTGAGAAATCAAGTAAAAACTATGAATCGAGTAAAAAAAAAAACTTAGGATGCCGTTTTTTGTCAAAAGTATTCAGTATATTTTTTTTGAGTATTTTTTTAAAAGTAACGTATATAATGAGCTTTCATTTGAGATATTAAATATTTAAATCGGTTCATTGGTTTAGTTTGTAGAATTTTTTGAAATATTTTTTAAAGAAGTGGCGCCATCTCTGTTCCTAAGGGGTGAAACTGCCGCTGCTGCGGGTCAAATCGCTCAATTTGGTCCCTACTATCACTGTGCAAAGCGGCTTGCTTTTATCATGAAGTGCAGCATTTTGTTCATAACAAGTATGACTATAATATTTCCCTTTGTATCAGGTTCTGTCGTGATGCAATACTGCAGTCAGCCGCAAGTGCAATCACCGGTGCTTGCATGTCCCACGTACGTCAGCCGCATCTCTGGACAAGGAACACCATCGATCAGGTTAGAAAGTTTTCCTCCCCCCGAAATATTACTCCTGCAGATTCTCCACGATTGATTCCATTCTGCTCTCATTCCCATCTAATGAAAATCGCAACCCGTTTTTGATCAGCAACTGCGATTTTGACAAGATTCTCTCCATCTTAGTTATTAAGCTATAATGTATTATTTCCTGTTTTCTATACGGTTTTCATTAGACTTATATTGACCGGGATATAGACCGTGATTACCTTTTTTAATATAAGTCTAGTGAAACTAACCGTGAATCATTGTCTGGGAGAGGACACTGACTTCTGTAACACAGGTTCTTACCTAGCTCAAAAGTCAGGGACTTCAACACCTATTTTGTACATGCTTCTGTCAATAAAATTATTGTTATTTTTTTATTTTATTTATCTTGCTGAGAGCGGTCCCGTGCTTATGCTTCGCGATTGCCATTGTAAAATAATCTGACCCAGCGGCCATCGGTACGGTTGTGCCCAAATACCAACGTTCTGAGCTATGCCGACGAATTTGAATGAGCTTAGGATTTCCTCTTTTTAGGGTTCCGTAACCCAAAGGGTAAAAACGGGACCCTATTACTCAGACTCAGACTCCTCTGTCCGTCTGACCGTCTGTTTGTCTGTCCGTCTGTCTGTCACCAGGCTGTATTTTATCAACCGTGATAGCTAGACAGTTGAAATTTTCACAGATCATATGTATTTCTGTTGCCGCTATAACAACAAATACTAAAAAGTACGGAACCCTCGGTGGGCGAGTCCGACTCGCACTTGTCCGGTTTTTATTATTCCATTTCGCTTAGGTACTCCGAGTATATAGCTAGTAGTGTAGTTAGTATGTCTTAAGCGTAAGATTAATTCATGTTCCTAGTGTTTCTTATAGTCTCACTTATACACGATTTATCCTTAACATCTAGGTGATATCAGAGGGCTGCAAGCTGTTCACGGCGTCCATCAACAACCTTGGCTACGAGTTTAGACCTGGAGATGATGTGCTGATGCCCTTACAGGTAGGAATAACCATTGCTGCAATGCGTGGCCCTCCAGAATACCTTCGATTACTGATGGTCTAAACTTTACATGTCCAACTTTCATTAAAATTTTGAAGTTTTTTTTTAAGAACCACTGGAATTTTTTCGCATCTTGCACATCTGTATCTTCAGTAAAATCGTCCTCTAAATAGAAATAAAATTCAAAAATTGCCGAGTCAAAGCAATTTCGGTTTGACAAAATAACGATTTAAAGATGAGTGGTAATCTTTTTATAGATCTTTGGGTGGGTTAGTGGAGGCCTAAAAATGTTATCCACTAGCAGCCCAGAGGCCTGTAAAAAAGTCTCCTGTTCCATTGAGTTTTGAATTTTTAATTTGATAAATCAAAATTGCATTTGTGCAAGTTTTATTACGGAGTTTTTAATCATTACTTTCTTTATTAAAAAAACGAGTTGTATTTGTAACAGGTCATGAAGCGTTTCATCCTGGGCTCGAACTACGTCCGTTTCGACCTGCAGGAGGTGTCGGGCGGACGGATCGAGCAGGTCAAACCCGAGGGTGCCGACACGTTGAGGTAGTTTATATTTCAATGTTGTTTAATGGTCGATCAATTTTAAGTGTTAGTATGCCAGTTAAACGAGAATACTTACAACTTCCTTACCTGTGTGTAGGTGGTGTTATGAGCGTTTTTAGGGTTCCGTACCCAAAGGGTAAAAACGGGACCCTATTACTAAGACTCCGCTGTCCGTCTGTCTGTCTGTCACCATGTTGTTTCTCATGAATCGTGATAGCTAGACAGTTGACATTTTCACAGATGATGTATTTCTGTTGCCGCTATAACAACAATTTTTTTTTTTATATTAGCCTATTTTGGCCTCCCCTCGTTTTCTCCACTCGACCCTGTCATCGCCATTTTAACAACAAATACCTACTAAAAAGTACGGAACCCTCGGTGGGCGAGTCCGACTCGCAACTCGCACGTGTCCGGCTTTATAAATATTCAAGAAGGGAAAAAATAGTGTTACCATTCGATTCTTTACATTTTATTAAAAATAATATTGTACAGCAGCAATACCTATATATATAAACGCAACATTTCACCGACAAAATCGCGACGGCTTCTAAGCAATAGCGACGTTACATGGTGACGTCACGATGTATTGCTATTTTGTTAGAAGCGTTTCGTCAGTAAAGTGCGGGTGCCAGGCTGACTATAATTTGTGACTTTTGTATTGCTTTAAGACAATGGGTCCCATAAAGACATTTGATTCTCAAAACAAACCTGATCGGCTGGTACCATGAACCTTTTGGACGCCAAGAGCCACTAAATAGGCCGTGTGCTGTCGTGCCTGCCACGCCAGCGACCACTAAAGTGGTCATGACGGACGCTGTCAAAGCAATTGTCCTGCTGACAGATAAGTTTTATATACGTTATTATTCACTTAGTCAAGATATTGGCCACGTTTTGACGCTTGAGCAAAAGTGTTCAAAAAGTTAATAAAAAATTGTTAAGGCCGTTCCATCGGTTTGCCGCTCTCTCTGTCACATTTCGCAAGAAAGAACGGGAAAGATCATGCGCGCAAAGTTTCAATTTTGATCGAATTTTGTCGATTTTTATTTATTTTAAAAACGTTACCCTACAATATCGAAATTCGAAAGCTATGAAATTACTATTTTAGTTAAGATTGTTTTTTCTTCTTTTTTTTTTATAGTATCACATAATAAATAACCGAGTAAAGTTGGATTAAAAGTCCGAGTTAGAGGTTACTTTGGGAATTAATTGTATCGAGCGAAGTGTCATAATTCGTGTATCGGAAGCTATGATATTAAAGATAATATAGTCAAGAACTACATATATTTTTTCCACGTCTACGAATATCAACGCCTCTTAGAAAAACAGGATCATATAAGGAGATTTTTCGCCTTCTGGCTCAGGGAACCGCCTTAACTACCCTATAACCTACAAGTGCAGATGAAAATTAAAATTGAATGAACTGAACTGAACTGATCAAAATATTCTAAGATTGCTGTAGATAATGAATTGCCGCCTTGACCATCTGCGGACACGACCTTGCCTTCCATGTTCCAGATCGGCCATAGACCACTTCTTCACGCGCCGCAACACGCACGGAATTGTATGGTGTGCACCGTTCGCGGCGGCCATATGGTCCGCAAGAGGTCCGACACCGCCATACTATATGCTGGAGCCGCATGCTGCTGGACCCACCGGCTTGAGGACGGACGGACGGGTAACATTACAGTCATTCGTTTAATCTTTAGTTCATTCATTCGTTCTTTCATTCATTCATTACAACGGTCAACGTCTCTTATCAACGGTCTTTGAAAGTACAAAAAGCGACATATACGGGTTGGGGCGACATATTCGTTCACTCGAAAAAGCCCTTTAATAAAGATTAAAAAAAAAAAGATATACGGGTAACAAAGACGATATAATAAGGTAGAGCGGTACTGTCATAGTAAATTTTGTAACCACTGTAAATTCACTGCCATCTATCGACATACTTTAAAACTAAAAATGAAGATTTATAAAAATACTTTAAAATGTATTTAAATATGGAAAAATGATTTTTTTATTTGCATTAATTATTTTTATATGATTTTGACCCATGTTCTTTCACTGATATGCGTTAAAATTATAAATAACAAACGAAACCGTCAACGCCCTCTATACGAGAGTAGGCCATAACTAGTGGCGCCATCTGATCGAGAATAAAATTTTCGTGATTTTTGAGGCACGTTTTTTCCTTAGACTGTATCCATCTATTACGGAGTTATATCTATCTTTGCGGGTAATAATCGAACTTAAACTATCGTGAGACATATTTCAAAATATTTAGATCAGTACGGTTTCACTCACTATTATTTTTAGTCGCTTTTGGCGACATGTTTTGGATTCTTCGGGAATCCTTCCTCAGGCACGAGTGTCCGCGGCGGTTGTACGTAGTGCACTGCCCGCGCCGCCCGCCGAGCGACGAGGCAAATAATAGTGAGTGAAACCGTACTGATATAAATATTTTGAAGATTACTAAGAAATGTAAAACTAATGTAATGATGCTAGGCGAATCCTTACGATAAATATCATCAAAGAGAAAGGTTCTTTCATTCAACTATTTCATTTGATCTTCAGTTATTTCATTCTTTCATTCATCTATTCGTTCAATATTTCATTACTTTAGTTCAATTTTCCTAATAAATTCATTCACTCCAATCCTTCGTTCATTCCTTTAATTCCTCGACTGTGGGACGCTAGAGGATAATAATATTTTTCATTTCTCATGCTCTGAAAGATTATTATTGTTCTAAAAGGTGTGCAGAAAATGATACGTGTGCACTAAAGCGTTTTAACGTTCGAACTGTTCGAAGTACGATTTTTTTAAGCAATTGAAATTTGAGTTCAAATGGATTTGTTATACAATTTCCATTCTGATATTTGACTTTCCATTCTCCATTCCATAAATAACGATACTTTTGCCTAAATTGTTAATTGAAAGTACCCTCAAGAAATACTATAAAGATGTATACTTAGTCATGTTTTTAAAAAATCACATGCATTTTACTTTCCTCGTATTCGAAATGAAAAGTAGAGTTTAACTCGGGTGAAAGGCATCATTTGAGCCTCGGATTATTGTCGCTCTCACTGCGTTCGAGCGCCAAAACACCTCGGCAGGAATGAGTGCCTTTCATCCCTTGGTTAACAATCTACTATTGTTTTTAGGATGTTGGAACGGCGTGTGTTCTCACGTTCACGTCTCCAAAACTTTTGGCGCATGCGTAAGTTACTAAATAGTACTTTTAACTCTTGGCAAATGTTGGCAAAAACATATTATAATCAATTTTGATTAAATATAAAAAAAATCTTGTATAGTGTGCGGAAAGAAAGAGTCGTGGAATATAAGAGAACCAATACATTCTATGACTCTATACTCTCTCTATACAATCATGATTGATGTTACAGATGTAGTGAGTAATTGTTTTCCATCGTATTTTCTCGGAAACGTTCGTATTTATCATGTTACCTCAGTCAACCTCAGTACTATTTGTACCGAGATTGACTGAAATAGCAAGACACGTTCTTACGTTTCCGTGAAAATACGATGGAAATAGTTATTTACGATACAAGTGTGGAAAAAAGGAAATTCGAAACGAGTGGCGATAAATTAAAACACCACCGCAGGGAGTGTTTTAAATTGACACGAGTTGCGAATTACCTATTCGCACGTGTATCGTACAACGTTTTACAGTACATATGGCCCTTTAAACTTACGACATATGCACGAAAAGTGCTCTTTTACGCACTAGTGAGAGAAAGTAGCACCATATGTACTGTAAATAATTATGCACTACTGTCTGTACCTACAATGTTTTTTGATTTCAATTTCAACTTCACGCAGTTTTCTATTATAGAAACTACGATCTGTAGACATTATTTTACTATAATAAACTTTGTCTGTTTTCGGTAATAGTGCGATGCATTACATTATTTTTGTATTGTATTTTAATTTTGCTTTTATTATTATTTTGTGACGTCATGTTGTATTATGGGCTAAAAGCCTGAAATAAACGATATTTTTTTTATTACGATACAAGTGCGAAAAATAGGAAACGAGTGGCGATAAATTAAAACACGACCGAAGGGAGTGTTTTAAATCGACACGAGTTTAGAATTACCTATTCGCACATGTATCGTACAACGGTTTACAGTACATATGGCCCTTTAAATTTTCGACATTTTTTTTAAACATAGTTACGTAATGTGCTAATTATCGCAGTGCGGTAAAGTAGCACCATATACTGTAATAGTACATTACGATACAAGTGCGAAAAATAGGGAATTCGAAACAAGTGGCGATAAATTAAAACACGACCGAAGGGAGTGTTTTAAATCGACACGAGTTGCGAATTACCTATTCGCACATGTATCGTACTACGTTTTACAGTACACATGGCCCTTTAAATTTTCGACATAGTTGCGTAATGTGCTAATTATCGCACTAGTGCGGTAAAGTAGCCCCTTATGTACTGTAAAATATATTAAATATCAACAGCTACCTCCAAAACATCCCTCCTAAAGACCGTCTAAAGAAGAACTACCATCTCTACAACATCTCCGTGCATGTGGCACCCATCAAGAAGTTACTGAAGGATCCACCATTAGTGAAGTCTACGCCTGATGTGAAACTGGTGCCCGCCACTAGCAAGGTGAGCTATCTAGACAGCTACACGCATGTGGCACCCATCAGGAAGTTACTGAAGGAACCAACGCAATCTACGCCTGATGTTAAAGTGGTGCCGGCTACTATTAGTAGCTATAGCTATAGTATGTGATATGGGGTTTTACAAAAAAACTGGCCAAGTGCGTGTCGGGCACTTAATGGAAAGTTCCGTACCTTCAGTCTTTCATACGATATAAAAAGCCATCTTCCCGTCACTTACGTCCTCTTAATTAGAAAATAAGTTTTTTGAAAAAAAAACTCATGATTGATTGGATTAACCGATCATGTTCAAAATTTTATAATTTTTATTGTATACTCCCGGTTCAAAAGTTAGAGGAGAAAGACACATTATATTCGAATTACTAAGCAATTATTAAAAATAGTGACATATTTACGGCGAGGGCGTACAATTGAATCCTAAACGAAGCGAAGGATTCTATAATAGAATCCCGAGAGTAGCGAGGGGTCTAAAGTAGAATCCTGAGCGTAGTGAGGGATTCAAGTGTGTAACGCCCAAGATGGAAATAATTTTGCTACTATGTGACACATACCTATTGCTTTTTACATCACCTATGAGGTAATTATAATGTTTAAAACTATTATTTAAGCTAAAAAAAATGAGTTTTTTTTTTAAATAGTGTCCTAGAACAGAAAAGTTACTTTGATCCCTCCTAGCAGGGAAGGAAAGTGCCACATTGATCCCTCCTAGCAGGGAAGAAAAAGCCCTTTTTCGAATTGGTGATGTGAAAAAAGTATTAAATAAATAAAATAAAAATAAAAAAGCCTTTTATTCTAAGCACTGAGTTTTCCTAGTTACATATACTCGTATTGTATAAAGAAAACATTTTTATTTGAAATTTGTTTTAGGTTTTTTATATATTCTTGTTTTGTGCGTTAGACCCCTTCTGGGTGAAGGCCTCCTCCATCGATTTCCACTTGTCTCTGTCTTGAGCCATTCGGATCCAGTTTTTTCCAGACGTTTTTTTGATGTCTTCGTCCCATCTTGTACATGGTTTGCCGCTACGTCGTATTATTTCATCAAAACACTTTTTTAGAAACCTAACCCTTTGTTTTATTGATGTGAGATTAGTACTACAACGAAGGCACCAGACTCGTTACCGTATTAACTCAACAATATTTACTCAGGTTGGCGTCGACGGTCTGAAACGGCGAGCATCCGAGGTAGACAGAAAGCATCCACCTGGTGGTATCACCTGTAAGGATGCTCAGAGGGCCACGGAGGCTCAGGACAAGGAGCAAACCAAGCTCAGAGGTGAGTCATCACCGTCTACCATTGGAGACAAAGCATCCGTCTGGCGGCATCACTTGTAAGGATGCTCAGAGGGCCACGCAGGGAGAAAGAACAAGCCAAGCGGAGAGGTGAGTCATCTCATCACCGTCTACCATTGGAGACAGGAAGCATCTGTCTGGCGGCATCACTTGTAAGGATGCTCAGAGAGCCAAGCAGGGACTAGGGACAAGCCAAGCTGAGAGGTGAGTCATCTCATCACCGTCTACCACTGGAGACAAAGCATCCGTCTGGTGGTATCACCTGTAAGGATGCCCAGAGGGCCACGCAGGGAGAAAGAACAAGCCAAGCTGAGAGGTGAGTCATCACCTTCTACCATTGGAGACAGGGAAGCGTCCTGGTGGCATCACCTGTAAAGATGCTCAGAGGGCCAGGGATGCTAAGGAAAAGAAAATCTTAAACTTTAATCCCTATGAAGATATGATAGTGCCATTGCCACACTTTGCCCTAGACTTCAATCCTCAAGGAAATCGAAAACGATGCCGTCCAAAGCAGGCTTGGCAATACTATTATTGTAGACGCGAAGGCTATTGTGAAGACTTGGAGCAAACTCAAGCACGAAGCTCAAGAACGATCTAGATGGCGGCGCACTGTGGAAGCCCTCACAAATACCTACTCATACTCATTAAGTCAAGTCAAAGCCACACTTTGTCTATGCAGGGTCAGCTTAAACGGACTGTTATTTCAGGTCGTCGCAACGCAAACGGCTGGCTGGTCCTGCAAGATGGCTCACAGTTCCTGAGCGCGCGCCATTCCATCGCTTGTCGCAAGTTCCCTCACGGTTCCCGCGGTCACCAGGTATTTACTTCAGTATTTCTTGATCTAATTAGGGTGGGAAAATTATAGTTTATATCATACTAGCTTTTGCCCGCGACTTCGTCTGCGTGGAATTAGTAATTTGGGTACCTTAATTCTTAAACAAATCTGCTTTTTAATACATCCTTTTTTCACCCCCAAATTGTTCCACACTATACATTTCCACCCCATTTTTTACACCCTTAAGGGATGATTTCGGGGATAAAATTATTCTATATCCCTTCCCACAGCTCAAACTATCCCCATACCAAGCTTGAGGGGTGAGTTCTGGGATAAAAAGTATCCTATGTCCTTCCCCGGGACTCAAACTATCTGTATACCAAATTTCAACTAAATCGGTTCAGCGGTTTAAGCGTGAAGAGGTAACACACAGACAGACAGACAGACAGACTTTCGCATTTATAATATTAAGTATGGATATGGATTATAATACTAGCTTTCGGCCGCAACTTCGTCTGCGTGGAATGATGACGATTAATACAAATTATCCTATGTACTTTGCCGGGGCTCAAACTATCTCCAAACCAAATTTCATCTGAAATCGACAGACAGTTAGGTACTTTCGCATTTTTAATGCCTATTGACATTATGCGAAGTGCATGGTGGGGGTAAGAAAATCGATCGCAGCGCATAAGGTGGTAAAATAGGAAACTAACGGAAGTTAGCGTCTTTCACATTTCATACAAGTTATATGGCTCAAAACGGAACTTTATATCTCAAACGGATTGGGCAGCGTTTTCGATTAAAGCTCTTAGCCAGCGTGATTTTTTTTGACTTCATTAGGAAATATCGTCATATTTCAACCAATTTACACATGACAGATATGGACAACGATTATCAACGGCTAAAAAACCTTCGACGTTATAGTGGCGCCACCAAGTCGGCGCAGTTTACAAGTTATCATTATCCATCATAGACATAGTTTATACAAGTAGTTATAGACGCGCCACCAAGCGACCGGGGGTAAGAGAAACAATATTCATATAAAATTTGGGCAGCATAGGATTTTTTCTCTTTCACTCTTATAAATTTCGGTATTTCGCCATCGCCTCCTACCTATGATGCCACCCGGTCGGTGATAAGGACAAAGCATGGCACTATTTTCTCTTTCCTCTTATAGGAATCGCAATAAGACTATCTTTTTCTATCAAAGAGTGTCAGGCCCTTTGTGAAATTTGTGTTTGTTAGAAAGAGAAAAATTTAACAAAGTTTTGCTAAGTTTTATGAAACAAACATTTTACAATCTAAAATTTTCCAGGCCCTAGCGTGTGCTGTGATGGCGGTGGCGATGTCCCGCGTCCAAGATGTCTGCCGCTGGTGCTCCTCCACTATGGACGCTGTTCTGCTGAGTGGAGACCAGCTGTACCAAGACAGCTACTTGCACTACAGGCCAAAGGACACTAAAATACTTCAGATAGAACAGGTTTCATTTTATTTCATTATGTTTTTATTAACCTTAGAATAAATAATTTTTTTAACATGCAGATACGTCTGCGAGCGATACTTCTAATTTTATATTAAAGGAAAAAATGGAAAGTTACGCTTCCGGCAGGACTTGAATCCGCAACCTCCGCAATCCGTGCGTTGCTCTATTCAAACGGAAACACGCGTATTTTTTATTTATTAAATATTTTTTACTTTATTTCTTTGACAGTTTTTTTCTCCTATTACACAACTAATATCGATATCGAAAAAAAAATTTTGCTAACACTAACTATTAGATTGTGGCAATCTTTTGATTTGCCGCGAAAATTCCGGGCTCTGATGGTTATTAGATGCATTATGACAAAAAAAAATTAAACATACCATACGTATCGTCAGGTGACAGCCAAAACTCACTAAAATCAAAAAATTTATCAAAAAATAATTTAACAAAAATCAACCTTATCATATATTAATATGCTATGGCTATTAACTTGTGGTAGTAATTAGTGAGTTTTGGTTGTCACGTGACGATAATATGAAGGTTAAGGATTTTGTGGGGTACATATTTTATTTCAAACTTTAGCGAGCGCTGGTGGCCTAGCGGTAAGAGCGTGCGACTTTCAATCCGGAGGTCGCGGATTCAAACCCCGGCTCGTACCAATGACTTTATTTGATATTTACCAGCCGCTTTTCGGTGAAGGAAAACATCGTGAGGAAACCGGACTGATCCTAACAAGGCCTAGTTCCTCCTCTGGGTCGGAAGGTCAGATGGCAGTCGCTTTCGTAAAAACTAGTGCCTACGTCAATTCTTAGGATTTAGTTGTCAAGCGGACCTCGTGCAGGCTCCCATGAGCCGTGGCAAAATGCCGGGATAACGCGAGGAAGATGATTACATATTTCAAACTTTGAAGATTAATTACAACTTTCGTTGCAGATCCTTCGCAAGTTCTACACGCCGGGCAACTGCGTGTGTCGCGTGGTGGTGTTTAAGCCGCGACAAGAAGGCAACGTGGAGTCCAACCTGAACGAACAGGTAGACAACCCCCTTCATATTTGGGGCATTTTCTATGAAAAGGGACCTTATTGTCGATGGTGCTTACGCCGCACAGCGTCGCGCGGCATTGTATTTTTTTTTTTTTTTTAAGGCACACTAAACAGAACATTCAACATAGTTACAAAGAGTACATGAGTGGTAGGTATTGCATAAGAATGCCATCCAAAGCAAGCATGCACAGCAAGAAAGAAATATAAGGAGCAAAAACTATCCTAAAACTATAAAAAAGTATCCTAAAACTACTCAAAATTTTACTAAATTACAAATTACAACATTTCGCGAATACTTAATAATTACATGTCAAATTGCGTACTATTATATCGGAGCATCGTTAATAATGACGTAAGTGCCATCGACAATAAGGTCCCTTTTTATAGAAAATACCACTTTTATGGTTAAATAAACGCTAAAAAGTAACAACCCTTATATTTAGAGAGTTTAATAAACGGTAAAAAGTATTGTCAAACTGGAAAAACCGGCCAAGTGCGAGTCGGACTCGCGTTTCAAGCCAAGGGTTCCGTACATTACACAGTTTCAACAATGTATTTTTTATGTGACACGTGAGTGAAATGTCTTTAAAAAACCCGTAGGGGTCGGATCAAAAACTAAGTAATTAAGTCGGACTCACGCTTGACTGCACATTTCTAATAGGTTTTCCTGTGATCTATAGGTAAAGATCTTTGTGTATTTTTTTCAAAATTTTTGACCCAGTAGTTTCGGAGATAAAGGGGGGATGATAATTTTTTGCCTATTTTCTTGAATAACTTCTAAACTGTTTATCCTAACATTATAAAAAAAATATATTTGAGATTCTCATAATGAGCTCTTTCATTTGATATATAACACGATATAGTTTGAAAAACTTTATTTTTTAATTTTCTCATTTACCCCCCACAGTGGCCCCCGTGTTTAAAATTTATTTCTTTACGTTACATGTCCGTCTTTGGGTCACAAACTTACATATGTATACCAAATTTCAACTTAATTGGACCAGTAGTTTCGGAGAAAATAAGCTGTGACAGACGGACGGACAGACAGACAGACGCACGAGTGATCCTATAAGTCGAATCATTCCTGGAAGATAATACGTTAGATAAATATGACACCGAATTAGTGTAAGACTGTTAACTTGACATATTGCTGCCATCACTTTAATATTAATTGACATTCATTAAATAAATAATAATTATAATAATTTGACAAGTTAATTCAATCAGACATTATTATCGGTGCATTGTTGACGTCGCTATTGTTGAAGTTACTAAATTAATTTATTAGACTAACTAATAGGTTACTAAACCACTGATACGCTAATATGTTATTTTTATTATGTTACCTTAATTACAATATGTAGATTAGAATTAATAGAATAGAAAAACTGTACTATTGTGTGCCCTTACAGGGTGTCATGAATTGGCTATATGAAATGTAACACCTTATTATGTACATGACAATGCAATATTGAATAAATGACTAAATTACTAAGGGTTCCGTTTTTTCCTTTTGAGGTACGGAACCCTAAAAAAGAAGTAGAATAAAAGCATAACTAGAGCCATACAGAAATATGTAGGCTTTGAGTGCTCCCTCAATAAATCGATAAAAACTCTCATCGGTTGTATTGGCAGCTGACGGCGTTCTTCAGAGAAGAGAGGCACGGCGTGCTGGTGGCGGGGGATGGAGATTTCGCTGTCGCACTCTTCAAGACGCCCAGAGGTCAGTGCTAAATGGCAGCTCTTATATGATACAACTTATAATATAAGATAATAGTTATTTACGATACAAGTGCGGAAAAGAGGAAATTCGAAACGAGTGGCGAAAAATTAAAACACGACCGCAGGGAGTGTTTTAAATCGACACGAGTTGCGAATTACCTATTCGCACGTGTATCGTACAACGTTTTACAGTACATATGGCCCTTTAAACTTTCGACATATGCGCGAAAAGTGCTCTTTTACGCACTAGTGCGAGAAAGTAGCACCATATGTACTGTAAAAGATATTTATTCATGACGATCACAAGTAGGGATGAAAACATGCAACCTTAACCTACCTGTTTAAATTCCTAATTAAGTATATTGTAAAAAACATTGTTATTTTCTAAAGAAACTTGAAAAAAACGAGCCGTTTTGAAATTTTCCCGGTTTTTTCAACGCTAATCACAACACATGTACAAAAAAAACTTTGTGTGCATTACG
This sequence comes from Cydia strobilella, assembly GCF_947568885.1. NCBI lineage: Eukaryota > Metazoa > Arthropoda > Insecta > Lepidoptera > Tortricidae > Cydia > Cydia strobilella. Next base: position 1,229,190 of record NC_086067.1, read on the forward strand.
AAAACTTATCAAAAACTGGTTTTGAATTTGCGATAAGTTGCGACGTGTGTGTTTAACCTCTTGTCTGTATACTCGTATTATAAGGATCCTGACCGAATAGAGACTTTTACATCTCTAAACAATTTGTGCCATTTTCAACCAAAAGGGTACTTATTGTCGCTTGTCAGTAAAACGCTATTTCCAAATAGCTTCAATTAGAAATCAACCTTATCGACAAGCGACAATGTGGTACCTTTTAGTTGAAAACGTCACATTTTAGTACTTGTCTGTTGTTTGTATATATTTTTTTTTTGTGTACTTCGACAGGATACTGGATACATTTCTAACAAAGTATCTAATATTTCATTGATTCCATATTTGTAATTGTTTTTTTTTTGTAATTTTTGGTTAATTTTATTGCTTGTAAAAATTTACATGTTAAAGTGCCCCTGTGGCCTATTTGCTGAATAAATGTTTGATGTAATGAGCATTAACTTTTTGGACGACAATGACCGATATATACGCACCGTAGGTTCAACGCCAAAGACCTATTAATCGGTCATAGACCACAGAGCAACATACACCTACATGCATGTGTATAAAGTTCAATTTCAGTTTTGACACTTCGGTGACGTGGCGTCTGGATGACAGCTTTTGTGTCACGGCGTCGATAAGGTTCATCTGTGTTATAAACTGGAACGTTTTTATCCCAGGGTTTTACATGTTCGACGCGTCGGACCGCGACCGCTACGGGCGAGCTGTACCACCTCCCTGTATCGGACACGCACGCGCTTGCTTCTCGCAATATCCTACAGTAAGTCATGCATAGTCATATTGCGTTTGAATTTTACATTATATCACAATTACAATTTTATAAATAACAATTACAAATTAAAGTATTACAACTATCTTACATAAGTCATAAAAGTCATCATCTTTCTAACGTTATGTACACTGTGGGCTGTTAAAACCAGACAGATTTTAACCAGGCATTCCTGAGGTCATAAGGAGCAAAAAAATGTTGTGTGTTTTGGTCAAATCAGGCAAGTTTTTGATTTAAAAAAAAAATGCGTTTTCCGTACACGACACGTTGGTTCTGTTTACATCTTGGTGAAAAAAAAAACATTACAATGAATAAGTAAAAGTTTTTTAAAATTTCATTTAAAAGTTTAATGTCTGTCAGTAGGTATAGTATGTCCAAAGATAGATATAACTCCGTAATAGATGGATACAGTCTAAGGAAAAAACGTGCCTCGAAAATCAAGAAAATTTGATTCTCGTTCAGAGGGCGCTACTAGTTTTGGCCTACAGTCGTATAGATGGCGTTGACGGTTTCGTTTGTTATTTAACAATTTTAACGCATATCAGTGAAAGAACATGGGTCAAAATCATAAAAATAATTAATGCAAATAAAAAAAACATTTATCTATATTTAAATACATTCTATCGTATTTTTATAAATCTTCATTTTTAGTTTTAAAGTGTGTCGACAGATGGCAGTGAATTTACTGGGGTTACAAAATTTACTATGACAGTACCGCTCTAGTATAAGTTACTCTATGGTATGTCTAAAGTTCTAAACCAAGTCATACGGTGGCAGCGTCGCAGCCAAAATGGCGTTTTTCAAGTTATTACATAAACAAATTGTCACAAAAAATCTCATCTAAAACAAGACCGATTTCAGAAAAAATGTATGATATTTGTCGTATTTCCTATAAAAAGGGCCCTTATTGTCGATGACGCTTACTCCATTATAAACGATGCTCCGATATAAATGCCGCGCGACGCTGTGCGGCGTAAGCGCTATCGACAATAAGGTCCCATTTCATAGAAAATGCCTCACTTTAGTGCCTAAATACGGTCAAGCATATACCTTTAAAATCTGTCGAGTTTTACCAGCCCACGGTGTGTAGGATTGGAATTTGTCGTTTCTAGCCTAAGTTACATTATTATATATTATATTATATCGTCGCTATGCTTACTCAACCTCATATCTGCAACAATCATTTGATGGAAATGTCGCTTCTCTTTCATTCGGAATACGGGTGTTTTTGCCTAGTGTTGCAGAAGTATAGCGGCGATATGTTATTGTGGTATTATTTTGTGACGAAGCCTGTAGCTGATTGTGATTTTGTGTTCGCCTGACGAAGCCTGCATTGCGGATATATAATTACGGTCCCTGAATAAATAACATTTTTAGTTACAGTCGAAGGAAAAAATATCGATCCAGACAAATAAATGTCATATACGAAGGAAAAAACCGGCCAAGTGCGAGTCGGATTCGCGCACGAAGGGTTCCGTACCATTACGAAAAAAACAGCAAAAAATCACGTTTGTTGTATGGGAGCCCCATTTAAATATTTATATTATTCTGTTTTTAGTATTTGTTGTTACAGCGGCAACAGAAATACATCATCTGTGAAAATTTAAACTGTCTAGCTATCACGGTTCATGAGATACAGCCTGGTGACAGAGAGACGGACGGACAGACGGACAGCGGAGTCTTAGTAATAGGGTCCCGTTATTAGTTATTACCCTTTGGGTACGGAATCCTAAAAATGACCAAAGCCTCCAGTGTCTATAGCATTTATATCTGGAATCTGCTGCTGCTGGAGCTAGAGCTGGTGTGTCTACTGGAAAAAATACAAATTAAAATATTTTCATAGAAAATAATTTAATTTGTTCTTGGGCTCAAAAATATGTGAACACGACTTTATTGTCTAAGTTGTAAGAGCGTACACATATTTTTGAAACTTTGGGAATGTGCCATCGACAATAAGGTCCCTTTTCATAGAAAATGCCTCATATAAAAAGTTAAAACTACATTAGACTTATATTGACCGGGATATAGACCGTGATTACCTTTTGTATTATTTGTGAGCTCCCGATATTTCGACGCACGCCAGTGATATCCGAATCAAACACCCGTAGTGACACCGTGAGTGTAGTGTGTTTGGACAGACCGACGAGTGTGAACGCGACCGGACCAACAAGTGTGAATGCGACCGTTGGTAACGTTGAAAGTGAACGCAGCCGACGCGCAAGAATGAGGGTAGACAGAGCGCTGTCTACACAACTTTGACACCCACCCGCTATCTTCAGTCACCCGTGAACATGATGCATGTAACTGCGTCGAAATATCGGGAGCTCACAAATAATACAAAAGGTAATCACGGTCTATATCCCGGTCAATATAAGTCTAGTGAAACTAACCGTGAATCATTCAAAACTCTAATTAAAACTACATTATCTGCTTGCTACAGGTTCAATCTCTAGCGGAGAAGCTCGTCGCAAACATACCGCCCGTGATCAAGGCTGAGCAAGAGGTATTCTTTATTCCAATACTATTTAATTTTCATTTCATTTCTTTTTTTTATTTAGGACCAACTGTAATTATTTTTCTAAATAGAGGAGGAGGAGGTAGAGGAGGTTTTTTTAAGCAGAGGATCTACCGCAAATATCGAAAAAAAATATATAATATAAAATATATATACTATAAAAAGGGATCTTATTGTCGATGGCGCTTACGCCATTATTAACGAAGCTCCGATATAAATACAATGTCGCGCGACGCTGTGCGGCGTAAGCGCCATCGACAATAAGGTCCCTTTTCATAGAAAATGCCCTAAATAAAACCGAATCATTATTTAACTATCCTTATTTGACAGGCCGAGCAGGGCAATGAACGTAAAGAGTCCAAGGTGAGTGAGAAATTTATATTTTTTCTGTTATAAACTTTTAGCAAAAGAATACTAATTGTGGAGCCTAAGCTAAGATGCCTATAGTAGAGCCATGTAGAGCCAAAGAAAATTTATTGTATTAGAGAGGTAGAGTTCTAGTTTAATATCTTGTCTTTTTATTAATTATATAACAATTCAAGTCTCCACCCTTTACATCTCTGGATAATTTGATGATCTTTTTTATTATTATATACATTTTATCTCTGACACCTAGAGACTTTTACATCTCTAAACAATGTTAGTACTTCTGTTGTTATTAGCTTTTTTTGTGTAATTTGACATTTATATTTATGTAATAGTTTTTTTTTTGTAATTTTGGGTTAATTTTATTGTTTGTAAAAATTTACATGTGAAAGTGCCCCTGTATCCTATTTGCTGAATAAATGTTTGATGTTTATTCATAAACGCCTACTAAAGTTAACAAGCCGCTATAATCGTTTGTCCCTTTCCGACGTATTGGTATGATGGAAAGGGACAACCCATTATTAGCGGCTTGTCAACTTTAGTAGACGCATAGAGTAACTTATACTAGAGCGGTACTGTCATAGTAAATTTTGTAACCCCAGTAAATTCACTGCCATCTGTCGACACACTTTAAAACTAAAAATTAATATTTATAAAAATACGATCAAATGTATTTAAATATGGATAAATGATTTTTTTATTTGCATTAATTATTTTTTATGATTTTGACCCATGTTCTTTCACTGATATGCGTTAAAATTATAAATAACAAACGAAACCGTCAACGCCCTCTATACGAGTGTAGGCCAAACTAGTGGCGCCCTCTGATCGAGAATCAAATTTTCGTGATTTTCGAGGCACGTTTTTTCCTTAGACTGTATCCATCTATTACGGAGTTATATCTATCTTTGGTAGACGTTTATCAATAAGGGGGTAAGAAAAAAAGTGCGTAGTTTGACATCCAACACAGATGGCTCTGTACTGTGCCATATGTTTTGCGGTCACTGAACTGTCAGACGTCAATGTCACTTCACCTTTTGGACGCCAGTGACCTATATAAACGCACCGTAGGTTCAACGCTATGGATGGTATAGAAAGGATGCCAATCTCTTAAGGAAGAATTGTTGCAAAAGTGACCGCTTTCAGCTTTAAATAATAGTTCCTAATCTCTCCGGTGGCGCTAGTTAGGATCTGGGACATGAGTATAACATGAACCAACAAATAACCCGACCAAATTACGTAGGTTGTTTTTGGTAGTATTTCGGTGTATGGTAGCGCCGCCTAATTACTGTTTTTTGATGGACACTTTTCATACATAGAGATTTGGCTCCTTTATATAGTCTCCATGGTTTTACGGTCACTGAACTGTCAGACGTCAATGTCACCACCTTTTTTTTTGGAAGCCAGTGACCTATATAAACGCACCGTAGGTTCAACACCAAAGACCGATTAATCGGTCATAGACCGCAGAGCAACATAGACCTACATGCATGTGCATAAAGTTCAATTTCAGTTTTGACACTTCGGTGACGTGGCGTCTGGATGACAGCTTTTGTGTTTGACACGGCGTCGAACAGGTTAATAGTATTGATACTTAAGCAGCGAAAGCAATGTATTGGACATTTTGTATGAAATTTGTTGCAGGTAACATTTAAGGAGGAAACGGCAACGTTTAAGATCTACGGCATGGAAGTTACGAGTTTGCGAAGATTGAACCAGTTCGAGAAGTGAACAGTGAACCAGTAGTACACAGTGAATCAACGTATTTCGTTACGTTCATGATGTGCTACATAAAAATGTATCTGCGGGGGTAGATGAGTTTGAGAAGTGAGCAGTGAGCCTATGGTGAACAGTGAACCAGAATGGTTTTTATCATGTTTGACCAATAACTCTACTTTCAAAAATATTTGCACGGTTTTAGTTCCTATTCTTATTTTTGTCAATTTATGCAGTTAAATATAACTCGTTTTACTCGTCTTGCAACCAAAATTTAACAAAACAATTGTTGTGTGTTGTCGTGGCCATTTTGTATTTGAAACAAAGTTTTAATAAAAAAATGAAACTGATTTGAACATTTATTTATTTGTAACTCTCCTAATAAACTCACATTAATATCAATTAAACTAAAAACTAATATCAATTATTTATTATATTTTTTACAATTTATTACATCTTCATAAATACAACAACACTTAAATTTAATTAAGTTATCACATAATTTACACAAATCACCTTAGATACAATGTGAGCAAATACCATTTTTTATAACTATCATTGTACGTTTAATCCCTGCAAACTGTCATTTTATAGTATAGTCTGTCATTGCTACGTATAATGGAAGGCATTAAAATACGAGTAAAGGGTTTATGAAACGAGCGTGCGAGTTTCAAAAAACATCACGTGTTTTAATGCCTAGTTATGTACAGTTAAATTACACTGCTTTGTCTACACACATCTCTCTCAAGTTCTATATGTGTTCAGGAACCACAAACAGTGCCTTTCACTTCAAATAAAACGTTATCTCGACCGATACAATGAAATTAGGTCAAATTAAATTCCTTTATTTTTCAGAGATCGTCATAGAGGGTAATTGATATGTGTAGATAAAGTGCTTTTTATCACGCAAAGTAACCAAAAAGTACTTAAATAAAATTATCCATTATTTCTATTATACGTCCAAAATTCTGTTATACAATCAGATTCTACTCTTTTAGTCTTTGAAAATAAAACTAGTTTATTTGCTAAACCTAAAGTATTTGTTTAAATTTTCGTATATAATTTGTATATTTGTGTATCAATAATACCAATACCGAAACAATAATTGATAGCAGTATGACAGACGAGACCTTATCAAAGTGACGACACAATAATGTATAGACCGATAGTGGGACCATATTTTTGACCTTAAAGTTATGATAATTCTAAAGAAGGAAAAGTGATGCTTATATGGCAGGGGACATGTTTTAAGCATATTTGTAATTTAAGAGGAAAAGTTAGAACGAGCGTTAGGTATAAATTAGGTATTTATATATTTTGATTGATGCTTTTTGAATATTGAATTAAAGTGCAAAGTTTAAGCTTCATCGTTTAAATTATGTATGACTCTTTAAACTGTTACATTTTTAGAAAAAAATTTAACGTGCTTCTTTGTCAAACTAAAATTAGCTTATTATTTTGTCGATATTGAATTAAAGTTTAAAAAATCCACAATAATATCTCTAAATTCTTAAGTTAATAGACAAAGCCGAAAAATTAGAAAAATAGGATTGCTGCTTAAATTTTAATATGCGTTTTTTGTCCTGTAAGGTCCAATATTGAATTAAAGTCTATAAAGATAAGTTTCATACTATAAAATAATATATGCAACCATATTATGAAAAGTAAGAAATTTCTGTGTGTAGCTTCCATTGTTATAGCCAAATCTATTTAAAAAGGCGCGAAATTCATACATACGCCGCGCTGGTCCGCCAAGGTGCCGGCGCGGCACGCGGGAGCCTATCGTAGCATTCGTATCTATCTATACCTATAGGTACCTCGCCCGGTCGCCCCACCCCCCGCTCAGCTTCGTAAGTACTTCGTACTTTTCTTGTCATTCATTAGTTTGTTTACCGTGCACATAAATTAGATGCCGATATTACGAGAAATTAATGTAATTATGACTTCAAAATGAGTACAAAATGTTTGTTATGTGGACTGATTATTTGTAGTTACTTAGTGGTCCGAGAGCTGGTAGACATTTTGGAGTAGGTCCTTGAGGCAAGCTGAAAATTTGCCTGATACTTCTCCTATCATACCCTAACTCAGCACTGGAGGTCTGGCTGCAGGGTAGCGGGGCTAAATCAACCCTTATATTTTTTAAGATTTTTTAGGGCTCCAAAAAAGTTCGTGAGGCAATCTGTAATTTTTACAGGTTGAAGTATCTAAATAGTCACAAAAAAATAAGCCTGAACATTTGGTCGGGTCTTTGACCTTGCCAGAAGAGCTAAAAAGTAACGTATGGCACTTACTCGTACGTAAAATTAAGTTTGTCTACTATAGTAATTGTATGCATTACAAAGTTATTTTTGTAGTACAGTAAATTAAAGACTACTGGGTAGGATGTACAGTCAGCAATACTATTTGTTTATTATTATACATATCAGCACTTACAGATAAACCTTACGTGCTAATAGTGTTGTTAGTAATTATTTCATGTGATTATACACTAATATAATTCTACATATTCATCTTTCTGTTATTATACAATTCTATCAAATGTTTCATTACGAATTATATCATTAAATAGGTACATACTTATATTATATTATTATGTCATTATGAAATTATACTAAATTATCATCATTTCTATCACTATTCGCTTAGCACCGTTGCATACAAACTTCTTTACAGGGGTGGTATCTTTTCTCTGCAGCTGACTGTACAATGTGATTGTAACTATGACGATGGTGTATATTTATGATGTATGTTATTTATTGTGTTTTTTGTATGTTACTTAAGGGCTTCTGTTAAGGGAACGAAAATTTGATTATTTAAGCCCTGTAAATATTTTTTTCTGTTTTTTTTTCTATTTGTTTTTTTTTTTAATGTTTATTAAGGGTCCACTGCAGGCGAACGAAAATGTTTATTATTTTGCGCTACGGCACACGGTTTAGGAGATACAGAATTAAAAAGGTTTTTTGTGTTTTTTTTTTTAAATATATTAATTAAGGGTTTCTTAGTGGAACGAAAATTTGATTATTTTTGCGCTCCGTCGCACGGTTTAGGAGATACAGCCCTCTAAAAAAATTTTTGTTTTTTTTTCTTTTCTTTTTAAATGTTAATTAAGTTGAACGAAAATTTTATTATTTTACGCTACGACGCTATTATTAAATTATGTTCGATTTTGAAATTTTTATATTAAATATATCTACTTATATATAAAGTTGAAGTTTGGTTATTGAATTTTATATTATATAAATATACAAAAAAAGAAATATAGGGCTGTATCTCCTAACCCGTCCGTCGCGCGTCGTAGCGCAAAAATAATAAAATTTTCGTTCCCCTTTAAAAACACTTTTAATATACAAAAAACACAATGAAACACAATAAGAAAAAAAACTCTACACGGCTGTATCTCCTAAGCCGAGCGTCGTAATATAAAAAAAAAAATACCAAAAAAGTCTTTATAAGGCTGTATCTCTGAACCGTGGGTCGTAGAGTAAAATAATAAAATTTTCTTTCAACTTAATTAACATTTAAAAAGAAAAGAAAAAAAAACAGAAAATTTTTTTTTAGAGGGCTGTATCTCCTAAACCGTGCGTTGTAGCGCAAAAATAATCTAATTTTCGTTCCCCTTTGAGAAACCCCTAAGTAACATACAGAAAACACAATGAAAAACTAAAAAGAAAAACAAAGAAAAAATCTTTATAGGGTTGTATCTCCTAAACCGTGCGACGGAGCGCAAAAATAATCAAATTTTCATTCCACTAAGAATCCCTTAAGTAATATATTTAAAAAAAACACAGAAAATCTTTATAAGGCTGTATCTCCTAAACCGTGCATCGTAGCGCAAAATAATAAAATTTTCGTTCCATTGCAGTGGACCCTTAGTTAACATTAAAAAAAAAGAAAAAAAAAAAAACAGAAAGTACATTTCGATGCTAGTGCGGAAAGTATGTCATACTTTACATACTTTCGAAGAATGACATTTCCGCACGTGTATCGAACGACGTTTTTTAATACCTTTGCGAAAAACAACAAGTAAGGAATTCGAAACTTTTATATTATTAATTCTGTGACATTATTGACATTAGACTTATATTGACCGGGATATAGACCGTGATTACCTTTTGTATTATTTGTGAGCTCCCGATATTTCAAAACCACCGCGAATCATTCAAAACTCTAATTATTGACATTGACATTATGAAGAGGTGTTTTTATAGCTTTTATTCGACTAGAATGGATTTTGTTATTATTATTGAACCCACTACATACAACATTATACACATTGTATTGTTTTACAAATATAAAACATTGTACTATTATTACCTAAATATCGTTATTAACGATTATTTCAATACTCAATACTCAGTAATCAACATAAAAACCTACTGTTAAAGTAAGAATACGAAAAATATACATATTTCATATTTTATTACTTACCTCTTCATCATTATAACACGTCTATTTTTTTATATATTGAATATTGAAAAACCGTTCTTAATAAGTTGTCTGAATAGAACGGAACGCCTGTCAAAGGAGAGGCGTTTTTTATTTCTGCTTTAAATTTCCAAAGGCAACATTCGATATTGTTTTTATAAATGTACGATACACAAATAATCGTAATTAACGATATTTGGGTAATAATAGTACAATGTTTTATATGTACAATTGTCTTATAGAACATGCATTTAAAAAAAAACTCATTAAAGTGGGTTCAATAATAATAACACCCAGCTAAAAAAACACCTCTTCATAATGTCAATGTCAATGATGTCACAGAATTAATAATATAAAAGTTTCGAATTCCTTACTTGTTGTTTTTCTTATTTTTTCGCAACTGTATTGAAAAACGTCGTTCGATACACGTGCGGAAATGTCTAATAATGACACACTTTCCGCACTAGCATCGAAATGTCCTATGACAGGGCTGTATCTCGTAAACCGTGCGTTGTAGCGCAAAACTAATCTAATTTTCGTTCCCCTTTGAGAAACCCGTAAGTAACATTCAAAAAACATAATCGAACAACAAAGAAGAAAACAAAAAAATAAAAAATCTTTATAGGGTTGTATCTCCTAAACCGTGCGTTGTAGCGCAAAAATAATCTAATTTTCGTTCCCCTTTGAAAAGCCCCTAAGTAACATACAAAACACACAATGAAAAACTAAAAAGAAAACAAACAAAGAAAAAAATGTTTATAGGGTTGTATCTCCTAAACCGTGCGTCGGAGCGAAGAGCAAAAATAATTAAATTTTCGTTCCACTTTAAGAAACCCTTATTAATATTTAAAAGATACAACCCTATAAAGATGTTTTAATTTTTTGTTTTCTTTTTTGTTTTTCATTGTATTTTTTGAATGTTACTTACGGGTTTCTCAAACGAGAATGAAAATTAGATTATTTTTGCGCTTCAACGCACGGTTTAGGAGAGACAGCCCTGTAAAGATATTTTTCTGTTTTTTTTTTGTTTTTTTTTTAATGTTAACTAAGGGTCCACTGCAATGGAACGAAAATTTTATTATTTTGCGCTACGATGCACGGTTTAGGAGATACAGCCTTATAAAGATTTTTTTTTTTTAAATATAAATTAAGGGTTTCTTAAAGTGGAATGAAATTTTGATTATTTTTGCGCTACGACGCACGGTTTAGGAGTTACAGCCGTGTAAATATTTTTTTCGTTTTTTTTTTGTTTTTTCTCATATTAAAAAAGGGTTTCTTAGAGGCAAAGAGGATATAATAAGATAGAGTGGTACTGTCATAGTAAATTTTGTAACCGCTTTAAATTCACTGCCATCTATCGACATACTTTAAAACTAAAAATGAAGATTTATAAAAATACGTTAAAATGTATTTAAATATGGATAAATGATTTTTTTATTTGCATTAATTATTTTTATATGATTTTGACCCATGTTCTTTCACTGATATGCGTTAAAATTATAAATAACAAACGAAACCGTCAACGCCATCTATACGAGAGTAAGCCAAAACTAGTGGCGCCCTCTGATCGAGAATCAAATTTTCGTGATTTTCGAGGCACGTTTTTTCCTTAGACTGTATCCATCTATTACGGAGTTATATCTATCTTTTTTAGAGGGGAACGAACATTTTACTTTTTTTGCGCTCCGACGCACGGTTTAGGAGATACAGCCCTATAAAAAGATTGTTTTCTTTGTTTTTTTCTTTTATGTTTTCATTGTGTTTTTTGTATGTTACTTAGGGGCTTCTGATAGGGGAACGAAAATTTGATTATTTTTGCGCTATAACGAACGGTTTAGGAGATACAGCCCTGTAAATATTTTTTCTGTTTTTTTTTCTTTGTTTTTTTTTAAAATGTTTATTAAGGGTCCACTGCAGGCGGACGAAAATGTTATTATTTTGCGCTGCGACGGACGGTTTAGGAGATACAGCCCTATATATATTTTTTTGTTTATTGTTGTTTTTTTTTGTATGTTATATAATATAAAATCCATAACCAAAATTCAAATTTTTATATAAGTAGATATACTCAATATAAAAATTTCAAAATCTAACATAACTTTTAATAGAAATGTCCTCATACATCATAAATATACACCATCCTCATAGTTACAATCACATTGTACAGTTAGCTGCAGAGAAAAGATACCACCCCTGTATAGGTTTGTATGCAAAGGTGCTAAGCGAATAGTATTGCTGACTGTACATCCTACCTAGTGGTCTTTAATTTACTACAAAAATAACTTTGTAATGCATACACTTTGTTTAGTAGACAAACATAATTTTGCGTGCAAAAATAACTGCGATGCATACGCTTTGTATAGTAGAGAAACTTAATTTTGTGTGCAAAGATAACTTTGTAATGCATACAATTTGTATAGTAAACAAACTTAATTTTGCGTGCAAGTAAGTGCCATACTTTTTAGATCGCCTGGCAAGGTTAAAGACACGACTCGACCAAATGTTCTGGTTTATTATTTTTATGACTATTTAGATACTTAATTTTAACCTGTTAAAAATACAGATTGCTTTTAGAACATTTTTTTGAATTTTGTTAAATATTATTTTGCACGCGTCTAGCAAGGTTAGGTTACCCGCTAGCCCGTTGATCTATATACCGTTGATCTACCTATATATCAGTACCGTTTGATCGCTGCCTCGGCGGCGCACAGCGCGGCGCGCGCAACCATGCCGCGCGTTTGAAATGTAACGTAAATATAAGCACGGAATGCATACGTATCAGTATTTAGTGACGCACAAATTTTATATTTCTAATCTTTTGTGTGGGAACTAAGATCATTGTCATGACCGTTTAATATTAACTCTACAAACTTTAATTCAATATTGGCTATACTGCTTAACCAGATATCAATATCTAGAGAAGCACATTGTCTACATTTCTAATTTTTTACAAGGATAATAAGCTGATCCATAATATCGTAATTTTGCAATATCAGCTACTCTAATTATTTATTTACAAAATAATTCATGTTTTTAAGTTCACCAGAAAGCACATGTTCCAGATTTCTAAAAACCGAATATTGTGTATAAATTAAAGTGGTATTGAATATGTTAAAGTTTTTTGTAACTTTAATTCTATATTTACAAAGTTATTAGCAGAAATTAAAATATTTCAATATATCCGAACGCTCACCCTAAAAATTTCTAACTTTTTACGAAAGTCTTATTTAACATGCTAACAATGACATATCGAAAAAGAAAAAACTTTAATATTATCAAAACCCATTTTTGTTCCACCGCTGGTCTAGTAACCAAATGTGCCGTTTTAAACCAAAAGGTGATTGCCGTTTGTCCAGTCAAATTTAAGCTGTATGGAAATAGCGCCGACGCCGACAATAAGTATCCTTTTGATGAAAATGGCCCAAACACATTTTTATGCACCCTTTCAATACACCCATCTAATTAACCTCTCTAAACTATCCACATCATTGACGTATTATATCTAAGGACGGGCCTTACGGGCAATCATGGACAATAAGAATGGGTCCAGTACATTGGTGGCTACAAAGCTATTGGTTGATGAGTTCGCATCGCGCGCGATTGGTCGAAATTAGCGCGCGCTACGCTCGCTCGAATTCGTGAAGCACAACGCTGAACTAGCAATTCTTAGTGCCCGCAAGGCCCGTCCTCAGAGACGTCAATGATCCACATACTCAAAAGAATAACGACACAATAAACCATAAAAACCTCAACACTAACAAACCAATTACAGTTAACAGCGCATAATGCAGCCACATAAGCCTTTTATACCTCTTAATACTCTCCGGTATAGTAGTAACTGGATCTTTTAAGAGATAAACCCTAATTCCCTTCATGTAGTTCGCAAAGAACTCGTTCCAGTCGATGGCGCTGGTGTCGAAGTCATAGATATGCTTGTCGGCGTCACACAACTCGTTGTAGAGGCGCGTCATGTTGCTATTGTGGAAACGCCATTCGCGGAGCGCGAAGAATTCTATCACGGCCGCGAATTGCTCGATTTTTGTGTAGGCTTTTCTTAATCTGGAAAGATTTTGAGTTTAAGGTCAATGTGGAGAACCGTCTATCAGGTAAGACCGTCTACAAAACTCTTTCGTCACGTCTAACTCTTGCGTTTGTTTACATACTTGACTTACGATAATAGTTCTTGCCTTATGACGGTCTTCTTAACCAAAAAAATTATATAATTATATATATTGGTCTTCTCCATATTGACCATATATATGCTTGCGATTTCGTCTGCGAGGAATGATGATGTTAAAAAAAATTTTAGTTTTACGATTTATACTCTTAGGTCCAAAGGTGCCCGTCATTAATGCGCGCGCAACACCCCTTAAAGCCGGGTTGGGGCCGACTTTTAGTATGAGGGCGCCCGGCATTGGAGCGCGCGTAGCGCGCCCTATACGTCTCTTTCTTCAGCACGAGCGCTTATTAACCTCGTTAATTTTTTTGATTGGCATTCTGCACGCAAATTTCAGCCACACTCCGCGACCGAAAATTCAACCTCCGCTATGGTGGTAATTTAAAGAAAACCAAAAAATAAATTATTAATTTTTCTTTTGACGTACAACTAGCTAGTTAGGGAGGATACTCACTGTGGTTTCTTCCCGAGGACCATACACACTCCGTCGATGATGTAAGCAGGGATCCAGTGCAGCAGCAGCGCGAGGAAGGTGTACATGGCCTTGGAGTTAGTCAGCGTCAGCATGTAGTACCACACGGCCTGTGCGGGGGGCACGCTCAGCCCGTGGGTCTCGGCTAGGGACATGAATTTAGCTGGAATAGAGGGCGCAAGTTAGTAATTAGGACCACTTACAAACGTTTTTGTTACTTACTAAATAATAAGATGTAATTTTTTACCTATTTTAAACAGAATAGTTAAGCTAAATTTAAAGAAAGGATCAAATCAAATCAAAATAGAAATAAGATGAATTAGGAACTACAAACAATGTCAACTATAATTTCTTTATTTTATTTTATTTTTATTTTTTATTTTATTTATTAGGAAAACTTACAGCTGAAGTAACACGTTAGGTAATAACATAGAAGCAGTGAGCCAATTACAAGTTTCCACAGATAGAAACTGCGTAAAGTGCATGGTGTGCGAAATTACAACTAATAATACTTACTAATTTATAAATATCCTTTACTTATCTTACTAGAGGGAAAATTGGTTTAAACAGTTAACAAGAAGAACAAAAGAGAGAAAAAAGAACAGGATAGAGATACAATGTTGAGTTAACACTTTTTCCACTGTTAACACTTAACAGTGGGAAAAGTCCTGAGTCATTAGCTTACGTATCGAACTAAAGCTATCGCAGAACAGATCGATGAGATCATGATGTTTGCAAAGCTGATTGAAAGACTTACCAGCTCTTAGAAGGAAGGAGTTTTTCCTGTAATTAGTATGAACGGAGGGAATATGGAAGGTTTTTTTGGTGCGAGAGGATATGCGTGGGGGGACTGTGAAATTCAAGTTGGCTAGTAGATCAGGACAGTCTACATGGTTCTGAGCAATTTTCATAATATATATTACGTCGGATATATTACGCCGGATGTAGAGAGGTAGCAGATGAAGTTTTGCACAATGCTGTTTATAACTTTGTTTTGGAATTTTGAATTTAAATCTCAGAGAACGAATAAACTTTTTTAAAACTTTTGATTTGAGACAACATATGGTCCATAAATTTGTTAGTTATAGCTTATACATTATGTTAGTAACAACAACAGTAACCTAATAAAATGCAATAATAAATTATACAACATTTGACGACCGGTGTGGCCTAGTTGGTAGTGACCCTGCCTGTGAAGCCAATGGTCCTGGGTTCGAATCCCGGTAAGGGCATTTATTTGTGTGATGAACACAAATATTTGTTCCTGAGTCATGGGTGTTGTCTATGTATATAAGTATGTATTTATATATGTCGGCGGGTTATCCGCCATTATGTAGTTTAATAATAACCACGTTTGATATGACAAACCTTAACTTTATTTAATTAATTAATAACTGGAATGCAGTGTAGTTGACTGCGATACATTAGCTTTTCTATTTTTCTTTCATAAATGACGGCCCCTCTCAAAATCACCGCTCCTTCTTTCAAAACTGTCGTTTTAATCAGCCAGGTACAATTATACAATCATGACAGCTGTTCGAGTCATTGAAACTAACGTCACTGTATCGTAGTCAAACACACTCAAGCATAGATAATCTGAATATTTGACATTGCTTGACA
Organism: Cydia strobilella; assembly: GCF_947568885.1. NCBI lineage: Eukaryota > Metazoa > Arthropoda > Insecta > Lepidoptera > Tortricidae > Cydia > Cydia strobilella. The sequence goes on from NC_086067.1 coordinate 1,245,283, forward strand.
TTCCATTAGACGCAGCCGTCATAACAAACGGTCTGCGACACGGCCATTCTGACATTTCACACGCCCCCGTGGGAAGGCGTACCTGTAAGTGAAAGTTCCACGAGAATAACAGGTCACTCGGCTATCCTGACCATAGCCATAAGTGATTAGTGAAAATCAGTAATAAGCAGGTTGTGAATTTCGAAAAGCTGTAGCAATGGCTTGCCATGCGTGTTTAATGCACAATTAAATTCCTTTGGATCAATCTGGTACAATTTTATCAAAGACAAACAAGTTCGCAATAATTCTCTTTTTGCATATTATACCAATTTGCAAAATCATACGCAAAAAAGATCGCAAAATAGATTATTTATTTAGAACTATTATGCAATTCTCAGTACCAGGATGGCTAACCGCCAAAAACGACATCACGCTCAGCTATCAACACACAGTCCTCATTGCGTAACCCGCAATCTGCATCATTGGTTAACCACCAATGAAAAACCACTACTCATTGCGTAACCCGCAATCTGCATCATCGGTTAACCACCAATGAAAAACTACTACTCATTGCGTATCCTGCAATCTGCATCATCGGTTAACCACCAATGAAAAACTACTACTCATTGCGTAACCCGCAATCTGCATCATCGGTTAACCACCAATGAAAAACTACTACTCATTGCGTAACCCGCAATCTGCATCATCGGTTAACCACCAATGAAAAACTACTACTCATTGCGTAACCCGCAATCTGCAACACTGGCTAACCACCAGTGCAAATTCATACATTGATTGATGTCGTTTGTGAGCGTTTAACTATTTGTAACTTAAAAAAGAAAGGTTCTAATTTAGACTGAATGTTGCGAACTTGTTCCCGTCTCCGCATCATCTATATCTTTACTGTCTAGATTTATGGGACGTACAATATCAGGCATTTTCCGTAACCTATCGTGAGCATACTTGTACTGACGATTACCCAAGAGAGACTTCAATACATATCTATCGCCGTCCAACACTTCTACTACCCTAAAAGGTCCCTTATACTTCGGATCAAGTTTTGTTTGATTTCTTTCTTCGTTAGAGATAAGTACAAAATCACCAACAACGAAACGGGTAAATTTGGCTTTATTGGAATCGAATCGCGTTTTGTCGTAGGTTGCGCATCTTGTCATATTCTCGGTAGCTCTAGATCTAGCTAGGTTAATATCGACTTCAGGTTCATCTGAAAACATTAAATTAAGGGGGCGCGCGACTCTTCCTATTAGCAATTCTAAGGGACTGTATTTAGTAACCCTACTAACTGTGCAGTTAAGAGCTAGCTGTACGTCTGGAAGCGAGTCTTGCCATGAACGATCCTTACTCGTTTCTACTGCTGTAAACATATTCTTTAGTGTACTCATGACTCGCTCCACCTGTCCATTCGCCCTTGAACTGCCAGAAGCAATTAAGTGTAAACTTATGTTATGAGTTGTACAAAACTCACGAAAATCAGTACTGGCGAAACAGCGACCTTGGTCAGCTATGATCCGAGTTGGTGCCCCAAATAGAGCAACACAATTTTTGAGTGCTCGGATACTACTAACGGTATCGATGTGCAGGGTATGGTGAAGCAAAACGAATTTCGTAAAAGCATCGATAACAACGAGAACATATTCTTTTGTATCATTTTTGCCACTTAGCTTTCCAGTAACGTCAACATGGAGTGTATGCCAGGGAATGGCAACCTTTGGAATAGGATGCAGTTCTGCTTGAACTCTACCCGTGTGTGACTTTGCGATTTTGCAAGTTACACAGTTATCCACGAACTTTCTAACAAATTTTGACATATTCTCGAACCAGTATGCATCGTACATCTTTTCCAAAGTTTTCTCCCATCCCAAATGCATTAAGGACTCATGTGTAGTATGTACAACAGACCATCTTAGTGCTCTGGGCAATATGGGAAGACACCGACTTTTGTTATAGCGCTGAATTTTTCTATGTAATATACCGGACCTGAGTTCGTACGTTTTGGCAATTTCAGTGTCAAGGTCGCCGTTTTTAATTTTAGATATTAGTTGAGAAATTTCCTCATCTCGATGTTGTTCAGCTACCAACCAATTGGATGAAAGATTAGCAATGTTAATAGTTCTTTGTTCTCTTCTACTGATTAAATTATTTATTTTATCCTCAGGATTATCCTCACGATCCGAAATGGGATTCCTAGAGAAAAAGTCAGCATGTTGCATCCGCTTCCCTTCAACATGTATAATGTCAAAGTCAAACGATTGCAAAAATGCCCACCATCTGTGTACTCTTGGGGTAAGGTCTAACTTTTTACGTGTTGACTGAAGTGCATTACAGTCCGTCATTACTGTAAATTTTCGCCCGTACAAATAATGCCTAAAATGTCTTATTGCGTTTACTACTGCGAGAGTCTCCAATTCATAAGAGTGATACCTTGATTCTGCAGTTGTGGTGCGCTTACTAAAGTAGGCAACTACGTAACGTTTTCCATCCTTTTTCTGAATTAAAATTCCACCATACCCAATGGAACTGGCGTCAGTATGCAATTCTAATGGATAATTCGGGTCGAAGATTGACAAGACTGGGTTACTTGTTAAAATCGAAATTACAATTTGTCTGATTTTTTCATGTGAACTCTCCCATGAAATGTTACCTTTAGAGACGTTTGTGAGTGCATATAAGGGCGCCATCACTTGGGAAAACTTAGGGATAAACTGGCGGAAATACGAGGCCAAACCGATAAATTGTCGAAGCTGGGTGACTGTTGTTGGTGGCGGGGTATCAACTAGCGCCGCTATTTTTTTTGGGTTTGGTCGGATTTCGCCACACGTAACCTCATAACCAAGATACTCCACTCTTTGTTTAAGAAACGAACATTTTTTTAAGTTAAATGAAAATCCAGATTTCGTTAAAATGTCTAGAACTATGCGAAGCCTCTGCAAGCCTTGTTTAATATCGGAAGCCACAATCATTATGTCATCCATGTAGACTACAACGAATTTGGTAGCGAGATCTCCTAATGCTTTATTGACAGCGCGTTGAAAAACCGAGGGCCCATTCCGAAGACCAAAGGGCATAGTCAGGTATTCGTACTGCCCGTCTGGTGTTACGAAAGCAGTTCTTTCGATAGAATCTGCATGTACCGGTATCTGATGAAACCCACTGGCCATATCAAGGGTTGTGAAGTAACGAGCGCCTTGAAGCCTATTTATCTGGTCAGATATTAATGGTAATGGGAATCTGTCTGCAACAGTGTTGTCATTTAGTTCACGATAATCCACACACATACGATCTGAGCCGTCCTTCTTCTTCACAAGGAGTATAGGGCTTGCAAATGGTGACGAACTTGGGCGTATGACATTGGATGCGAGCAGTTCATTGACTTTATTACGTACTATTTGTCTTTCATCTGGGCTTAAGCGATAAGGACGTCGGCAAACTGTTTTGTTTGGGTCCTTAAGACGAATCTGCATTGGTTCTATAACGGCAGGGTGAGGAGGTGTTCCAATGGTAAAGTTGTCACTAAAGTCATTCAAGATACCAACTAGTTGGGATCTATATTCGGGAGGAACATCAGTGTCAATGTTGTTGAAATCTGGTAGATCTTTTGTTAAGTTTTGTTTTACCGGCGGTTCAATTAATTGTACGGCTAGTTCTATGTTTGGCCCTACCACGGGCTCTACCATTAACTCTACCTCTCCTTCTTGCGATTTAACTGTCGACTCTACGTTGGACATTAAAACTGCTGTTGCAATTTTCTTGTTATTGACTTTTGTGAGTAATAAAGTAGCGGATGTCATAATAATAGCAATATTGTTGTTTAAAATTTCGCGTCCTATAATAATATCATGCTGAAGGTAACTGTCAGGTAGTAGTATATTCAAGTTAATATTGTCAATAAGAATACTGGTTGAAATTTTTAAATAACTATTAATAGATGTTTGTCCAATGCCTGTCATAGTAACAACAGCACAAGTACGCTCACCATTAAATCTAGAAGAGGCACTATGTCTAATCAACGAACATTCGGCTCCGGAATCGTAAAAAAAATCGAATACTTTACCAGAGTGACTGAGCTTTCCCATAGGTGCATTGACCATGCATACGTTTACGCGACGTTGTTCGGGTGCTGCACCAGAGCTGCTTCTGTTGTTGCTGTTAGTACCGCCACTACCGGGACGAGCATGACTGCCCGCTGCTGGGCATCTGTTTGCGTAGTGGCCTCGAGCATTACATCTGTAGCATGTGACGTTACTGTTGTCGTCCTTGGTTGAAGTTTTCGACGACATTGTATTCGTTGGTTGGCGTGTTACATCTATCTTCGAATTTCTTTTGTATTGATGATGACACAGATGTGCTTTGTGTCCTGTCATTCCACAATTGAAGCATCTGATATGGCTGTTAGTCTTAAATCGTTTGTTTCCGAAGTCTGTTTCGGTTTTCGTGTCGGGTAATTTCCGTTTCAAAAAGGACAATGCACGTAGCTCTTGTTGTAGCTTACGTCTAGTTTGAATTTCCGTCGTATAAGCTAGTCGTGGCACACGAGGGTCTAAACGTGATATGTGTGCTAAAACGATTGAAATAACAATCTGCTCTTGTGTTAAGTCTTTCATTCGCGACATAAGCGACGTCATTATTCTGGAGGAGTAGGCTGCCAGACACTCACCTTCTTTTGGCGTGCTGTTGTTTAGGTTTATAAGTGAAGCCGCTGTTGTCTCTGGGCAGTCATATCTTGTGACGAAAATATCTTTAAATTCGTTCCATGTTATCCCTGGGAATGAGATTTCTGAAAGCCATGCTGATGCCTGACCTTTTAACGCGCGGCTTAGCACATTTATTAATGACGAACCATTTAAGCCATTGTCGGTGATACACATGTCAGCGGTTGTAATCCAGGCCTTTGCATTCAAATCATGCTTATCTGGGTCAAATTCTGGCAGCTGGATCATCTTGGTTGTCGGAGTCTGCGGTTTAATTGCTTCTAACAATGTTAGGAAGTTTTGATTTTGTTGTTCTAACATAAGACGCCACTTTTGCCCACCATCTTCGTTGTCATTCTGCTCTTTTGCTGGCTCTAAAGGTATACAATCACGATTGTCTCGTCTTGGCAAAAGCTTGCCGACCACGGGGCTGGGTTCTCTTTCCAAACGGTCTGGGTTGACCACTTCTGATGTCGGCGGGTTATCCGCCATTATGTAGTTTAATAATAACCACGTTTGATATGACAAACCTTAACTTTATTTAATTAATTAATAACTGGAATGCAGTGTAGTTGACTGCGATACATTAGCTTTTCTATTTTTCTTTCATAAATGACGGCCCCTCTCAAAATCACCGCTCCTTCTTTCAAAACTGTCGTTTTAATCAGCCAGGTACAATTATACAATCATGACAGCTGTTCGAGTCATTGAAACTAACGTCACTGTATCGCAGTCAAACACACTCAAGCATAGATAATCTGAATATTTGACATTGCTTGACATTCCATCAGACGCAGCCGTCATAACAAACGGTCTGCGACATATATATGTATATCGTCGCCTAGCACCCATAGTACAAGCTTTGCTTAGTTTGATGCTAGGTTGATTTGTGTAAGATGTCCCCTAATATTTATTTATTTTATACAGTTCCAAATATTTGTTTGGGAACAACATACATTAAACATTGATTCAGTATACAGTAAACTTGTAATTAAAATTAAGTTACTTCAATTAAGATGAGATCCAATTATTATTATTTTTATTACTTACTAATTTTCATCTACTAAAAATTCTTTATTAAGGCGTTTACTTCAGTTGGTGGAGATGCTGGGATTGTTTTAAAGACAGACAGATAGAGGTAGAAGACAAAACTTACTAGGACACACAGCCGACCCCAAAATGACGGCGAACGACCAACCCACAAAGTGGGGTGCGACACCATACGGGCTCCACAGCAGGGATGCGGAAGAGCCCTCTCACACCCTCCCAAAAGGGCGTCGAGAGCAACACTGACTGACAAAACTTACTCCATGTAATAGGAGCCGTCTCGGAACACACACAGTGGTAGAGTGGCGGGGCGTCCCGGGGCGGCGCCTGGTGGTTCTCGGCGCGCGACACGCTCCAGGCCGCGGCCACGCAGGCGGCGGCGACCGCGTCGCCCGGCACCAGCGACGCGGACGCTTGCGGCGCCGCGTGCAGCACGTGCAGGAGGCCGAGCTCGGCGCCTACTATCACCTGGTAAGAGGAGAAAAAGTATTTAGAGCAAACAATTATTTTTGGACCCGGGTATGTCCTAGGACCCGGGTATGTCCTAGGACCCGGGTACGTATGTCCTTTGGACCCGGGTATGTGCTTAAACTACGTCCGGACCTGGGTATGTCCATAAACTAAGCCCGAAGGAGAGGTATGGGCACTGTGAATGACATCTCGCTTTTTGTGGTAGGGCACAGGACAGCGGATGACATTCCAGATCTAGAGAAGAACCCAACTGGGGAAGTACCTCCACCTTACAGAAAACCGCAGCCAAATATCACTAGACCCTACTCATAGTGTTGTTTTCCTGCCGGTGAGTAAGGTTGCCAGAGCTCCACGAGGGTGCGGAGTGTTAGGGTCGGCAACGCGCATGTAACTCCTCGGAGTTGCAGGCGTACATAGGCTACGGAGACTGCTCAACATCAGGCGGGTCGTATGCTTGTTTGCCACCGACGTAGTAAAAAAAAAATATCAGGAAAAATGCTCCGCAAATTTGATAAATATCCAAAACCTGTCGAAATGCTTTCAAAATTTCACAAGAATCGATTGAGAAAGTCTACCTGTAGGTAGATGAGAGCTTTGCTACGCTCGAGCAACTGGTCGAAATAGGATACAGCGCTTGTGGCCAAGGCAACTGGCTTCAGCAAGAATCGAAGGTATAAATGAGTTTCTTGAAATATCTCATTTAACATTTATCAGTTCGTTTTGCAGAAAAACGTGAGAAATCCGGTCTTATTTGATTTGGTTGGTTAGATGGCAATCGATTTAGTAAAATAAAACTACTACCTGTATTCTTAGAATTAGATTAACAGGGCTTACTTAGTATATCATTGGAAAAGCAAGCCGAAGCTGCGGAGCAAATTGTAGTGAGCGGGCGTGGGCGGGCCTCCCTCCGCGCCTCCGTTTTCGCAATTGCTCTCTAGGGGTACGACAGACAAGACCACGTGGATAGCGGGGTGCTCTGATTCGGTTTTAGATAACCTTGACAGTTTGGGGACCTCTTAATTTAATGGTTTTTTTTGCAAATCAGTTTATCCTTTTACTTACCCCTGTAGGTCCGTATACGTTGTCAATCCACCCGGCTACTGGATCCTTCGCTGTTCCGATCACTAGATAAATAAAAGAATTATTTACACACATGTATGTAGATGAAATTAATCTTGACGAAAACTATCTGTAGAATTCTGAACCAATAATCCATGTGTTATGGCAGCTATTCTACAATACAACCGGCAGCGAAAAAGCTACTAATGATCGACTACGTAGGTAGATGTAAAAAAAATTACGTAAATAAAAAAGTCCTTGTAATCTCTAAGCTTTGTTTTTATCCAAATACTAAAATGACAGTTTACCAGTTTACTATGTACCTAATCATCCTTCTTTGTACCAATATTGGACAAATTAGGAAAATAAAGCTGTAATTTTAGTTTCTGATCGCTGCCGGTTGGACGCCTGCTTTAGAAATGAGAACAAATCCTGACTTACCAATCGAAGGTCTGACTACAGCCACTGGTAGACCCTGAGAGTACTTCTGTAGCACATCCTCGGCCACGCCCTTGGTGTACGCATACGTGTTGGGGAAGTCTCCGATCAGTCTGTAATGGAAAACATTAAACATTAGCTTTGATTATCCGCATCAATTATGAATATCTGGGAGACCGAGCTTCGCTCGGAAAACATATACGAGTGATCTCAAAACGCGCGTTTTCCCAGAGATTAGACCTAGCTGGAACGATTTTTCGTCCCCGAAAACCCCCATATAGCAAAATTTCATCGAGATCGTTAGAGCCGTTTCCGAGATCCCCGAAATATATATATATATATATAGATAGATAGATATATACAAGAATTGCTCGTTTGAAGGTATAAGGTTATGTAGATTAAAAACAGGCCATATGTAATCACGATCCACAGGGGTAAAAAAGGGAAATGGGTAAGAAGAGAAATCTAAAGCTCTTACTCTACCTAAATTGTGATTGTTCCTGTTTAGATTAAGCCTATGACTATTAAAAAAAAATAGTACATATATAAAATACATATTAGAATTATTAGATAATCAAAACTTCAGCGTAGGATGTAATTCAAATTAGTATTGTTTTCAATCTGACTCCACAAGACAGGCATAGCCTAGTTATAGGTTAAGAAAAACTTGTACACTTTGGCAAATAAACTATAAACTACTTTTTTTATAAAGCTTTTTGCCACACGGAAGCTGAATTTTCTGACAAATACTCTTATATTATTAAAAGTCCTAAATGATCTGTTGATGGCAGTAAGGATAAAAGACATTCCACTACCAACTTGGATACGAAAATGGTGATCCTTTACTTTATTATTATTATTATTTATTTATTTACAAAAACATGTCCGGCTCACAGCGGAGGCCAAACGCCATGACATAGGAAAAAACATTTCATACACAACCCAAGACAAGTAAAACACAACAAACCAAACAATTCATCATAAATAACATAATTAAACATAATAAAACAACATTCGGGCATATCTCCCAACCGCCTCAGTCTAGGGACGTGTGACAAAAACATTTAAATATTGGGATATTTTTGAGCACAAAAGACACAACTTGTCATTAAAAAGGTCAGCATCCTGGACCGAGCCAACTAAACCGTTTAGAAGTTCGAGGGCTCTCGACGTGGGCGCTCGGCGCGCGTACTGCGTGCGCGTCACGGGGACTGCGAAAAGCGCGTGCCGGCGTCGAGCGCCCGCGCGCACATAGTCGTTGGGGACGAACAGCCGTATGCTCGAGAGCACACAAGGATTATCCACTTTGCCCTTTATCCACTTTGCACTTTATATCTTATTGCTATAACCAGTTGGTTTTCAGATAGGTAATACAACGGGAAATGAATTCTCATGAGTTGATAATGCTTGCAGTACTGAAATTAGCCGCAGTCACCTCAATTTTGATGTTGTATTTACCCAGGTGTAAAGCTGTTTCAGCGTTTTCTCATCTAGGCCAGGCGTGTCTCACTCCGCGATTTCGTCGCGTCGCTACAAGTACCTGCGGCTGCCTCAATTTTGAGGTTTTGCCATAGTAATTGCCGCACACCGCTATGGAACGGACGCCTGCACGCGCTTGCGCCGCCTTGCCCGTAGTAGTCGCGTTTTGTTAGGGAGTGAGTCTTCTGTACCTAGTACTATTATATATTCTGTGTGTAGGCTCAGTGCTAAAACAATAATTTTGTGACCAGGGATGGGCCCTCATAGGACACCTCGTCTATCTTGCTCTACATGCTGCTATCTCGCTCTACATCTTACCCAGGCGTGATGCTGTTAATCGTCTTCTCATCCATGCTCTCTGCTAGATCAATAATTTTGTGACCAGGGATGGGCCCTCATAGGACACCTCGTCTATCTTGCTCTACATGCTGCTATCTCGCTCTACATCTTACCCAGGCGTGATGCTGTTAATCGTCTTCTCATCCAGGCTCTCTGCTAGATCGATGAGCTTGTCTCCGGGGATGGGGCTCTCGTAGAATACCTCGTCTATCTCGCTCAGGTTGCAGTTGCTGTGGACGAAGATTTAATTTAATAGGCATTTATTACAAAAAATATAACTAAGGTAAACTTGCATTATTTGGTGACACGCCTTATTTGATGATACAAGTTTTGAAGCATGACAGCCAGGAAAGCTAGTGAATTAGGGCCTTTTAAATGGGACCTCACGGCTTCACGGCTTCGGCGACTTTGCCGTAAGGCCCACTAGAAAAAGCCAGAGAAAAAAAAGAGACCAGTTTCAGTGGGTCGGGTTTAATAATGTCATTTGTTACAGGATTATTTTTATTAACTTAGTTTTTAAATATGATTACTTTTATCTGGTCAAAATCGCAAGAGAAGACTTGGACGAGGGTGCACCTAGTATAGATGTGTTTCTTGGAGAGGCCTACCCACCGGTATCTTTCGTCAAAACGCTGTTGTATACCTGTATGCCGTGGAAATGTGGACCATCGCCTTCAGCTTGGTACAGGCTCGGGCTAAAAGCATCATTTCTTTCGTTCCTCTGACGTTTATGAATACTGCATCCCGAAGAGGTTCGTTGAAGCGGAGTGTGGCTGCGCCGTGGAATATCACGTCAACCTGAGGAGAACAAGACATAATGTTTTACATTTCTGTAATGCTTACCCAGGTAGCAAAATGACGTCAAATGACGTCATAATGACGTAATATTGCCGTCATTATGACGTCGCTGACGTCATTTGACGTCATTTTGCTACCTGGGAAGTCCACTTAGCGTGAACTAATCTAGCCATGGGCGAAAATCACATCTGCGAGGCCCTTTTCAATGTGTTTTTCCAAGGTAATAAAAAGGTTGGCTTTACGAGACCCCCCTAAGTGCGAGGCCGTGGGCGAAGGCACCATTCGCCCACGCCTACCTACGCCACAGTGCTTAGTTAATAATTAATAAGTGGAGTGATCTGCTAATGCTAAAAATGGAATGGAATGGATGGATGCTCTAGCCAACAGATATGTAGGTACCGAAGATTGCTAGACCTCAAGTAAGTTATTATGGCGTGGACGCCATTATTTATATTATGTAATGTCCTGTTTGTTTGTGCTTACGAATAAAATGTTATTATTCTATCTATGTAGGTGCTGGAAGTCCTGAATTAGAATACTGGGAAGAACATGTGAGAGAAAGAGGAGAGTGCATACCTATGTTTCTCCTAACGATCATATTTTGAGTATATATAGTCCTCATCGTTTTCGATGACGGCGACCCTAAATATAGGTAATCATTATGGACGTTGTCTAGCGTGAGCCCTAATGTGGCTGGCCAGGCCGAACTTGTTCTTAAATGCTCTATTGCACGTGTTACAATAAAGTTGGCCAGCTGCGTTAAACGTGTACACGTAGGAGGGCTTAGGTCTTTCTTTCCGCAACTGGCGTTTTATGTCTAGGCTGGTGAGGCGGTTATCTTTAAATATTTTGACACCGTTATGGATGGTAGAACGCCAAGATGACCTTCCAGCAATCTCCTCCCAACGCTCAGGGTCGATGGCGCAAGCGCTCAGATGCAGCACCCACCGCCAACTCAGAATAGAGAACAGCTTTAGAGTTTTGAGTATATGCAGCTTGTGATGTGTGTGTACGTTTTGAAATATATTTGTGAAGTTATTACCTCATCAACAACGGTTTGTCGGTCACTCTCGCTGATCCCGAGCCCCACTTTCCCCACGTCCCCTTCGACCACACCGATCTTTGACATGAATTCGGGGACCTGCTTGCGTAGGCGTTCGTATAGCTGTAACAAAGAAAAAACCAGTATTATAAAAAAAAAACTAGTGAATTCGGAGTCTACATTGGAAGAAGAGAATTGGTTTTTATGAGATTGCGCTGAAAGAACTTCCGAATCTTTGACACATGCGGGCCGTATGCTTTTTGACATTTGGCGGATTCTCTGTTCGCAGTCGCTTTCCTCTTCAAAGCGGGAAAACGCTGGGATCGGCTACGATTAGGGGCTTTTGTTTTACATGTATACAATCCAAGTTTCACATGCCAAATGGCAGAATATATAGTTGATCAAATCAAATTGGCAGTAAATAAGAACCACTTTTTTTTGGGTGCGTCTATGTTTGAAATGAGACAGTCCTTTGACAAAGATAAGATAAGATAAGATAAGATTTCTTTATTGTAAAGCTGTGTGTAAACTATAGTATATAAGGCATACGCTGTATTCAAGTGAATAAATCATTTATTCAAAAGATTACACTATAGATGAATGTAAATGCAAAATATTGGTTTAGATGCATTTTAAAGCAGAAAGATTACGCATTATGCATTTGAATGCATCGCAGCATCTTGTACACATTGTGCGTTCATTTTTCCTTAAGAGCCATTCGAATTCTCAGAATTGATCTCTATTTGATTTCCTTTTTATAACACTCGCAGCGTATCTAGCTCACACTTATATTGGTTTCAGCGAGATGCGATTATAATAACAAAATGGTACCAATTTGAAAATTACGAATTGAAACTCCAGAACTGAAACTTCAGAAAATATGGATTTGAAATTTATAAAAATAAAACCCTATACACATTCGGTATAGACTCCCTTCGCAAAAAGAGGGTTGTTATTAGTTCAGCATGTATATTTTTGCATCTGTATGTGTGTATGTGGCAATGTAGCTCCCAAACAGATAATTTGAGTGTAGTTTTCTATAAACGATTTGTGATACACAACCTTCTCAGATAGATTTTAAGTCATTAGACGACGGTGAAGGTTTTGATCAGGATTTTTTAAATTAATTATTAAAAATATAATTGGAATACTAACCGGGTCATCAAATTGTTCCTGTAGTCTTTTCTGTACTTCTTTGTTCTTCTTTGGTCGCGCCAGAAGATAGATCTTCTTTATGTCTGGACATGTTCTGAAAATAAAAATAATCCAATTAAGGTCTACAATAGGGGGTATTACTGCAATGTTCTGCCGCCAGAGTGCAGCACTAGCACGTATCGTGAACCATAGAGTAACTTATACATACTGTGCCATGGAGACTGTATAAAGGAGCCAAATCTCTATGTATGAAAAGTGACCATCAAAAAACAGTAATTAGGCGGCGCCACCATGCACCGAAATACTACCAAAAACAACCTACGTAATTTGGTCGGGTTATTTGTTGCCTTATATGGTTCATGTTATACTCATGTCCCAGAGCCTAACTAGCGCCACCGGAGAGATTAGGAACTATTATTTAAAGCTTAACGCGGTCAGTTTTACAACAATTCTGCCATAAGAGATTGCGATCCTTTCTATACCATCCATATACTGTGCCTTTAACTGTTGACAAGTTTTCACAGATAATAAAATATCAAGGCGGTTTGTTTACAAAGGCCTACCGGGAAACGCGAAAATCAGTGATAGAGAGTTGATAACGAAATTTCGATTTTCTTGTTTCGCAGTGGACCCTCAGATTGTGATAGTGGCGCCCCCTACGGAGAGTTTCGCGTAATATTCCCTATTATCATCAACGCCAGTACCTACAATTATAATATGATTGATTATTGATTAACATGCTTAAAACGCGATTTGACTTGGTCTCTTCAAGATCTGCTTAACGAGATTTACCATTTTAAAGTTTACGAAATTCAATTTTATTTTTTAGGGTTCCGCACTCAAAGGGTAAAAACGGGACCCTATTACTAAGACTCCGCTGTCCCTCTGTCTGTCACCAGGCTGTATCTCATGAACCGTGATAGCTAGACAGTTGAAATTTTCACAGATGATGTATTTCTGTTGCCGCTATAACAACAAATACTAAAAAGTACAGAACTCTCGGTGGGCGAGTCCGACTCGCACTTGTCGGGTTTTTTATATATGTGACGTTTTCAATCAAAAGGTACCACATTGTCGCTTACCATAAGGATGAAAATTGCTTGTATCTTTATACGAAAAACCTGTCAGACCGTCCTTATGGCAAGCGACAATGTGGTACCATATGCTTTTGAAAACGACATATTTTTTTATTCTTTATTGTACACCTCACACCGTTATACAAAGCAAGTACAGAAACAAATAGACAATTGGATAGATAACAACAGGCGGTCTAATCGCTTGAGAATCTCTTCCAGACAATCTTTGGGTAGCGGAGACAATAAAATTAGAATATACTGTATAATTAATTCGGTATGCTCTCAATGGCTCTAAACAAAACAATCGGATTGATTTACGCTGGGCAGCGGGCAGCGAACATTCGTAATTCGTAAGGCTATCGATACGTGCGCCGCATGCTTAAATTATAGTCAGTGTGTGAAGGCCGGAATGGAGACCAAATAGTATGACGATTTTTTTGTTTCGCTGATTCTGAGGAGGGATAGGGAAAATCCAAATTTAGTTATAATTGTCTTTGCAAACTGGAGGAGAGGCAAATCCACGAAAGAATGAAAGACACGGATCGCGATACGTTCTGCTCCCATCATAGACATAGTATAGTATAGTAGTATTGTAACAGATACTAAAAACAGAATAAAATAGAGATTTAAGTGGGGCTCCCATAAGGTGATTTTTGACCGAAGTTAAGCAACGTCGGGCGGGGTCTTCGGGGGCGGTGCAATAAAGAGTACTTGTATTGTATTTTATTATTGTAAACGTATTATACTCTATCTCGTACATATGGATTTAAAATACATTCAGTTTCGAACCCTTTACAGCATTCGTAACAGTTATATATTCGTAACGTTACAGACTTATATAAGTCTCCCGTAGACATGAAACCGAGCGACCAGGGGTAAGAGAAAGACATATTCATGTATTGACAGGTTAATGTATGGCAGCATTTCCTTTTTCTCTTTCACTCTTATAAATCTCTGTATTTCGCCATCGCCTCCTACCTATGCTGCCATAACCCGACCATGAAAAAAACCCGGTCGGTGATAAGGACAAAGCATCTATTTTCTCTTTCCTCTTATAGGAATCGCAATAAGACTATCTTTCTCTATCAAAGAGTGTCCCTTGCCCTAACGGCCCTTGATTCTCATAAATGTGGTAGTTTTAGCACAGAATAAATAATAGTACTACCGGACACTTCCTACAAAGCCGAAGTTTGACAGCGATTCAGGGACGAATCATGCTGTCCCTTTCTAATGTATGGCACTATCCCTTTCGGCTATTTAGTTGTCAAAATTCAAGTCATTATCTGTGGTCGTGCACGCAAAGGGACGTCAAATTTGTGCCAACCCTAATAATTGCTCGGAGCTATGCTGAGCCGAACGGAGCCGAGAATGCCCGAAAGGAGGAGTTTCGCCCCACTGGTTTCAGTATGAAATAGTGGGGAGTAATTTAACCGATTATACATGACTATAGAAGTATAAACTGTAGTTTTTTTAGGGTTCCGTACCCAAAGGGTAAAAACGGGACCCTACTACTAAGACTCCGTTGTCCGTCTGTCTGTCTGTCACCAGGCTGTATCTCATGAACCGTGATAGCTAGACAGTTGAAATTTTCACAGATGATGTATTTCTCTTGCCGCTATAACAACAAATACAAAAAAGTACGGAACCCTCGGTGCGCGAGTCCGACTCGCACTTGGCCGGTTTTAGTATTTGTTGTTAAGCGGCAACAGAAATACATCCTTGTGAAAATTTCAACTGTCTAGCTATCACGGTTCATGAGATACAGCCTGGTGACAAACAGACGGACAGTGGAGTAATAATAATAGGGTCCCGTTTTTACTTTTACCCTTTGGGTACGGAACTCTAAAAAAACAACTCACTAGTTAACGTATTGTCAATTATTAGTGTGGAGTGTGGACGATTGTTCAAAAAGTTAGTTTGACATTTGCAAATAACCGTTCACAGAGCTAATGACATGCCACACTTATTTATTGAAATAAAATTTGACAGCATTACAGCTAAGGGCGCCAATGCGCTGTAAAACTAAGTAATTAAAGCTATATGTAATAAAGTTATACGATAAATAAGACAATAATTAATAAGCTACCTATGTTGATTCACAAAAACGTAAAAAAATCTTTAAAAATTTATAATTTTTGTCGGCAAGCAAGTCGCAGTCAGGTGCAAAAGATAAAAAATTGTTGAGGAGTGTCCGAGAGCGGACGATTGGAGAGTACGTGTTTGTGTGAAAGGTTTCATTCGCATGGCTACGATACGACCACGCAAGTAGTTGTCGGGAATGAAAAAGAATATTTATTGCCACAAGAATACTGTCGCTGACACACCTACAATCAATTATTTACAGACAACAGTTATTTAGAAAGTATTCAAGTAGTGTTACTAGGTATCTTTAATCCGTCAAGTGTCAAGTGTATTCATATGTCATTGTATCAGATATAACGGAGCGGTCAAGGTGTTTACAAATATCTTAACCCTCTTTTATTAAGGCGTAGTGCTTGTTCAGAAATTTATGAGCACCTCGGCCGCCCCGATATGTCTGATGGCGTCATGATTGACCCAATGACCATAGGTTTTATATTAGCTGTGTGGCCCGGTGGCACAAAATAAATTGAAATAAATAATAGTATATAGGTACTATCGTACCGAAAGGAAACTTCCTATAAAACAGAAGGTTGACAGCGGTTCAGGGTCGAATCATGCTATCCCTTTCTAATATATGGTACTATCCCTTTCGGCTATTTAGCGTTGTCAAAATTCAAGTCATTATCTTATCTGTGGTCGTGCACGCAAACTAAAGGGATGTCAAGTTGTGCCAACCCTAATAATTGCGCGGAGCAATGCTGAGCCGAACGGAGCCGTGCTTGCCCGAAGCGAGGAGATTCGCACCCCTGCCGGTGGTGTTATTGGGTCATATTAGGATCGGTTGCACCAAACTGTTTGTCATCGTTAGTTCGCAAAATTATTGTATGGAAAGTTTGATAGCGCGGCGCGCCGGCGACGTTGATCAGTTTGTGAAATGCGGATGGTGCAATTGGCACTTAGTCATTTCACAGTTGTCAAATAATATTAAATTGGGGGCCACGAAAGTTCATATTTTGTCACTACAAGCGACCATCGAATTAACACACACGCATATCGCACACATTGACAAGCATTGTCAATGTGTGAATCGCCTAAATGGCATCTTTTCAGGGTTCCGTACCCAAAGGGTAAAAACGGGACCCTATTACTAAGACTCCGCTGTCTGTCCGTCTGTCTGTCAGCAGGCTGTATCTCATGAACTGTGATTTTCAACTGTCTAGCAGTTGAAATTTTCACAGATAATGTATTTCTGTTGCCGCTATAACAACAAATACTAAAAAGTACGGAACCCTCGGTGCGCGAGTCCGACTCGCACTTGGCCGGTTTTTTTTTTGGCATCAATAGAACTCTAACGGGGTTTCTTAGAACGTCCATTAATCCGTTACTTGCATTCATCTTAACCGACTTTTAAAAAGGAGGTTACGAATATAAGACTTTTTAGAATTTAAACTGAGATTAGCGTCATTTAAATATGAATAAATATTTTGGGGGCATTTTTACGCAGATCGAGTTCTCCAAAGTTAGGAGTCCAAACTAAGCAAAGCTTGTACTATTATGGGTACTACTATATTCTGTTTTATCATTCCGTACATTGAGACTGTACAAAGGAGCCAAATCTCTATGTATGAAAAGTGTCCACAAAACAAACAGTAATTAGACGGCGCCACCATACACCGAAATACTACCAAAAACAACCTACGTAATTTGGTCGGGTTATTTGTTGCCTTATATGGTTCATATTATCAAAGATAGATATAACTCCGTAATAGATGGATACAGTCTAAGGAAAAAACGTGCCTCGAAAATCAAGAAAATTTGATTCTCGTTCAGAGGGCGCTACTAGTTTTGGCCTACAGTCGTATAGATGGCGTTGACGGTTTCGTTTGTTATTTAACAATTTTAAGGCATATCAGTGAAAGAACATGGGTCAAAATCATAAAAATAATTAATGCAAATAAAAGAAATCATTTATCTATATTTAAATACATTCTATCGTATTTTTATAAATCTTCTTTTTAGTTTTGAAGTGTGTCGACAGATGGCAGTGAATTTACTGGGGTTACAAAATTTACTATGACAGTACCGCTCTAGTATAAGTTACTCTATGATATTATACTCATGTCCCAGAGCCTAACTAGCGCCACCGGAGAGATTAGGAACTATTATTTAAAGCTGAAAGCGGTCACTTTTGTAACAATTCTGCCATAAGAGATTGGCACCCTTTCTATACCATCCATAATTCCGTAGACTAAAATGACATTTCATGTGGTACTAAGAAATGTCATGTCTTACACATGAAACATCATTTTAGTCTACGGAATAAAAAAACCGGCTAAGTGCGAGTCGGACTCGCGCACGAAGGGTTCCGTACCATTACGGAAAAAACAGCAAAAATATCACGTTTGTTGTATGGGAGCCCCATTTAAATATTTATATTATTCTGTTTTTGGTATTTGTTGTTATAGCGGCAACAGAAATACATCATCTGTGAAAATTTCAACTGTCTAGCTATCACGGTTCATGAGATACAGCCTGGTGACAGACAGACAGACGGACAGACGGACAGACGGACAGCGGAGTCTTAGTAATAGGGTCGCGTTTTTACCCTTTAGGTACGGAACCCTAAAAACAGACCTTAGGTGACGATATACATACTTATATAGATAAATACATACTTAGATACATACACGGTAGCTAAAAAATAAGTGCATTCTCGTTGCCAGGGAGGTTTTGCGATTATATTCAGCAACTTTTACTATGGGACCAACCCCGAAACAGCGAAAAAAAATTTGGCTGTTTCAAGAGTAAGAAATTAGAATTAAAATATTCGAACAATTAAATTCTATAATGATTTTTTCAGGACCAAAGTTACTATTTTCAGTTTAATTTTTCTCCATGAATCTACTTACGTAAAAGTAGCTAATATGTATATTAAAAACCTTTAAATCATGGACTACGGGTGCAAAGGTAAACAGCCATAAAACGTAAAATATTACTTCATAAAACAATGTATATTTTACCATTAAATTACTATGTTGTCAAGTTATAAACACTAATAAAATAGCACTTTACATACAAACGATAGGAAGTGCATAACTATTTTTAGATAGGTAAATAGTACTTGCTACTTTTCACACATATATAAGTATATTTGTGTAGTGTTTTTTATGTGTTTAGTGCGAGTCAGACTCGCGTTCAAAGGGTTCTGTACATTACATAATTTTTAACGTTTTTTTTTTAAATGTGAAACGTGAAGAAAATGTCTTTAAAAAACCTATACCCATACCCATATCAAAAACTAAGAAATTAAGTCTGACTCACGCTTGAGTGCACATTTCTAAAAGGTTTTCCTGTAATCGAATTTAAACTGTTGTGAGACATACTAACATTAAATCATTTTACGGTTTAGACTCACTTGTTTTAGTCACATATCGCGCGAGTGACAAAAACAAGTGAGTCTAAACCGTAAAATGATTTAATGTTAAGGTTTTCCTGTCATCTATAGGTAAAGAATTTTGTGTATTTTTTTTTTAAATTTACCCAAGTAGTTTCGGAGATAAAGGGGAGGGGGGAATGGTCATTTTTTGTCTATTTTTTTAAAGAAACGTCTAAACTATTTATGTTCTAATTACCAAAAATATATATTTGCGATTCTCTAAATAAGCTCTTTTTAGGGTTCCGTACCCAAAGGATAAAAACGGGACTATTACTAATACTCCGCTGTCCGTCTGTCTGTCACCAGGCTGTATCTCATGAACCGTGATAGCTAATAGACAGTTGAAATTTTCACAGATGATGTATTTCTGTTGCCGCTATAACAACAAATACTAAAAAGTACGGAACCCTCGGTGCTCGAGTCTGACTCGTACTTGGCCGGTTTAATTTGATATGTAACACGATATAGTTTGAAAAACTTTATTTTTAAATTTTCTTATTTACCCCCCAAAAGTGTTGTTTAGAATTAATTTGTTTATGTTACATGCCCGTCTTTGGGTCACAAATTTTGCATATGTGTACCAAATTTCAACTTAATTGGTCTAGTAGTTTTGGAGAAAATGGGCTGTGACAGACGAACAGGCAGACAGACAGATAGACGCACGAGTGATCCTATAAATAAGGGTTCCGTTTTTTTCCTTTTGAGGTACGGAACCCTAATAAATGGTTGTTGAGCAGGTCATAGGTGCTAATTTTGGCCACGCCAGTGGGGCGAAACTGATCCTTTCGGGCATTCTCGGTTCCGTTCGGCTCAGCATAGCTACGAGCAATTATTAGGGTTGGCACAACTTGACGTCCTTTTGCGTGCACAACCACAGATAAGATAATGACTTGAATTTTAACAACCCTAAATAGCTGAAAGGGATAGTGTCACATTAGAAAGGGTAAGCATGATTCTTCTCCATAGACATAGTATAATATGCAAGTAGTTATAGACGCTCCACGGAGCGACCGGGGGTAAGAGAAAGAATATTCATATAATATTTGGGCAGCATAGGATTTTTTCTCTTTCACTCTTATATAAATTTCGGTATTTCGCCATCGCATCCTACCTATGATGCCACCCGGTCGGTGATAAGGACAAAGCATGGCACTATTTTCTTTTTCTTCTTATAGGAATCACAATAAGACTACCTTTCTCTATCAAAGAGTGTCAGGAGTCAGGCCCTTGTTCTTCCCTGATGGATCGCTGTCAAACTTCGGTTTTGTAAGTTTCTTTTCTGTACGGTAGTAGGTACTATTACGTATTCTGTGGCCACGCTAAAATTAACGTGGTCTAATATTGTAGCACACGTGAGATGACACTACGTTAATATAAATTTGAATGGTTCTGCTAATTGATATTGATATAATAGGGTATTCTACTACTAGTCAAAGTCATATCAGTTTCTTTTTGGGTTCCGTACCCAAAGGGTAAAAACGGGATCCTATTACTAAGACTCCGCTGTCCGTCTGTCTGTCAGCAGGCTGTATCTCATCAACCGTGATAGCTAGACAGTTGAAATTTTCACAAATAATGAATTATTGTTGCCGCTATAACAATAAGTACTAAAAAGTACGGAACCCACGGTGGGCGAGTCCGACTCGCACTTGTCCGGTTTTTTTTTCAGGTAGTGGCACGTGCGGTTTTACTTAACAATAGACAAAGGAGTTCGGGGCCAGCTACAAACCGAACGACAATACACAGCGTGTATTTTTAATACGACCTTTTAAGGGGCCCACTTATCAGTCCGCCGGACGATATCGGCCTGTCAGTTGTTCGGAACTGTCAAATTTCTGTTCTAACTGACAGCCGGCGGACTGATAGTCAGTGGGCCCCTTTAGGCTTCGTCAAGTCTCCCGTACTTACCTACCTTGGTTTTCGATATTCTATTTGAAATTATAAAAGAGCTGTAGGAAAATACGGTACCTACACGGCGGGTAGTTGATAGCTCGAGATATGTTATTAAAGAAATTTGAACTTAAAATAAAATAACATAAGATTCAAATTCCTTTAATTTTTTTTCCGCCAGTTCTTCCCGATGATAATCGATTACGATTAGTAACCGATGGGACACCGCGATATAGGTATGTATATGTTGGTTTACCTAATTATCACTTCTGTTAAATAAGGAAGTTGTTTATTGGTATCGTCTTTTATGACGTCATCCAATAGAATTGTTAATTTACTGTCAATTACATTTATCATTAAGGTGGTTCGACTAGGTTACCCAAAGCTTAAACCCCGCTAGATGGCGTCACTTTCGCAAATTTTCAGGTTTTATTTTTTTGTGGAATAGTGTTGGTATCTGTATACTTAAAAGTATGTTTAGCGCACTCTTTACATAAATATTGAACTATTATAATAAACATTGAATACTTCATTAGTGTAAAAAACACTTTTAAAGTCGACAGAGTGTTTCTGTCATGCTATTTCCTACTATTACTCACACATGCAAACAGTGTTTCCGTGATTGCTTGTAGTAGACAATTTCATGCAGTGTAAGTATGATGCAATGGCGTTGCGGTATGTTCGTGGAAATACGTGCAAGAGGATTCGGGTTCGAGACTGGTACATCAGGGGTACTTTTTTTTGTCCTTTTTGTGTTATCTTATGTTTCTTATACCTTTTATTCTTCGAATTCTTGTCCGATTCCGATATAACCGAAATATATTTCAGTGATATCGGAAACGGCTCTAACGATTTCGATGAAATTTGCTGTAAGGGGTTCGATCTAGCTAGGTCTTATCTCTGGGAAAACGAGCATTTTTGAGTTTTTACTTATGTTTTCTTTTTCTCCCAGATATTCATTATTATTAATAAATTAGTTTATAACATTTTATAAAAATATGTGACGTTTTGAACTAAAAGGTACCACATTGTCGGTTGTCGATTAGGTTGATTTCATTTTGAAGCTTTATGGAAATATGACAACAATAAGTAGGTACCCGTTTGGTTGAAAACGCCACATATATTGAAAACCTGACTTTCACAAATCTCACCTCTTTGGGTTCTTCCAACTCGGAAAGGATGGAGAATACTGACGATTCTTAGTAGCACTAGCCCAAGGAAGTCCAGGTTTGTAAGTGTCAGGTATCAGTTTTTTTTTAAAGCGCTAAATATAGTTCTACAAGAAAAGCAATCCCTTACTGCCCAGCCTCTATAGTATTTTTCAAACTGGAAGGGTACGATGATAGATTTCATCTCCATACAATTTATAACCTAATAATGCCAAATGTTGCAAAATTATATTGAATTGAGATCTATCATCGTACCCTTGCAGTTTGAAATAGTTATTTACGATACAAGTGCGGAAAAGAGAAAATTCGAAACGAGTGGCGACAGATTAAAACACGACCGCAGAGAGTGTTTTAAATCGACACGAGTTGCGAATAACCTATTCGCACGTGTATCGTACAACGTTTTGCAGTACATATGGCCCTTTAAACTTTCGACATATGCATGAAAAGTGCTCTTTACGCACTAGGGCGAGAAAGTTGCACCATATGTACTGTAAAATACTTTTTAGTACATATGGTGCTACATATACGTTACCGCCCTAGTGCGGTAATTAGTACAATACGTGCATATGTCGAAAATGTAAAGGGCCATAATTATGTACTGTAAAACGTTGTACAATACACGTGCGAAAAGGTAATTCGCAACTCGTGTCGATTAAAACACTTCCTTCGGTCGTGTTTCAATTTATCGCCACTCGTTGCCAATTTCCTACTTTTCGTACTTGTATCGTAATGTACTAATAATAAAGTAGTAATTGTAAAATAAAATTAAAACTTTTTTTATATTTTTTTTTGGATTCAAGTAGGTACAGTGAGTAACAACATTGCATGGCCTTCTAATTATAACTATTATAGAAAACGGGATATTTATCATGTTTATTTATATTATTTATTTCTCGATATTTTGGCCGGTCTTGCAAGACCAGTCGTTGTGGAGATCCCTGGGGAGGCCTATGTCCAGCAGTGGATGTCTTGTTGGTGTAGATGGATTCACACAACAAATGAAATAACATTTTTTCATGTTTGTTATCCGTAGTTGTCCCTGTACCTGAAAGAAAAATAATATCATGATAGCACAAAATCTTTAATGTTATAGGAAGAAAGATGAAGCAACAATATGGATTCTAATAAAGTTATCATTTACTTACCTAGTAATAATTGTGTTTTTCATTCATAGACAAAATTCCATAATTTTCATCCCCAGGAAATGTTGTCCCAAGGGGACCCGCAGGACTCTCAGCTCTGGCTTGCCTTCATTGGATGTCCAGAGGGGAGTCGTAAGAGCTATATGCTCCAGGGGTGGAAGTGTTAAAGGGCATAACGCCGCGAGTAACTTCGGAGAAAGCGCAGCATACCTCTCGACACCCCTGAGCCGCTCACGCCGGTGTTGCGCCTGGCCGTCTTTACGATGGCGCATCAGGTGCCCATCTAACGAGTGGCGAGTCACCGCCTGCCTCGATAACTTGTGCAAGCAATGTTATGGCAGGTGTCCGGACTTCTTTGCAATAGCCCAGACTTTTTTCCACCCAAACTTAAACCATAGACCAGTACTCTGTCCATATTCTCTACAATAGCTTCCAATGCCTGCTGAAACCGGTTCACGGGTATCTATTGATGTACCCATGAATGGGTTCCAGCAGGCGTTCTACATGACATCAAATCTCTCCAAACGGCCTCTACGCGTTGGATCTATATCCCCACGCACGCCTTATAAATGACCGGGATCGAAAGACCCGAGAGTTTTAAAACGGAGATACACATAATAATAATAAAAGCCTTTATTAACAATCTAACTTACATACATATTTCTAGTACCTAAACTTATGTTTACTTACATATTTATTTATTTATTTTATAATATTTCTTCTTTTTATTCTATTTTTTCTTTTGGCACCGGTTATGTCGTTTCTGCAGATTGTCTTGCTTTGCAGCATAGGCCTCCCCAAGATTTCTCCATGCTAATCGGTCTCTTGCTATTCTCATCCATGTTGTTCCTGCTGTTTTCTTTATGTCGTCCTCCCATCTACAGTATTGACCTCCTTGTTTCCTCTTATTGTACTTAGGACACCAATCCATCACATGATGTGATGGACTTGGTGATTCACATCTTTGGCCCATTTGTCTTTGTTTGTTCTTATAATATGGCCTGCCCAGTTCCATTTCAATTTTGGTAAAGGGTTAATTCATATCAATTTGCCGCTGAGTTTATTGCCGGTCCCATATTGGAATGCCCTCCTCCAGTTGAGAGGGGATTTAAATCTTCTCAAGGCAGAGGTATAGGGTTAGAGCTGGAGTAGCTTTATTTGACGTTCATAAGCGCATTGTAATATGCATACTACTAATAAACTATCTTTATCTTTATTTGACTTGAAGATTCTCTGTAGGTATTTAATGAATTATGTAAATCTTAATGCACTAACAGATAGCAAATGCAACAAAGTGCAGATTATGCAAAATCATATACAAATCTAAGAAAGAAGTCCATAACTTACGGAACGATACGATCTGATGTTTCCGTGGTGCCATGTTGGTAATAATTTATTAATTTGCTATTACACTTGTTTGCATAATTATCTTATGGCTAGGCTCTGAGCTGATTGTGGTTGTTACACAGGTTACTAAGGAAGCAACAAGGGAAGCTTTATTGTGCACAGTGCGACCGGATTTTAAAACAAAGTTCGGTTTTGCGAGCCATACACGTGCTCATCAGAGGAATTTGTAAAGGTCGCCATTGTCGGACACGACATGGAGGACTCTATATATATATATATTATGGAATAGGGTATTTGACTGTATTTAAAACTAGCGTATCCATCTGTCAGCTTTACTTCAAGTTCCACCTCCAGGGGAGAGAGAGAAAATTAGGAGTGAATTAGCCGCTTATTGACACAGACCGAATTCCACGCGGGCGGAGCCGCGGGCACAGCTAGTTTAAAATAATCACCAGATAATTATTAGAGAAACATATACACGGTGACTAAAACATAAGTCCATTCCCGTTGCTAGGGAGGTTTTGGGATTATACTGAGCAACTTTTACTATGGGACCAGCCACGAAATCGCGAAAAAATTTTTTAAGTTCAAATTTCTTCAATAAAATATCTCGAGCTATCAACTTCCCGCCGTGTAGGTACCGTATTTTCCTATAGCTCTTTTATAATTTCAGATAGAATATCGAAAACCAAGGTAGGTAAGTACGGAAGACTTGACGAAGCCTAAAGGGGCCCACTGACTATCAGTCCGCCGGACGATATCGGCCTGTTAGATCAAAAATTTGACAGTTCCGAACAACTGACAGGCCGATATCGTCCGGCGAACTGATAACTGGGCCCCTTAAAGGGTCGTATTAAAAATACACGTTGTGTATTGTTGTTCGGTTTGTAGCTGGCCCCGAACTCCTTTGTCTATTGTTAAGTAAAACCGCACGTGCCACTACCTCAAAAAAACCGGACAAGTGCGAGTCGGACTCGCCCACCGAGGGTTCCGTACTTAGTATATGTTGTTATAGCGGCAACAGAAATACATTATCTGTGAAAATTTCAACTGCTAGACAGTTGAAAATCACAGTTCATGAGATACAGCCTGCTGACAGACAGACGGACAGACAGCGGAGTCTTAGTAATAGGGTCCCGTTTTTACCCTTTGGGTACGGAACCCTAAAAAGGGTCGTGTAATTCTAGTTGGCACCTGAGCGCGGGCTAGTCCAACGCTCAAAAAACCAGTGTAGGTGTGCTCTCCGATAACGCGCCTTTGTTACGCATCTCGATGACACATTTCAGACTGGTTTAGTAGCGTTCGACTCGCCGCCACTCAGTAACCGCAAAGACCACACAGCTATGGAATATGTTTTCCCATTAGTTCATTTTAAACCATATTGGAATCTTCATAGAGTGGTAATTCAATAACCGGTTAAAACGGCCCTACCATTTTTTTATGCTAGTAAGTAGCACGTGCGGTTTCATTTAACAATAGATTTGTCTATGCTTTGGCATAAGCCGAAAGGGGACTGTTTGAAATCTAAACACTATACGCATCTCGATGACACATTTTAGACTGGTTCTGTAGCGTTCGACTGGCCGGCACTCAGTAACCGTAGAGGGACCAAAAAATCGCAAATTATTTTCCCATTTGTTCATTTTGAATCTTATTGCCAATTAATTCTATAAATACTTTAATTGTACATTATTATATATTGACGATCTTAATATGTATTCATTTTAATATTCGATTGTAATAGAAACTGTAATACTTATTGAGAAATAAATGAATTTATTGCAATTTCCATAGTTGTAATTCAATAATCGGTTAGTGACTGAACCATTTTTAATGCAGGTAGTAGCACGTGCGATTTTACAACAATCACAGGATGTCGTTCGGGGCCAGCTACAAATCGAACGACTATACTGTGGCTTGCGCTTAATAATTGTTATCATTATAACCCCTATTGCACAGAAATGTGGACTAGTATTGGTCAATTTTGTGTTAGATTACGCTTCCACGTCTAATGACTGGTCACTTTTGACGCCAGTTGCGTACTAACATCATCACTCAAGTCAAGAGGAAAGTAGACGATAGCGCGCGACCGCTTCTCCATACAAACGTTGTCCCCATTTTCCTCCTTCCCGATTGTTACTTATAGATTTTTTTTACGCAATTTGATGTATATTAACAACTTTTTTATACCACATCGGTGGCAAACAAGCATACGGCCCGCCTGACTGAAAGCAGTCACCGTAGCCTATGGACGCCTGCAACTCCACTTGCAATTAGTTAGGAGCCGCATACAAATTTGTATGGAATTAGTTTTTCGCTCCTTATTCTTATAATAATCAAAAGATCGTAAAACATCAAACTGCATAAAAATCCATCAATACTAATATTATAAATGCGAAAGTGTGTCTGTCTGTCTGTCTTTCTGTTACGTCTTCACGCTTAAACCGCTGAACCGATAAATTTGAAATTTTGTATAGAGATAGTTTGAGTCCCGGGGCAGGACATAGGGTAGTTTAATTTATCTCAGAAATCATCCTTTAAGGGAGTGAAAAGGGGGGTGGAAGTTTCTTATGGAAAATCTATAAAAAGCAGATTGGATAAAAAATAAGCTACCCAAATTACTTACTCCACGCAGACGAAGTCGCGGGCAAAAGCTAGTTCTATATATTCTATAATCCAGAGAAGAAAACGGGGACTATAATTTTATGGAAAACCGGTTGTCCCCTTTCTTCTTAATTGTGTTGACGATGGTACAGTGCGTACGCGTTCTAACGGTATTGCATCACTGACGGAGCGACCGCTGAATGTATAATATAGTGTAGATCATATAGGTAGATTAGATTATAGGTACATGGAAAGAATGAATGGGCCCCGGAGGGAAAGTACCTCAAAACCTTAAGTTAGCTCATTTTGCTTGAAGGAAACATTATTTTATTTTTGATAATAAACAATGTTTGCATTCAAAGATTTTTCATTTCTTTTTCAATTATGCTTGTAACTTTTTTTTTTATAATAAATATTCGATTTTACGGATATTTTGTACGACAGACGAGTGTAAGATCTAATGTTTCTTGGAGAAATGTTATCACTAACATTGACTTTATCGAATAGTAGAATAAAATAGCGTTTATTATTTTTTTTATTTTTAGTCGGTTCGATTTCCGGGTGAAGTGAAACAAGCGAATTAAAAAAAAATTAAAGGTTTTTTTCCCGATTTTTTGCATAATGGCACGGAACCCTTCGTGCGCGAGTCCCACTCGCACTTATTTAGATTTAAGCCACTAGATGGCAGACCCTACTATGCGAAATAGAGCCAGAGTGAAGTTATAGTGGCAGCACCTGCAGACCTTATTAGAAGCGTGAATTCCAGGTCACGAGATGGCAGACCAATCAATACGCACGGTCTCTAAATATAGAAATAGTCATTATGACGTCAGGGACGTCTTTATGGCGTCATAATGACGTCATTGTTACGTCATTATGACGTCGCTGACGTCACTTTGCTACTTGGGTTGGAAGCTGGAGTTGGAATTGTTTTCGCTTTCAATTCAGGTCACAAGATGGCAGACACTCCAACACGCACAGTCTATCTATAGAAGTAGTTCTAACTAAAGTTTTTGTTATATTTACGCTTTTTTTCGACACAGTTCCGACACCATTAAAATTCCTCACCTAATTCCAACCTTAAAGGTTAAACGGTATTGTATAAGACATACGGATTAATTAACTAATCTACTTGTGATGTGACGCACGCATACATGCCACGGTCGCCAGCGCACATTTAGGACATAGTTTCAAAATGACGCAAGTGCCTTTAGCGTTCGATGACTTACAACTTTTAGTTCGATTTGACAAAGATAGATATAACTCCGTAATAGATGGATACAGTCTAAGGAAAAAACGTGCCTCGAAAATCAAGAAAATTTGATTCTCGTTCAGAGGGCGCTACTAGTTTTGGCCTACAGTCGTATAGATGGCGTTGACGGTTTCGTTTGTTATTTAACAATTTTAACGCATATCAGTGAAAGAACATGGGTCAAAATCATAAAAATAATTAATGCAAATAAAAAAAAACATTTATCTATATTTAAATACATTCTATCGTATTTTTATAAATCTTCATTTTTAGTTTTAAAGTGTGTCGACAGATGGCAGTGAATTTACTGGGGTTACAAAATTTACTATGACAGTACCGCTCTAGTATAAGTTACTCTATGGATTTGAGGATTTCGTCAATGGATATTGAAAGGGATTAAGCGCCTTGGATGGGAATGAAGATAGGTCTTTTTAGAGTGTGGATTAGATCTATGTCGGTGGGTCTAGGCTACGCTGTCTAAGCTTTCACTACAATCACTTGAATTTTAATGGCAATTTTTCGTTAAAAGAGTAAGTAAAATTGTCGTAAAAGCGATTGGCAAAAATTTCTTTCATCAGATTTTTGTACATAATTGTTATTTCATTGAACCTAACACAAATTCCTATACTAGGTACGAACGCCTAGGCCAAAACCTAGCTTTGGTATAGTATAAACTCGAGGTTTTGAACTAAATTTGAGGGCCCCACAATACCACAGTACTTATTATAAGCTATACTAGAACTTTATAGTATCTGGGACTCACTTCGGCCTCGTCAACCATGATGCGATGTCTATTTTGCTTCACATTGACTTACCTTAGTAATTTCTCGACCAGCAGTTACCCCAAGAACCCAGTTCCCCCCGTCACAAGAATTGAGGATCCAGACAGGAACTTCTGTATCTGGGACTCGCGGTGGACTTAGGCCTCCTCAACTATGTTTGTTTTACCTTAGTAACTTCTCCACCAGCAGTTTCCCCAAGAACCCAGTTCCTCCAGTGAGAAATATCGTGGATCCAGATAAGAACTTCTGTATTTGGGACTCGCCGCGAGCCTCGGCCTCGTCGATCATGTCCATGAATGTGATGTCGCCGCCCTGTTTGGGCTCATGGAGCTCGGAGTCCGAAATCATGACTGGAACAAAAAAAACAGGAGTTAATGAAATGAAAATCTTAATTTCAGGAAACTAGTAGCCCATAGATACTGTACAACTAGCATACATATTTCATAAATATATAAAATAAATGAATATAGAACAGGTTACGATTCTGTTCAGAGTGGTTTCGTTTGAGATTATTCATTCATGCGAGCCCAAAGACGGGAATACGATTTTAGCAGTCTATTTACATATTTATGTATGTAGGTATAGGTATGTTTGGTTTGTGTCTTTCTTGTGTTCCGCCATAGTTAGTGACTAGACTTATGTGGGTTTTTAACTGTTTTGTAATTTTATCATAGGCATGTATATATATCACCTTTGTATACCGGTCAATAGTGGACGGATATTCGTTTTTATATCGTGCTTTTCAATTCTTAAGGTACTCAATCAATTAAATATATTAATTTATAAAATAATATTGACATGTGCATCCTGCCCATCCTAACTTACGGTGCACAAACTTGGTCATTAACTGAGGCCCTAAAATCGAAACTCAAGGTTTGCCAGCGAGCTATGGAGCGTAGTATATTAGGTGTTCGTAGAACTGATCGAATCAGAAACACGGAACTACGCTCCAGAACTAGAGTTGCAGATGTAGGTGTCAAGACCGTTAAGCTTAAGTGGGACTGGGCGGGACATGTCTGTCGCATGCACCCGGAAAGGTGGGCCAAAATGGTTACTGAGTGGGACCCACGGAGCACCATAGACGGTGCAGGCCGGGGTTCAGGCAGACCAAAAAGGAGATGGCGGGACGACTTGGACGCATTCTACCCCAAATGGTGGGAAAATGGCGATGACAGGGTCGAGTGGAGAAAACGAGGGGAGGCCTTTGCCCAGCAGTGGGACACCAAAATAGGCTAATATATATAAAAAAAATATTTATATTTTTAGTTTTAAGTATTAAATTTATGTTATATGATAAAGTATGACTTGCATACGAAACGAAATTCTGTTGTACAAATGTAACTGGTTCCCCGCGATACAGGTGCAACCTAGTGCGGGGCCCCGTAACTATGATTTGTAAAACTGTTTGAGTAATAAACTATTCTATTCTATTCTATATAATTTTATATTGACGTGGAAAAAACACCTACTAGTCGTTATAAAGTAATGAGTTGCTGTCAAAGTGCTTAAATACATTAACCTGAGGTCAACTTAATGAAGAAAACATTACAATTAACAGTAGAATAGAATAGAATAGAATAGAATATATTTTATTTGTAGTAATACAGTCAAAGTCAAAGTCAAGGTCAAAATATTCTTTATTCAAATAGGCCTAGCAACAAGCACTTTTAAGACTTCCGGTTCGAACGCCATCTTGATAGTAGCCTCGTGATTAATTCCTTTGTTTTTTGCTCATTAATATTGTTTAAAGTGTAATATCGATAGCTTTATTATACAATAATCTAATGTGGTAGTGTGCAGTGAATGGAGAATTAATCTCAAAGCGTGTTTAACCACCATTTTGGAGTCAACGGCCGGTAGTCCACGTGCTACTCGTAAAATCCAGCTATCGGTTTTACGAGACAACTACAACAACCACCGAACAGCGTCGTGCTCTAAGAGCATTTATTTTGTTCCTACCCTTTTACGTGACATTGGCTACGGGAAACACCGCCCTCAAGTCCATCAAGAAAAAGAAGCACTTTTAAATTAAATGTGCTAAGGTCATCAAATATTAGGTAGGTACCGTAAACCAAATATAGATATAACTCCGTAATAGATCGATAGTCTAAGGAAAAAACGTGCCTCGAAAATCAAGAAAATTTGATTCTTGATCAGATGGCGCCACTACTTTTGGCCTACACTTGGATAGATGGAGTTGACGGTTTCGTTTGTTATTTAACAATTTTAACTCATATCAGTGAAAGAACATGGGTCAAAATAATATAAAAATAATTAATGCAAATATTGCTAGTTCAACATGTAATAAGTATCAATGAGGGCTAACGCGTATGAATTCGCCGCTAGGGGCGCTAGTGTAGATGGTGGTCTTTTCCATAGTTCGAAATGTCAAATGTCACTTGTCACTTCAATGACTGACAACTGTTCTTTAGTCTTTTGGACCACCATCAACAGAGGCGCCGGGACTTCCGGTTCGAACGCCATCTTGATAGTAGCCTCGTGATTAATTCCTTTATTTTTTGTTCATTAATATTGTTTAAAGTGTAATATCGATAGCTTTATTATACAGTAATCTAATTTGGTAGTGTACAGTGAATGGAGAATTAATCTCAAAGCGTGTTTAACCACCATTTTGGAGTCAACGGCCGATAGTCCACGTGCTTCTCGTAAAATCCAGCTATCGGTTTTACGAGACAACAACAACAATAACTACCGAACAACGTCGTGCTCTAAGAGCATTTGGTATTTCTACCTCTAACCGTGTCTGGCTAGAGCCCTAGAGGCCCATAATTTTATTTACCGTACACTGGCTGAAGAAAATCAAGAAGTATTAATTCGATCCCACGTGGATCCCACTTTGACGTTGGCGAAATCATCGACAGTACCGATGGAGCCATACTACTTAAAGATTGATTGAACAGAGGCGCCAACTGGTGAGCAAAAACACGATAGCCCTCATTGCAATCTTATTTAGTGTTAGACCACGCTAAAAAAAAAGTTTTTTGGACCACCCTAATACCTACCTGACCCGTAACACAGAATAAAATTAAATAATAGTACTACCGTACAGAAAGGAAACTTCCTACAAAACCGAAGTTTGACAGCGGTTCAGGGTCGAATCAATGCTATCCCTTTCTAATATATGGCACTATCCCTTTCGGCTATTTAGGGTTGGCAAAATTCAAATCATTATCTTTCTTATCTGTGGTCGTGCACTCAAAAGGACGTCAGGTTGTGCCAACCCTAATAATTGTTCGGAGCAATGCTGAGCCGAACGGAGCCGAGTTTGCCCGAAGCGAGGAGTTTCGGACCCCTGCCCGTAGGCTTGAGACAAGAAACTCGTAAGTACCTATCTAGTGTAAACAAGGGCCTGACACTTTGATAGAGAAAGATAGTCTTATTGCGATTCCTATAAGAGGAAAGAGAAATTAGTGCCATGCTTTGTCCTTATCACCGACCGGGTGGCATCATAGGTAGGTGATGGCGAAATACCGAAATTTTTAAGAGTGAAATAGAAAAAATCCTATGCTGCCCAAATTTTATATGAATATTCTTTCTCTTACCCCTGGTCGCTCGGTGGCGCGTCTATAACTACTTGTATATACTATGTCAATGAGTGTAAATAACATCATAGAGTAACTTATACTAGAGCGGTACTGTCATAGTAAATTTTGTAACCCCAGTAAATTCACTGCCATCTGTCGACACACTTTAAAACTAAAAATAAATATTTATAAAAATACGATAAAATGTATTTAAATATGGATAAATGATTTTTTTTATTTGCATTAATTATTTTTATGATTTTGACCCATGTTCTTTCACTGATATGCGTTAAACTTGTTAAAAAACAAACGAAACCGTCAACGCCATCTATACGACAGTAGGCCAAAGCTAGTAGCGCCCTCTGATCGAGAATAAAATTTTCTTGCTTTTCGAGGCACGTTTTTTCCTTAGACTGTATCCATCTATTACGGAGATATCTATCTTTGGCCGAACGGAGCCGAGTTTGCCCGAAGCGAGGAGTTTCGGACCCCTGCCCGTAGGCTTGAGGCAAGAAATGACATACTTATTTAAATTACTATGACATACATACTTACCTAAATTTATAACAAAACAATTTTATAATATGAATATTGTACAATAATTTATTTATTAATGATCTCATGTGTAATTAGAATAATTGTTTTATGACCTGATATTTTTTTAGATAAATTAATAATTTGCTACATACAATACAATAAATATAATAATAATATGTTATGAGTAAGCAGTTGATATGATGTGCCCTTACAGGGTCCATGTGAGACATTGTATATTATAATTTACATCTATACTGTACCATGGTTGCAATAAAGAATTATGAATTATGAAACTCTTAAGTACCTATCTAGTGTAAACAAGGGCCTGACACTTTGATAGAGAAAGATAGTCTTATTGCGATTCCTATAAGAGGAAAGAGAAAATAGTGCCATGCTTTGTCCTTATCACCGACCGGGTGGCATCATAGGTGATGGCAAAATACCGAAATTTATAAGAGTGAAATAGAAAAAATCCTATGCTGCCCAAATTTTATATGAATATTCTTTCTCTTACCCCTGGTCGCTCGGTGGCGCGTCTATAACTACTTGTATATACTATGTCAATGAGTGTAAATAACATCATAGAGTAACTTATACTAGAGCGGTACTGTCATAGTAAATTTTGTAACCCCAGTAAATTCACTGCCATCTGTCGACACACTTTAAAACTAAAAATAAATATTTATAAAAATACGATAAAATGTATTTAAATATGGATAAATGTTTTTTTTTATTTGCATTAATTATTTTTATGATTTTGACCCATGTTCTTTCACTGATATGCGTTAAACTTGTTAAAAAACAAACGAAACCGTCAACGCCATCTATACGACAGTAGGCCAAAGCTAGTAGCGCCCTCTGATCGAGAATCAAATTTTCTTGCTTTTCGAGGCACGTTTTTTCCTTAGACTGTATCCATCTATTACGGAGTTATATCTATCTTTGGCCGAACGGAGCCGAGTTTGCCCGAAGCGAGGAGTTTCGGACCCCTGTCCGTAGGCTTGAGGCAAGAAATGACATACTTATTTAAATTACTATGACATACATACTTACCTAAATTTATAACAAAACAATTTTATAATATGATTATTGTACAATAATTTATTTATTAATGATCTCATGTGTAATTAGAATAATTGTTTTATGACCTGATATTTTTTTAGATAAATTAATAATTTGCTACATACAATACAATAAATATAATAATAATATGTTATGAGTAAGCAGTTGATATGATGTGCCCTTACAGGGTCCATGTGAGACATTGTATATTATAATTTACATCTATACTGTACCATGGTTGCAATAAAGAATTATGAATTATGAAACTCGTACGTACCTATCTAGTGTAAATAAGGGCCTGACACTTTGATAGAGAAAGATAGTCTTATTGCGATTCCTATAAGAGGAAAGAGAAAATAGTGCCATGCTTTGTCCTTATCACCGACCGGGTGGCATCATAGGTGATGGCAAAATACCGAAATTTATAAGAGTGAAATAGAAAAAATCCTATGCTGCCCAAATTTTATATGAATATTCTTTCTCTTACCCCCGGTCGCTCGGTGGCGCGTCTATAACTACTTGTATATACTATGTCAATGAGTGTAAATAACATTTGAGCAACAGCAATATAGGGTTAAAGGGTAACGCGTAGATCTAATTATTAAAACAGGTTTTTGACGATTAAGTAGGTAGTTTACAAAACCGGTATCCTTATCCAATGTACCTATATATATAATAAAATAATAACTACCTTCAGAAACCGGTAAACAAATAAGACTGGTAAACTCGATGAAGACTTGCGTTCGTCAAAATATTTATAATTTCATAGCATTTATTTTTATAATAGGGATTTACAAACAAACACTTCATGGCGTCAAACATAACATTAACTTAGAAATTAAAGTAAATTGACTTAGCTTGGCAACTATTTAACTCCACGGATTAACTTGTTATTAAAGGTATCCCTTTTTATTTATTTATTATGAGGTGCAAGTACTAAATCTTGTTAAGACGATTCTCGCTGATTTGGCCTTGAGCGTCTCAGCGTCTCTGTACCCGCACCCCGCTCACTGCGATCGTACGTGAATTTCGTCTCGGTGCGGCGACTGCGGCGGAACGAGGTTCAAAGAATAACCTACAGCCCAGAGGCGCGCGGCATTTGGCGCTATACCTCGTATTTGTGTATCTTTTGCAGATATTTTGTTGTTTGAGTATGAGTAGATCATGCGTGTAGTGGAGGTCGTAAATTATAATAAAAATATATTCCCTTATGCATTATACTTTACAAGCCTCAATTAGTTAATTTGTGTTTTATTTGTTTCTTACAAATAAATACCTAAGTCAAATCGACGGATTAAGATTTATAGCTAAAGCTTGGTATGTACTAAATTGAGGCGTTTATTTTATACAGTTTTTTTATCCGTAATAAATAAATATAAATAATGCCATTAATAGTTAACTTATAAAATTAAAGTACCTACTAGCTTCATATACTACTACAAATGTGTTATTTTTCGAAGTTCGAAGTTTTCTCAATCATTACGTGGGAACATGATCATTATTAGGGTTCCGTACCTCAAAAGGAAAAAACGGACCCCTTATAGGATCACTCGTGCGTCTGTCTGTGTGTCTGTCCGTCTGTCACAGCCTATTTTCTCGGAAACGACTGAACCAATTAAGTTGAAATTTGGTGTATATATGTAAGTTTGTGACCCAAAGACGGACATGTAACGTAAACAAATTAATTTTAAACACGGGGGCCACTTTTGGGGGGTAAAAGAGAAAATTAAAAAAAAAAAGTTTTTCAAACTATATCGTGTTACATATCAAATGAAAGAGCTTATTGTGAGAATCTCAAATGTATATTTTTTATAATTTTATGATAAACAGTCAATTCAATTCAATTCAATATATTCTTTATTCAAATAGGCCTAGCAACAAGCACTTTTAAATTGTTTAGAAGTTATTCACGAAAATAGGCAAAAAATGAGCATTCCCCCCTTTATCTCCGTAACTACTGGGTATAAAATTTTGAAAAAAATACACAAAATAGATCTTTACCTATAGATCACAGGAAAATTTATTAGAAATAAGCAGTCAAGCGTGAGTCGGACTTAATTATTTAGTTTTTGATCTAACCCCTACGGGTTTATTAAAGACATTTCACGCACGTTTCACATAAAAAATAAATTGTTTAATTTGAGTAATGTACGGAACCCTTGGAACGCGACTCCGACTCGCACTTGGCCGGTTTTTATTACAAGCGCGCCACAACCAAATCAGCGCTTTGCAGTCATTTATTTTTTTAGTGGTTAATGGCTATGTATGATGAACCCCTGTGGACGTCAGCTGCCGCTCCGTTGATGGGTTGAGGAATGGCAGCCACCGAAACACGCAAAAAAAATTGTTATCGCCTCCCGCTTGATACTCTGTCAGATGATAGTTTAGATGCTATTGTGAATTAAAAAAATGGTCAGCCGGTTGTATCTCGGTGGACCGTTAGCTGGTCACATGAACATGTAAAAAAATCTTTTCAGTCATCGCATCCCATTTCATACTTTGTCAGATGGTAGTTTAGATGATATTGTTAATAAAACAAATCGTCGGCCGGTTGTATCGCGGTGGAAAGACCGTCAGCTATTAAAACATTATTGTTAGTTTAAAAATAATTTTAATTGATTTAGCCGTTTAGTAAAAATAACCAAAGTTAGCCGCAAAATGGCCTGTTTTATTATTTTTATTACGGTAAAACTATAAATATCAGGAAATAAGTTAAATTTTATAATTGTTGAACAATAAATGAAGATTCATATATATTTTTTTCATAATTTTTTGTTTACCCATTTAGAAGACATAATACACCAAGTTGACCCAATGAAATTATTACTGAAATCCAGAAGGAGATACAAATAATAATAAAATAATAAAACGTTTATTAACCGGCAAGGATCACCCATGAAAAATTTACAGACATAACTACAATTACATTATTTAACACTAATTACTACTTAACTAAACCTACAATAAACTTAATAGTAAGTTTTTCTGTAAATAAAAATACGATAGGCCGTTTTGCTAGTTCTTAATCGATTAAAATTATTTTTAAACTACAAAAACAATGTTTTTAACAGGTACTATTCATACATACAACGTAATAGGTAATAGGTAGCTTATGTTAAATCAATTATTTATTGTTTCGAGATGGAATGGAACATTATTCAAAACGTAAAACTTGAATGACATTATAATATGTCGGTTAGAAAACATTTATTTATTTATTTCAAATGAAGTATTCTCAAACATACGTATATTATAGTATAATATATACGGATATTATCATTGCATTCATTGTAATAGACCGCAAAATACCGTGTTGCGCTCGCTAATGCGCGTCGTAACCAAATCAGCGCTCTGCAGTTATTTATTCTTTGGCCACAATAACTCCGATATTATAGCACTTTGCTTGTGCATAAGCGAACATAGTGCAAGGAAGGCACGGAGCGACGAGCGACACAGCCTCCTCGTCTCAAAGCTGGCACACGACTGCCGGGTGCCGGCCACGCCATTTTCAGGCTGCATACGCATGAAATGTGGAAAAACGTTCGATTTCTTAAGAAAATATTTTTTGATTAAGAAAAGCTATGTTGCATTTGTAGAACCTGTTAAAACATATTTGTTAGTTTAAAAATAATTTTAATCGATTAAGCCGTTTAGAAGTTATAAGCAAAGTTAGCCGCAAAACGGCCTGTCGTGTTATTTTTTTTTCGGTGAAACTACAAATTTCAGGAAAAAAGTCGAATGTTGCGATTGTTGTCCATAGAGTGAAGATGCATATATATTTTTTTCATAATTTTTGGTTGACTCATTTAGAAGTTATAAGCTCTAAAAAGTAACAGTTTTTGGCCAAAAACTGCGCGAAGCGCCTTAAACGAATGTTAATTAAAAAGTAACAGACTATTAAATATATTAATAACGGGTCACTCATGTGTTTTAAGTCGAAAACGCTCGACATGTTTCACTCCGTACCGCCGAGTCATTGGGCGCGGAGGGCTGCGGCCCGCAGTCTGCGCCGGTCCGTCACCGTCGACGCAAGCTCCTGATGACGCTCCTCGGTACGGAGTGAAACATGTCGAGCGTTTTCGACTTAAAACACGTGAGTGACCCGTTATTCATATATTTAATATGTCTGTGTCTCACGGAAGTTTTGTTAGTAAAAGACTACTTTACTATTTAATAGGCCGTATTACACAATTAATGATTTTTTTGTGAATGCACTTAACTAATTACTCTTGACATTAAATTATTGTAATGGTTTTTTTTCTTTAATCCCATTGAATGACATGTACGTACCTATAATCTTAATAATTATGCATAACTTACATACATAACCTTAGAATAAGCAATCTTAGCATGTAAGTACTTTATTAGAGTATAATGTAACTGTATTTGCATGTATTTATACGTGAAAGCAAATAAATGATCTGATTCCGATTCTGAATTACAATTTAAAAAAATATTACACCGATCTTAATTGACCGAGAGTTAGCGAAGTCTCCGTTTCAGCTTGGGCAAATTAAATGTTCTCATATGTCCAGAATGTCCAGATGTCCTCCCCCGGTCGCAATTCTCAACCGATTCTCGTGAAATTTTGTGAGCAGGTTCGATGTTTAAATACATTTTTTTTACAAATTCAGTTTTTGGAAATTTATAAAAATGGCGGAGCCATTACATTTATTCAGTTTTAAGTTATACTTGCGAGGTCTACAGTTCACCAAAGATATATATAACTCCGTAATAGATGGATACAGAAAAAACTCGCTTCAAGAAAAATTTTGATTCTCGTTCAGAGGGCGCTACTAGTTTTGGCCTACAGTCGTATAGATGGCGTTGACGGTTTCGTTTGTTATTTAACAATTTTAACGCATATCAGTGAAAGAACATGGGTCAAAATCATAAAAATAATTAATGCAAATAAAAAAAAATCATTTATCTATATTTAAATACATTCTATCGTATTTTTATAAATCTTCATTTTTAGTTTTAAAGTGTGTCGACAGATGGCAGTGAATTTACTGGGGTTACAAAATTTACTATGACAGTACCGCTCTAGTATAAGTTACTCTATGCAGTTCACACAGCCACCAGTTATAGTTCAAAATTAGCACAAAAACAGATAAGTCGGTACACAACGATTAGGTAAAGTCGTCGTCAATAGAACTTGCAAATAATGTTAACAAATATGACAGATTTTGTTAGCGTTTGACACATAACCTAACATTTTTACGAAGGTTATTTTCGAATTTAAAATATCTTGAGACATATTAACTTAACTAACACAGCAGTTTCACTCACGTGTTTTTAGTCACTTTAGTGAAACCGTGAGTGAAACCGCTATGTTAGTTAAGGTTATTTTCCATGCAATATTAATAATTAACATTTTATTTAACTAAAAATTTATATAAATAAAATATTTAAGTATATAGACCACATATAGACTGTTGATAAGGTCATGGTTGTCCTTTTAAAGAGCGAGATTACGAAGTAATGAAAGTAAAATGGTGTTTACATTATTTGCAAGTTCTATTGACGACGACTTTAGCAAATTGGTCAATAGAACTTATAGCACCTATTTGGATAAAAACTCAGCTTAGTCAGTAGTAGTAGTAGTAGTAAAACTCTTTATTGTACAAAAAAAAACATAAAACAAGAGAAAAACGCATCATTTGTACAAATTATGGATGGTATAGAAAGGATGCCAATCTCTTATGGCAGAATTGTTGCAAAAGTGACCGCTTTCATCTTTAAATAATAGTTCCTAATCTCTCCGGTGGCGCTAGGCTCTGGGACATGAGTATAACATGAACCATATAAGGCAACAAATAACCCGACCAAATTACGTAGGTTGTTTTTGGTAGTATTTCGGTGTATGGTGGCGCCGCCTAATTACTGTTTTTTGATGGACACTTTTCATCAACTTTTCATACATAGAGATTTGGCTCCTTTATATAGTCTCCATGGTACAAATAAGGCGAACTTGTCAGATATAGATAAACGTGATAATATTACGTCATCATATTCGATCGGAACACTTTTTAAAGACGTCATCAATACTTTGTCTGAATCAAATATTGGCTAATCTAAATAAATAAATTGTCGACCAATGAAATGTTTACTGAACACTTATTGCATACCACCGTCCTGTTCACTAAAAAATTGTGAACTTTAACTCGAAGACAATAAGGACTAAATTCAGTTAAGATTGCTATTATGTTCGTAGCTTTTTGACTTTTTAAGTAGTGTGGCCTTAAGTTTTTAGATGTTTGTTTACGAAAACGTGATGTTTGGCGTACTACTGTCCACTGTCCACCTGTTAACTAGTATTATATTTTATTCCTAAGATATACAGTGTGGAAAGAATGAGTGGGCCCTGGAGGAAATGTACCTTAAAACCTTAAGTTAACTCATTTTGCTCAAACATTCTTTTATTTTTAATAGAAACAAATTGCATTCAAAGATTTTTTGAAATTCGATTATTTCACCCTGGAATCAAACCGACTAAAAATTTTTCGAATAATAGATTAAAAAACCGCTTTTTTAATCTACTATTCGATTATATTTCTCCAAGAAACATTAGGCCTTACACTCGTCTGTCGTACAAAATATCCATAAAATCCAATATTTATTAGTATTCAAGAATATTTTTAGACAAGCCAAATTGAAAAAAAAAAATGCAAAATCTTTGAATGCAGTTTTGTTTATTTTCAAAAATGAGCTTACTTAGGCCCCATTCGCACGAGAGCTTAAAAAGCGTTGCGTGTGGGACGCACCCATAAGTAAGAGCGAGAAAGCAATATCTCTTTCTCGCTCTTACTTGTCTTATGGGTGCGTCCCACACGCAACGCTTTTTAAGCTCTCGTGCTAAGGGGCCTTAAGGTTTTGAGGTACTTTCCCTCCAGGGCCTATTAATTCTTTCCACACTGTATAAGATCCATTGATCTCGATTTATGAGTGTTGATGTTATAACTAGTCACGTGTTGGCAGGGTGAGGATAGTCATTAAACTTACTAGTAGGTAAATAAGGATGTTATGAACTCATGGTCGCGAAATCATTGGAAAATTTGGATATAATTTATATTGTTATTAATATTGTCTTCGGTTACCGCGATAGTTACTCATGAAATAAAACTATGAAAACGGATTATATCGCGTATATTGAATTTATAATACATCCCGACGTTTCGAACTCTTTACAGCGTTCGTGGTCAACGGGTGACACGAACCGACCACGAACGCTGAAGAGTTCGAAACGTCGGGATGTATTATAAATTCAATATACGCGATATAATCCGTTTTCATAGTTATATTGTTATTGTTTAAAGCCTATAAAAATACATAGGTAGAATCGCTGGTGGCCTAACGGTAAGAGCGTGCTTTCAATCCAAAGGTTGCGGGTTCAAACCCCGGCTCGTACCAATGAGTTTTTCGAAACTTATATACGAAATATAATTTGATATTTACCAGTCGCTCTTCGGTGAAGGAAAACATCGTGAGGAAACCGGACTAATCCCAACAAGGCCTAGTTTCCCCTCTGCGTTGGAAGGTCGGATGGCAGTCGCTTTCGTAAAAACTAGTGCCTATGCCAATTCTCGGGATTAGTTGCCAAGCGGACTTTTTTTTTTATACTACGTCGGTGGCAAACAAGCATACAGCCCGCCTGATGTTAAGCAGTCTCCGTAGCCTATGTACGCCTGCAACTCCAGAGGAGTTACATGCGCATGCCGACCCTAACACTCCTCTCCCTCGAGCTCTGGCAACCTTACTCACCGGCGGGAACACAACACTATTAGTAGGGTCTAGTGTTATTTGGCTGCGGTTTTCTGTAAGGTGGAGGTACCTCCCCAGTTGGGCTCTGCTCTAGATCTGGAATGACATCCGCTGTGCTGTGCCCTACCACACAAAGCGAGATGTCATTCACAGTGCCCATA
Organism: Cydia strobilella; assembly: GCF_947568885.1. Lineage (NCBI taxonomy): Eukaryota > Metazoa > Arthropoda > Insecta > Lepidoptera > Tortricidae > Cydia > Cydia strobilella. The sequence continues at coordinate 1,287,651 of NC_086067.1, forward strand.
CCTCTCTTATTTGTTATTGTTTTATGCCTATAAAATAAGAATAAGAACAATTGGGGCATTTTCTATTAAAAGGGAACCAAAAGTATCTTAGCTGTATACTTTTGGTTTGTTTACCTAATATAATTCTACTAGTTTAAAGTATTATTTTTGTTGACTCGTAGATAGATATTGTATACAATATAGTCAATAGTGATATAATCAAGCTTTTCAATCTTGGACCCTATAAGGCCACTCAGCATACTCGACTGAAAAGCTCTCCATTACCTATATATATCACGATTGTATAAAATACTATAAGTTTCGATGGGCGTTTTCTGCCAACGATTGTCACCTGTGCTAGTCCCCCTGAAAAAGTAGGTAGATTATGTCACAAGAAAGCAAAATGACCTATTTACGGCGAGGGCGTACAATTGAATCCTAAACGAAGCGAAGGATTCTATAATAGAATCCCAAGAGTAGCGAGGGATTCTAAAGTAGAATCCTGAGCGTAGTGAGGGATTCAAGTATGTAGTATACGCCCAAGATTGAAATAATTTTGCTACCATGTGACACATATTACTTTTCACATCACCTATGAGGTAATTATAATATTTAAAAATATTATTTAAGCTAAAAAAATAATGCGCAAAAAAATGTTAAAATAGTGTCCTAAAACAGAAGTGTTACTTTCATCTAGGGTTGCCACCTTTTTTCTATACACATATTTGTCAAAATATTGAAAAAATATAGTATTTACTGGGAAGTTTGGAAAAAAAATAGGGCCGATTTGAGGCGAATTAAAAATCCAAGTCGCATACGATGCGATATCGGTGACATTTGTATACCCCATTCTTAAGTGATGAAAATATAGTATTTTTCGTACTATATTGATTTTGTATAATATACAGTCTAAGGAAAAAACGTGCCTCGAAAATCAAGAAAATTTGATTCTCGTTCAGAGGGCGCTACTAGTTTTGGCCTACAGTCGTATAGATGGCGTTGACGGTTTTGTTTGTTATTTAACAATTTTAACGCATATCAGTGAAAGAACATGGGTCAAAATCATAAAAATAATTAATGCAAATAAAATTTTTTATTTTATTTATTTAAAAAAAATCATTTATCCATATTTAAATACATTTTATCGTATTTTTATAAATCTTCATTTTTAGTTTTAAAGTGTGTCGACAGATGGCAGTGAATTTACTGGGGTTACAAAATTTACTATGACAGTAACGCTCTAGTATCAGTGACTCTATGCTAAAATATAGTACGATACTATATTATAGTATGGGTGGCAACCCTACTTTGATCCCTCCTAGCAGGGAAGAAAAAGCCCTTTTTCGAATTGGTGATGTGAAAAATATAGTTGATACTCGTATGTACCTATCCTAACTATCTTAATTTGGCGTTAGTCAATTATATATCTATTTTACATAACCAGATTACCTACTTAACATACGTTTTACATAAATATGACATGTCAACAAAGCTAGATGTTAAATATGGCTTTTAGGGTTCCGTATTTCTTCTTCCTCGGTTCCTCATTGCTGAGGATCGCGACCATGCTTTGTCTCCATATGTCCCATTTTCAACCAGGGTACTTATTGTCGCTTGTCAGTCAGGCGCTATTTCCATATAGCTTCAATTAGAAATCAACCTTTGGTACATGGAGACTATATAAAGGAGCCAAATCTCTATGTATCAAAAGTGTCCATCAAAAAACAGTAATTAGGCGGCGCCACCGTACACCGAATTACTACCAAAAACAACCTACGTAATTTGGTCGGGTTATTTGTTAGTTCATGTTATACTCATGTCCCAGAGCCTAACTAGCGCCACCGGAGAGATTAGGAACTATTATTTAAAGCTGAAAGCGGTCACTTTTGCAACAATTCTGCCATAAAAGATTGGCATCCTTTCTATACCATCCATACTTTGGTACCTTTTGATTGAAAACGTCACATATTGTGCGGTCATATGGGCCACTGCATGTTGCCGCCAACCACCCTCTTTACAACATCAGACCATCTCGTGGGGCTTTTCCTCGCGCACGCTTGCCATCCATTTAGCCCCCTTCACACTCGTGGCGCGAAGCCGCGAACGCGAGTGTGGAGTCTAGTTCGCTAATCAGCGAAATCGACTCCACACTCGCGTTCGCGGCTTCGCGCCGCGTAGTCTGGAGCAGGCTTTAGACCCAAGATAATCTGCCTTTCTAGGTCATGCTTTTTCGTCCACAGAACGGCAAAAAATGAACCCCATATATGTCCGTCTGTTTATCCGTATGTCACAGTAATTTTACTCTAAAACTATTAGATTTATTTTATTGATATTTGAAAAATGGTGTATTTCATGACTTAGAGGATATAACCAAACGGAGACACCATGTCTGTAATTTTCTGTACGTAGTCTGCCGATTTTTGCGAGGGAGGGGAACGTCAAATGTATACGTAACGTAAACATAACCATGTCAGATAAACGTCAGTCAGTCCATACATTGTGTATGACCATTGGCCGACTATTTTCGACAGAGGGGAACGCGAATTATGTCAAATACTAATGTGTCCCATAGGCACCATCGGGCACCACTATCGTACACCACTATCGTGCACATAGCTAAAGCAGATGCGAAGTGTCACGATGACATTATGTACCAATCAATAATAAAACCGGCCAAGTGCGAGTCGGATTCGCGCACCGAGGGTTCTGTACTTTTTAGTATTTGTTATTATAGCGGCAATAGAAATAGATCATCTGTCACGGTTCATCAGATACAGGCTGGTGACAGACAGACAGACGGACAGACAGACAGATGGACAGACGGACAGCGGAGTCTTAGTAATAGGGTCCCGTTTTTACCCTTTGGGTACGGAACCCTAAAAACCAACTTTCATATTATCTAAATCTGTATTATTATAGTCCTAAGGTTCCATTCCACGTGGCGGTATATGTCTAACATATAATATGTCTAGCCAATACCTACCGGTTATGGGCACATCACGAGCGCTATGACGTTAAATCAGCAACTAAATAACGTATTTAAATGGCACATTTGCTTAATGGGAGTCAAAAGTCACTGGACTCTGAATAAACTAGTAAGAACGTGTTCACATTGTCTGACCCGATATCGGATAGAAGTAAAAATAACACGTATTTTTTCTCTAGAAATCTGCATGGCAAAAAAATCTAACCCAGAAAAGACGAACTTCAGGCGGTTCCCTGAGCCAGAAGGCGAAAAATCTCCTTATATGATCATGTTTTTCTAAGAGGCGTTGATATTCGTAGACGTGGAAAAAATATATGAAGTTCTTGACTATATTATCTTTAACAACATAGCTTCCGATATACGAATTATGACACTTCGCTCGATACAATTAATTTCCAAAGTCACCTCTAACTCGGACTTTTAATCCTACTTTACTCGGTTATTTATTATGTAAATTATTATTTATTTATTTTATATCCTCTAAGACGGACGTTGATATTGGTAACATAAATAAGGAAGCCTCTGTTGTACTCAATAAGGGCCTGACACTCTTTGATAGAGAAAGATAGTCTTATTGCGATTCCTATAAGAGGAAAGAGAAAATAGTGCCATGCTTTGTCCTTATCACCGTAGGTAGGTGATGGCGAAATACCGAAATTTATAAGAGTGAAAGAGAAAAAATCCTATGCTCCCCAAATTTTATATGAATATTCTTTCTCTTACCCCCGGTCGCTCCGTGGGGCGTGTATAACTAATGTATATACTTGTATATACTATGTCTAACTCTAGTATGGTTGTACGGAACGAGGTTATGTTCATAGATTAGTATATTTTATGGTTATGTTTTCGAAATGACGGGCGTTTTTCCGGTCTTTGGTAATAAAACCTACACAAGTTTTAAGTTCTTGGACGAAATGCTTTTAATCCGACAATTTTGAGCTTTTAATTCTTTGACACGCCCTATATCCACCACCTTTTTCCCAGTATGAGGTTTCATTAAAATTAGTGTATTTGTATGCAAAAATATATACCTATTTAAAAAAAACCGGCTAAGTGCGATTCGGACTCGCACACCGAGGCAACAAACCTAGGCAACGTACGAGACAAGATACAAAGACTCCAAAGGCTCGCATGCGCGGCCACCACTGGCTGTACGAGGTCCACACCGACTGCAGCCATGGAGGTCATGTTAAGCCTTCCACCGCTGCACCTACACATACAACAAGAGGCCAGTCTCTCAGCGGTAAGGCTGCGAGCCCTTAATATATGGTCCAACATCATAGGAGCTCTTCACACAACTTGCCTGGCTAAGGTATATGACGAATTTCCAGTGCTCAATTCGGGCACGGATCGGATTCATAAACAAGCTATCTTCGACAAAAGGTACAAAATACAGTTATACGAGGACGACAATTACGAAGGACTCAATCCTCGGGAGCTCAGAATCTTCACTGATGGGTCCAAAACAGACAGCGGATCGGGCTCTGGAACCTTCTCAGAAGACCTGAACATGTCAATTACCACTCCGCTAGGAGCCCATAACTCGGTATTCCAGGCTGAGTGCATGGGCATCATAAACGCGGCGGCTGCCATCACTGCAAGGAAGGTAGTAGGATCCTCCATCCGCATACTCTCCGACAGTAGAGCAGTCTTGATGGCTCTAAAAAGCCATATAGTCACATCCAAACTTATACACGAATGCCACGAACGACTAATGGAGGTATGTCATAACAATAAGATCACCCTACAATGGATCAAAGGACACAGCGGATCCCGGGGTAACGATGCTGCGGACGAGCTTGCCAGGCAAGGATCGAGTGCGGGAGCGATTGGCCCAGAACCGATCCTCCCGATACCGTTTAGCAAGGTACGCTCAATGCTGCTGGCACGTACAGGGAAACTACACACAGAACATTGGCTAAACCAGACTGGATGCAGACAGGCCAAACAAGCCATGCCTGGCATCAGCGGAAAGCTCACAAGGGTGCTCCTTCAATTAGGAAAGACCCGACTGAGCATGGTGACCAGTGTCATAACAGGTCATGGACTATTTAACAAACATCTTTTTATAACAGGTGTCACAGACAGTCCCCTATGCAGAGGATGCATGGAGACAGAAGAAACAGCCTCTCACGTGGTGCTGGAGTGCAGCGGAGTGGCCCCATACAGGGCAAAACATCTCGGATCCCCGAGAGACCTCCCCGAGGTCCTACTCAACATCAAAGGTTTGATAGGTTTCCTCGAGGAGCTGGGCTGGCAGGACTAGCCCACCCCCATGTCACGCAAAATAGGCGCCAGTCGTCGAGTTGCGGAAAATCGCCCGAACTACAATACAATACAATACACCGAGGGTTCCGTACTGTTTAGTATTTGTTGTTATAGCGGCAACAGTAGAATGATCTACATCATCTGTGAAAATTTCAACTGTCTAGCTATAACGGTTCATGAGATACAGCCTGGTGACAGACAGACGGACAGCGGAGTCTTAGTAAAAGGGTCCTATTTTTACCCTTTGGATACGAAACCCTAAAAATGCACATTTTTTATCGAATTCATCGACTTGCTTACAACGTAGTGACGTATTCTACGCAAGGCGTTTTCGTAATTTAAACCAGTTTGGGCGGTGTCTTACACCTGTTATCCACTTAAAATAATGTAAATTTTTTACCTGTTTATGTCTATGTCGTGATTCGTTTGTTATAAAGCGCTTATTCAATCTATATATATATATGTATATATATATAGTCCTCCTCATCGGTTTCGATAACGGCGACCTCAGCAATTATGGATTACGCCTATTATGAGCTCGAATGTGGCTGGCCAGGCCGAACTTGGTCTTAAAGACTATTGCAGGTGCTACGATAGAGTTGGCCAGACGCGTTATACGTATACGCGTACGAGGGCTTCGGTCTTTCTTTACGTTCAATCTATAGGTACGGTTGCCGAGCCAGCCACCGGTGTCGGGTGGACGGGGCCGGCGTCATGGATTTTCGAACACTTGAGTTTCCCGATAAAATATAAGAACATCGATAACAATATTTGAAATGTAAAAAAATACTTTGTCTCGAATTGCCAAAAATATTCAATGCTTACCTATTTTCACACTAAAGGGGCCCACTGACTATCAGTCCGCCGGACGATATCGGCCTGTCAGTTGTTCGAAACTGTCAAATTTTTGTTCTAACTGACAGGCCGATATCGTCCGGCGGACTGATAGTCAGTGGGCCCCTTAATAAGCGCTTAAGTCAAGTTGTTTGTTATGTTTTTGTTTTTCATTTCGCGTACATGTGTTGACGAAGACTTAATCTAACTTTGTTTGTATTTTATTTCTTTTCTTTAGCAGGGACATAATGATGACACTTATATACATAATATAATATATGTGACATTTTCAAGTAAAAGGTACCACATTGTCGCTTACCATAAGGACGAAATTTGCTAGTTTTCTGTGAATACAAATAACCTATCAAAGCGTCCTTATGGTAAGCGACAAAGTGGTACCTTTTACTTGAAAACGACACATATGTATTGTTTCTGACTTTAATATAAATTATAATAAATAGTATGTTACATATAATATAGGTAGGTGTGTGTATGGCGCGAATGAGATACAGATGTATAAAATACACAATTTGACGTTTTGATGTATTATTACCTACACAAATTGAAAGTCCCACTAGGGTTGCCACCTTTTTTCTATACACATATAGTATTTTTGTCAAAATATTGAAAAAATATAGTATTTACTGGGAAAAAAAAAGTAGGACGCCGACTCGAGGCGGATTAAAAATCCAAGTCGCATACGATGCGATATCAGTGACATTTGTATAGGGCCCTCCACACTCATGCGCGAATCGCGGCGCGAAGCCGCGAACGCGAATGTGGAGTCTAGTTCGCTAATCAGTGAAATCGACTCCACACTCGCGTTCGCGGCTTCGCGCCGCGTAGTCAGGAGTGGGCTTATACCCCATTCTTGAGTGATGAAAATATAGTATTTTTCGTACTATATTGTTTTTGTATAATATATAGTACAAGTGACTAAAATATAGTACGATACTATATATTATAGTATGGGTGGCAACCCTAGTCCCACAGTAAGCTCAAGTCGCGTGCGTACTTCAATATCGGTCTTTCACTGCCTACTCAGTTAATTTGGTTAAGCTGTGGAATGATCTACCAGTGGACGTAAGGAAATCGAAATCTGTTGCCTCACTCAAGCAGAAGTTGAAAACGTTGTGGTTATTCTTTAGGTACCGTAAAATGGGGTGAGTAGGGTTCGCGGGGAGAGTTGTGTTATGAATGGGGAGAGAAGGTTTGAAAGGGGGGTGAGATGGGTTTTTAGGGCTACTTCCACAAAAATATTGTATTCCAAATTAAAATGGAGCTATAGTAATATTTAATTTAAAAAAAACGATCCAACAATCTTCCAAAATCACCTTTGTATAAAAACCCATCTCACCCCAATTACGAGGGACTACGGGATGAGGTGGTTTTTCCTGTTTATCGTCAAAGTTATGAAATGGAACTACCCAAAATAAAATAAAAACTAAAATACAAACGTCCGGAACACTTATTATACTATACACCATTCAGTTTGCATATGTAAAAATAAAATGTTATCGAGGTTTGAATGTCAGTTTTGCTCCTACTCCCCCCATTTTACGGTACCTAAGTATGTATATAGTCTTTATCATATAAATCACTATTGCGCGCTATTCGTGAGGCTTTTAATACAGATAATTTAAATTACAAATATCATGCATTTGCCATTAGCATACCTACATTACTGGTTTAGGCTATGAGCATCTTCTGATTTCCTATTTGCATCTTGCATTGTGAAATGCATAGTGGGAAAACTACTGTGCTATAATACCTACCTACATAAAATTGTAGACATTTGTTGTCGGGGAGCCCAAGAGGGGATTTCTGGAGTCACTCGAGCGCGTCAGATTAAGATATGGGGGATAACTTGCATCCTGTTAAGTACCTCCACCAAGTATGCGTCCTTGACACCGAGCAGGGAGTTTAGGACAGCCCGTCAGAATAGAATTGAAATACTCGAGCGCGTCAGATTAAGATATGGTGGATTAATTACTTGTTAAATAGTACCCATTTCAACAATCTGACGATTTTAGCGATCCGTAAGGGTGGCAGGGTCACAGTTGCAAAAAAAATCGCTACCTTGACTTACTCGAGCGCGTTCGATTTTTATTTTATTTTGAAGGCAATAATTCCAGAATAACTAAATAAAAAAAATCTACCTAATTGAGCAAGCAGAAGTGTCAAAAATAGTTTATGAAGTTTAGTGCACCCCCAGCTCTTATTTCCTTAAACTTTTTCGCTATCTCTGACTCCTATTTGTAAATTAAGCTCTTTTATAGATTTTATCTAGGTTAAATATAACTTACGGGTTTACACCCGACCCGAAATAACAATTAAATTTTACAATTTAATTGTTATTTATAATATTAGTTGTTGCAATAAAAAAAAAATTGTCTCTCTCACACGGTCCCCATATAGCCCTCCGTTGTCATTATTTTAATAATACGCTTTTAACGAAATAATTAAACAATGTTAATACCAGGGGAGCCCAAGATGCTAAATTTGAAGTAACTCGAGCTTAAAAAGATTCGTTGTTAACCAACATTTATTTAGAAATTCCTAAAACTGTGATATCTCTTGAACCCCTTGGTCGATTTTGATCTACTTAGCGGCTTTTTGCTCAGTATTTTAGGCACAAAAAAAATTACAAATAAAATAAATACATACGACAGGAATTTTTAAAATTATCTTGAAAAAAGTTTTTTTTTTTCAAATCGTATAAGCATTGAACATAATAACTTACTCGTACTTTCGATTCTTAACAATCTAAACATAAATTATAATGCAATATGACACATGACTTAAACATTCTACACTTAATTAAGGCTTTTAAGCAATTATACACTAATTAACTATTTATCAATTAATTGTACAATTTCCTAATTAATATCAATTTGTAACGCAAAATATTTACACATAGAATTATCTAGAGAACGTTAAATTGAATAATAATTACCGTTGGTAATTATTTAAATAAGTATTTGAAGTCATTACTAAAGTGCAATTTGACCTATGCCCTATTTTATGCAATTATTCAGTTATGTATTTCATCATCATATCAGCCAGAGGGCGTCCACTGCTGGACATAGGCCTCCCCCAAAGAGTGCCAGTAGTGCCAGTGCCACAATGGTCTTGCGCCACCCGCATCCAGCGGATTCCCGCGACCTGTACCAGGTCATCAGTCCACCTTGTGGGGGGCCTACCCACGCTGCGCCTTCCGGTACGTGGTCGCCACTCGAGAATCTTTCCGCCCAACGGCCATCGGTTCTACGTACAATGTTCGGTTCGGTTCTACGTGCAATGTTCGGTTCGGTTCTACGTGTTATGTATTTACTGTGCCTCTAACTAGTTACTTCTGTCATAGTTATTTAATTTTGTTATTTGTTATTTAATATTTCAATAAATAATAATTAATAATAATTTATTGTTCAGAGAACTGGGTCGGCGGCTGAGAGAGAGGGGGAGCGATCCCCGATCTGGGTCTTGGCTTGTCCAACAAGTCTCCATCGCCATACAGCGCGGCAACGCTGCGAGTGTGATGGGGACTTTTGGACCAGGCATGCCGCAGAACGGGTCTTAGGTTAGTTAAATAGTTTTAAATTTGTGTTTGTAAAATAGTATAAAACAAATAATAAATTCATAAAAAAGGTAAACTTATATTGTATAATCCAGTTATCTTATGAGTCCAAATACTGATAAAATTATGTAACAATTTAGTTTTTTTAGCGCGTTCACAATTTAGTTAGCTTTAGATTCTAATAACTTTGCGATGGAAAGATACGAATGATAACATAGCATAATTACATAAGTACAGGTACTATACTTAGCGGTTTCACTTACGTATTTTTAGTCACTCGCGCGTCATGTTTCGGAGAGCCTAGGTCTCCATTTTCAAGCACTAACAGTGCCTGAGTGAGTAGCGGTCACGACGGGTGGGCGTCACGTACCCCGATACATACGTAGGCTCTCCGAAACATGTCGCGCGAGTGACTAAAAATACGTGAGTGAAACCGCTAAGTTAGTATGTCTCACGATAGTTTAAATTCGATTAATGTGTATGGCCGGTGTGAGTTGTTTGCGTTGCGGGTCCAAAACGACATCTCTATTTGGGGCATTTTCTATGAATAGGGACCTTATTGTCGATGGCGCTTACGCCGCACAGCGTCGCGCGGCATTGTATTTATATCGGAGCATCGATTATAATGGCGTAAGCGCCATCGACAATAAGGTCCCTTTTTATAGAAAATACCACATTTACGTTTTGGTACATTAGCATATTAATGTACAGCGTTAATTTAAATTGTTACGTCAATCCGAACTAGAAACGTCTTGGGTTTTAACAATCGGAATAATTACCCATTGTCGCCATAATACATATAAAACGAAAACAAATTTGAATATGGAACAACTTGAAAAACGTAAAAAGCCTTTTTTTTAGGGTTCCGTACGCAAAGGGTAAAAACGGGACTATTACTAAGACTCCGCTGTCCGTCTGTCTGTCACCAGGCTGTATATCATGAACCGTGATAGCTAGACAGTTGAAATTTTCACAGATGATGCATTTCTGTTGCCGCTATAACAACAAATACCTACTAAAAAGTACGGAACCCTCGGCGGGCGAGTCCGACTCGCACTTGGCCGGTTTTTTTAGGGTTCCGTACCCTTTGGGATAAAAACGGGACTCTATTACTAAGACTTCGCTGTCTGTCTGTCCGTCTGTCTGCCTGTCTGTCTGTCGGTCTGTCTGTCTGTCGGTCTGTCTGTCCGTATGTCACAGCCTATTTTCTCCAAAACTACTGGACCAATTCAGTTGAAATTTGGTACACATATGTAAGTTTGTGACCCAAAGATGGACATGTAACGTAAACAAATTAATTTTAAACATGGGGGCCACTTAGGGGGTAAATGAAAAAATTAAAAAATAAAGTTTGTCAAACTATATCGTGTTACATATCAAATGAAAGAGCTCATTGTGAGAATCTCAAATATATTTTTTATATAATTTTATGATAAACAGTTTAGAAGTTATTCAAGAAAATAGGCTAAAAATGACCCCCCCCCCCTTTATCTCCGAAACTACTGGGCCAAAAATTTAGAAAAAAATACACAAAATAGATCTTTACCTATAGATCATAGGAAAACCTATTAGTGCAGTCAAGCGTGAGTCGGAATTAATTACTTAGTTTTTGATCCGACCCCTACGGGTTTTTTAAAGACATTTCGCATAAAAAATACATTGTTTAAATTGTGTAATGTACGGAACCCTTGGAACGCGAGTCTGACTCGCACTTGGCCGGTTTTTTATTTATTTATTATAATCAAATGTTAAAAATTACAATTTAACAAAGCTCCACAAAACTGTAATTAGTTTGACTGTGGAGTTATATATCAATCTCTTTTTACACTAAGTTCTATAATTAGGTATATTAAGTACGTAACATATAACACAATTTGGAGTTCCTTAATCTAATAGTTACATGAAAATATAGTTTAGTTCACACCATTTGATGATGTTTTACTTTCCCAAATATTTATTGTTTATTTTAATTTAATTTTTTATATTCCGCATCTAAATGAATATGAGAGGAAATATTAATTTGGTAAACATTGGTTTGTCAACTAAACGTTCTGAGGTACGTTCATTGAGAAACAAAATCAGGCGAATATTTTTTTCGTCAAAAGAGCTTAAATATAAGTATTTCTGCATGTCATAAAATTGACAAATTACCGTTTTTCCCCTGTACTTTTCATATTATTTTCAACAAAAAACTGGTGTCGCCAACATATTATTTAGTTAAGTTACAAAAAATGATTTTTGATTTTGATTTGATTTAAAAAGTTGTGTGTTCCATACGAGACCAAACTTACTTGCTGCTTTTGAATCTTAGAATAAATTCGACTTGATTGCTCGTAATCTTGAACGTTGCGGGTACTCTAGAAAACAGCTAAACTAATAATTAACTAACTTTCACTGTTATGAGCCATGTTGCATGATATGCGTATTTATATCTCAATTTGGATCTATCTAATCTTGTAGGTTTGAAACTAGACATTTACAGATTAGTCGGACCAATCATACTCTGAAGTGTGGGAAAGTCATAATTAATATCAAATGTCTATGAATATATGACGTCTAAAATGACAACCCCTCATTTTGCCCCCTCCGTTCCTCCCCCTGTTCCTATTGGTACAAAATTAGCTTAAACGAAATCTACCTTCATTTTTCCTATTTGGAATTTGAAAAAGAATATTACATATTCCCTTAAAGGGATAAGTTCGCCTTTGTACTGCCTATTTCTGTGCCATATTTGTGCTGTGTTTTGTACAATAAAGAGTTTATACATACATACATATTCCATAAATGAATAAAGATTATAATTTATGTACTTCTTGTGTAACCTACGTCACAATAACAAGAAACATGGTTATTATTTTATTCTAATAAAAGTAACAATGTAAGTTAGACATTATTTTATTTACAAAGGGTTCATATTTTACTTGATTTTTGATTAGTTTCTAAAAATAACACATATAAACATACATACATATAATCACGCCTATTTCCCGGAGGGGTAGGCAGAGACCACGGATTTCCACTTGCTACGATCCTGACATACCTCTTTCGCTTCCTTCACTTACATAACATAAAAAAAAAATTATAGGACATTCTTACACAGATTGATTAAGTCCCACAGTAAAAATAATACTGCAACATTTATGATGAAGTTTAGGTATGTATTCCTTTACCATTCCATAAGAAGCTGCTTATATATTCATAGGTGATAAATATGATAATAAAATTAGGTAAACTATATATTACTAATTGTTTTTGAATTAAACTTTGATAATAAAATATAATGTTTACTATAAGTCACATTAAATTCTATATATCTTTGATTATAACTCTCAAATGACTTTATTAATATAAAAAATATCTAAAATAAAATAAAAAAATACCTGATATACTTCAATATTCCTAAACTATTTTCACGTTTTATTCCTTCCTAACATTTTTATGAAATTTTTGAAAATAAGTATATTGTTTAAAAAAAAATTGCAATGACTACCTATTTAATTAATACTTATTCAATTTTATAAATCACAACTACTAATATACACACATAAAAAAATTGTTTAGGTTCATTAAATAAATTAAATCTAAATATAATACTCACTTGATAAAAAAAATATCCTCAAATATAAACAGAGCACACACTTTCTCGCGGACGTAATGACCGCTCCGCGCCGCGACTGTCAAACTATGACGGACTTGAGATGCGCGTGCGCTGGTGGTAGCTAGGGCTGCCACTGAACCGGTAATGAGTAATGAGTTAATGACCACTGGCTAGGTTAGGGGCAACGATTTAAATATAAAGCGCGTTGTGTTTTAGGAATTTCCAGAATTTGGGGGGTTTTTCGAATCAGATTAGGGTGTAGTAAATTTCAGTTGTAAATCATCTCATTTGCGCACAAATTCACGAATGGTACGATTAATTGATTAATGGCTAATACTGTTTTTATAATAAAACATTAGAATACCTGTTATATTTGGAGATACTGATATTGATGCTAAGATTATATTGGAATGAAAACATATGTCGAGTTTTATAACAAAATGTAAGTAGTCAAATAAATAGAAAATTGATATTTTATCACAATAAATCGGACACTCAAAATATGTATTATTTTTGTATGTGGGTAGTTTTGCACATTGTAATTATGACAGAGGTATATATTTTAGAATAAAATAGAATAGAATTGTTTATTGCATATCAGATTACAAACATGGATGGAATGATGATGATGATGGATGGATTTTTCTTCAGTCTCCCGTTAACCACGAACGCTGTAAAGGGTTCGAAACGGAATGTATTTTAAATCCATATACGAGATATAATATGTTTACAATAATAAAATAAAATACAAATACTCTAGCTTTATTGCACACCTCATTACAGAAAACAATACAAATAATACAGAAAAGAAGATGTTAAACAACAGGCGGTCTTATCGCTAAATAGCGATCTCTTCCAGACAATCTTTAGGTTGCGTTTACATATTTACATATTATATACTGATTTAAACTAACACGATTTTCACTCATAATTTAAAACGAAGGAAGGAAGGTACGTGAAGCAATTGAAATCAGAAAACATCGAAATTTCAATCAAAATGAGGGACAGGGGATTTCGTCTTTGTGGAATCCAGTAATTAGCAAATGTAAGGGGGAAAAAACATCCCGCCACATACCATTGGATGTCGTGAGTGTTGTGTAGGCCAAGTGACAACCCTAGCGTACAAGTTAATAATCAAGATCAAGTGCGGGTAGTTCGCAAAACCCGCGCGGCAAGAAGATGTTGATACAATTCCTCGCCAGTCTGCCTGTGACCACGAACGTAACGTCACGTTCGAAACGTCAGGCCATAAATAAACGTAAGTTTGTACGCGATTAAGTCCCGTATTAGTTTTAAATTATGAGCGTTTACATAGTTTTATTTCAGGTTCATTTAAGTTTTATTTGCACACGGCCAATAATTTGTTTTTGACAACCCTGAGCATAACATGTATGGTGTGACATCACAACTCGCGTCAGCAGAATGTCGAGGGAGACGTCAGCCCTGCATTATTTATTGGCCTGTATACAATACAAGCTGGCCATACACACTAGGGTACGCCTGCGCAGTTTTGCATGTACAGTTCAACTGCACAGTCGAAGCTGGTTATAAAACTGCACAGTCGAATGCCACACACGCTACGTTTTACCTGTGCAGTTGCCAAAACTGCGCAGGCGTCCCCGTGGTCTCGGAGAAGACGACCACGGGGACAACGCCGTCCTCGAAACGTCGGAGGTAAATTTAAAACTATTTTACGCGATTAAGTCCCGTCGTTGTAAATAATAATGAAAAAGAAATTACACTTTTGACATTGACTGATCGGTATCGTATCGCTGTGACGTCTTTAGCTATTAGAATTGGGCCGTAAGTCTGAACCGAATCTTTGGCTTCGGTTTAGGCATTACAAACCGTTTTCGGTCGAACACTAATTTTAGTACACATGTGCGTAACTTAGGTACGGTATACAGTACGGTTACGGCATACACAATTGTGGTATTTTCTATAAAAAGGGACCTTATAGTCGATGGCGCTTACGCCGTTATAAACGATACTCCGATATAAATACAATGCCGCGCGACGCTGTGCGGCGTAAGCGCCATCGACAATAAGGTCCCTTTTCATAGAAAATGCTCTAATTATTGATTGATATTTAATAGATGTTAATAGTTCATCTCATTTGATTCACGTCATGATCATGATATTTACCCAATATCGATCTTTGAAATGACAACTCAATAAACGAAAATGATCAAAAACAATCATTCACATAAATTTTTACTGTTGAATATTTAAATAAGTAAATCATAACGCGGCGAGCGTTTTATTTAGCTACGTAGTTTATTGAATAATTTTACGTTATTTGCTGAATAAAAATTATCTAATAATAAGTAGGTAAATAAATAAATAATCCCTATATAATATTTATTTATGAATAAATGATTCTAAATGATTCTACTATACCAGGTGTTCACGAGGAAACCGAAAGATTTTAACCACGCCTTTCTGAGGCCAAAAGAAGGAAAAAATGTAATAAGTTTTTTTGCTTTTTTTTTTAGATTTTTTATATGTTTTTGTATATAAAAAGTAAATGTTATTGGTAAACTTGTCACTTAAAATAGACTTTAACTTTTTTTTCGTAAAACCTAGTTTTTACAGTGTTACGACTTGACTTGTTTTTTTTTTAATTGGTATTAACTCTGAAACTAGGCAAATTACAGAAAAGTTTATAGGACATTTTAGTGTTTAAATAAGGCCAAAAGAAGGAAATAATGTAATAAGTTTTTTTGGTTTTTTTTTTAGATTTTTTAAATGTATTTGTATATAAAAAGTAAATGTTATTGGTAAACTTGTCACTTAAAATAGACTAACTTTTTTTTCGTAAAACCTAGTTTTTACAGTGTTACGACGACTTGTTTTTTTTTTTAATTGGTATTAACTCTGAAACTAGGCGAATTACAGAAAAGTTTATAGGACATTTTAGTGTTTAAATATGATCAGGAATATGCTGTTGAAATTATTCGGTTTCCTCATGTTACACCGTGTTATATACAATATTATATCTTCTTCTTTTAAAATTATGGCTTCAGCCCAGTGGGACTATTTCGCCAGTATCAAGGTATTAAGAGGTTTACAAACGACAAAAATTGTACGGTTGTACAAGACCGTGTACGGTGATATGTTAGCTCTTGTAAATCGATAGCTAGACTTTACAAGAAGCACGTGGACTACCGGCCGTTGACTCCAAGATGGTGGTTAAACGCGCTTCTAAATTAATTCTCCATTCTCTGCACACTACCACATTAGTTTACTGTATAATAAGCTATCGATATTACACTTTAAACAATATTAATAAGCAAAAAACAAAGTAATTAATCACGATGCTAACTATCAAGATGGCGCTCGAACCGGAAGTCCTACAATATTATATGTAAATGCGATAGTAACTCTGCCTTTCTGTCTGTGGCTTTTTTTACGCTTAAAATACTGAACGGATTTAGATGAAATTAGGTGTGGGAATAGTCTGAGTCCCGGAGAAAGATAAGTATAGGATAGTTTTTATCACGGAAATTATCATCTCACGCAGACGAAGCCGCAGGTAAATACGAGGTTAGTTGGTAGTAAAAGACTTAAACGCGCTGTCATAATTAAATTGCCATTTACAGTTTTTATTACAAAGAAATTTATTATGGTAGAAGGCCGGTATTAAACAAGTATATATACTAATTTATTGACATTTACATTGTAAAAAAATCTAGAATGTAGGAATTTTTTGAAAATTGTTGTGTCTAACAAGTCTAACAAAGTTTTATTGAAAGTTGTAGGTAAAGACCACATTTTTAGGGTTCCGTACCCAAAGGGTAAAAACGGGACCCTATTACTAAGACTCCGGTGTCTGTCTGTCTGTCCGTCTGTCACCAGGCTGTATCTCATGAACCGTGATAGCTAGACAGTTGAAATTTTTATTTATTTCTGTTGCCGCTATAACAACAAATACTAAAAACAGAATTAAATAAATATTTAAGTGGGGCTCCCATACAACAAACGTGATTTTTTTGCCGTTTCAGACGGACAGCCGGACAGCCGGACAGACGGACAGCGGAGTCTTAGTAATAGGGTCCCGTTTTTACCCTTTGGGTACGGAACCCTAATAAAAATGATTTATTAAATATCACGAGTTATTTAACAAGAATCAGGTTGGTGCCTCTTTTTAAGTATAGTAATACCTATGTCACGAGACACCGCTCCTCCTCAGATCGTAATAATAATGGTGTGTTTAATATAATTTTAATTACTTATGTACAGTCGCCATCAGATATATCGGAGCAGCCGAGGTGTTCACAATATCTGAACATGCACTCTAACGCTCTGACAATAGAGGCGTGTTCAGATATTTGTGAGCGCCTTAGCCGCTCCGATATATCTGATGGCGACTGTACTAGAGGGGAGAGAATTATTTACTAGAACTAGACGCCATAAAAACAATATTAATATGCTCATGCCATTACAATATAATGAGTAAAACTATAAATTAATTATTATCACTACGTAGTATAAAACAAAGTCGCTTTCCGCTCTGTATGTATGTCTGTCCCTATATATGTATGCTTAGATCTTTAAAACTAGGCAACGGATTTTGATACGATTTTTTTAATAGATAGATTGATTTAAAAGGAAGGTTTATACGTATAATTTGTAAAGGTTTTGTGTAAATTAGTTGAACTACTCGTGCGAAGCCGGGATGGGTCGCTAGTATTTTCTAAGAAAGAATGTTACCTTAAAATGCGTCAAGTATCGCCTCACAGAATGAGGATAACGCGAAAAACTTGAAACATTACTTATGTAATCTAGTTAAATTCAAAATTCCCTAAAGCGGAGAAATCCTGGTACGTTCTCGGGAACATTCCCACGGCACTAGCTGGCAGGTTGACACAAGCCAACGTGAATGGAATGTTTACGCCATTTTGCGATGTTTCGCATATTAAGTTGAATCTGTTTGAACTAACTTACCGAGTTTGCCGCGGCGAAGTGTGGAACGCAACTACCTATACAAAGGTTAGGTATACTTTTGTAGGTAGTATATAGTACTATGATAGTACTACTATCTTTTGCCCGCGACTTTGTCTGCGTGGAGTTAGTAATTTGAGTAGCTTATTGTTTTTTATCCAATCTGCTTTTTATCGATTCCCCATACAAACTTCCACCCCCCCTTTTCACCCCCATAAAGGATGACTTCTGGGATAAAAACTACCCTATGTCCTTCCCCGGGACTCAAACTATCTATATACCAAATTTCAACCGTTTGGGGTTGTTAGAATTGTCTCGATGAGTATTAAAGTATTTGCCTATGGAAAGAAAAGTACAGTTAGAGATAAAATAAGCTTGTACCGAAAATGCAATGCAAAAACTTATTAGGTTAGGAACAATCCTCAAAGGGGCTACCGCGAAAATCGAAGTTCGCAAATCGTGGGCATCTGTCTCTGTCTCTCTAATTACGCCTTAATTGGAGTAAAAGAGAAAAATGCCCGCAGTACGCCAGCCGGCCTTGCACTTGATCGGTATTTTAGATATGCTCTAGTATCTAGTTAATGCTCAAACCCAACAAATTCATAGTTTTTGAACAGGGGCCCAATTCAACTCAAATTTTGTGACATGTAACCTTGAAACGGCCGAAGAATTTTTCATGGAAAAAATGAATCACATTATTTAAAAACCATCGTCACTAATTCTGAATATCAACCTGTTGACCACGAACGCTGTAAAGAGTTCGAAACGTATTATAAATTCAATATACGCGATATAATCCGTTTTCATAGTTTTATTTCTGAATATCAATTTAGAACAGTTAGGTATAGGAAGTCGTTTAATCCTGATATTCATGATTAATCACTCACAAATGGGTTCTTAAATTAGATTTAAGAGGCCGGTGTCGATTTTAGTCGCAAAATTGTAAAATTGATAGATTTAGTCGGTGAAATTGTACACCTTTTGTTACCTAATTAAAATAACAAGTACTGGTTTCTATTAGCACGTCTTCTTATCAGCCTTTTATCAGATCAGTTTTTTGAAAACAGACTCACTAAAGTAGTAATGATTTTTTTTCTAATGGACGTTTAGGAAAACACGCGTAAAGCACTGATTTTGTCGCTCTCATTTGTAAATTTCGTAAAGTTGGGACTGCTAAAAATGGTAAATTTGTATTACACATATTCTGGACTTGACCTTTATCAGATTACATTTTTGTTATATGACTAAGAGTTCGAGGAAATGAAAGTTAAACGAAATCAATTTTCTCCAGAAATTACTTCAAAACAAGTGACAATTTCTCTGAAAATCGACTTAATTTCAACTTAATTTTGATACTTAAACAATCTACAACATTTGCTGAAACTATTCTTATACATCAATTTGTATAATTTACCACCATCATTTTTTGATGAATATTTAAAACTGCCCCTTCTCTTCATATATTACCGGGGACGCACGCTCGCGACCTCATTATTAAAAGGCAAGATGAGAAGACGTGCTAATAGAACCCAATACTTGTTATTTAGATATTACGTAACAAAACGTATAATTTCAACGACTAAATCTATCAATTTTACATTTTTGCTCCAAAATCGACTACGGCCTCTTAAGTTCTAATTGACGTGAATTGATGTGACGTATTTTACGTCATCATTATTATGGTCACTGATAATTATCCTCTTTTTGACGCTTTTGGTAAAACCTTAATGGAAGAAACCGCAAGGTGATTAATACACGGTAAATTTTAATCGGTGATCAAGAGTTGAAAAATATTAATTATCAACCTATACAGGGTGATCAATCCAAATGGGTCAGTAGGGAGAAGTCAGAAACTATGAGAGATAGCGAAATCTGTTCTTAGGAACCATGGCGTCGATTTTAGATTTAATAATAATGACATTCAAACTTTTCTTTTAACTCATACATAACCGGGAATCGAACCTGGTCAATATTCCTGTGATATGATCCTGAAATTTGAATAAAAAATTTGAAAAAATTGAACGCCATCCTCATCTTCCTCGCGTTGTCCCGGCATTTTGCCACGGCTCATGGGAGCCTGGGGTCCGCTTGGCAACGAATCCCAAGAATTGATGTGGGTACTAGTTTTTACAAAAGCGACTGACATCTGGCCTTCCAACTCAGAGGGGAAACTAGGCCTTATTGGGCTTAGTCCGGTTTCCTTCACCGAAAAAAGCGACTGGTAAATATCAAAGATATTTCGTACATAAGTTTCGACGAGGCCAGGGTTTGTACCCGCGATATGCAGATTGCAAGTCGTACGCCCTTACCGCTAGACCACCAAGCCATGGTTCCTAAGAACAGATAGTTTCTGACTTCTCCCTACTGACCCATTTGGATTGATCATTGTAGCGTTCGCTACATATTTATTTTTTTGCCATCTATCGGTGGTTTGTGGAACTTCTTCCATATCAACGTACTTTGCGTATTTCTTCGGGTTTTTTTCGTGGTTTGTTATGCGAGGGCTAGTGGGTTATCGTTAGCGCGGAATTCTCTTAGATGGCGCTTTATAAAAAACACATGGAACCTTTTTTTGGACTGTGATATTTTCGATGTAGGCAGGTTACAATTGCGTTAAATTTTGAATTTCAATTCTGATTCGGAAAGAAGAAATTTGTTTTCTTCGGAGGACTTCAGATTGATTTTGAGATTGACGTGGAAAGGTCTGTTCGTGGTCCGCGAATATTTTTTCAATTTTTTCCTTGTTTCCGTCAAGTAAACCTTTAATCGAGAGGAACGTTTTCTTCGGAAGTTGCCAATAATAACTTGGAGTGCGCTTTTCTTCCCGTCGTTCCGCGGCCTTGTTGGCCGTAGTTGCCTGCACCAGGACCCTTTTTAAGGCCACCGTCGAGCAGTGCTCCGGTGGTACGTGGTGGCCGTATCAACGACAAGGCACAACCGCCGACGGGCAGTCGGCAGTGGATGGTCGTCGACCGGCGGTCAGGTACTATCAGACCCACGGAGGACACGAGCCCGCATACTGCGTGGTTCGATAGGTCACGGTACAGCGTTGGTTGGCCGAACGTTTTCTTTGGAAAGGAACAAGCAAATTGTCATCGTCTACGGAGCTTGAATATTCTTTTAACGGTATGGGATCGGTTCCCGTTTAATTATCCTATAATTGTTCATTGTTATTTTTTGTGCCATATTTCTTTTAATTCTGTAAAGCCGCTGTTATCCGTATTCCGCATTTCTTTACGGCATTTTCAAAATTCTAATAGCCCCTAATTGTCAGACGAAACTAATATTCGGCATTAAATTTAGGCACCTATCACCCGTTGAAACAGCCATTATCGTCCATAATCTCCATCTCATTAATCCATTTCTTTCCTTCTACAGCTAAATTTATACGCCGTTATCTTTCGCACGTACACCTGTTCACGCCAGTGCGGAAAGCGGACAGAAAAATAATTTGTTTTGGTTATAATAATTTTTTAAATTCCATGTGTATTTTTTTTGTGTTTTATGTTAAATTTAGAGCCAGTGCTTAACAAATTATACGTGTTGTGCAGAAGTATTTGTTTTACTGCATCATCCTGTATAGCAGGGAAGAGCGTGGCACGGTACCGTACCTATTGCCGGTCTTCTCCATCATCATAAGTATTTACTTTAATCTTTAACTTATTGCTTATTTAAATTTCAACCTGGCTCGGGGAAATACCATCAAAACAAGTATCACCAGTCCGGTCGTACACCTTCTGGCCCTTCACACAAGATCCATTACTTATAAATAAGTATATTTTATAACTGGTTTGCCGACACGTGTTTACGATAATATGTAATTTTTTATTTAAATTTACAAATAAATTATTGGACCTACTTTTCATTTCTAAAAAAACCGGCCAAGTGCGAGTCGGACTCACGCACAAAAGGTTCCGTACCATTATCTATAAAAACGGCAAAAAAACAAGTTTTTTGTATGGGAGCCCCCTGTGGTAAGTATGGGACTCGGAGAAGTGAAACACACGTGCTTGCTCGTGAGCGTCTATAATGTAACTAACTCAACGTACATCGACAACTTATATTTATATCTTATATTACTACGCAAACCTCACCCCTAAATGTGACGTTTTTAATCAAAAGGTACCACATTGTCGCTTACCAAGGGCCTGACACTCTTTGATAGAGAAAGATAGTCTTATTGCGATTACTATAAGAGGAAAGAGAAAATAGTGTCATGCTTTGTCCTTATCACCGACCGGGTTTATGTTCATGCATGTCGGGTTATGGCAGCATAGGTAGGAGGCGATGGCGAAATACCGAAATTAATAAGAGTGAAAAAGAAAAAGGATTATGCCGCCATACATTAACCTGTCAATACATGAATATGTCTTTCTCTTACCCCTGGTCGCTCGGTTTCATGTCTATAACTACTATACTATACTATGTCTATGTCGCTTACCATAAGGACGACAGTTGCTTGTATCTTTATACGAAAACCCTGTCAGAGCGGCTTTATGGCAAGCGACAATACCTGGTACCTTTTAACTATAAAACTCCCGTGAGACTCAAACATATTAGATTATTTTAAACCGGGTCACTCACGTATTATTAAGTCGAATAGCTCGACATGTTTCGGTTCAATTTACGAGGACCCGTGAGTGACCCGGTTTAAAATAATCTAACATGTGGTACCTTTTGCTTGAAAACGACACAAATATTTATTTTATTCTGTTTTTTAGTATTTGTTGTTATAGCGGCAACAGAAATACATCTGTGAAAATTTCAACTGTCTAACTATCTCGGTTCATGAGATACAGCCTGGTGACAGACAGACGGACAGCGGAGTCTTAGTAATAGTCCCGTTTTTACCCTTTGGGTACGGAACCCTAAAAAAAATGCTTTTTACGTGTTTCAAGTTGTTCCATATTCAAATTTGTTTTCGTTTTATATGCATTAGGGCGACAATGGGTAATTATTCCGATTGTTAAAACCCAAGACGTTTCTAGTTCGGATTGACGTAACAATTTAAATTAACGCTGTACATTAATATGCTAATGTACCAAAACGTAAATGTGGTATTTTCTATAAAAAGGGACCTTATTGTCGATGGCGCTTACGCCATTATAATCGATGCTCCGATATAAATACAATGCCGCGCGACGCTGTGCGACGTAAGCGCCATCGACAATAAGGTCCCTATATTCAAAGAAAATGCCCCAAATAGAGATGTCGTTTTGGACCCGCAACGCAAACAACTCACACCGGCCATACACATTAATCGAATTTAAACTATCGTGAGACATACTAACTTAGCGGTTTCACTCACGTATTTTTAGTCACTCGCGCGACATGTTTCGGAGAGCCTACGTATGTTTCGGGGAGTTCGTGACGCCCACCCGTCGTGACCGCTACTCACTCAGGCACTGTTAGTGCTTGAAAATGGAAACCTAGGCTCTCCGAAACATGTCGCGCGAGTGACTAAAAAATACGTGAGTGAAACCGCTAAGTTAGCTAGGCCATACACATTGTAGCGCATCCACTCCGCCGACGACGGGCTGGGGGCAGAGCCAGGCGCTATGCGCGCCTGCTGCCTCCACCGTAGCGGGCTGCGCAGGGCTCCGGGGGAGTCCCTGCGGTTTTTCTAGCTCACAGGACGGGTCACTCACCAAGTGGCACCCAAAAATGCTCACGGCCTGCGGGCCGCCCGCTGGGGCGCTTGCGGTCGAATGCTTTTAGCGACCCTGCGGCACCCCATCTAAGGCGGATTCGGCACTCGTTGGTGGTTTTAGACGGTAGTCCTCTGGTTAGTCCGTCATCCCTCCTGGTTCCCCCGGACCAGGTGGCATGCGTAAACGCATTTCCCCAACGTTAAAAAAAAAAAAAAAGGCCATACACATTGTATAGTACCTGTACTTATAGCGGAGTCTTAGTAATAGGGTCCCGTTTTATCCTTTGGGTACGGAACCCTAAAAACGGACCAAGCTAACTCTGCATAGCATTTGAAATGACAAAGTGTGGCAATGTCATCGTACCTGTCAAATTTCTATGTAACTTTATAAATACTGACTTATTGTCTTTTTGTGATCTAAATAGGAATTAGGAACGTCCAAAGAATGAAACAACCAGTCAACTAAACAAATGTAATTATAATTTAAATAACGCAACTATACAATATGTGCATAAATAAAATCAATTACGGACAGAAAATCCGTTACCTTCACAAACAAATAATATAAAATATTTGTGACATATTCGGGCAAAAGGTACCACAATGTCTATTGGCTATGTCCTAAGTGTGATAAAAGAAGAAATAAATGTGTTGATAGCGCTCACTAATATAATATCTAATCACTGGGTATGTCACATAGCCGCTTGGCGGGCGCCACTATCGCACACATAGCCAATAAGAATGATTTCTAGTGCTATTTTTATAATATGTGACGTTTTCAATCAAAAGGTACCACGTTCGCTTACCATAAGGGCGAAAATTGCTTGTATCTTTATACGAAAAACCTGTCAGAATGTCCTTATGATAAGCGACAATGTGGTACCTTTTGCTTGAAAACGGCACATATTAGCGCCTTATACTTAACAATTAAGTTACCTTTTACTTGAAAACGTCACAAATGTCAATAATAGTACAAAACGACAATACTTTTAGTTATTAAAGAGTGAGTTTCAATTCGCATACTCTTATACAAACTGAAGGCAAATTCAACATGCTTTAAGGACAACCAGTGACATTTACTAAATGGCGATGTCACCAGCGAACTGTCAATTGTATGCGACGCGGTTTAATTGTCACAATGTCGTAAATATGTACACAATAAAGAATCGCATCGACTTCTGTACCCACAATTTTATATGGTACAGAAATTAAATCAGTAGTAAGGTCAATGTGGGAAAGATCGTCATATAAAATGTATTGCGCAGAAGATCGTCATAGGACAAGAATCGTATTTGTATACGTACAGTCGAAGGCAAAAATATCGATCCAGACAAATGGCTCAAAAATATGTGAACACGACTTTATTGTCTAAGGTGTAAGAGCGTACACATATTTTTAAAACTTTGGGAATGTATATATATTTATGCCCTTGACTGTACGTCGCTCAGACACAGAAAGGAAGTGTTTCGCTCCTTAGTCACGGGTAGAAATATGGGTGCATATAACTTACTGAAAAATATGTCCCATAGTTCTTAATTCGCTGACATAAGAGCTATGGGACATATTTTTGAGTATGATGTGTGCACCAATATTTTTACACTTGATTGTACAAACGCACAATGGCGTAGCTAGAGAATATGGCGCCCGGGGCAGTCACCAAATTTGCGCCCCCTGACGACTGACAAGTTTCCCTGCTGCTGCCTTTTGCCCATTTTGGCGGGCATGCCCCCTCTGCCCCCACCTAGTTACGCCACTGCAAACGCCTCTTGCGTCTTTAAAAGCGACGAAAGAGCTTGTAGACGGTCTTCCCTTATATACGATATACTCCACATTAACCTTACCAGAAATTTACCTAATCGTAGTGTTCGCAAACGTTGTAAACCACCAAATTAAAACCAAATAGCTTTTTATATATTTTAAAAGATAATATAGTTGCCAATATAGGTACTTACTATTTTTCTGATTTTTTAAAATTAGTTAATTAATCTAAAATAATCACTGCAAGTATTGATTATAATTTGTTACATAATTTTAAGTTTCATAATTTATTTTTTAAACAATCGTTTTTTTTTAAATGTCTAATTTACATTTTTTGACCACGTCGTCGAATATATCTGGGCGAACAAGATACCCAAAAACATCTAAACACGAATATTAAGGCGTCGATCGATCATGTACAGATTTTTGAGTGTCACGCTGTTTACATTTAAATAGCGATGTGAGTCACAGTCTTAAATATGTAGTATACAAAGTAAACATAACAAAACTTCCGTAAGGCACTGACATATTAAATATATTCCGGGTCACTCACGCTAACGCTCTTTGAAATGCTCCTCGTTACGGAGCGAAACATGTCGAGCAATCATCGACTTTATAAACGTGAGTGACCCGTTTTAAAATAAAATAATTTAATATGTGAGTGACCCGGTTTAGTATATTTAAAATGTACATATTTTTGTCTTTATATAATATTGTGATGTGAAATTATTTATATAAGTGTTATTCTTTAAAGTCTTTGGCACTAAAAATTAAATGTCAAAAGCGGTTTAAAACATTAAAATACTTCCACCAATACAATAAGTCTGAGGGTTTTATATAAAAATTCACAATTTAAAATTGACCGATATTCTGGTGCAACTATAGCTGGTCAAGCTTTTTTTATAAATATATATTATTTAATAGTTATAGTTATATATGTGACTTTTTCAACCAAAAGGTACCACATTGTCGCTTGGCGATAAGGTTGATTTCAAATTGAAGCTGTATGGAAATAGCGCCTTAACCGACAATAAGTACCCTTTTGATTGAAAATGCCACATTTATATTATAGTTATAGGACAATCTGACACAAGTCGAGTAATAGATCTAGACGATGTTATACAGTAGCAAAGAGAATTAATTGTAATAGAGAGGTAAAGTCTAAGAAAAAAACGTTCCCCTTAGTTTGACATTTAAAACAGATGGCGCTGTACTGCGCCATTTGTCTTGCGTATGGATGGTATAGAAAGGATGCCAATCTCTTAAGGCAGAATTGTTGCAAAAGTGACCGCTTTCAGCTTTAAATAATAGTTCCTAATCTCTCCGGTGGCGCTAGTTAGGCTCCGGGACATGAGTATGACATGTACCATATAAGGCAACAAATAACCCGACCAAATTACGTAGGTTGTTTTTGGTAGTATTTCGGTGTATGGTGGCGCCGCCTAATTACTGTTTTTTGATGGACACTTTTCATACATAGAGAGTTGGCTCCTTTATACAGTCTCCATGCTCAAAATGTATGGAGCTGTACAGCGCCATCTCGTTTACCTGTCAAATTCGAAGCACGAAATTGTCTTAGATTTTACGCATCTGGGCATTTCCACTTAAAAGCGTACCATTTACTTATATACTATTTTCACGGTGACAATGTACGAAATCGTATTGAAATTAATTCCTTGGCCGTATGTTTATTTTTGTACAATAAAGAGTTTTACAATGCATGTGCTCGAAAAGTGCGTTTCCTACGGAGCCATATCATGCGGAAAGTACTACTTTTCCGCACTAGTGCTTTTTGTTTTAATTTTTTTTTACAGTACATATGGTGCTACTTTCTCGCACTTTTCCGCACTAGTGCTTTTTGTTTACAATATTTTAATAATTAAACTTATTTGCCATTATATGTTTTTTTTTTATTTACTCGCACAATGCATAGTAAACATTGTATGATACACGTGCGTAAAGATGATTTCCGCACTTGTTGCATAAATAGCTATTATTACTACTACTACTACTAATTGTCAATTACAAATACACATCCATAGTTACACCAGTCAACACCTCACTTTAATAGAAATGCTATAAAAACACACACCGTTTAAACCGTATCATACATTTTAGTCTCATGTGTAATCCGATCAACGAGGTCACCTGAAGATATCAATTTTTAACTGATTCCTTTTCTAGTATTTTCGCAAAGAAAGTAAGAAATCTTTTATAAATTACTCAGCGCTAGGGAATGCAAACCGGTTTTTATTTGTACGAAATTTTGGTTAATAACCGGTTATTAACCGGTTTTTCCATATAATTAAAAACCGGTTTGCATTCCTTACTCAGCGCTAAGCAGCAGGCGTTCACCCAAATGGCATAATAAATAAATAAGTATAAATAATGATTATGGAACAATTTTACACAAAATTGGCTTAGTCCCATAACAAGCTTATGTTGTGGTACTAAAGACGACATAATATAATAGAAAGATACAGTAGGCGCTCGATAATCCGGCACCTAAAATTTTCTTCCTAATGTTGTAACTGTCGAATTATTGATTTGTATGAGAAAAAAACCTTTATATTGAAAATAAATCCTACAACTAATGCAAGCGCTCTGTAATCCTGCGATTTACTGGGGTCACTACCACCTGGTCTAAAAGGCCGTTAAAAATCAAACATTGTCCAGTTTCTGCTGTTTGTAAACATAAACTATTACAAGAAACTAAGCGGTAATAATATTTTAAAGGTTTCGATCCTCGTTGATCAGGGTATAAACACAGCTTAACATACTCACTAAGCACCAATAGTTGTGATACTGAATACATACAAATTATGACAATTTGATCTTTTTAATGTAATAGAACGCAGTAGCATATGGACGCTGGTGATTTTTTATACCACGTCGGTGTCAAACAAGCATACATCCCGCCTGATGGTAAGCGGTCACCGTACCCGATGGACGCCGGCACCTCCAGAGGTGTCACATGCGCGTTGCCGACCCTTTAAAAACCTGTACATACTGTAGTCCCTTGTAAAACTTCGGGAACTCGTAAAATATTGAAAAATGTTTTAAAAAAAGTATGTCAAACTGTCATAATTTATAGTCATACAGTTATTTTTATAACAATATGGCTTCTACATTAGTTTACTAAAAGTATAATAAATATAATATATATTATATAATTTATACATACGAACAATAAGATCGGTATATTGCCAACATGTACATTTCAAAAAGGTACGTTGGGGTAAGTGCGGACTATTCTAGTATGCCTACCTAACTCCAATGGAATCAGGGTTTATTTAGTAAGTATACATTTAGTGACGTATATGTCGCAGCCATCTGGTTAAATTAGCCAGCTAATTAGTCGCCTAGGCTGTTCATTAAACGCCGGCATCCAATTTGATGTCTAGGCCGCTAGTTAATTGAACTAGATTCACTCAACGATTAACAATTGGGCGTATTGAAAATCAGAATTTACGCGCGTAAAAGCTGGTTTTTAAAAACACAGAATAAATAGCAGTATTAGGTACAGAAGATTCACTCTAATAAAACGCGTCTATAACGACAGATATGACCGCTAGGTGGCGCAAGCGTCCGTTCCGTAGCGGTGCGCGGCAACCACTATGGCTAGACACCAAAATTGGTGTGGGCCGCGTGTACTTGTAGCGACGCGACGATATCGCGGAGTGAGCTATCTGGTATAGACGCATATAGGCGTACCAAAGATAGATATAACTCCGTAATAGATGGATACAGTCTAAGGAAAAAACGTGCCTCGAAAATCAAGAAAATTTGATTCTCGTTCAGAGGGCGCTACTAGCTTTGGCTTACTGTCGTATAGATGGCGTTGACGGTTTCGTTTATTTAACAATTTTAACGCATATTAGTAAAAGAACATGGGTCAAAATCATAAAAATAATTAATGCAAATAAATAAATCATTTATCCATATCTAAATACATTTTATCGTATTTTTATAAATATTTATTTTTAGTTTTAAAGTGTGTCGACAGATGGCAGTGAATTTACTGGGGTTACAAAATTTACTATGACAGTACCGCTCTAGTATAAGTTACTCTATGGGCGTACCAATGTGAAACCGCTGTTAGGTTTGAATAATATAAATGTGTACGTGTAATTGTGTGTAAGTGGTTTTTCCTGCGGGACAGGCCCCGCCTAGTGTAGGAACCAGGTCAACTGAAAGGCACAAACCCTGTTCTTTCAAATTCTGCACTGTACTTATAGCTCTTTATTAGAAAGAAAAAAGACATTTATTTATTGTAAAGACCTTCTACAAACAGCGCCACCTCAGTTACAAAAAAGAACTTACTCACTAAACACTTACAGCTAGGTACAATGGTAGTTATAGAAAAAGGTAGTTATAGAAATTATTATGTGTAAGCATCAACTTAAATTTGTAAAGAGGAATAAATATGTTTATGTTTTAATCTGTACGTGCTTTCTTTGCTGATCGAATGAATGATTCGTAGTTATAGTTTTATAATTTATATATTATATTTTATATATATTATGTGTATTGTATATATTTCGATGGTCTTGCATATGTGTTAAATTTTAATTTAGCTTTGCGTTTTATATTTTGTTAGTATTAGTTAGCACCGTCCACAATCTCTGCTTTGCCCTTAGGTTGACTGGTAGACTATGAATTAAAAACTGTAATAGATGTCATATATTAAAGAAAAAGTGACGAAGCCCTCCAGTGGTGAAGGCCGGATTCGAACCGGCGTCTTTAGCTAATCAAAATACAACACAACACAAATCAAAATATTTAATAAATTAATTGTATTTGTTCTCAAACTTGTTGGTAGAGTTTGCTTTTGGCATTAAGTCCACCTTTTGTACGATAAGTTTTCTTTTGTGCAATAAAGATTAAATAAATGTGAAAGTTGGCAGTATACCGTATCTCTCGTCATCAATCTGTCATCATGTCACCTGTCATGTCATGTCACTACATGACGCTGCACTGTGAGTTGTCGGGTGCGGCGAACCCTTGCGGGGGCACGGCCATGTCACCAACCAGCTCTGTGGGCGGTTGGCCTAAGTCTTGCATCTGGAAAATAAAATATGTATAAATTTCTGTCAAAATTATAGAAAATCAAACATTTTCTGTAAACGGGCCATACGCGTGCGCCCGTAAGGGACAGAACATGCGCAATAGGACGAAATTATAAAACCGGCCAAGTGCGAGTCGGACTCGCGCACGAAGGGTTCCGTACCATTACGCAAAAAACGGCAAAAAAATTACGTCTGTTGTATGGGAGCCCCACTTAAATATTTATTTAATTCTGTTTCTAGTATTTGTTGTTATAGCGGCAACAGAAATACATCATCTGTGAAAATTTCAAACTACCACGGTTCATGAGATACAGCCTGGTGACAGACGGACAGCTGAGTCTTATTAATAGCATAGAGTAACTTATACTAGAGCGGTACTGTCATAGTAAATTTTGTAACCCCAGTAAATTCACTGCCATCTGTCGACACACTTTAAAACTAAAAATGAAGATTTATAAACATACGATAGAATGTATTTAAATATAGATAAATGATTTTTTTTATTTGCATTAATTATTTTAATGATTTTGACCCATGTTCTTTCACTGATATGCGTTAAAATTGTTAAATAACGAACGAAACCGTCAACGCCATCTATACGACTGTAGGCCAAAACTAGTAGCGCCCTCTGAACGAGAATCAAATATTCTTGATTTTCGAGGCACGTTTTTTCCTTAGACTGTATCCATCTATTACGGAGTTATATCTATCTTTGGTAATAGGATCCCGTCGGGAGGTTAATAGGAGCCGCGCGCGTCAATTGACTTTGGCGGGTAAAGGGTTGAAAGCTACCTTCTGCATGAGTTCAAGGACCACTTCGAACCGTTTCCTCTTGACATCTTCAGGGTCAGATTCCTGCTCCGGTTCCAGCTCAGCGCAGACCTGCTGCATCAGCTCCTGCTGCCGGCAGTATCTGACAAGAAATTAGATTTTAAATGGGTGGATCAACAACTACAAATGTATATAACAAAATTTTAAAAACCGACCATGTTAATAGACTATTTGACTGTGTTAGCGCCTATTTGCGCTGTTTAAATAAGACAAGGTATCAACTTGAGATTACCATTTTAATGGGTTTTATTATAATGTACAATAACTATATGTATAGGTTCTATGTCTAGGACACGCGCGTTTATCGTGGTGGTTATATTGCAAGAGAGCGATGCGCTCGCAGCGATGCCCGAAGATGCGTCGTGTGTGTGAAACTCTGGCGCTAGCATCGCGCTTTCTGGTTGGACGCCGATCCCGCCGTCTATGTTGGCATCTTGGGGCTGCAGGGCTGCGTTTCCACACATCATTGGTTGGCGAAGCTAGCGGTGTTGCCACAGCGCTAACAGACTGAGTTTAGGGGTCAAGAAAATGTGACATGTTGTGACAAGGGGGAGGGGGGAGTCACAAACTATTTTATTCGCTGTACAGTTAAATAACAAGT
Source organism: Cydia strobilella (assembly GCF_947568885.1). Taxonomy (NCBI): domain Eukaryota; kingdom Metazoa; phylum Arthropoda; class Insecta; order Lepidoptera; family Tortricidae; genus Cydia; species Cydia strobilella. The sequence goes on from NC_086067.1 coordinate 1,319,746, forward strand.
TTTTGGAACGATAATTGTTTTCAATCGTTTAATTTTCTTCTACATTTCACTTCTGGAATTCGTACAAAGTTTAATCGAAAATGCCCACCTGTCCTAGTCATCCCGGGGCAATTTCCCCTTGTTCTCCTCGAGCCAGGCGGGGTACTTGTCTACTAACTCTTTCAAGGAGTAGAGGACCTCCTTAGAGGAGGAAGTGGAGAAACATGTTGTTAATGAAATATAACAATGAATCCAAAATGCCTACCTGTCGTAGTCATCCTGGGGTACTTTCCCCTTGTTCTCTTCGAGCCAGGCGGGGTACTTGTCCACCAACTCCTTCAAGGAGTAGATTACCTTCTTAGAGGAGGAACATGTGCCTGAAATATAACAATTAATTCAAAATGCCCACCTGTCATAGTCATCCTGGGGCACTTTCCCCTTGTTCTCTTCGAGCCAGGCGGGGTACTTGTCCACCAACTCCTTCAAGGAGTAGATTACCTTCTTAGAGGAGGAACATGTGCCTGAAATATAACAATTAATTCAAAATGCCCACCTGTCATAGTCATCCTGGGGCACTTTCCCCTTGTTCTCTTCGAGCCAGGCGGGGTACTTGTCCACTAATTCCTTCAAGGAGGGGTAGAGGACCTCCTTAGAGAGGAGGGACTGCATCATCCCTTGCATGAAGGGGAGGAACATGTTGCCTTCCTAGAACATCCATACTAATATTACAAATGCGAAAGTGTCTGTCTGTCTGTCACCTCTTCACGCTTAAACCGCTGAACTGATTTAGTTGAAGTTTGGTATAGAAATAGTTTGAGTCCGGGGGAAGGACATAGGGAAGTCTTTATCCCAGAAGTCATCCTTTAAGGGGGTGAAAGGGGGGGGGGGAGCGGATAAGGTATATCTATGTCTGTAATTAGTTTATGTAGCTTTAGATACCATTTAAAAAAAATACAGCGAATTTAAGTTTTTCATAAAAAAATTGTTTTTGCTCCATTTCGCTTGATTTATAAACTGGAGCTATGTAAAATAATTTCAGACCTAGATATACCTCATGTCATTGTATGTGCAAAGTTTCATTACAATCCAACACGTAGTTTTAAATGAGAGCGGTACAACCACAGAACTGGTGCCACACCACAGTACCACAGAACAAGCGCTGGTGGCCTAGCGGTAAGAGCGTGCGACTTGCAATCCGAAGGTCGCAGGTTCAAACCAGGGACCGGCCCGCTATCCCTTATCGGGGTTTTATAAGGGTATTGCATAAGGCTTAACTCACCATACCCTTTGCCAGACGAAACCCTTTGTTTTGCTTTTAAAAACCCTTATATAAAGCTACCACATTTGAGTAATCGGTAGCCCAAATACCCTTACAAAACCCTTATCATCCGCTCACCAACACCTTGCATATTGCTTATAAGGGTTAGCCTTATAAAGGGCTTCCCTTTTAGCATATAAGCGTGCTAATTTAAGTCGTCTACCTTGTTCATAAAGCACACATTACTTCGAATCCGAGCGATCATCGGCGGCGACGGCGGCGTTCTTTGACTAGGCACGTATTTTCTTTCCTTTTCATACACTACCGTAGATATATACTAATCCTGTCTCTTACACGCAAAGGGAAACCTTTATAAAAAGCGCTTAAAGATAAGGGTAACCCTTATTAAGGGCTAGCCTTATTTTTGGTTAGCTTTTCGGTAAGGGTTAGTCAAAGGTAGGGGTATGAATGGGCTTGCAGTTCAAAAGGGAAAGTCTTTCAATGTGTTAGCCGTGTTTAAGTGTCGCCCATTGAAAAGGTTTTATCGCGGAAAGGGTTGTCCGGTCCCTGGTTCAAACCCTGGCTCGTACCAATGAGTTTTTCGGAACTTATGTACGAAATATCATTTGATATTTACCAGTCGCTTTTCGGTGAAGGAAAACATCGTGAGGAAACCGGACTAATCCCAACAAGGCCTAGTTTCCCCTCTGGGTTGGAAGGTCAGATGGCAGTCGCTTTCGTAAAAACTAGTGCCTACGCCAATTCTCGGGATTAGTTGCCAAGCGGACCCCAGGCTCCCATGAGCCGTGGCAAAATGCCGGGACAACGCGAGGAAGATGACTACCACAGAACTATATCAAGATAGAAGTAAAGAGCTCGGCAATTTGTAGGGAGACCGAGCGTGTAACATTTTGCGTAGGTACTTTGACGTCACGAGCGTAATTTAGTGATGAGAAACATAAGCCGCGCGAAACGATTCAAAAGCATCGATTCACAGATCGATTAGAACACGGCATCGATTCTAAAATATCGATAAGAACCGACAGAAGAAATGATAATTATTTTCGACAGAGGAAATGATAATTCACGTTAACGATTCAACGGAGCCACGACGTTCTATTGCCAAAATAGCGTTTAATTTTTAAGTTTATGAAATTTATATGTATGTTTGTCTATAAGGTATGGTACTACATTTGTATGGGAAGGTGCAATTCGGCCGAGCTTGCCGGGGACTCTTAAATGAATAAAGATAACAATAACTCTTTGAGGTATGTATGAGTATGAGTATGATGGTAGATCCTCACCTGGTTTTCTCCGAGATTGAAGTTGCCAAACATATTCGCGAGGTCTTGGTCGCTGAAAGGCGTTTGTAGACCTTCAGAGTTTGAGCTCAGGTTTTGTAAGGTCTGGGATATGGCTGCTGACACCTGTCAATAATAATAAAAGATTCACAAGAGTCACACGAACTTGTTGCCAAAAAGCCGCACCCATACAAAGCGTAATTTCCAAAGCGTACCTCGTCGATTTTAGCAGGGTCCGCCGCGGGGGCTTCGCTGCCGTCCGCGCCGCCCGCGCCCCCCGCACCCCCCGCGCCCGCCGGCTTCAGCACCGCGGCCGCCGCCTCTGCACATCACATACAATCAATATGAGTAATAAGTTTTTGACAAAAAATTTACTTTTGGTATAAACTTTTATCGCTGACTTTACTTTTTTTTTCCACAGGCAACTAGTACTCATCGAGACACTTCTAAAAACCCCAAACACAATTAGGTTTCGTTGTTTTATCACAGAGTTCCTACGGCCACCTCCTGTCTCCATCATCAGCTCGATGGTACCATAATATTTATGCAAATTTTCAACTTCATCGGAAACCGGGAAATGGGTCAAATTTAACTTGCAAGATTTGACCCTTACAAACATAGTTACATAACTACATAATGGGACAATCTTAACCTCGTAATAACGGCTCGGCCACGACATCGCGCGGCGGCCATAGGTGGGAACGAAAGGTCCGATCGCTGTGTCTCGCTCCAACCTATGGCCGCCGCTCGCCGCTGCCGCCGCCGCGCGAAGTCGTGGGGACCGTAAAGGCAGTTTCGTTTGAGACAGCAATTAAAAAAAAAACAAAAATGCTACTTTATTGGGTTTATGAAAGGTTCAAATTAGATTGAAACGGAGTGTATAATATATAATAAAATACCACAACAGCTTAAAGAAGTGTCCGATAACCAATTTAATAAAAAAATACGTGAGTGGCTTTTAGAATGCAGATTTTATAAATTGAATGATTTTTTGCTATATTAATGTATATTATAATGCAATAAGGTTAGAAATATTTATTAATTGGCTGATAATATTATTTATTTTTTAGTTAAGTTTAAATTGTATTTGTACATATGTAAATAATTGTGAATATTTTGCATGCTATAGATTATGGCTAATTAAGGAGTGTACATAAAAATACTTATTGTAATAACACCTGTAAACCAACCCTTATTATAGCAAAATAAATTGATTGATTGATTAATTGATTGATACATTATAATGCACATTGGACTTTAGAGAATAAATTTACTCACCAGCCATTTTCGAGAATGTCTGTGCTATCTGCTCCTGGCTGATTTCTTGCTCTGAAACACAAAATGTTTTTAATCATAAAATTATTTATTTATTATATAATTACACAACAAATCTTTATTTCAAAACCTCAAAATAAAATAACAGCAAGATAGACACAGATAATAATATATTTAGGTATTATTAATAATTATTACGTGTCTAGATTAATGAGATCATTTAAGTCATATAGGCACTTCTTCTTCTTGTTCGTGTAAAGGGATCAAACTTTTTAAAACTAAATTTTTGTCTGCCAATGTTTTGCCACTTCTAACCCTCAGGGTGTGGCCCTCAGGAGACCTTCCTCACTGCACATCGTTGAGCACAGAGAACACTGTCTCTGTCTACATGGTCGCAATACTCGAAATGCAGATAAGCTCGTTTCTATCAACCGCAGGCTAGCCAAGTCCTCGAAACTGACTCTTGTGACGGGCCCCAAGGTATATAACCACCTACCAAAAAATATAACTGCGGCTCCTAATGTAAGCAGCTTTAAGCACCGCCTAAAAAGATGGCTTATTGAGCGCCCGTTCTACAATTATGACGAGTTCATAATGACCAAGGAATTATAATTGTAAAAATTACTTGATTACTTTCTATTAAGTGTTGACTTTTATAATTAAGTAAGATTTATATAATTAAATTGTTATGTAATGTGATTGCGCTTACTATGTAAGGATTATTTATTTCCAGTAATTTTTTTAAGTTGCACCCAGACTGACATGTAAATTAGCTTTACCAATAAAATGATTATGATATTTATGATTATGATTATGATTATTGTTGTTTGGGTCATATTGGCACTATTGGCAGTTACTATACAAGAAAAAAAAAACTTAATTTAATATTCTTATCATCTATGAAATGTATTACAGAATAATAACATTTTTGTAAAAGAAACTCTTTTAGTCTTGCATTGAAAACGCAATGGTTGACAATAGTTTTATATTGTAATAGCTTTTGCCCGCGACTTCGTCTGCGTGGTGTTAGTAATTTGGGTAGTTTTAATAACAAAACTTCCGTGAGACCCAGACATATTAAACATATTAATAAAGGGTCACTCACGTATTTTAAGTCGAAAAACGCTCGACATGTTTCACTCCGTACCGAGGACCGTCATCAGGAGCTTGCGTTGACGGTGACGGACCGGCGCAGACTGCTGAATTTGGGTAGCTTATTTTTTATCTAATATGCTTTTTTTCGATTCCCCATACAAACTTCCACCCCCTTAAAGGATGACTACTGGTATAAAAACTACCCCATGTCCTTCCCCGGGACTCAAACTATCTCTATACCAAATTTCAACTAAATCGGAGGTAACAGACAGACAGACAGACAGACACACTTTCGCATTTATAATATTAGTATGGATGGCAGACTATTTAACAACAAGACACTGATAAAAAGCCGCAAGTTTCATAATATTTAGTCTTGGCACTATCTTGTTTTGTATGTCTTTCCATCTAGATGACATTCCCTGCTCTTTCTGACTTTCATAGTGTTTTAAGTGCTTGATAAATTACGTGAGAAAAACAAGTATGTACAATTGTACACACAGAGCACTGTTAAAATCTTCATCATCATCATCATGTCAGGCGATAGACGTCCACTGCTGGACATAGGCCTCCCCCAAGGCTCGCCACTCCGACCGATCCTGTGCCGCTCGCAACCACCGAATTCCCGCGACCTTCACCAGGTCGTCGCTCCATCTTGTTGGAGGCCTACCGGCAGTTCGTCTTCCGGTATGCGGACGCCACTCCAGAACCTTCCGGCTCCACCGGCCATCAGTTCTGCGAGCAATGTGCCCCGCCCACTGCCACTTAAGGTTAAAATCTTAAGTGGCATAAAATGTTCGCTACAAGTCTCATACGAGGGAATGAGAACTAATGTTCAAATAGCCCTTTTTTGTATTATAAACATGGCTTCCATTCCACATTGTATTTGTACCTGTTTCCCCAGAGTTTTATGCTGTAACGCAACTTAGTGACAGGTAGTCCTCTGGGTGACTAGAGGTCATAAACTCTACTTACGTTCACCAGGTACACCACTGAAGCTGCCAAGCAAAGCGGCCATGTTGCTCTCAAACTGCGCCGCTGCTTCCTTAACAAACTCCTCGCTCCACACCGGCTCCTGTGTCTCTCCGGCTGCGGGCGGCTTCTTCGTCATGTCTTGGAGAGCACCTGGAATCAATCATTGTTAATCAAGTGAAATTGATTTAATAGCCCAAAGAGTATTATTCTAGCTACAGTATTTATGAGTCACATAAACGTAACCGCTGTCATACAATCAAAGTTACACTAATTTTAAAAGAAATTAATATAAAGTAATTAATTAATTATATAATTAAAATAAGAAAAATTTACAAGATCAGACATTCCATAAACCGAGAAAAAACTAAGATTATAGACGCACTAAGCCAGGCCCAGAAACACAAATGGAGATGGGCTGGCCATGTTGCCAGACTCCAGGATGAGAGGTGGACTTTTCACACAACGGCCTGGAAAGGTCCAGACGGAAAGAGGAAGAGAAGACGGCCATTGGCACGCTGGTCGGACGACATAATTAAAATAGCAGGGGCCAACTGGATATGGGAGGCCCAAGAACGAAAAAAATGGAAGAATCTGGAAGAGGCCTACACCTCCTAGGAGGGTTCTGGAGTAATTTTTCAATATTATACAAATTAGGTTTAAATTTTTAGATTAAGTTTTATTACCCAGAAATAAAAGGCTTTTTTATTTATTTTATTCTTTTATAATTAAATTAATATTTGACATATTTGTTTTAAAACGAGTGTAACTTTGATTGTATGGTAGCGGCTTTTTAGCAGTGGATTTGTGAGACCTAACCCTAACCCCTATACTTTAGACTTCAGTGTATTTTTTTTTATACCACGTCGGTGGCAATCAAACATACGGCCCGCTTGATGGTAAGCATTGTATGCAAGTGGTTTATAACATTACACTAACTTTATATTATTGTCACACTTTATGAATTATTTGTTTATCTATTCATTTCACGTCAAGCAAATTTTCAAAGAAAATACATTTATTTATAGTGAAAATAATTGGGGAAAGTAAAAAGTTTATTTTATTAGGAAAACTGTTAAGGGGCACTGATTACCAGTCCGCTGGACGGTATCCGCCTGTCAGTTGTTCGGAACTGTCAAATTTTTGTTTTAACTGACAGGCTGATATCATTCGGCGGACTGATAATCAGTGGGCCCCTTTATGCTCACATGGTCAAATGTGTCATTTTCAAGTCAAAGGTACCACATTGTCGCTTGCCATAAGGACGCTCTGACAGGTTTTTCGTATAAAGATATAAGCAATTTTCGTCCTTATGTTAAGCGACAATGTGGTACCTTTTGATTGAAAACGTCACAAATATGATAATACTGAAGATAATGAAACCAAGTACACAATGACTAATTATTGTAAAAGTAAGCTGTAAAAAGTACTTTTGCTGTAACAACTCTATGTACCATGGTTTCGCAACAAAGAATTCTATTCTATTCTATTCTAAACCAACGTAAGCCAGGACATAAGTGAAAAGCTTCTTAATAACCGGATCCACACAGAGAGAGCTTACGCGCGAGGCAATTTCCTCGCGCACAAAACGGCCAGTGTAAAACACGCGCGCCTCGGCCGAGGCAGAGCAGAGGCACGTCTTACGTCTACGCTGTCCGTTTTGTAAGCAAGGAAGTTGCCTCGCGCGTATGCTCGCTCTGTGAACCCGGCTAATGACGAAATTTCGTCATTCTTCGTTTTACCCGTTCTCGTATTGACAAAGTTCATTATTGTACGTAATGCTTGTTAGTATGCAAATATTTAAGGTACTTTACAAGCGGAAATAAAAAATAAAGGTTATACTTATTAGGTAATGAATCACAAGATTATTTTAAGAACTTACTGTCGAGTAAATCGTCCAATTCCGGATCGACCTCCTTTTTAGTCGCATCTTTGTTGTCGGACATAATAATTTAGTAATTAAACTATTTAAATAAAATTTTATGAGAAAATTTTCACAAAACAGTCTAGTTCTTTGACGTTTTAAATTTTGTATAGTCAGTGAGTTAAGGCTTTTACAAATAACTTTTGAGATGAATACAGTAATGCCAATGTGAGAAACTAGAAATTGAAATATTAGCTTGTAAAAGAACTGTCCGTTGTTTTGAAAATGTCTTTATTTACCATTTGATATAAATTACAATAAAGGTACTTATTTTCCTGAATGAACATTTAGTTTACAAATAATTTGAAATTATATATTTTCTTTAAAAAAAATTGTTTTGTTGGTAACTCTGCGTTAGTAATACAGAGAAAAATGCCCTGAGAAAATGCCTTATTGTGTTTTATCTATGGAGACAATGACACTTAGCGTTTTGTTACTGCATTTATCCCGTATCATGTGACTAAATATATAAAGGCGGAACTATAGTTGGTCAAGCAAATCTTGTCAGTAGATATTTGCCAAAACCCCCCTCCTCGTGACATTTAGTGAGATTCGTCTTTATGGATGGTATAGAAAGGATGCCAATCTCTTATGGCAGAATTGTTGCAAAAGTGACCGCTTTCAGCTTTAAATAATAGTTCCTAATCTCTCCGGTGGCGCTAGTTACGCTCTGGGACGTGAGTATAACATGTAACATGGAGACTGTATAAAGGAGCCAAATCTCTATGTATGAAAAGTGACCATCAAAAAACAGTAATTAGGCGGCGCCACCATGCACCGAAATACTACCAAAAACAACCTACGTAATTTGGTCGGGTTATTTGTTGCCTTATATGGTTCATGTTATACTCATGTCCCAGAGCCTAACTAGCGCCACCGGAGAGATTAGGAACTATTATTTAAAGCTTAACGCGGTCAGTTTTACAACAATTCTGCCATAAGAGATTGCGATCCTTTCTATACCATCCATAACATGTAAGGCAACAAATAACCCGACCAAATTACGTAGGTTGTTTTGGTAGTATTTCGGTGTATGGTGGCGCCGCCTAATTACTGTTTTTTGATGGACACTTTTCATACATAGAGATTTGGCTTCTTTATATAGTCTCCATGTTCGGCTTGCTGCCAATGCCAACTTAGCAGTCAGATTCATATACATATACTATTACTATACATATACTATTATACTCTTTGGTCAGATAGTATAATATATAGCATTAACTAACAAAAACAAAACAACCAGTGGTGGTGGTGGCATTAAAAGTCCGCCTTTTGTACTTTCTTCTTGTTCTTGTGCAATAAAGTTTAAAATAAATAAAATAATCCGTGGTCTCTGCCTACCGTCCTCTCCGGGAAATAGGCGTGATTATATGTATGTATGCAATTTGTACCTTACAAAACAAAGTCCCCCGCTTCGTGTCTGTGTGTATGTATGTGAAAATTACTAAACGGATATTCATGCGGTTTACACCTATCAATATAGTGATTCTTGAGAAAGGTTTAGGTGTATATCATATCATGTGTATATTCATTTGTTAAGGTTTTGTCTAACCCGTGCGAAGCTGGGGCGGGTCGTTAGTAAAACAATAAAAGACTGTGTCATTTATATAATTTATTATAAATCGGGCATAACTCGTCAGCAGTTGGGGCACACGCAGGGCGGGCAGACGGTCGTCGTGCCGCTTGTCGCGTCAGTCACGTAGCGCGGCGTCGTCACCTGTAACATGAGATCCTCCGTCGGTAAAGGGCTTCTACCAAAAGCACTCGTGCGCGAATCGCGGCGCGAAGCCGCGAACGCTAGCGTGGAGTCTGGTTCGCTAATCAGCGAAATCGTCTCCACACTCGCGTTCGCGGCTTTTCGCCGCGTAGTCTGGAACGGGCTACAGAGAATTATAGCCGTAACACACTACCGCACCGCACCAAGGTCACGGTGCGCTGCACTCATAACATAAGTGAGAGCAAGAAAAATATATTTTTTCGTCGCTCTCACTTACGGGTGCGGCGCACTAAGGTCGCGATGCGGTGCGGTAGTGTGTTACGGATATTAAGAAGACATATAGTGCTCACTCCATACATCGGTTTTGTTACCAAAAAGACTACTATTTTCGTAGTCTACATCTAGCGTCAAGTAACGTAACTATCAGTACTGCTACTCGACACTAGATGTCCCATGTGTCGCGACTGAATGAAATGATACTGGTCCCTCCGTTGAATAAAATACCTAGCAAAACAGTGGTTTCGGTTATGTTTGAACTGCGGCCCCTGGAGAATCGAAAACCGTGAATAAATTGGTTAGATTAGGTTAGAACTGCGACCTCCCTAAAATAAAATAGCTTGGAAAAGAAGTTTAAAGGGACAGCATGATTCGACCATGGAGACTATATAAAGGAGCCAAATCTCTATGTATGAAAAGTGTCCATCAAAAAACAGTAATTAGGCGGCGCCACCATACACCGAATTACTACCAAAAACAACTTACGTAATTTGGTCGGGTTATTTGTTGCCTTATATGGTTCATGTTATACCATACTAGCGCCACCGGAGAGATTAAGAACTATTATTTAAAGTTGAAAGCGGTCACTTTTGTAACAATTCTGCCATAAGAGATTGGCATCCTTTCTATACCATCCATAGATTCGACCCTGAACCGCTGTCAAACTTCGGTTTTGTAGAAATATGGAAGGTAGAAAGGAAATGAATCTTCATGTATCAAAAAGTGACCGTAAAAAACAGTAAATAGGCGGCGCCACTAAACACTGAAGTACCTAGACCATACACCTAGTATTTTATATAGATGTGCACCCGTGCGACCGTGAGGGACAGAACATACGCAATGCGACAAAATTAAAAACACGTTTTAACATTCCTGACAACATATCAGAAACAACCTACGTAATTTGGTCGGGTTATTTGCCCCTCCCCCGTTTCATCTCTACATTATTATACCTCTATGGTTCATGTCATAGAGTCTCCTATATATTACAATACTCAAAGATAGATATAACTCCGTAATAGATGGATACAGTCTAAGGAAAAAACGTGCCTAGAAAATCAAAAAAATTTTATTCTCGTTCAGAGGGCGCTACTAGCTTTGGCTTACTGTCGTATAGATGGCGTTGACGGTTTCGTTTGTTATTTAACAATTTTAACGCATATCAGTGAAAGAACATGGGTCAAAATCATAAAAATAATTAATGCAAATAAAAAAAAAACATTTATCCATATTTAAACACATTTTATCGTATTTTTATAAATATTTATTTATAGTTTTAAAGTGTGTCGACAGATGGCAGTGAATTTACTGGGGTTACATAATTTACTATGACAGTACCGCTCTAGTATAAGTTACTCTATGCAATACTCTTTGGTCTCAGAGCCTACCTAGCGCCACCGGAGCGATTAGGAACTATTATTTAAAGCTGAAAGCGGTCACTTTTGCAACAATTCTGCCAATAAGATTCTTGGCCATAAGAGATTGGCATCCTTCCTTTCTATACCATCCATATGTAGAAAGTTTCCTTTCTGTACGGTAGTACTATTATTTATTGTGTCGATCAGTATAAGCGCATTACTTTTGATTTTTAGCTAACGTACCTTAATGAACTTGAATTTTAAGTTTCCATACTTCTTTAGGTTAGACAGTGGAGCTCGGGTGATGCAAAGGCACTGAAAATTAAATAATTATAATAAGCGTTAGTGTGGCGAAGAAGAGACAATACACCTAATGTGTGAATGTCACGCCCTCGCCAGACAGAGAATGAAGGACTGTGGACAGGGGTCGGAAACCGGTATTTGCTCCATACAAAAATACCGGTATTATTACGTTCTTTTTCGTTCTTTTGTTTATAATTTAATTTTTTAATGGGACGTTTTAATAATGCAAAATTGTTTCCTAAATACATGATTCGGTCCTACGTAATGAGCATAAAAAAATAAATTCAAAATATTGGGCTATTTCGGGGTTTTTAAAAAATACCGGTTCCGAGCCCTGACTGTGGAGCTGGTCTTCTCTCTATCTCTATCTTTTCTGAAGGAATCTAAATAGCTGCCCTTGAGCTCCATCATCCGACACATGGAGATGGTCGAAATAGCTCTTGAGTAGGTAGGAAAAATGTTGATCTTGAGTCGACAAAAGGTTGCTCTTGAGTAGGCAAAATATTGCTCTTGAGTTGGGAAAAGGTTGCTCTCGACGGGGATTACACAAACGATCCCAATGGGGATGGTATACAATAGTAGATTGTGTCACAAGGGAGCAAAATGACATATTTACGGCGAGGGCGTACAATTGAATCTCTAAAGTAGAATCCTGAGCGAAGTGAGGGATTCCAATCTGTTACGCCTAAGATGGAAATAATTTTGCTACCATGTGACACATATTGCTTTTGACATCACCTATTATGAGGTAATTATAATGTTTAAAAATATTATTTAAGCTAAAAAAAAATGCGCAAAATATGTTGAAATAGTGTCCTAGAACAGAAAAGTGTTACTTTGATCCCTCCTAGCAGAGAAGAAAACTGCCACTTTGATCCCTCCTAGCAGGGAAGAAAAAGCCCTTTTTCGAATTGGTGATGTGAAAACTTAAATACTCAGCAGACAAAAGAAAATACTGTAAATAGTAACTTACCCCTGGCTATATAAACGAATAAAAACATATAATTTTTTATGTTTACGGTTTTTAATTTCAAATTATTTTAAGTTTATGGGTAAATGTTAACAGCTGAAACTACTTACTATCTGAAAATATATAAAAAATCATCATTAATTTTTTGTTAATTTATAAACATTTTTGAAGGTAAAAAAAGAGGTGTGCTGAAAGAATCTTAAAATAAAAATATATCTGACTTACGACGACTAAGTATTATATCATAAAATAAAAATATCTGATTGACGATCAGTCTGGCCTAGTGGGTAGTGACCCTGCCTGTGAAGCCGATGGTCCTGGGTTCGAATCCCGGTAAGGGCATTTATTTGTGTGATGAGCACAGATATTTGTTCCTGAGTCATGGATGTTTTCATGTATTTAAGTATTTGTATAAGTATTATATATATCGTTGTCTGAGTACCCACAACACAAGCCTTCTTGAGCTTACCGTGGGACTTAGTCAATTTGTGTTTTGTGTAAGAATGTCCCTATAATATTTATTTATTAAAATTTTCAAGTCAATATTTTACAATATTCTCTCTAAACTCAAACTCTTACCAAAGACAGATATAACTCCGTAATAGATGGATAGTCTAAGAAAAAAACGTGCCTCGAAAATCAAGAAAATTTGATTCTCGTTCAGAGGGCGCTACTAGCTTTGGCCTACTGTCGTATAGATGGCGTTGACGGTTTCGTTTGTTATTTAACAAATTTAACGCATATCAGTGAAAGAATATAGGTCAAAATCATAAAAATAATTAATGCAAATAAAAAAAATCATTTATCCATATTTAAATACATTTTATCGTATTTTTATAAATATTTATTTTTAGTTTTAAAGTGTGTCGACAGATGGCAGTGAATTTACTGGGGTTACAAAATTTACTATGACAGTAACCGCTCTAGTATAAGTTACTCTATGGTATTATATATATCGTTGTCTGAGTACCCACAACACAAGCCTTCTTGAGCTTACCGTGGGACTTAGTTAATTTGTGTTTTGTGTAAGAATGTCCCTATAATATTTATTTATTTATAATATTTATTTATTTATAATATTTATTTATGCGGGAGAATAATCCATTTTATTTATTAAAATTTGCAAGTCAATATTTTACAATATATCTGATCAAAACAAAGAACTCACCGTTGGACGCTAAGAAAAAAACAGTAATGGTCATTAAAGATGAAACGAAATCCAAATTATTTAAAATATTATATATATTGTACTTACAGGTGTCTGCAGGATAAAAAATATAGCGTTTTAGTATGTTTTGTTGAGTATAGTTGTATTATTCCACATCAATACAGTTATGTACTTACATAACGCTGAAATAATAATGATAATTTATTTTTGTGTTCGCGACATTGAAATGATAACTTAAAAAAAAACAGTAAAAACATTATATTTACTTACAGTTTTCTGTAATTAAAAAACATATTGTCTATATTTAATCAAAGATTTATATTTATTATAAAGAAACATATTAGAAATATAAAATATTTTAATGTCTTATTACTGTCATTTTAGGAAATGTTCCTCCTTCTGTTTCCGGCACTTATTGGGGGTCTTTAAATAATTATTATTATATTAAAACTTTACTTATGCTTTAAATAAAAAAAGTATGCATACCCATAACTGAAAATAATTTAATTTATAAATAGGTACCTAATGAAATTCGATTAATGTGAATGCAATTAAATTAAATACTACACCTTAAATACTAGGATATAACCAAACGGAGTAGCCATTAACAGGCGTTCCCCTGTCGAAAATAGTCGGGCAATGGTCATACACAATGTATGGACTGACGTTTATTTGACATGGCTATTTTTACGTTACGTATACATTTGACGTTCCCCTCCCCCGCAAAAATCGGCAGACTTTTTTGTACACAAAATTAAATATGATAAAGGTACCGTACTTAAAGGGACCTAAAGGGGTTCATTGACTATCAGTCCGCCGGACGATATCGGCCTGTCAGTTGTTCGGAACTGTCAAATTTTTGTTCTAACTGACAGGCCGATATCGTCCGGCGGACTGATAGTCAGTGGGCCCCTTAAGATTTTTAGCGTTTAGGTATAACATAGATTCGGCACGAATAGTTCACTTCCGAACATATTCCTCAGAAAAGAATATGTCATTTATTATTTTTATTTATTAAAGGTTTACCTCGGACTGTAAATTAAAATTAATACAATAAAATTTATGAAAAAGCTTATTATCATAAATAATATAGTTGACTGTGCACAACCAAAATAGCTCAGAGCTCAGACGTAAAATGCAATAATAAAACAATGAACATTAGATATACGGACATTTTGGACATTTTATTTTATTTTATTTTATACTTTATTGCAACCATGGTATTCATCAATATACAATTGTTATAAATAAAGTTACAGTATCTCATGGACCCTGATCAGGACATAGCAAATTACATATTTTAGCAACTGTATTTTACAATATTAACTAAATCTTAAATATAAATCTACAAGTTGTTAATTTAAATTGTTGTGGCTACATTTCATAAACTCTTATACTGCATAATAACATTTCTCCAGTAAGAATGATTTTAAAGAGTTTATAAAAAGATTTGGTTTCTCAATTGTTTTTAAAGAGATTGGTATTTTATTAAAAATTTTGATTACGCTGTAATAGGGACCTTTCTGATAGATGTCGAGGACAGATTCCGAAAGAATTAGATTGTATTTACATGACCAACTGGAGGCAAAATTATACTGAATTAATATTAAATTACGTACGTCGTAGTGATATAAGTGTTATGATGATATTAAATAAACATATTATCACCATTACGTAATAAAACAATGGATATCATAGATCTGGAAGCTCCTGGATAGGTTATTTAATTTTTATAATTAATAATTACGCTTTTGTGAATATACTAATTAAAACAAAATAAATATAATCCCGGTAAGGGCATTTATTTGTGTGATAAGCACAGATATTTGTTCCTGAGTCATGGGTGTTTTTTATGTATTTGTATATTATATATATCGTTGTCTGAGTACCTACAACACAAGCCTTCTTGAGCTTACCGTGGGACTTAGTCAATCTGTGTAAAAATGTCCTATAATATTTATTTATTTATTATGTATTTAAATATAACGAATATTAATTAAGTAACTTACATATACTCGCTAAAACAAATAGGTAAGTAAGATATATTTTTTAATTTTTTCATTATTTATAAAAAAATAAAAAAATTGTATCTTAAAACTCAATTTTAGGTAAATATAAAGTGTATTAAGTCATTATAATAATACTCACAACATGCTAAAAAACAAGAAATATATGGTTAGCTATGTATATTTATATGAATAATATTAAGATATTAACAATAAATAAATTTAATAATACTTACTTCACCGTTCTGCGTTAGTTTTGAAATAAAAATAACAGAATTAATAAAAAAAAATTTAGAAAGTGGTGATAGAACTCGTCATAATTTCATAGAAGTTTGACGTTTAAAATAACACTAGCACTGCGTGTGCTATCAAAATCTTTGCAGATTTATCTTGGTCTAATTATTAAAATGTAATGGCCTCTCCAAACGTCACCGAAATGCACATGCGATTTGCAATATGTTGCGGCATTTGACTGATCCTCATCATCATTGAATTCGTTGTTCCAACTTAGCCAGCAATTATCTAAAATCGCATGAAATTTGGTGCACCGTTTGTAGAAGTTGTGCCCCTGAAGACCGGAAATACGGAAATAAATCAGACCATTATTTAGATCATGACAATCCTTAGGAGATACTAGTAAATAATTATTCCCGAATTTTGTTTTGACATAAATGGATAAAATTGTTGACATATGATTACTTACTCAGACATTTTTAAATTGTATTTTCGAATCTATTTGATAATGTAATGTAAATAAAATTATGTAATAAAATTGCATTTTTGAATTTATTAAATAATGTTATTTATATGTATTGACAATTGTAATATAAATTCGTGTAAGTTAGTTTAGGATAATTTATATTGTATTTATTATATATATATATATTTATTATTGAAGAATTAAACTCTTTATTTACATACAAGATATATACTGTTCATTCTCATTTTATACTATGAGAATAAATATCCATTTCTAAACCACGCTCTTTAAACTTGACTTGTAAATGAAAACAAATCAATGTAATACAATTTTAACATTGAGTCTGGGGTAGAGATGGTTTCTGTTTTTTTTTTCTAATATCACAATCTACACAAGTTATAGTTATAATTTGGATAAAGATATGTATTTTTATAACTTGACACATGAAATTTTGATTTTAATAATAAACATCTAAAAACTGTAATAGATGTCATATATTAAAGAAAAAGTGACGAAGCCCTCCAGTGGTGAAGGCCGGATTCGAACCGGCGTCTTTAGCTATCGCGGCTAACGCCATGAACCCCTAGGCCACCCCGCCACGGCGGTGCCCGTCCGAATTTCTCGACTATATGCCATCTTAGTAAGACTAGGCGTCTTTGACCAGCTCTAAGAGCAAGCAGTGCGCACTTGCACCTCCTAAACGAACTCCTTAAGGATTTACGTTATAGCGAGAGAGACTGGTGCTGCCATAAACATCTACCTAATAATAACAGATAGCGAAATACTTACCGAAAGCTAAAAATGTACATTCGCTATGTTAGTAGGTAAATATATTATGAATTAGGTAACAAAATATTTTATTAGTTTAATTATAACATTAAAAAAAATAAGAATTACCGTAAACTGTAAAAATGTAGAAATTATTAATAAAATAATAATAAAATGCGCCAGCTGGTAATTACAGGTACAAAATGTAATAGGTATATAAATGTACATATATAATAAAATAAAAATGTTTTGATTAGAATGTAACGGGTAGAGGGTAGAGTACAAGGTTTCAAATTAAACGTGATTTAAATAAATCCAATTTCCACTTACGTTCATCTGAAAATATAATTCATGATTTAAAAATATTTTGGGAATTTGAAATATATGTTGTAAAATTAAATATTCAGAAATTAATTATGATTCCTCTTCATATAGTTGCCTACAATATATCGGTTAAATAATATTATTTAAAATCATTGAAAACCAACTAACTTCCATCTGAAACAAAAAATAATCATTTTCTGTTATTCATGTATTTAATTTATTCATACATATTTTATTCCAAACATTTTCTGTTTTCATAATACCTACACACAATGTTAAGAAGCACGCCAAAAATTTAAAAGCATAATTATTTAATTTTTTTTTATACCACGTCGGTGGCAATCAAGCATACGGCCCGCCTGATGGTAAGCAGTTACCGTAGCCTATGGACGCTATTATCATCGTAGTCTAATTGTTGTTACCGTGGCCTATGGACGCTATTATCATCGTAGTCTAATTGTTTTCAAGGCCAAAAGCTGATAGAGTTTGATCGTTTTGAAATTTGCGATAAACATAAATCAGCCACTTTAAGAACTTACCGTTTCCTGGAAGAATACAAAATAAAAATGTTTAAACTACAAACCACAAATTACAAAGTAACACATCATATTGAATTTTATAAACTTAAATATTTGTGAAAGTACAGTAAGTCAACTTACAGTTTGCTAAAAAGAAACCCATATTTGTTATTTTGGGCAAAAAATCAAAAAAATAAATATCTAAAATTCTAGTATTTAAATTTCCGTAAAATCGTGTGTTCAAAAAATTGGCATAACTGCATTGCAATTGCATTTCACTGCATTTCATGGCAAGGAGAGCGCCTTCGTTCGTCGATTTTCCTCTCGTTTTTATTCATTCGAGTAATAGACAGACGAACCAGACAGTGGGCTTAGCCAAAATGAAAATCGTTTTTTAAAAAAACTTAAATAATGAAAATATTTATAGTTAAATAATGGTAATAATTATATTTTCGCGGATTAATTGGATTTCAGCATAAGCCTGATTCTTTTTATTATTTTCTTCTGTTTGTTTGGTGTTTTTCGACGTAAGATTGTTAACTTAGCTAGGCTCCTAACCATGTTGCGGAATTTTGCATAAAATATATACAGCAAAATAAGTAAAAATCAGTTTGATACTTATGTTTAAAATATATACTAAATTTAATGCAATACTAAACTAAAATAACTTACCGGTCCCTGTTGACAAGATAATAAATTAATTACCAAAAACAACAGTAATATTTTATTTTACTAGAAAGTAGTAACTAATGAAACCACTTACCCCCTTTTACTAGAAAGAAAGAAGAGTTATAATTATCATATTGTATCTATTAATTGTTTTATTTTCATGCATTTTTACTTGTATTTAATTAACTGAATATTCCCTTTAAAAACTAGTGGCTCTATTAGGTGTAGTAGGACTCGGGATACCCCATGGCTCCACAATTTTGAAAATGAAAACTGAATGGACAAAATAATACTACATATATATGTTATGTATGTATAATGGTAGAGGGTAGGGTTAAGTCTCTCCGCGCGCCCTCTGGCGCCGGCATTATTGTAATGTCAGTCCGGTAATAAACCTATATATCGGTCTTCTGCTTTACACCCCCGAGAACCCTTCGTATCATCCCCTGGGGCTTATATACACTAATATATTTATTAATTATCGAACCTAGCAAATCAGCCTACCAAGTGACCTGTAGAGAACAACCGGACATAAGAAAGCATTTTTGCTAGAGCTAAAACGGAGTCCTTCGCTCTCGGTCGGTCAATAATCTATCCGCCCTTCCCTTTGTCCCTTCCCTTTTGAAGTGCTTATTTTGTGTGGCCCCAAAACGCGTAAAAATAAAAATAACAACTTAAATGTATACTCACTTTTTGTGATGCGCCGAGAGAAGAAAAATATAATTTTAATAATCACACAAGTACGTATTACGTCATCATTGTCATCAAGTAATAAATATTTTTTTTTAATTATTTAAAAATATTATTGTAACATTTAGAAACTTACATATCGGTCCTGTTAATTAAAAAGAATATTGTAGTCAAACCTTCAATCACCCAACAAACTTTGATCAATTTAATGTTAATTTCCTATTCAATTAATTTTCTTTTTCTTTATGTGAAATATTAAATTTATAGGTAGACCATAAAATCAAAACTAAATAATTTCGATTTGAAATTATACTTACGGTAATCTGCATAAAAACAAAACTAATTTAGAGTCCTTCAATAAATTAAGGTAAAATACATCTTATGTATTGAAAGCCATTTACGTACCGCATTCTAGAAACAGAAAAAAAAATGTATTCTTAATTATGCTATAAAAAAACGAGTCAGTTTATCCCGGTGTAAAAAAAACGAATTACTACAATTACAACTGTAAATGTAAATTACAAGTATAAATTCGTACGTTGAAAACTTTTGAGGGATTATTATTATTTATTATTACTAAATAAATTTATTTGTACTTATTGCAATCATAGAGATATTTTTTTTAGCTGTCGACCACAATTAATAAAAAACTATTACCTAACATTACTTAATGTATAAATGCAAAATATATTGGCTATAACTAAATAAAAATAATTAACGTACTAACCACTGGCTGTAATGAAAACATATATATTTTTAATATTAGAGAATATTAGACACTAGGAACTCGATTAAGACTTAACAACTTGTTACGATTTTGATTTTATTATGATACGACCTCGAATACTACGACTGATGCTGATAAACGAGTCAACGACACAGGAGTGAGGGTCATATCAAAACCAGTATAAAACCATAACAAATGGTTAAACTTGAATCGATTTCTAAGGATAATAATGTTTGGGCAAGTAACAAAATGGTATTACTGGGTTATACATAGCTCATAACTAAATAAATAAAAATAAATCATTAAATAAATGTAAGAAGATCAGCGCTGGAAGTCGCCAGCAGCATGCTGAGATGGGGCCCTTTCGTGACACTTTATTTTATTTATTTATTTAAACTTTATTGCACAAATTTACACAAAAAGAGTACAAATGGCGGATTTAACGCCTGAGGCATTTTCACTATGTTCTTTTAATGTATGTCTATTTTCTGTGTGTTTACGAATAAAAACCATTATATTCTATTCTAATATCATAAGACAATTTACACAGATCGACCAGTCCCACAGAAAGGTCAATAAGGCCCGGTTAAATAGTAGGATTAATAACAGGACATAACACACTAAACAAACACCTACATAATATGGGTAAAACTGATAGCCCCATGTGCAGAGCGTGCATGGAAGAAGAAGAAACAACAAAACATATTCTCCTAGACTGTAAACAGGTAGAAGTGTATAGGAGCAAATACCTAGGTAATCCATGCACACTAAAAGAGGCAACTAGCAACCTGAAGACTTTGCGCAAAATAGGCACATTGGATGTCGATTTGCGGAAAATGCCCAGCATAACTAACTAAAGGCCCGGTTTTTTGGGTATTAGACCGTTTAATACTTTTATTATTATACTAATTATTTATACTTACTGGAGTATCTTTTTCGGGCTATATTAGGAACAAAAATAATTGACATTCTTGTAGTAAAATTTGTGATGCAAAAATAAAAATCAAATAAATAGCTTGCACTTGTATGATAAATGGAAAAGTACAAGTATAAAGTACTTACATCCAGCTGTAAATTAAAAGATATTATTAAAATGTTCAAAATAGAAATACTTAATAGTGATATTGACATACATTATGTAGAATTACTGGTGAAATATAATTTATTATTAGTTATTCCATAAATGAATAGCACTTACTTCCAACTGTAAACATAATTCACTTGGTATTAAAAAATGAATTTTAAGGCGATTTAATGTTTATTAACCACAGCTATTAATGCCCCTGTTTGATTTTTTTCGATTTTATAATCATTATAAAAGTCAAACGAAGGGATATAGCTATGCTCAATATACAATAAATCGTGTAGAAATATGTTCCATGAAGTCAACGTCCTTCCTCTTAACTCACAGGAAAAAGTGCACTTGCGTTGGAAGGCCCTTTATTTAATCTATGACGTCCCACGGTCCTAATAGTAGTACACACTACCTCCAATGAAATTTAAGTCATTATTAAAGGAAACAGAGTCGCTTTTATTTTGTTTCGTTCAATTTTAAAACAAATAAGATCAGTTATGTTCTAACATAGGTTCTTTGTGTGGGTAGACTTATGCATGATATGTGGTTAGGACTGATTATGAATAAATAGTCTTAGCGTCTCGACGACAAATAATAATACTTCGATTTGAAGTAAACTTATAATCTTGAATAGGTGCTGGTTACGTTACAAGGTACAGTTGACGAAAACGGTTAAAGGTGTAGAAGTGGTGGTAATAGTATGGAGGCTGATGCGAGTGATTAAGCGAAATTTGAATAGTAAAAAGGTTTAAATTTAGGTGCCTCTAATTGGCCGCGATACAAGTTATGTGGAGCGCTCCTATTGGTGCTTTTAAAAAAGCCTCCGCATATTAACCGAGCCCGACGGCTGCGTTTAGCTACTGCATTATACAAATAAAAGGTTGCGTTCGCAACACTGCCCAAATAAGTACTTTACATGGCGCAGTCGGTAGGATAGTAGGGTATAGAACCAGGTTGGGAAGTACCAATTTTTCTTGAATAGTCGACTGCTAGAGACTAAAAGACAAGTGTGATAAAAAATCACTTACTCTGGCCGTAACCTCTTCCACTTTGTCCTGAAAAATAGATAATAAAATAAATCCATAATTTAACATGTAGAGTTCAACTTCATTTGTACTAATATTTAGCTAAATAACGAACTAACTAACAATGTAATAATATAAGTATATTCCAAGTAATATACTTTTAATGTCGTACCTATATATAATCGATATCTACAAGATATACATATACAGTGGTACTACGTAAACGAAATTAATAACTAGCTTAAATCTAAAATAGGCCCTTGAGGCATTGTACCAAGGATGATGGCGGCATTTCCCCGCTGTATCGCAATGCTATATGTATCGATATCTATGTCAAAGTTTAGGTTATAAATAAATAAATAATTTCTTTATTTAGACACATTGTTCCAAATTTGTTAGTTTCTTAAAAGCTTATTATTAAAGATACAAAAAAAATATACTTAATTACCTATGTATGTGAATGCGATATGGATCTGATCTGTCAGTGCCTTAAGAGTCCCACTGACTATCAGTCCGCCGGACGATATCGGCCTGTCAATTTTTCGGAACTTTCAAATTTTTGTTCTAACTGACAAGTCGATATCGTCTGGCGGAGTGATAGTCAGTGGGCCCCTTTTAGTACATAGTAATACTGTAATGCTGTGTAACTGGTTTCAATAATAAAATAAATAAAATGAAAGTGAAGTTTTTGGTTGAAGAAAAGTCACTTATTGACACTAACTACAGATCATGAATACAAAATGAATAGTACTAGACACAATCATAAAATTGCAATGCACAAGTTTCGTGTGCGTAAAATTTATAAATCTTTTCCGGGACAATGTATATTATTCTATAACAAATTGCCCAAAGAGGTGTTTAATTTGTCAATGAAAGCTTTAAAACAATATTTAAAAACCTCCTTAATGAAAAAAGGATACTACAGTGTCGAAGACTATCTTAACGATAAAACTGCTTGGCTTAAATTGAATCAAAACAAGAACGACTGCATGAAGCTTAATAATTAATTATTTTTATATAAATTAGACCTTTAAATAACTGTTTAATGTAACTACCTAAAACTTCTTTTTTGTCTGTTTTGGAAATTATTGTAAATTTATTATATACCTATTATTGTTAGAATTTGATTATTGTGCTTATAATTTTGTTTTTGACGATGCAAAATGCTGATTCAGCCAACAAGTAGGTATGTATAATTTTTATGTAACTACCATTAGGTAATCGCACTTTATGCGCATGCATGCTTTATTTCTAGTTTGGTATTAATTTCGTGTAAGATAATATGTAGATTTTTGACGATGCAAAAGTGATCCAACAGATCCTACTTGAATAAATTGATTTTTATCTTTATCTTTATCTTTATCATATCTAAGCCAGATATCTTAACCACAATGATTTTAACTCACCTTATCAGCATTGTCACCCTGGAATCACAAATATAATTTAAGGTCAAAAATATATTTGAATATTTATTTTTACATATTTATCCATAAATAAAATTACATTATTCATTATAACATTTTAAACTTTCGCGGTTTGAACACATATCAAATCACATTTACAAACGGGTCTATCGCGAATTTATTTTGTTACCTTTATTTACCGACGTTTCGACACAGGTTTCACTGGTCGTGGTCGCGGCTAACTGACGTCACTGACATTATTCATTATCATTTTATCAACCTTCATTAAAATTAGTACGCAAGCAAAACTTTATGATTTAATGTCACACACACATTTCCAAATTTTGCCCCGGATGTGATACCTACCTACAAGGAACTTTTATTAAGTAAGCTTTTGGGTATCATTTTACCTGTGAAATATACTGTCATTTTTGTGTTATTTCTAACTAGCTTTTGCCCGCGGCTTCGTCTGTGTGGAATTAGTAATTTAATTGGGTAGCGTATTAAAATTTACTATTCAATCTGCTTTGTATCGATTCCCCATACAAACTTCCACCCCCCTTTTCACCCCCACAAAGGATTATTTCTGGGATAAAAACTATGTCCTTCCCCGGGACTTAAACTATCTCTATACCAAATTTCAACTAAATCGTAACTAACAACTTTGAACTGATTTTAATATGACTGACGATCGCCTTTGTGATTGGCGCGCATCGCACGCACGACTTTCACTTCATTTCGCATGCACCAATCAGGGATGTTGCGGATTTTTAGAGGCTCACGTCCGCGGATGCGGATGCGGATGTCGAGATTAGGCACATAAAAAACGTCAAATATTACACTTTCTATTGGCTAATGACGAAATTACCGAGCACTTACGCCGCCGCTAAGACGTTCCTGTACCTACCTGTTCCACATCCGATAAAATCGATGCGGAGCTTAATGCGGATGCGGATGCGGATGTTGAAAATAATGCGGAAGTTCCGCGGTTGCGGATGCGGATGCGAATATTCGCAACATCCCTGGCACAAATCAGCGTGCGCGTTTTTTAAGCTCGTATCAAAACAAGCTCAAAGCGTGACAAATTGTTAAATTATAATCAACCTCCAGCGGTGGCAGCATGGTTCCATTTTTATCTAATTTCTAATTTTATTTTATTTTCTAATTTTTTTTAATTTTTTTTATATATATTTTTTTCCCAACAATGTAAAATTGTTTTTTTATGAATAATGATATGATGATATGATGATGATATCGCCTGTCACTTTCACACTTACATACTTATTAGAACGTGACAGGCATGGTGATAGGTGATAAAAATGCGACCGTGCTACGGCCGCAGGTTGTGTATTATGTAGTGTAATTAGGGTTCCGTACCTAAAGGGTAAAAACGGGACCCTATTACTAAGACTCCGCTGTCCGTCTGTCTGTCACCAGGCTATATCTCATGAACCGCGATAGCTATTAGACAGTGGAAACTTTCACAGATGATGTATTTCTGTTGCCGCTATAACAACAAATACTAAAAAGTACGGGACCCTCGGTGAGCGAGTCTAACTCGCACTTGCCCGGTTCTTAATATAATATAGGTTTATAAATTATCAGTTAACAATATACATATATAATGTCAACTCACTTTATCCTGTCCATCCTGGAATCACAGATACGTAATATCAAAAATATATATTATTTAAAATAAATTAAAAACTTTTTTACTTATAAAAAAAAAATTGCTTGTAAATAATACATGAATGGTTTATATAATATATTAACTCACTTCGTCAGGTTTAGGCTGCAATCAGAAAAATGAAAGTTCAATTTGCCTGTATATACAGGATGGCTAAAGACTAAGTGCATTACCGTTGTCAGGGAGGTTTTGATTTCGCGATTTCGTGGTTGGTCCCATAGTAAAAGTTGCTCAGTATAATCCCAAAATCTTCCTGGCAACAGGAATGCACTTATTTTTTAGCCAACTGTATATGTTGTATAAATAATTTCAACTCACTTTATTATTTCCATCCTGAAATCACAGATACGTAATATTAAAAAGTTATATAAAAAAATCATTTATTTATAAAATTAATTCCTTGTAAATAATGTATTAATGTTTTATATAATATACGTGTATATAGGTATATATTCACTCACTCCATCAGGCTTAGGCTGCAATGAGAAACATATGCAAGTTCAAGAACTTCTAAAAGAGCCCACTGATTATCAGTCAGCCGGATGATATCATTATTCAGCCTGTCTGTTGTTCGGAACTGTCAAATTTTTGTTCCAACTGACAGGCTGACATTGTCCGCCTGTTGTTTGTTCTATGTGATATACAATAAAGCGTATTTTTATATTGTACTGTAAGTAACATAAGCAATAGTTATTTGTTATACAAGGGTGCAAAGTTGTATTTTACCCGCGAGTGTAGAATTGAAACACGAGCAAGCGAAAGGATTCTATAGGTGAACCACGAGCGAAGCGAGTAGTTCTAAAATAGAATCCTGAGCGTAGCGAGTGTTTCAACACACGAGAAGTAAAATACATTTGCGCCCGTGTGTAACACAAAACTTTTCACCTCACTATAGCGAGGAAAGTGCAACATCCACAGGCGTTAGATCATCTTCATCACTGGAATCACTCATTTCTTTACGATATTATAACAGAAAACTCTGGAAGTTGTGTATTTTTACGCGAGTCGGTGAGAAAAGGTTTTAAGTAAAAAATTTGCTGACAATGTTGACATTTCTGTTGTATGAAATGTCAACGATGCGTTTTGAAATTGCATCGACTCAACTTGTGCGTTCAGAATTATATTTAACATCATTATAAAAAAAAACGTTTCTTATGGAATTTTAATCATCAATCATTAAATAAAGCTAAATTTGGTATTTTTTATTAGATTCTCAAACCATTTATTTAATGATAATTAACATCGAACGAACCATTATCATGAGCGTTTTACGTTTTGTTATCTGTCAAGCTACTTAAACACGCTCCATCCAAGGTCAAATTACTTTCCCCACTAGTGGATAAAACGCGTTTTTCCCCGCTTGTATTGAAGGATAAACGACAACTTTCCGAGCTAGTGAGGGGAAAATATCTTTAACAAAATCTTTACTTTTTACTATTATATGTTGTATAAATAATTTCAACTCACTTCATTATTTCCATCCTGGAATCACAGATACGTAATATTAAAAAGTTATATTATTTAAAAAAACTTTTTTGTATAAAAAAATTATTGCCTTGTAAATAATGTATGAATGCTTTATTATAATATATATGTATATATATTCACTAACCCCATCAGGCTTAGGCTGCAATGAGGAACATATGCAAGTTCAAGAACTTCTAAAAGAGCCCACTGATTATCAATCCGCCGGACGATATCAGCCTGAGCCAGTCAGTTGTTCGGAACTGTCAACTTTTTGTTCTGGCTAACAGGCTTATATCCGGCGGACCTATAATTAGTGGTAAAGCTTTTTTTGCTATAACTCCGCCTGTTGTTTCTTCTTTGTGCTATACCATAAAGAGCATTTTTGTATTGTACTGTAAATAACATAAGCAAATATCTTTAACACATTCTTTACTTTTTACTATATTATATATGTTGTATAAATAATTTTAACTCACTTCATTGTTTCCATCCTGAAATCACAGATACGTTCAAAAAGTAAAAAAACAAAACTTTTATATAAAAAAACTATTTCCTTGTAAAAATGTATGAATGCTTTAACTATATAATATATATATATTCACTCACTCCATCAGGCTTAGGTTGCAATGAGAAACATATGCAAAGTTCAAGAACTTCTAAAAGACCCCACTGATTATTAGTCCGCCAGACGATATCAGCCTGTCACTTGATCGATACTGTCAACTTTTGTTCTAGATGACAGGCTGATATCCGGCGGACTGATAATCAGTGGTAAAGCTTTTTTTGCTATAAGTCCGCCTGTTGTTTCTTCTTTGTGCTATACCATAAAGAGCATTTTTGTATTGTACTGTAAAAAACCTAAGCAAATATCTTTAACACAATCTTTACTTTTTACTATATTATATATGTTGTATAAATAATTTTAACTCACTTCATTGTTTCCATCCTGAAATCACTGATACGTTCAAAAAGTAAAAAAACAAAACTTTTATATGAAAAAACAATTTCCTTGTAAATAATGTATGAATGCTTTATTATATAATTTATATATATTCACTCACTTCATCAGGCTTAGGCTGCAATAAGAAACATATGCAAGTTCAAGAACTTCTAAAAGAGCCCACTGATTATCAGTCCGCCGGACGATATCAGCCTGTCAGATGTTCGGAACTATCAGCTTTTGTTCTAGCTGACAGGCTGATATCGTCAGTGGGCTCCTTAAGTTGCAAGCAAGTTGCAATAGGGAATATTACTCAACACTATGCGTAGAGGGTGTCACTAGCACAAACACAGGGCCTACAGCGAAATACGAAAATCGAAAGTTCAGTTTCCGCCTCTCCTATATTCGATCGATAGAGAGGCAGATGAAGAAATTTCGATTTTCGCGTTTCGCGGTAGGACACTTGTAAACAAACCGCCTTGATGCATCAATGTCATAGTGAAGACTTGGCAAAAGATTTTGAGCAGAAGATGCTCAAAATTACACAAGTATTTGAAGATTTATGTAATGCAATATGATATTTTTTACACGTATTAATCAAGGAGACGTATCATGTATTAATGGAGAGAGCTATGCTCGGGGTTTCTCTGCGTGATAGAGTCAGAAATGATGATATCCGCAGTAGAACTAGGGTCACCGACATAGCTCGCAGAATTGCAAACCTTAAGTGGCAGTGGGCGGGGCACATTGCTCGCAGAACTGATGGCCGGTGGGGCCGGAAGGTTCTGGAGTGGCGTCCGCGTACCGGAAGACGAACTGCCGGTAGGCCTCCAACGAGATGGAGCGGTCGCGGGAATTCGGTGGTTGCGAGCGGCACAGGATCGGTCGGAGTGGCGAGCCTTGGGGGAGGCCTATGTCCAGCAGTGGACGTCTATCGGCTGACATGATGATGATGATGATTAATCAAGGGCAAATGCCATGAAGAAAAAAAAACACTCGGAAACTGAACCATATTTACGAGAGCAGACTCGGACTTAAAGATACATTTCGATCAGATCGGGGAAATCCTGAAGAAAGGCCAGGTCAAGAGCACCCTAAACCGGCGAGCGTGTATGAGGAATGTTATGAAAGTGAAGTAAGCGAAAGAAGTATGTCAGGATCGTAGCAAGTGGAAATCCGTGGTCTCTGCTTACCACTCCGGGAAATAGGCGTGATTATTTATGTATGTATGTATGTGTAATATTTTCAGTTTTAAATTAATATTTATTATTTTCTTCACTTGTCAAACTTGGAAGGCACGTTCAGGAGCTTCGCGTTACAGAGATGAAGATGCTGCGGTGGTTGTGCGGCGTTACGCGCGCTGACCGCATCCGAGTACATCCGTGGCAGTCTCGCAGTCCGTGACGTAGCGGAGAAGCTCCAA
Source organism: Cydia strobilella (assembly GCF_947568885.1). Taxonomy (NCBI): domain Eukaryota; kingdom Metazoa; phylum Arthropoda; class Insecta; order Lepidoptera; family Tortricidae; genus Cydia; species Cydia strobilella. The sequence continues at coordinate 1,348,764 of NC_086067.1, forward strand.
GAATGTCGCCCCCGGTGGTTTGGCCACGTTTGTCGCAGGCCAGCTGACTACGTAGGAAACATATGCCTTAACCTAGCCCTTGACGGCCCCACGGCAGACCAAAAAAAGCGATGGCTCGATATCGTGAAAGTCGATATGAGCGTAAACGGGCTCACACGACAGGACGCCCAGGATCGCGCAAAGTGGAGAAAGGCTAGTAGGAAAGCGGACCCTGGCAAAGCCCGGGATAACGCCAGGTAGAAAAAGAAGATTGTCTAAGACAAGGTTTAAATTGCACATAACTCTGTAGATAGCTAAATATACTTGATTTGTGTGGTTTTAACTTACCGAAGCATCATCGTTCTAGAATCACCAAAATATGTTTATTATATTAGCTTTGCACCGTGATCGTTAGTGCTAGAAAGCTGCAATTTGGCATGGATACATAAATCATCCATTGCTCTGGATACATAAATCATCCCGCCCGGCCCCGGCCCGGTCTAGCGCGAGTCATCCTTAATATTGCATTATCCCCCAATTTACATATAATATATAACATTTAATTATTTAAAACTTTCGCGTTTTGAACACATTTTAAATCACATTTAAATTATCGAATTTATTTTGTTACCTTTATTTACCGACGTTTCGACACAGGTAAATAAATAAATTCGCCATAGACCCGATTTTAAATGTGATTTAATATGACTTACATATATGTATGTAAAGTTTCAGACCTATCGATTAATGGAAAGTGAGTTTTTAAGGACCTCGTAATATCTCGAAAAAATAAGACGTTAGTGAATCATAGTGCCTAACATTTTTTTTCAAGTTTCCTTTTCATAAAAATCTTCTTAATCTGGTTTTATTGTATTTCTATATTTATTTGTAAATAACCTACATATAGATGTTTAATAATTATGTTGTTCAACTTACTAAATTATCAACCTGGAATCATACATTTGCAAGTGAAAAATATATTTACTTAGGTATTTTATGCTATATGTTTTCATTTAATTTGTACCAAATAAAGTCTTAATTCAGATTATCATTTGAAATAAGAATTAGATTGTGTCGGATGAAATAATACGTTTTTTTTATATGAAAACTTGTCAATTAAAATAAAATTGTTTCTTCGTAACCCAATTATTCGTTGTTGTGGCTGGTTACTAATCTTGTTTATTTAATTTAACTTAAGTTTTTTTCGGATTGATTTTCAACCCACTGTCATCCAACAACTCACTTTCGAAGGTTCTTTCTGAAAAAGAAAAATGCAACAATAAAAACCTATTTATTTCATTTAATTTCCTATTTATTTGTAAGTAACATACATTATGTATTTTGTAAAATTATAACTTACATCTTTTTCGCCTCCCTGAAATCATAAAATTACAAGTTTAAAACTCAAATATGTAGGTATTTAATGTCACATTGTTCAGTTTACCTATTTGTAAATAAACAAATAATAAATACCTAACAGATTTAGATTGCGTTGGAAAAAGTATGACTAGAAAGATACTAGTTGGCGTGAGGCATCCTTTATAATATTAATATTTAAAAAACCGGTCAAGTGCGAGTTTCACTAGACTTATATTGAACGGGATATAGACCGTGATTACCTTTTGTATTATTATTACTGTCAAATGAGTGGAATCCTGTTATTTGTTTGTGTAAAAAAACCAGTGATATCCGAATCAAACACGCGTAGTGACACCGTGAGTGTAGTGTGTTTGGACAGACCAACGAGTGTGAACGCGACCGGACCAACAAGTGTGAATGCGACCGATGGTAACGTTTAAAGGGAACGCAGCCGACGCGCAAGAATGAGGGTAGACCGAGCGCTGTCTACACAACTGACACCCACCCGCTATCTTCAGTCACCCGTGAACATGATGCATGTAACTGCGTCGAAATATCGGGAGCTCACAAATAATACAAAAGGTAATCACGGTCTATATCCCGTTCAATATAAGTCTAGTGAAACTAACCGTGAATCATTCAAAACTCTAAGTGCGAGTTTGTTTAACTCGCGCATCGAGATTTCCGTACCAACTTTTAATTATCTCATGTAACTATAAACACGAAAGACTTTTGACCTTAAGTATACTAACTATAATGGTGTACAGCGCCCCATCTATCGGCAAATTGGCTAATTAATTTGTGCGGCTTGTATGTATGTTGGTTTTTCAGGGATAGCTCTTTATCATAGGAACCGATTTTGACAATTTTTATTTTATACTAGCTTTTGCCCGCGACTTCGTCTGCGTGGACTTAGTAACAGCAGTATAGCGCCTGCAAAAATCTCATAGCAATAATTCAACTTGAGCATATTATTATTATGCACACAAATTAGCAGGCACTTCATTAATTATCTCAATTCCACCCCGCTTTTTACTTTCTTAAGGTGATGATGATGATGATTTTCGGGGTTAAAACTATCCTATGTCCTTCTCAGGGACTCAACCTATCTCTATGCTAAATTTCATCTAAATCTATTCAGCGGTTTAAGCGTGAAGAGGGAACACACAGACAGACAGACAGACAGACAGACTTTCGCATTTATAATATTAGTATGGATGGATAAAATAAGGTGTTTTTAGTATAATCTCATAAAAATTTCATGTATAATAAACAACCGCAAATTAAATTGCAATGTAAATTTGGAAAAGTTTTAAATATTTAAAAATAATATCAAGATAGAGGTGTGATTTATTTAGACAAATTTCCTTTTTGTTTGTAAATAACATCGATAATTATAATATTTTGACTTACGGTTTTACTGGCATCCTGAAATGATAAAATTGCAACTTTAATATCAAAGCCTGTGTAAAAATTGTCCTATAATATTTATTGATTTGTATATATAAAAATTATATATCTATTATAACCGACAAGGTTTTACGGTCTATATCCCGGTCAATATGTAAATAACATAGATTGTGATTGCGTTGGTTTAAATGTAACATAAAAAAAATTGTTTCACAGGAAAAAATGCCAATAAAAATTTGTTGGGTATACAGTGGAACATCGATAGCACGAATCTCAAGGGAAATGCCAAAAACTTTGTGGTAACGAAGTTTCGTCTAAATAGAGGGCATCGACTTAGGGAGGTTCTTATAGATTTTTGTTCGTCTTAAAGAGGTTTCGAGTTACAGAGGTAAATAACAATAATAATAAATCAGTTTATTTAAAAGACAACATAGGTCCACATATCACAATGTAAAAAATCATAATTAAAATCAAATAAATAAATAAAATAAAACAAAACAGCAATTTATAAAGAATATTTGGACGTTACTGACATTTATAAAATCGTTAAAATAAAAACTATAAAATTTTTTTATAAAATAATGTTGTCAAAAAAATAAAACTCATTGTAAAATCATTGACTTATAAAAATTAAAATATAAAACGCATGAAACATTCGTATCAGAGAGAGGTAATTATACAAATGCGTAAAGTATAGGTTTATTGTGTTTTTCGAGTTACAGAGGTTTGTTAGTAAAAATAACTTCGTTATATGGAGGTGATATAAATACGCCTATTTATTTGAGTTATACAGGTAAATATTGTACCTACTGGATAGTCGTGAAGGGAATTGTTGGTTACTTCGTCTTAATGAGATTAAATTATATTGTTAAATTGTACTGTAAATAACATAAGCAAATATCTTTAACACAATCTTTACTTTTTAGTATTATATGTTGTATAAATAATTTCAACTCACTTCATTATTTCCATCCTGGAATCACAGATACGTAATATTAAAAAGTTATATTATTTAAAAAAACTTTTTTGTATAAAAAAAATTTCTTGTAAATAATGTATGAATGCTTTATTATAATATATGTATATATTATATATATTCACTCACCCCGTCAGGCTTAGGCTGCAATGAGAAAATTATGCAAGTTCAAGAACTTCTACAAGAACCCACTGATTATCAGTCCGCCGGACGATATCAGCCTGAGCCTGTCAGTTGTTCGGAACTTACTTGATCGTGTTTTTTTAATTAATAACTTGCTATTTTTCTGAATTTGCAGTAATTAGGGTTTAGACACTTTAGACACACGGACGAGAAATCGCGCGCTATCACCCAACAACTCACCCCAACAGCTTGCTCCTGATTGTTCTGAAATTAAAAAATGCAACAGTAAAAACCTATTCAGTTAGATGTATTTCCTGTTTATTTGTAAATAACCCACTTATTATATATTGCTATTTTTTTTTATAACGGGTCACACGTATTTTAAGTTGAAAAACGCTCGACATGTTTCACTCCGTATCTGTACCCCGACCCGTACCGTGACTCGTTATTAATATATTTAATATGTCTGTGTCTCACGGAAGTTTTGTTATTAAAGTTTTACAGAGGTAAAACGCATAAAATATTTGTATCAGAGAGAGGTAATTATACAAGTATGTAAAGTATGGTTTTATTGTGTTTTTCGAGTTACAGAGATTTGTTAGTAAACGTAACTTCGAGATAGGTGATAAAAATACGCCTATTTATTCGAGTTATAGAGGTGAATATTGTACTGGATAGTCGTGAAGGGAATTGTTGGTTACTTCGTCTTAATGAGATTAAATTATATGGTTAAATTGTACTGTAAATAACATAAGCAAATATCTTTAACCCAATCTTTACTTTTTACTATTATATGTTGTATAAATAATTTCAACTCACTTCATTATTTCCATCCTGGAATCACAGATACGTAATATTAAAAAGTTATATTATTTAAAAAAACTTTTTTGTATAAAAAAACTATTTTCTTGTAAATAATGTATGAATGCTTTATTATAATAATATATATATATATATATTTACTCACCCCATCAGGCTTAGGCTGCAATGAGAAACATATGCAAGTTCAAGAACTTCTAAAAGAGCCCACTAATTATCAGTCCGCCGGACGATATCAGCCCGAGCCTGTCAGTTGTTCGGAACTGTCAACTTTTTGTTCTAGCTGACAGGCTGATATCCGGCGGACTGATAATCAGTGGACCCCTTAAGTTGCAAGCAAGTTGCAATAGGGAAAATTATGTAACACTCTGCGTAGAGGGCCTCACTAGCATAAACACAGGGCCTACCGCGAAACACGAAAATCGAAAGTTCGGTTTCTGCCTCTCCTATCACCCTTGCATTTGCATATTCGATCGATAGAGAGGCAGATAACAAAATTTCGATTTTCGCGTTTCGCGTTAGGCCTCAAGCTTTTTTTGCAATAAGTCCGCCTGTTGTTTGTTCTATGTGCTATACAATAAAGCGTATTTTTATATTGTACTGTAAATAAGATAAGCAAATATCTTTAACACAATCTTTACTTTTTGCTATTATTTATGTTGTATAAATAATTTTAACTCACTTCATTATTTCCATCCTGGAATCACAGATACGTAATATTAAAAAGTTATATTAAAAAAATCTTTTATTTATAAAATTCCTTGTAACTAATGTATGAAAGCTTTATTATATAATAAATATATATTCACTCACTCCATCAGGCTTAGGCTGCAATGAGAAACATATGCAAGCTCAAGAACTTCTAAAAGAGCCCACTTATTATCAGTCCGCCGGACGATATCAGCCTGTCAGTTGTTCGGAGCTATAAATTTTTTGTTCTAGCTCATCAGGCAGGCTGATATCGTCCGGCGGACTGATAATCAATGGGTCCCTTAAGTTGCAAGCAAGTTGCAATAGGGAATATTATGCAACACTCTGAGTAGAGGGTGTCACTAGCACAAACACAGGGCCTACCGCGAAACACGAAAATGAAAAAATCGGTTTCTGCCTCTCCTATCACTCTTGCATGTTCGATCGATAGAGAGGCAGATACCGAAATTTCGATTTTCGCGTTTCGCAATAGGCCTAAAGCTTTTCTTGCGATAAGTCCGCCTGTTGTTTCTTCTATGTGCTATACAATAAAGAGTATTTGCACTGTATTTTATTTTATTTTTATTTCATACATGGAAAACCAACAGCTATAAACATTTTTAAAGCTACAATAGAATTACAGAGCCAATTACAGGTTCTCACTTATAAAAATTAAATATACAAAAATCAAATATAACTAAAATTCAGTTCAACACACAAGTACCGACAGCACAAGCCAAGGTTAGTGTGTACTGCCAGCTGCAAAACCGCATAGACACAACAGGAATGGAATTCATTCAGAAAGTAACCATGCACTTCAACCGCTGACTGCACAAAACTTTAAAGATTAAACAGAAAAAAAAAAAAAAAAAAAACAAAAAGCAAATACACCTATAAAGGACAACTATAGTAAGCCGAGCCCGAACCTGCGCTAGAAGTATCACCCATATAAAATGCAATTAATTTCTTTCTTATAACATAAGCAAATATCTTTAACACAATCTCTACTTTTTACTACATATTATATATTGTATAAATAATTTCAACTCACTTCATTATTTCCATCCTGGAATCACAGATACGTAATATTAAAAAGTTATAAAAAAAAATTTTATATAAAAAACTATTTCCTTTTAAATAATGTATGAATGATTTATTATATAATATATATTCACTCACTCCATCAGGCTTAGGCTGCAATGAGAAACATAAGCAAGTTTAAGAACTTCTAAAAGAGCCCACTGATTATCAGTCCGCCGGACGATATCAGCCTGAGCCTGTCAGTTGTTCATAACTGTCAACTTTTGTTCTAGCTGACAGGCTGATATTGTCCGGCGGACTGATAATCAGTGGGCCGCTTAAGTTGCAAGCAAGTTCCAATAGGAAATATTACGCAACACTCTGCGTAGAGGGCGTCACTAGCACAAACACAGGGCCTACCGCGAAACACGAAAATCGAAAGTTCGGTTTCTGCCTCTCCTATCACTCTTGTATTTGCATATTCGATCGATAGAGAGGCAGATAACGACATTTCGATTTTCGCGTTTCGCGTTAGGCCTCAAGCTTTTTTTGCAATAAGTCCGCCTGTTGTTTGTTCTATGTGCTATACAATAAAGCGTATTTTTATATTGTACTCTAAATAACATAAGCAAATATATTTAACACAATTTTTACTTTTTACTATTATATGTTGTATAAATAATTTCAACTCACTTCATTATTTCCATCCTGGAATCACAGATACGTAATATTAGAAAGTTATATTATAATTAAAAAAAAAAAACTTTTTCGTATAAAAAACTATTTCCCTGTAAATAATGTATGAACGCTTTATTATATAATACATATATATATATATATATATATATATATATATATATATATATATATATATATATATATATATATATATATATATATATATATATACATATATTCACTCACTCCATCAGGCTTAGGCTGCAATGAGAAACATATGCAAGTTCAAGAACTTCTTAAAGAGCCCACTGATTATCAGTCCGCCGGACGATATCAGCCTGAGCCTGTCAGTTGTTCGGAACTGTCAACTTTTTTTCTGGCTGACAGGCTGATATCCGGCGGACTGATAATCAGTGGTAAAGCTTTTTTTGCGATAAGTCCGCCTGTTGTTTCTTCTTTGTGCTATACCATAAAGAGCATTTTTGTATTGTACTGTAAATAACATAAGCAAATATCTTTAACACAATCTTTACTTTATACTATATATATGTTGTATAAATAATTTTAACTCACTTCATTGTTTCCATCCTGAAATCACATATACGTTCAATAAGTAAAAAAAGCAAAACTTTTACATAAAAAAACTATTTCTTTGTAAATAATGTATGAATGCTTTAACTATATAATATATGTATATATATATTCACTCACTCCATCAGGCTTAGGCTGCAATGAGAAACATATGCAAGTTCAAGAACTTTTAAAAAAGCCCACTGATTATCAGTCAGCCGGACGATATCAGCCTGTCAGTTGTTCGATACTGTCAACTTTTGTTCTAGCTGACAGTATGATATCGTCCGGCGTCCGGCGGACTGACAATTAGTGGGCCCCTTAAGTTGCAAGCAATTTGCAATAGGGAAAATTATGTAACACTGCGAAGAGGGCCTCACTAGCACAAACACAGGGCCTACCGCGAAATACGAAAATCGAAAGTTCGGTTTCTGCCTCTCCTATCACTCTTGTATTTGCATATTCGATCGATAGAGAGGCAGATAACGAAATTTCGATTTTCGCGTTTCGCGTTAAGCCTAAAGCTTTTTTTGCAATAAGTCCGCCTGTTGTTTGTTCTATGTGCTATAAAATAAAGCGTATTTTATATTGTACTGTAAATGACATAAGCAAATATATCTAACACAATCTATACTTTTTACTATTATATGTTGTATAAATAATTTCAACTCACTTCATTATTTCCATCCTGGAATCACAGATACGTAATATTAAAAAGTTATATTATTAAAAATAACTTTTTTTGTATAAAAAAAACTATTTCATTGTAAATAATGTATGAATGCTCTATTATAATACATATATATATTCACTCACTCCATCAGGCTTAGGCTGCAATGAGAAACATATGCAAGTTCAAGAACTTCTAAAAGAGCCCACTGATTATCAGTCAGCCGGACGATATCAGCCTGTCAGTTGTTCGATACTGTCAACTTTTGTTCTAGCTGACAGTATGATATCGTCCGGCGGACTGACAATTAGTGGGCCCCTTAAGTTGCAAGCAATTTGCAATAGGGAAAATTATGTAACACTGCGAAGAGGGCCTCACTAGCACAAACACAGGGCCTACCGCGAAATACGAAAATCGAAAGTTCGGTTTCTGCCTCTCCTATCACTCTTGTATTTGCATATTCGATCGATAGAGAGGCAGATAACGAAATTTCGATTATCGCGTTTCTCCTTAGGCCTAAAGCTTTTTTTGCAATAAGTCCGCCTGTTGTTTGTTCTATGTGCTATACAATAAAGCGTATTTTGTATTGTACTGTAAATGACATAAGCAAATATCTTCAACACAATTTTTACTTTTTACTATTATATGTTGTATAAATAATTTTAACTCACGTCATTATTTCCATCCTGGAATCAGAGATACGTAATATTAAAAAGTTATATTATTAAAAATAACTTTTTTTGTATAAAAAAAACTATTTCATTGTAAATAATGTATGAATGCTCTATTATAATACATATATATATATATTCACTCACTCCATCAGGCTTAGGCTGCAATGAGAGACATATGCAAGTTCAAGAACTTCTAAAAGAGCCCACTGATTATCAGTCCGCCGGACGATATCAGCCTGAGCCTGTCAGTTGTTCGGAACTTACTTGATCGTGTTTTTTTAATTATTAACTTGCTTATTTTCTGAATTTGCAGTAATTAGGGTTTAGACACTTTAGACGCACGGACGAGAAATCGCGCGCTATCACCCAACAACTCACCCCATCAGCTTGCTCCTGATTGTCCTGAAATTAAAAAATGCAACACCTATTCATTTAGATGTATTTCCTGTTTATTTGTATATAACCTATTTATTATATATTTATTTATTAAAATATATTTACAACGGGTCACTCACGTATTTTAAGTCGAAAAACGCTCGACATGTTTCACTTCGTACCCCGACCCGTACCGTGACCCGTTATTAATATATTTAATATGTCTGTGTCTCACGGAAGTTTTGTTATAAAAATGTATTTATTTATTTAATAAATTAGAGGTATTCCTAAATATGGGACATTTTCTATGAAAAGGGACCTTATTGTCGATGGCGCTTACGCCGCACAGCGTCGCGCGGCATTGTATTTATATAGGAGCATCGTTTATAATGGCGTAAGCGCCATCGACAATAAGGTCCCTTTTTATAGAAAATACCACAAATTTCATTTTAAAATGAGAGCGTAACTTCGATTGCATGGCGGCAGCCGGGCGCAGCACGGTTCCATTTTTGTCGTCTATCACTATGCCCGTCACTTTCGCACTTACATACTTGTTAGAACGTGACAGGCATGGCGACAAGCGATAAAAATGCGACCGTGCTACCCCCGGTGTTAATCACATAATTTAATCACAGAATTAACAAATTTATTTCAACTCACATCCTGTCGCAGAATTTGCTTGCCCTGTAAGATGAAATTTAACAGTAACGTATAATTAATTTAACAGTAACGTATAATTCATTTAATAGTAACGTATTACAGCGACGGAATATTTAAAAGAAGCTCTAATAGTACATTGTGCAACGAAGGGGGATAACCAAAATTATGTAAACGGGGCCTATAACTCGTGAATTAAAGACTAGAGTTTGCAAGATCTTATTTCATGCGGGTGTACTGAATGGTAAATATTGTTTCCGCGAGAGTTATGGATTGTATAAGAATGATGTAACTCCCTAGGGAGTTATAGTTTTAATGCAATAAACGGTTTACATGACTGACACGTATAACTTTTCTATAAATATGCCCCACCCGCGGCTTTAAATATTATCCCATACACAATTTCCCACTATTAAAAAAGTCGTCGTCACAATGGTCACTTATTGTTTTGATTGGCAATCTTATAAATCAATCTTTAGATTTAAGATAATTTCCGTGCCCTACCAGGGATCATGTGAAACAGACTATTATTTGGGGCATTTTCTATGAAAAGGGACCTTATTGTCGATGGCGCTTACGCCGCACAGCGTCGCGCGGCATTGTATTTATATCGGAGCATCGTTTATAATGGCGTAAGCGCCATCAAAAATAAGGTTCCTTTTTATAGAAAATAACACATTTAACACCTGTGTACCTACCATGGATTCAATAAATTTACGAATACGAATAGGTACAAATTTTTAATCTTTTTATTATCCAAGTTTGACGTTTGATATAATATTAATTATTAATCGTTTTGGCAGGGTGACCCAAAAGTACAATGAACAATTTTTTTTGGATATTTTTTTGCCTTGTTTTGTTATGTAATGTATCTTATTTAATAATTTAATTAATTTGAATATTATATAACAACAATTAGTATAACAACTGATTTGTTAGGAGTGGCCAATTATTAATCCCTAATGAGATTTCGTATTTTTTCCGTCCAGACTAAGGATCATTTCATTCTTACCAAATTTTATCTAATCTGATGAAAAAAAAAGAGCCATCAATATGTAGCAATAAAAAAAAATGTCATCGTAACTTTGAGCCATCCTGTATTCACACAATGTAAAAATACATACAGGGTAACATAGCACTGTGGTGGCCAATATTGCTAGAAGCAGTGCGAAAAGAAATCTTAGTGGCTGCATCCTGTAAAAAAAATATGGTTGTCTGTAAAGTTGGTTTACGGACGATAATTTTGCGTGATAACGTCATAAGAAAACATTGATGAAAAATTGCATACTTTTAGTTACCATGGAGATCTGTCCACAACGTTTCCATGGAGATCTGTACATAACGTGACACTTTTTCGTGCATGCCACCGGTGTTCTTCGATTTATAAGACTCGTCAAAAGATCTTTATGAGTTATGATTCACACCACACGAATGATGTCAACAAAAAGCCATGCACTCCCATAAAATTGATATTATGCTATTGATTTATTATTGATTTTAAATTATATTGATTTATTCCCGTTGCCAGCGAGGTTTTCGGATTATACTGAGTAACTTATACTGAGTAATGTGACTACGAAGGGTTCCGTACCATTACGGAAAAAACCAGCAAAAAAGTCACGTTTGTCGTATGGGAGCCCCATTTAAATATTTATATTATTCTGTTTTTCGTATTTGTTGTTATAGCGGCAACAGAAATACATCATCTGTGAAAATTTCAACTGTCTAGCTATCACGGTTCATGAGATACAGCCTGGTGACAGACGGACAGACGGACAGCGGAGTCTTAGTAATAGGGTCCCGTTTTTACCCTTTGTGTACGGAACCCTAAACAGTAATCGATGAATTCCCTCAAAAATAAAATTGCGCATTTTCTTATTACGGCGAAGAGAACACATTTTCAGTTTTATAGCTTTTGTGTACAAATATTTAAAGCGCGTTTTAGAACATATATGGTACTTGATTTTTTGTATTGAGCGAAAGTCAAATAATCATAATTTAAATCGATGAAGTCACTAGAAAATCCTCAATATTGCTAATTAAAATTTATGTAACCATATTGTGATCTAAAACATAGGTACGATTTTTCAAAAAATCCGCTCTCTGAATCTACGGCAACTAATATGGGGCATTTTCTATGAAAAGGGACCTTATTGTCGATGGCGCTTACGCCGCACAGCGTCGCGCGGCATTGTATTTATATCAGAGCATCGTTTATAATAGCGTAAGCGCCATCGACAATAAGGTCCCTTTTTATAGGAAATACCACATATTAGAAAAAGCAAGTATGTTACCTTGTATCGCTCTTCCAACTACAAAAAGTTAACTTTATGTTGATGTTGAAACTTTTCACATAAAGATAAAACCTTTATGTGAAAACGATTGTTAAGAATTTTATATCGCCTGAGATTGTTACACATAAAACAATACAGGATGACCCGGTATACGTTAAAAAAATAGTTTTAGAAACTAATTTCTTATTCATCTTTTACAATTAGCTACAAAAAACATTAGAAAACTAAGGGATTCAGATCGAAGGTCATTGGGGCATGGGATCCCCTTAAAATTAAAACTACAATCATTAAGTAAGTCCACTAACAGGATAGTTACTTGAAACTAAATTCATTCATTACCCTGAAACATATCATCTTTCAAAATATTCTCCTTTACGGCCCTCCACACTCGTGCGCGAATTGCGGCGCGAAGCCGCGAACGTGAGTGTGGAGTAGTTCGCTAATCAGCGAAATCGACTCCACACTCGCGTTCGCGGCTTCGCGCCGCGTAGTCTGGAGCGAGCTTTTGACTTGGATACACAAACACAAACCATTGTTAAAATAATCAACAATTTATATGCACTTATTTTTTATCAGCGTATTTTTGATCCATCCTTTACTGTAGGTAATAGCAATACCATGAGAAACTGAGCTAAGCAATCCGATGGACCTACCGCGAACACCGACGTTCTCAAATTGCGGGCATCTTTCTCCGTCATTCTAATTACGTCATAATTGGAGTAAAAGAGTAGGATGCCCGCAATTTACGAATTTCGGTGTTCGCGGTAGGCTTTCAGAATTGAAACTTGTTACGAATTTGAACTGGTTTTGACACGACCTTCGTCTTGCTGATTGGCGCGCATCTCACGCACGATTTCCACCTCATTTCGCATGCACCGATCAGCTTGAGCGATATTCATGGTCGTATCAAAATAAGACCAAAACCGTAATAGATTTTTAATCTGAATCGGGTTCAAGTAATGAAACTCGAGCGTTTTCACATTGCCCGATCCGATATCGGATGTCAGATGAAATTAAAATTTGAGATATGTGTTTTTCTGTATTTATTACTTACGATAGATAACTCAAAAAAACGGACTTGATTGATGCCATATGGTACTCTCCTGCAGCTGTTTTTCTCATAGACGCCTTCTGACATCAGATATAGGAAAGCGCTTCCGATAAATTCAGCCATGTCGGAGCCCCGCGTCAGCTGTCGGACCGACAAAATTTTTTTTGTGTGCGTACGTATAGTCATAATCAATAGAATAGAATAGAATAGAATAGAAATAATTTATTCGTTAGCACACACAAATAGAAAATTATGATTATTACTTATATGAAGGCTCTTTATCGCCATTATCGGTGTCTCCCATGATACGTAGTACTATGGGCGTTGGAACTCAAATTAAACGAATCTTCGTATGAAATAATTACGTAGTATAATTATCCAATTACAGAAATAATATCACAATGATCTTCAATCAGGTGCCTAATACGTTATTTTATAATCGAATATAATTTTAATTCGCAATCTGATACAATTAAGCTAGATTTAGTTAACAGGCGTCGGCGATCCGTCAATGCCTTGTCACGCGCTCCTCTATTGACAACTGTCGTAATCAATATGGCCGCCGGCAATGCCTTGACGTTCCGCCAGAGTGAAATTAGCAACTTCACTCTCGTCTGTGTCACTTTAGTTTGCAGCGTTAAATCTAGATGGCGTCACGTTTGGGAGGGGGGGCGCCGTCATATACAAAACAGAGAAACAAAAAAGAAAAATAATAAATAATGCTTGTTGTTTGTGCGTGCCCGCTAAAGACGGCGCCCGGGCGCGCCCCCGCGGCCGGACCTAGCGGATGTAGTATAAGTAGGATCCTACCAGGGGCCCATATCTCGAACGGCATTAGCATGGAGACTATATAAAGGAGCCAGATCTCTATGTATGAAAAGTGTCCATCAAAAAACAGTAATTAGGCGGCGCCACCATACACCGAAATACTACCAAAAACAACCAACGTAATTTGGTCGGGTTATTTGTTGCCTTATATGGTTCATGTTATACTCATGTCCCAGAGCCTAACTAGCGCCACCGGAGGGATTAGGAACTATTATTTAAAGCTGAAAGCGGTCACTTTTGCAACAATTCTGCCATAAGAGATTGGCATCCTTTCTATACCATCCATAGGCATTAGTCTAATATTATTAGTGTGTTGCCATGGTAACCCATACGATTTGACAGTTCGTGGACTAATAATATTAGTATAATATTAGTTCGAGAAACGGGCCCCTGGGCGTTTTCTAAAATAAATATTAAAAATCTGATTCTTTCAAATCTGGACATTCTTGGGTTTTGAAGCGTATCTCCTATATTTGCACTACAGATAGAATTATAAGACAAACGGCCATCGGTTATTCAATCTTTTATCTCTATTCTTGTCTACCGGCTTTTGAATGAAATGAATACTTACTTGTTCTTTTAATATATTTTTTTAAAGTGTCTAAAAACACTTTTTTCGTAACTAGATTGCTGTGAAGGATCTTACATATACGAAATCTACACATTTGGGTCCATCTTTGATGGCTCAAAAAATGTGTCAAAGATTTTAATTTTAAACTAAGTAACACAAAACCAGTTTTTTGGCCTAAAATTGTTCATCTTTGATGCCAAATATCTAAAAAACAATGAACTTATAAGTGAATATGGGATACTATATTGCTTAAAGCCCATGCTGTTATAATATTATAAGCTACAAAAGGTATTAGAAAACTAAGGGATTCAGATCGAAGGTCATTGGGGCATGGGATTCCCTAAGTTCAAGGGCTAATTTGCAAGAAGTGTAAATTTTTTAAACCACTGTTTTGTCGTGTTTTTGTTGCAAACCTATTTGTTAGTGTACCAACAAATAAATTAAAATACACCTCGGGGCTTGTACAAAATCATGACCTTGTACGCTTGCAGAAAAATGTACCTTTTTACAATTTAATTTTCACCTCAGCAGCCCGAACAAGCCTATTTTCGTCACTCCCTGGAGTGAGGAAAGTGCGACTTTCCTCACTCCAGGGAGTGAAACAATGTAGCTTTTTAATTTAGTGAAGGCCATGAACTGCCACTTTATACTTTTATTACATTTTATTTATGGTATGGTATGGTATGGTATGGTATGGTATGGTATGGTATGGTATGGTTTGGTATGGTATGGTATGGTATGGTTTTGGTATGGTATGGTATGGTATTATATTACTTTTTTTTTGTTTATTCTGTGTAATTCGAAATACATTTTAACCTTTAATATGTTCTCACTACTGAGGTGAAAAATTATGTGTGCAACACGAGAGCAAAATTATTTTACATCTCGTGTTTTTGAGTCCCTCGCTAAGCTCATGATTCTACCTTAGAATCACTCGCTTCGCTCGTGATTCAATTATAGAATCTTTCGCTTTCTCGGGACTCAAAATAAACACTCGCAAGAAAAACCACCTTTCCTCTCTTGTTGCACAAATAACTATTTCTTTCTGTTTGTGTAGGTACATAAATCATAAAATCTGTTAATTGAAAAAATGAATCAATACCAATTACATCTTAAGCCAATGACTGTGCAAGTAAATTAAAAGTGTTGAAACTGCTATTACTTCATTGATTGAACCAGGTTAATACGTTTTTAATCAAAACGTGACCTTCTGTCTTGGTAATAGCGGTCAGATTATGCATTGGGATGAATATAGGTGCAAAGGAAAAAATATCATAATGTTTCGGTAGATGGCTCTGACATAAACGTATTTTTAAAATTACCGCTTTTTGCTGTCAACTATCTGCTATAGGTATCTGATAGTATAAGTTTTAATTAAAACAAGTCAACCCTAAATTAAAAAGCAGTTATTCTGCGAGGAACTTTGTCTGCTTGGAATGATGATTATGATAAAAAACTATCCTGTGTCCTTCCCCGGGCTTCAAACTCGATTCTGTGGTTCAAGTGTGAAGAGGTAATAGACAGACAGACATTCAGACAGACAGCATTACTTACGCATTCATAACTTTGGTATAGGGATAATCACTTGTTAGGGTTTTTTTTTTTCTTTTTTTTTTTATGTGATATTCAGCAAACGAGCAGACGAGCCGCCTGATGGGAAGCAGTCATCGTCGCCCATGGACGTAAGCAACATCACAGGAGCCACTTAAGAATTGCCGACCCTTGAGAACCCTAAATACCCGCTTCTTGAAGAATCCCATGTCGTAGCACAAAGGAAATACCTCAGGAGGCAACTCATTCCACATTCTGCACGTTCTGGGAAGAAACGAGCGGGATGCCCGCTTATTCATGGTGTGCCATGTGTCTAAGCAGTGAGGATGAGCTTTGCTCCTTTGGCGGGAGGTGCGGTGATAGAAACGAGACGATGGCACCAGATCAAAAAGTTCTTCGGAACATTCCCCATTGTACAGACGGTTCCGTAGCCAAATGGCAAAATACGGAACCCTTATAGATTCTTCATGTCTGTCTGTCCATCCGTATGTCACAGCCACTTTTCTCTGAAACAATAAGAACTATATACTGTTGAAACTTGGTAAGTAGATGTATTCTGTGAACTGCATTAAGATTTTTACACAAAAATAGAAAAAAAAAACAAAAAATTTGGGGGGTTTACTTGGAACTGAAACTCAAAAATATTTTTTTCATCAAACCCATACGTTTGGGGTATCTATATCTATCATTTTTGAAGACCTCAAAAATGATATTGAGGTTTCTAATATCATTTTTTTCTAAACTGAATAATTTGCGCTAGAGACACTTCCAAAGTGGTAAAATGTGTGTCGCCCCCCCTGTAACTTCTAAAATAAGAGAATGATAAAACTGAAAAAAATATATGATGCACATTACCATGCAAACTTTTACCGAAAATTGGTTTGAACGAGATCTAGTAAGTAGTTTTTTTTTTAATACGTGATAAATCGTAAACCGCAATTTACCTTTCACTCACGTTTCACATAAAAAATACATTGTTAAAATTATGTAATGTACGGAACCCTCGGTGCGCGAGTCCGACTCGCACTTGGCCGGTAATTAATAGACAACTTTAAAAACACCGACAGAGCACACCTAAGGCTGGTATGGTACATAAAATATACCTAATAGGTCTAGTTAAAGTTTCGTCATCTCGAAAACCGAAACTTTTACTAGACCGCTAAGATGCCCTGTCATTGCTGTCAGTGGTTGGACGGTTGTCCATTTTTTACAACCAGTTTAATCTGTCAACTTAGATTAAATACGGCATAGTTCTTTTTTATACAAAAATAACAATTTTTACTACAAGTTATTTAAATTTCGCTTATTAAAATATGGTTTAAATCAATAACATTTTCTTACTATATTTTTTCAAATGGAATAAGTAAATATTTAGCAATACGCACGCCCAGTAATAAAATACTTAATATTGAGTTTGAACGATAGATAGACATAGGAAATCCAACGTGCGTATAACAATGGATGAACCGACCAAAAGTTATTTTCAAAAACCCTTCGAATTATATTGATTTGATAAAAATTATCTTTTTGGCATTTAGGGGTCGTAGCACGGTACGCTTATCACCATGCCTGTCACGTTCTAACAAGTATGTGAGTGCGAAAGTGACGGCCTTAGTGATAGGGGAACCATGCTGCGCGGGCGGCCGCGTAGCCAACACGCCAATCGCTAACGCTCCGTAGCGATCGAAACGCAACTGTCACTGTCGCACTAATATGGAAGAGTGATAGAGAGACACAAAGCGTTTCGTTGCCGAAGCGATAGCGATTGTCACCTTGGCTAGGCCGGTAGGCCGCGTAGCCAACACGCCAATCGCTAACGCTCCGTAGCGATCGAAACGCAACTGTCACTGTCGCACTAATATGGAAGAGTGATAGAGAGACACAAAGCGTTTCGTTGTCGAAGCGATAGCGATTGTCACCTTGGCTAGGCCGGCAGGCCGCGTAGCCAACACGCCAATCGCTAACGCTCCGTAGCGATCGAAACGCAACTGTCACTGTCGCACTAATATGGAAGAGTGATAGAGAGACACAAAGCGTTTCGTTGTCGAAGCGATAGCGATTGTCACCTTGGCTAGGCCGGCAGGCCGCGTAGCCAACACGCCAATCGCTAACGCTCCGTAGCGATCGAAACGCAACTCTCACTGTCGCACTAATATGCAAGAGTGATAGAGAGACACTAAGCGATTCGATGGCGAAGCGATAGCGATTGTCACCTTGGCTAGGCCGGCAGGCCGCGTAGCCAACACGCCAATCGCTAACGCTCCGTAGCGATCGAAACGCAACTCTCACTGTCGCACTAATATGCAAGAGTGATAGAGAGACACTAAGCGATTCGATGGCGAAGCGATAGCGATTGTCACCTTGGCTAGGCCGGCAGGCCGCGTAGCCAACACGCCAATCGCTAACGCTCCGTAGCGATCGAAACGCAACTGTCACTGTCGCACTAATATGGAAGAGTGATAGAGAATGAGAGAATGAGAAAGTTATTGATAACATTATTAAATAATTTTACACGTCACACAGCATACACATCATTATCACAATAATACATAATAGAGTAGATTATCACAATTAAATATTTTATTTTACATTGTTTTAATTTATTTTTGAAATTACATCAGTTTGGGACATCAGCAGTTCTGAATATAAATTCGTTTATTGTGTAACAAGCTAAACACATTAGCATTTTCTTAAGTTTGCTTACAAATATTGCCTCACTAGCTGAGTCAATGACCTCTTTGGGAAGGGTGTTATAAATCCTTACACCCATGACACCGAGTGACTTCCGAGCCTTGGCCAGACGGCAGCGCGGGACCAGCAGGAGGTGCTCGCCGCGCGTGTTGCGGCCATGGTTCTGCCCGCGAGTTGTATATAACCCCAGATTAGACCTTACATATTTGCAGGCTGTTAGTATGTAAACACATGGTAGCGTAAGTATTTTGTGCTCTTTAAACAATGACTGCGCTGGATAATCTTAAGGTTTATTTGAAATTATCCTAAGGGCACGTTTTTGTAATCTAAATAGTCTACTGCATTCAGCTGCAGTAGCCCATAGTTCTACACCTTGAGTTAAAATTGAGTGGAAATACCCATAGTACGCTATTCTGAGGTTTTGAGGCGTTAGAGATGGCGCGAGTCTAGAAAGGGCGAAGCACGCCGATAGAGAGACACTAAGCGATTCGATGGCGAAGCGATAGCGATTGTCACCTTGGCTAGGCCGGGCTGGTTCGTTAGGCCTCTGTAAAATGTAAAATTTTACTACGTAACGGCTTAAAAACACGTGTCTTATGAATGTTCCAAATTCCATAATAATCATTATCCAAACCGAACATTCTCCTCACGTGTGAAAGTCAAAAACCGACATTGGCAAATTCACCCTGTGCAAAATTGCGGGGAGTAAAAGCCAGATAAAAAAAAACATTATCCAAGTAAAATGATTTTCGACAATACGGATGAATATGATGAAACTGTAACGCAGTTTCTCCATTATTTGCTACGGAATTCTAAGAAGTTAAGTCGGTAAAGACCAACCTTACCTACTTAATAAAAAGGCATTACCATGACGCACATGCTTACGTTTATATTACGACAGCGCATCTAAAGAATCGAACGTGCTTGCCAGCTCTTTGAGAACTAATTATGGTCAAAATTAAAGAGTTTCTACCGTTTTCGAAATATTTACTCGTCATGAGTTTATTAGTTGCTGCGATCTACTGTAAGTATTATTTTTTTAAGAAGGGGAAGAAATTAATAAAAGCAATCTTTATTAAAATTAATAAATATATTCTCGGACGTCATTATTTATTTTATTTTATTTTATTTATTAGGAAAACTTACAGCTGAAGTAACACGTTAGGTAATAACATAATAGCAGTGAGCCAATTACAAGTTTCCACAGATAGAAACTGCGTAAAGTGCATGGTGTGCGAAATTACAACTAATAATACTTACTAACTTATAAATATACTTTACTTATCTTACTAGAGAGGGAAAATTGGTTTAAACAGTTAACAAGAAGAACAAAAGAGAGAAAAAAGAACAGGATAGAGATACAATGTTGAGTTAACACTTTTTCCACTGTTAACACTTAACAGTGGGAAAAGTCCTGAGTAATTAGCTTACGTATCGAACTAAAGCTATCGCAGAACATATCGATGAGATCATGATGTTTGCAAAGCTGATTGAAAGACTTACCAGCTCTTAGAAGGAAGGAGTTTTTCCTGTAATTAGTATTGATGATATTTGTTTTGTATTGATCTGTTAAGAGTCCCCGGCAAGCTCGGTTCTTCATATTTTAGATTACTCTGAAACTTAGTACTTACAATAGGATAAGGTATATTGTTTATGTTAACTTCAGATACCGTAGTAAAAAAATACACCGAATTTAAGTTTTTCATACAAAACTTGTTTTTGCTCTATTTCGATTGTTTTATATACTAGAGCTATATAAACTAATCTTAGACCTAGATATACCTCATATCATTGTATGTGCAAAGTTTTATTACATTCCATCAAGTAGTTTTAAAATGAGAACGTAATATAAACTGATTAAGTATGAAAACCACAATATGACCAACGGAACCCGGGGCCACACGGAATGGAACGTATGACGGATGGACCCCGACTTTAACGAAATAATTTATTATAAAAATATTGTATGAACCTACATTTAGTGTATCTCAGTATAAGTACTATTAATAGGAATCAGATTACCTCTCACTAAACCGAGCTTTTTAAAAAAAGACTTATTTTAGGTTGGCGGGTAAAGGATGACTCACGTTAGACCGGGCCGTGACCGTGCCGGAGCTTCCGGCGCTTCGTTTTCTATGGAAAGCATCACGTGATCACCTGTCATGTCATAGAAAAGTAAGCGCCGGAAGCTCCGGCCCGGTCACGTCCCGGTCTAACGTGAGTCATCCTTTAACCATTTAAAAAAAAATGACGTAATGCACCTATGAATGCAATCGCTCGAATTGGCTTGACTATTATTTTGCAATAGGGTAACACGGATTGCAAGGGTCGTAGGTTCAAGTCCTGCCAGAATCGGTGAATTTTACCTTTAATATAAAAATTTGTAGTATCGTTCGCAGGCGTCTGCTTGATAAAAGATTTGTTTAGTATGGTCACATTGTTAATTTATTTATTTTTATTTATTGCAAAGGGAAACAAACAGCATATAATCACACATATAGTTTAACAAATTGAATTGACACAACAGCCAGAACAGTTTCCACTTATAGGTAACACAATTATTGCTCTGAGAGAAACAACATGCAGTACATGCACATTCGTAAATTAACAAGGCGATTACAAACTAAAACTGAAACTAAGATTATACAATTTAATGACAAAATTTATGAACAAGTAAATTAATGATAATATTTAAAAAAAAGAGAGAAGAAGAAATTTCAAACTGATTTACTACATTAACACGCATTAGCTCCAAGAGCTGCTAGTGTAACAAAATAGATGGAAAACAATAATAAATAAAAATTAGTGCTCGTTGTTTAGTGATTGTTTTTTTTTATTTTTTTTATTGTTATCATTTGTTTGCTTATTTGATGCTTATGCTGTTAATGGTGAATTTGCAATACAACTTGTGACTGGTGCAGTTAAGATGGAACGTCTTTCGGTAGTTGTCGCTTGACGCCACCCCGAGGCGTGCATGTATCGTACACATGAAGGAAGGAATGGAAAGATTCGCGCACTTCTGTTAGGCTGGAAACTGCTCGATCGACGAACCAAATCCAATACCAAATCACGCGCGTTCCGTCAGCGTAACTGTGTGCGCGTTCATAGACTTGCATTGATATAGCTACGCCGACCGACGGAAACGGAAATTAAATTAAAACATTTTTTATTTCGAGTAACTCATATAAAGTCAAAGCAAGAAAGCTTATGACTAAAGGTTTATTCGTAAAGACAATCGGCGTAAACAATACTACGCTAACTTATTTTTCAACAAATTAATATTCGTATTTTTTATTATTATAACAAATACCTAAGGTTTCTGCTACATTAACATTCATTGAAAACCAATTGTGCGAAGTCTGTTATGCGAAAAGCGTTTCGGACAAAATAAAGGTAATGCCAAATAAAGGGAACCCGCTTATTGGCGGTTTTAAAATACCTAGCTCATTTTAGGAAGAGTTACACTAATTTATTTCAAAGATACACTGAAATACATACATTACCTAATTTTTTTTTATTCGTAGATCCAACAGCAGTTATTATTGCTATAGATTTTACGCAAAGGCATAAACTGCATTGCTGAGTGGAGACCATTTCAGCCTCACATCCTTATCTATTAGTTTTGTATTTTTCACTTCTCACTTTTTTTTTTCTTGTTGTTTTGTTTGTTTTTTTAATGTATCTTTGTAACGTAATAATGATGTGTTGCCTGAATAAATATGTTTCTATTCTATTCTATTCTAAAACACAAAAAGCCAATTCCATGTACGCTCAAAAAACTCTAGTGAGGGTTGGCCGGGTGGCCCTAAAGCCCCCCATTTACACTCCTACATGGTAGTCCGCCTCGCCGTCCGCCTGATTATGTAGTATTGTGAATGTGGTCGCGGACTACATGGCGTCCTACAAAACTCAGGTAAGATGCCTCTTGGCCTCTTGGGTCCTACAAGTCCTACAATCCCCGCCCACAGCTTGCAGTCCGCCGCGCAGATTAGAATAGAATAGAATAGAATAGAAATCATTTATTCAGACAACACATCAATACAACACACATATAGCAAATTCAAGACAAAGATAAACGAAACAGTAGAAATAGAGATGTGAAGCCGAAATGGTCTCCACTCAGCAATGCAGCTGGCACGACTTGCGTGGTCAACGGCGCTGGTTTTCTGTGGAGCCAGCGGAGTGTGCGGGTTAGCATAGTTCGGGACGGGACACGTTGTGGACGACGTGACATAATAACATAGAGTACTACTAATATTGATTGTCTGTGGAATGACGTCCTGCGTAGCAGGACTGTCGTGTAGCGAATTGGACCGTGAATGTAAATGCAGGACTGCAGTCCGCCATTTTCTTTACAATGAAAAACACGGGCTTAGCAGGTTTTATTGAAATATATAAAGGAATATGCTGTGTATGTGATCAAAAATCACCAAAATATCTATATATTTTTTTAGAAATAGCACATAACGGTATTACAAGAGCACCGACACGAGGGCCTACCGCGAAAAACGAAAAGCGTAACTTCTTTATCTGCCTCTCTATCACTGGATATTCTAGTTTATCGCAAGAGCGATAGGGAGGCAGATAGCGAAATTTTGATTTTCGTCTTTTGTGGTAGGTCCTCTGGTAGGTAGGACTGCAATGTATGAAGTGTGTGAGCTATCCTACTCCGCAGTCCTGCGAGGCGGACTGCATTGTAGGAGTGTGAATGGGGGGATTAAGGTCCACGGTCCACCCGCCCATAGATTAGTATATGTGAACCCGCCCGCCATCTTTACGCTTACGGAACTCCGTAGTGCAATGATGGAAATGCAAACCAGCTGTTTCTGGGTAAATTGCGATTAGTATGCGATGAACTTTGGTTGTGAAATTTTTCATCAAAGTATTTTATTTTGTTAATGATTGATTATTAAATATTTTATATTGTTACAGCTCCCTTGACCGTGGCATCTGAAGTCCAATACAGCAACACGTGAGTGTGTTACTAAACTATTTTAGAAAAAACTGAAATAAAACTATTTAATAGTAAACAAATAGTAAATAAAAGTGCTGATAGACTTGCGCATAGAAGAATGTACTAGCGTTCGTCAAACAATTTTATTGACCAAATCTGCTTAAGACTAGGAGGATATAACCAAACTAAGAGGATATATCATCACTGAATTATCTGTTAATAAATTTAAAAAATATGTAAAACGTAAACTTATCTCTAAAGCCTATTATAGCACACAAGACTACATGAATGATGAAACACCGTGGGATTGTGATTGAAAATAATTAATTATTTATTATTGTGTTAATAATGATGAAATTGATAATTCAATGAATACCTATATTAGGTAATCCGTATTTTTTGACATTTAGATTTTTATTCTAGAAAGTTTCTAGACTAGTATTTTTTATACAATTTTGGTGTTTGACGATCCTTTTGACATATCTATAATAATTCAATGTTTTTAAGAATAATAATAACTGCATCAATAAATTGCTCTGATATTTAGATTAAGGTAATATTTAAAACTTGACAATTTAAAAGTGCTTGTTGCTAAGGCCTATTTGAATAAAGAATATATTGAATTGAAACGGAGCCGACACGTCTGTAATTTGCTGTACAAAAAAGTCTGCCAATTTTTGCGGGGAGGGGAACGTCAAATGTATACGTAACGTCAAAATAGCCATGTCAGATCAACGTCAGTCCATACATTGTGTATGACTATTGGCCGACTATTTTCGACAGAGGGGAATGCCTGTCAATGGCTACTCCGTTTGGTTATATCCTCCTAGGCTTAAGAGGAAAGGCCGAGACGGCCGCTTCTCTACACAAACGTAGTCCCGATTTTCCTCTCTGGATATTGACATTATGGAAAAGATAGAAATAGATAGCTATGCCTACATTTGACTTTTTTTGATTTTTTGATTATTGTAAAAAGTTGATGCGAAAAACATCTTTTATACAAATTTTTAAATGCTCCTAACTCTTAATCATTTAAAATTACAACTCACATTTGGTGTTAAGAATTAGACGGCTCACGAGATAACCGCCATGTGGGATGTTGACTCGACGATTATAATCCCGATACTCATGTCAGCGAACAATCTCATAGCGAAGAGTCGACCTCGACCAACACCTAGAGAGACTCTCGCTGGGTTGTGTTGTGAGATGCAGAAGGCGGTAATTTTGGACACGGTGATTAAAGTACGTCGGTTCCTTACTCTGCGGCACCCAAGGTTAGGTTTCTTATAATGTTTATATAGGTACCTATTTTTCGTATTGTTTTGTAAGTGTAATTATATTTTACTTTTATATTCATACAACCTTTTGCCCGCGACTTTGTCTACGTTACTCACGTGGAATAAGTGACATCAGCTAGAGTAAGTATAGCGCCTGGATAAAGTCTAATGGCAATCATTCAATTTGAACATATGCTTAATTGCTTACATCAATTAACAGGCAATTCATTAATTCAGAAATCAGAAATCAGATATTATCTCAATTCCATCTCCCGCATTCTTTCGCATTTATAATATTAAAGGAAGACTCACGTTAGACCGGGCCGTATCCGGGCCGGAGCTTCCGGCGCTTCGTTTTCTATGGAAAGCATCACGTGATCACCTGTCATGTCATAGAAAAGTAAGCGCCGGAAGCTCCGGCCCGGACACGGCCCGGTCTAACGTGAGTCATCCTTAACGTATGGATTATTAATGACCTAGCCTAAGATGAATAATAAATAAAGAGAAAAATGCATGCAAATGTAGTGCATATGTCTATCATAAAAATGTATATCAAATCTTTTGAGTTGACATCGGTATTCTATTTTATAAAAATAAACTGCATTTATCCTTGCTGTTAGTTAATATATGCTATTCTGATCCTTTTCTCAGATACGAGGTGTACGATTTGCTATACTCCAAAGACGAAAACGGCACGGAATTTTTCTCGCCCTGGTCCTCATATAAGGATGTCGACCACCGCCCGCCAGTGGCGTCAGTCTGGCAGAGCGCACTCATGGTACAAAGTACGTGTCACCGATTTTAATATTTTTTCATTCGTTTCTTGTGGGTTTATACCCACACTCGTATGCCTTTCATTATGCAGCAGTCACATAAACTACAATTAAAGTGTAATATCGATAGCTTATTATACAGTAAACTAATGTGGTAGTGTGCAGTGAATGGAGAATTAATCTTGAAATGCGTTTAGCCACCATTTTGGAGTCAACGGCCGGTAGTCCACACACGTGGTACTTGTCCAGTTAAGGATGACTCACGTTAGACCGGGCCGTGTCCGGGCCGGAGCTTCCGACGCTTTGTTTTCTATGCATCACGTGATCACCTGTCATGCCATATAAAAGTAAGCGCCGGAAGCTCCGGCCCGGTCACGGCCCGGTCTAACGTGAGATCCTTTATCGCTTTACAAGAGATAATAAAATCAGAATCACCGTAAGTACCTACACTGTCTTGTTGCTACTAACCGTACATTTGTAGTCGTATTTAAAGCTCCTAATACCTTGATATAGTTTCTATTTTCTTCCGTGAGCTTCTACGGATTACCGTCTTATCTTTTGTTTAAAAACCGCAGACGATAGGTAGCGTTTATTAAATCACTACTCTATTGAGCACGAAATAAGATTCATTATGAACTAATTCAGAATAGCTCTCTGTCACAAGGCGGACACGCTATACATCAAAAATCACTTGCGTTGCTATGTGTGAACGGCCCGTCTGTACACGCGTCATGCGTCATAGTGTGAGTAAGTTGCTTAAAAATAGTACTGAGCGGCCGGCAAACGGCCGTCAATCTGCTGTCGCGGGGCAAGGTAATTCGAGTCGGGGTGGGGCGGTGCGTGGCGTTCTGTTTATTATTCTTCCCTACAGTAGCGCAACGCCTTTGATGTCGCGCGATGCCGCCGCCAGTGTAGGTACTTACGCTGTCACATACAAATATGCTAGGGTTGTCACAAAATGGGAAATAAAACAATTGTGATTATTACTATTCTGACGTAATCATAATTCATATGTACATTCAATAGTTATTTGTTATACAAGGGTGCAAAGTTGTATTTTACCCGCGAGTGTTTCAATTCAACACACGAGAAGTAAAATACATTTGCATCCGTGTGAAGCACAAAACTTTTCCCCTCACTATAGCGAGGAAAGTGCAATATCCACAGGCGTTAGGTCATCTTCATCGCTGGAATCACTCGTTTTTTTACGATAATACGATATTATAACAGAAAACTCTGGAAGTTGTGTATTTTTACGTGTCGGATTCGGCGAGAAATTTTGGTTGACAATGTTGACATTTTTGACGATGCGTTTTGAAATTGCATCGACTCAACTTGTGCGTTCAGAATTGCATTCAACATCATTTAAAAAAAAAAACAAATGTTTCTTATGGAATTTAAGGCTTATGACTTAAAATCATTAAATAAAGCTAAATTTGGTATTTTTTATTAAATTCACAAACCAATTATTTAATGATAATTAATATAAAACGAACCATTATCATGAGTGTTTTACGTTTTGTTATCTGTCAAGCTACTTAAACACGCTCCATCCAAGGTCAATTTACTTTCCCCACTAGTGGATAAAATGCTTTTTTCCCCGCTTGTTTTAAAGGATAAAAGACGGCTTTCCGAGCTAGTGAGGGAAAATAGTTATTTGTTATACAAGGGTGCAAAGTTGTATTTTACCCGCGAGTGTGGAATTGAAACACGAACAAGCGAAAGGATTCTATAGTTGAACCACGAGCGAAGCGAGTGGTTCTAAAATAGAATCCTGAGCGTAGCAAGTGTTTCAACACACGAGAAGTAAAATACATTTGCACCCGTGTGTAACACAAAACTTTTCCTCTCACTATAGCGAGGAAAGTGCAACATCCACAGGCGTTAGATCATCTTCATCACTGGAATCACTTATTTTGTACGATATTATAACAGAAAACACTGAAAATTCTGATTTTTACGTGAGTCGGTGAGAATTGTTTTTAAGTAAATAATTGTTGACAATGTTGACATTTCTGTTCTGACCTGACGTATGAAATGTCAACGTTGCGTTTTGAAATTGCATCGATTTAACTTGTGCGTTCAGAATTATATTTAACATCATTATAAAAAATCTAACGTTTCTTATGGAATTTTAAGGTTTATGACTTAAAATTATTAAATAAAGCTAAATTTGGTATTTTTTATTAGATTCTCAAACCATTTATTTAATGATAATTAATATCGAACGAACCATTATTATGAGCGTTTTACGTTTTGTTATCTGTCAAGCTACTTAAACACGCTCCATTCAAGGTCAAATTACTTTCCCCACTAGTGGATAAAATGCGTTTTTCCCCGCTTGTTTTAAAGGATAAAAGACGGCTTTTCGAGCTAGTGAGGGGAAAAATAATTAATTCATCGACTTAAAACAAAACAGCAAATAAAATATCTCGACCGATTTTATTTAAATTAATGGCTTATATGAATAAATAAAGTCAGATACGCTTAATTATTATGAATAGGAACCAAAAAGAATAAGTAATAAATTGCCTTGTTTTTACTGTTTTTCATACCTATTAAAAATATAATTAAGCGTTTTTATTTACATTCACGTTCACTCACTCATTTCATTCATTCACTTTTTTATTCACTTCAATTTACTTTCCCCACTAGTGGATAAAATGCTTTTTTCCCCGCTTGTTAAAAAGATAAAAGACGGCTTTCCGAGCTAGTGAGGGAAAAAATAATTAATTCATCGACTTAAAACAAAACAGCAAATAAAATATCTCGACCGATTTTATTTAAATTAATGGCTTATATGAATAAATAAAGTCAGATACGCTTAATTATTATGAATAGGAACCAAAAAGAATAAGTAATGAAATGAAAGATGAAGATGAAATTGCCTTGTTTTTACTGTTTTTCATACCTATTAAAAATATAATTAAGCGTTTTTATTTACATTCACGTTCACTCACTCATTTCATTCATTCACTTTTTCATTCACCTCAACTCCCGTGGAAATACCTAT
Source organism: Cydia strobilella (assembly GCF_947568885.1). Classification (NCBI taxonomy): domain Eukaryota; kingdom Metazoa; phylum Arthropoda; class Insecta; order Lepidoptera; family Tortricidae; genus Cydia; species Cydia strobilella. The sequence goes on from NC_086067.1 coordinate 1,377,767, forward strand.
ACCTCATGAATCTAGTATAACTGGATCGGTCATGAGGGGTGAGGGGAAATGACCGAGCAGGATAGTCTTATGTAAAGTCGTCGTCAATAGAACTTGCAAACAGTGTAAATAAACCGTTTTACCTACATTACTTCGTAATCTCGCTTTTTAAAAGGACAACCATGACCTTATCAACAGTTTATATACTTAAATATTATATTTATATAAATTTTTATTTAAACAGGTAGCACATAGCACGTAGCACAGCAAGTACGCGAACCTTGAACAGGTGTACGATTTTGTCCCGGTTGCCGTCGAGACGGCTGGGCCTTGGTGTGCCGAGGCCGAGGCCAAAGCCTTTATTAAGGATATAGGGCGACGCTTAAGGGAAAGGGGCGGCGACCCTCGCTCTGGTTCTTTCCTCGTCCAAAAGATATCCCTGGCCATTCAGCGAGGTAATGCCGCCAGTATTTTTGGCACATTTGGTCCGGGGGATAATCAGAGTGGGGGGTAATATTGTATTTGTTGTAATTTAGTTTTACTTTTTTTCATTAATTATTTTTCTTATAATTATAATAAAACCTTATACTACCCATGTAAAAAAAATAGGTATCTTGTTATCTACATGTTCTTAAATTTTTAGTAGATAAATGACAATTAAATGTTAATTATTAATATTTCAGCGAAAATAACCTTCGTAAAATGTTAGGTTATGTGTCAAACGCTAACAAAATCTGTCATCAAGTTCTATTGACGACAACTTCATAGGAACCATTCTGAGGTCCGCTTCTTTTGCATAAACACTTTTAAACTGACTGGTACAGTGCGACATAAAATAATAGAAATTAAATAAAATTAAACTAAAAAATTCCATACTAAATTTTTTCCATGTTTAAGCAGTTTACGTTAAAAAATATGACAGTTACGTAGGAAGTGGCGCCCTCATTTATTTTCTACTATTTTATGTCCCACTTTAACAGTGGTCACTGAAGGGCACCGAAACAATATTCAGGTTAACTTTTTTTCAGGCAACGATTCCAATAAGTTAAAGGTGATCCCGGAAAAATTTGTGGAGCACGGAAAACCGTATATAGAATTCATTTGCCTGGCAGAAGGGATGGAGATAGGGGATGAGTTGTCATGGTATCTCTGTACCAATGACAATAATGTACGGGGTAGGTATTGAAACATCTCGAAGACTGGTGACTATTTTATTTTATATGTATATTTAGAAAGTATAATTTTGACGTGAAGATCCGGCTCGAAGGACCAACATTCGCATGTTTGAATCAAAATGCGATTAGATTTATACAAAAAATTAACTTTAATTGAAAGATAAATTAAAAGCTACTACAATCGGTTATGGCACTTGAAGAGAGCGCTGACAGCGCGCCATAGACAAACTTATCATAAAATGTTGCAAGCAACAAATATTAGCACTAAAGTTAAACATACAATATTTTATAAGCTATGATTGTGTGTGCGTGCTCGTGTGTGTGTGTATGTGACTGTGACTGAGTGTATATTTATAATTGCAGCGGTAACAGAAGTTGTAACTAATAGTTCATTAAGGGCTCTACATTTTGAGATTAAAATCTCATTTTCCGAAAAAAAAAGTGACTAGACATGTTCTTTCCGTGTACAGTCGCCATCAGATATATCCGAGCAGCCAAGGTGCTCAAAAATATCTGAACACGCACTCTAACGCCTTGACAATAGAGGCGTGTTCAGATATTTGTGAGCGCTTCGGCCGCTACGATATATCTGATGGCGACTGTACCCTTCATGTACTCTACCTTCCACCATTGTAAAGTAAGTTATTACTACTTAAGTTACGAGTATAGCTGTGCGAGTGCGATTTCTTAATACACACAGTTTTACATAACAGACGGACTTTAAATAAAAAACATTTAGGTAATAGTTAGAATCATGGATTAATTCTTGACCAAAAAAAAAAACCGTCAACCGGGACATATTTCATTTCATGCGTCAGGGGGAGGAGAAAAACTTGCTTAACCTTATTAGTTTTTATTTTTAGGTATATGGGTAACTGAAGTCTTAATATTACGTTGTATTGGATGAAAACTGCTTTTAGGACGCTAACCAGGGTTATAGCACCCATTCGCAAGTGCTCGGCGACCGAATAGATCTAATAGGGAATATTACGCGAAACTCTGCGTAGGGGGCGCCGCTACCACAATCTGAGGGTCTATCGCAAAACAAGGAAATCGAAATTTCGTTATCAAACATCTCTCATCTCTCATGTAATGTGTGTTCTTTAGCTGTATTCTTTTTTTATTATGTGGTGCACAATAAAGAATATATTATTATTATCTCTGTCACTCTTGCATATTCGATCGATAAAGAGGCAGATAGCGAAATTTCGGATTCTCGTTTCCCTGTGGGTCCTCTGTAAACAAACCGCTTTGATGCATCAATGTCATATTTTATTATCTCTGAAAACTTGTCACAAACCTGTTATAGGTATAAGTTACTCTATTTATTAAAAAGGCTTGTGCTGCACTCTGGTGGCAGAACATTGCAGTAATATCCCCTATAAGCCAATATTGCGTGTTGCTATTTCGACTAATAAAACATTGATATTATTGAATAAATATTTGAACCAATTTTACAATAACATGTCTTGTTGTTCCATAGAATATTCCATATATAATCGAAGGGAAGGACATCCTCAGAACAAAACGCTCAAAATGTCAATGCCGCTTCAGCTCAAACATAATAATACAATTGTTTATTGTAATTTGAAGAAAAATGTTGACGGCACTATGATAAGTACACAATCTAGCAACAACATTACAATTGTTTATTATGAAAAACCGGAGGTTCTGGGTAAGTAACAATAAGAGTAGCAACGTGAACTGATCTGGGGTAAATACTGGGGTAAATAGGAAACCGATTGAGTTCGGCAGCATACGCAGTCAGAAGGATTAGGCAACTAACTAACGTGGAAACAGCCCGAATGGTGTATTTTAGCTATTTCCACAGCCTAATGTCATATGCAATTCTAGTCTGGGGTAAAGCTACCGATACAAACCATTTTTGTATTGGAAAAAAAAGCAGTGCGGAACATATATAATTTAGCGTCACGTGTTTCATTAAGAGAACGTTTCAGAGAAATAAATATACTAACAATGGCATCACAATACATATATGACTGCATATTATATGCTCTAAAAAATGTACAAAACTTTCAGAAAATGCACAGTGCTAGAAATAATCACAAAATAGCAATAACTAGATCGCGTGTTAAGAGAGTGAAGAAATCTTTTCTAGGACAGTGTATACAGTTCTACAATAAGTTTACCATTTCCTGGACTTAAAAAATATGTTAAATCTGGTCTACTGCATAAGGCATATTACACAGTCGAAGAGTATATATCGGAGCATCGTTTATACTGGCGTAAGCGCCATCGACATTAAGGTCCTTTTTTATAGAAAATACCACAAATATGTAAGCACGAACATAAAATGCATTACCGAGTCATAAAAAAATATTATTTTTATTTAATTGACCTTGTAACCAGTTTGTATGTATGTATGTAAACACTTTATTGTACATAAGACAGATTACAAACACAATAGAAGAACATAAATATATACAATGTACAAAGGCGGACTTATCCCTATAAGGGATCTCTTCCAGTCAACCTTTGAGCAATTGAGAATGAAACAATAAACAGATCAAGATAGACAAACGAAAACTATGAACAGAAAGTAAATTATGGTTCAATTATTACAAACGTAAATAATGAAAACCTGTAATCTAGAATATAAAATAAACATATATATATATACAATACATATCCATATAAACACAAATATATACCTATAAATATACATATATATATATATATATATATATATATATATATATATATATTATCACAACTAAATAAATAATCTTAGTACTCAACTAAGTAAGTATGTAACATAAAAAAATATAAGCATATGTACGCAGTTTCTTCTTCTTCTCCTTGTCCTTTTCCCATTATTTGGGGTCGGCTCTCCTAGTTATATTTCGCCAGGCTTCTCGGTCCTGGGTCATCTTAGGTGGGATTTGGACTTCTTCCATATCCCTCTTCACCTTTGCCAGCTATGTCAGTCCAAACCAAACGGTGCTCCAAAAATATCATATTTGTGGGTAATTTTACAACGCTAAAATAAGAAAACTAGATAATAATGTGTATGTCCACATTTAGAATAGAATAGAATAGAATAGAATACTTTATTCGTAAACACACAGACAATAGACATACATTAAAAGAACATGAAAATAAAGTGTCACGAAATGGCCCCATCTCAGCATGCTGCTGGCGACTTCCAGCGCTGATCTTCCGATGAGATCATCAGGTGAGAATCACGGAAGGTAACAGACAAAAAGAAAGCAACATAAAAGAGACATAAAATATGGCGAAAAATAAAATTACACATCGTTTACACAAACTAATACAAAAAGAGATAAAATATGACGACATAAGAACATAACATAAGTACATAACATTAAGTTCAAGTTTAAGTTTTCTTATGCGAACTGCCAAGGAGTGGAACGCCATGCCCGAGTCTGTGTTTCCGCATGAGTACAATTTGGGGCTCTTCAAGGCAAGAGTTAATAGGTATCTCATAGTCAGCGTGCTCCACCGTAGACCACATCATCACTTACCATCAGGTGGGATCGTGGTTAAACGCCTGCCTATTCATCATTAAAAAAAAATGTCGGTAATAGATTTTTAAAAAGACTAATTGTTTGAGTTTAAAAAGGTCCATAAAAATACTTGTTTGTTATAATAATATAAAATAGTGAAAAACTAAACATTACGTTGTGGTCGTTACCGACTTACGGATCGTTGATAGCTGCTGCATCCAAAAGTGGTGAAGCTATCACCGTCCTATTTTAGTTTAAAGTTTTATGGTTTAAAAAGTCTTTTTTTAGATAAATTGTGATGTAAAAACAAGAATTTACAATTGAATGAATACATTTAGCAATAAAAAGTAAAGTACAGTAATGTTTTAAACAGAAAAGTCACGTTCTTACTTGAAAGTACAAGCGCCAGTATGACAAACCCTGCGTCTACGCCACCCGAGTCGTGTTTTGCATATTTTATATTTTTTTCGAACTACTACTCAAAATAACGTTAAACTACCCGATACCCAAAGAACAAACGCTTGTGAAAATGTATCTACCTACCGCTGCAACGATGCTACCTAATGCAACGAAAACATATCTAATTACTTAAATAGATCGGTAATACCTGCAGATTTTCGATGGGTCGTTGATAGCTGCCCAAGTAGCACATAGCTGTATAGCAGCCGAATAATGACTGGGTAAGAGATAATCAATTATCCAGACATTATTCGGCTGCTATACAGCTACTGTGCTACTTGGGCGCGTTTACCTTAATACTGATCAGTGTCAAAAGTGACGTTTGTTGAAGAAATGTCAATTTTGACACTGACAGATCAGTACCTATCATATCGAAAACGGATCGAGTAACTAAAATTTGAATTCGACTGAGAGGGACTTAATTGCCTGAAAATAAATTAACATGTCCATAATTATACTCTTTTCCAGTCGGCTCTGACTATTTATTGTTTATACGGCCAGACGCAAGTTTTTATTACAACGAGAAAACTCCCATAGATATCAACTGTTGGGCAATGGCAATTAGAGACCATTTCTTGTCCTGGTATCATGTACAAGGTGAGTACTATGTTCAATATTTTGCTACGTATATTGAAATGGTATTAATCCTTTGCCTACACATTTTTTTAAGCAAATAATCTGACCTTTTTGCGTGTACAATTTTCTGCATGGACGAAGCTATGTGCAAATCCCTTCCAAAGTTCGTTTACAAATTTCCTTCTTGTTAAGAGGCTGTTAATACTGAAAGCACGGTGAAGTAAATTATTATTATTACCTATATACTTTATTCATCAATCAACATGGCTTAGAAAAGCTGTGAAACATAAAATTAAAAATTAAGAATAAAATTAAAATTAATTTTAAATTGAAATACAATTACCAAAATTTTAATTAATTAAAAAAAAAACTTTAGATTTTATAAGCACCAATTGATGTTAATAAAATATCATGCTATATGATAACATAAACAATATTTTTTTAAATGTACGTTGCACGGGTCAAATTTTACTGTAAAATAAATTTTATCATATTTTATATATTTTTGAGTAAGAGATATACATATAAAAAATCTTACGACTATCAGAAAGGTACACTATTTGTGATATACCTATGAAAAAGGTTTTTAATATAAAATAATTGCAAACCCTGAAAAAAAAACCGCCTAAATCACCAACTTTTCCAGATTTTCCAAATTTTCCGCCAGTTTGTCTTAAAACAAATGTAACTTTTTAAAACTAAAATTCTGCTCGAATTTGAATAAAACATCTGAAAGTGTGTTAATTTACGATCAAAATAATAGGACCAAATCAATTTTATCTAATTATGCATAAGATTATGTTTTTTTTGTTTTGTAGGCTGCATCTGTCACTATGCATTTGATTTGATTTGGTTAAATAATTAAAAATTAGACATCCCTTTAGTGGTGTTCCATTGCTATAGGTATTCAAGAATTTAGGATTTTGCTCCACCCTGGACAGTGGACACGTTCCTACTAATATTTTTTTTTTTTTTTTTTTTTTTTTTATTAGCCTATTTTGGTGTCCCACTGCTGGGCAAAGGCCTCCCCTCGTTTTCTCCACTCGACCCTGTCATCGCCATCTTCCCACCATTTGGGGCAGAATGCGTCCAAGTCGTCCCGCCATCTCCTTTTTAATTTATGTTATGATAAATTAATAAAACACCAATGATATTGTACCTAATGCTACTGTTAATAAAGATATATTTTCAGGTAATAAAACAAAACGATTTGCAACGATCAGGGTAGGATTCGCCTACGGCTATTCAAGGCTTGCGGTGGCGAAACGTTGGAACATATCTGATAATGGTACTCAACTTTTCTGTGCAACAGAAAAAATTAATTCCGGGAACCCCCAGATCCTGAGAGCGTCCCGGCCGTATACACTTATATATCATTCGGGTAAGTGCACATAGTATTTGCAAGTATTTGATAGATAGATAGATAAACTGTTTATTTGTTTGCGACAATACACACAAAATATTCAAATACAGAAATGACATAGGTACACAGAACAATCCAGAAAAAAATTAAAATTACAACAACAAATAATAGTCACACAGATTTTTAGTTTTTACGAAATAGAGAAAAAGGAAAAAATACATAAAAATACTGTTTTATACAAATAAAAATCCTGTGTGCGTCGCAGCAAAACAAAAAGGTTCTGGCTCAGTATTACGCTTCACCCATTAGGAAAAGCTCTGATTTTCTGCCAGGACCAGATCACGTCAAAAAAACAGTGGAAAATAATGAAATAGTCGAAAGTACTTACCTACCTAATTTTATACTTACCTAATTTTATTTCTTTATTTCAGTCACATATATAAACTTACAGCTAAGAATGCCAAAACGCTTATGTGGTAGAGATAATACATACAATCAGAATTAAACATATAAAATAAAAAACATTAAAACAAAACAAAAACAATCAAATAAGGTCAGGTCAAATCAACAGACATCACACATATATACTTGGTCAAACCAAATTGGCAGTAAATAAGAACAAAAAAAACTATTCTCATGCTTTTTTTTGGGTGCTAGTATTAGTGTAATGTCATGTTTGAAATGAGACAGTCCTTTGACAAACTATAAATTAAATTAAACGAAACAGAGCAGAAGATTGGATGTCAAACTTAAACACATATACAAAAATGTCATTATTCATCCGTCAAATACACATTAATAACATTTAAACTCCGCAAATACGCCACCTTAGGCAGTGGCTAACGCTGAATCGAAACGCTGGGCGGCCGTGGGGACCAAGCGCGCGTCGGCTTTACAAAGACCTAGCGACGCGCATAGATGCCACAGGTGACCAGAGGCACCCAGAGGGCTGGCCAGTATTTTGCTCAAAGGATAAGCATTGCCATCCAACGTGGTAATGCGGCCAGTCTTCTGGGCACACTGACTTGGGGGACGTTTTTTATTTAAAGCCTTTACATACTTTAAGTTTATTTAATGTAATTTAATGTATGGACAAATTAATTTATAGCATGTCTTATAGTAAATTATAAGTAACATATTGCACATATTGTAACATTTTAAATAAAATTTGGTTGTACTGTACCCCTTCAAATTATGGAAGAGCGGGGCCTTCTGCCACAAGTATATTTTATACTTAAAAGAAGGTTCCAACCCTATTGCCATTTAAATGCACATTGTAAACCAAATAAATTGTTTTTTATTTTCATTTTTCATTTGTATAGTTGGTCAAACTAATTTGTCAGTCAGTAACAACCAGGAAAATTATACTCATCCCTTTCTTTTGGGCGCTAGTACTAGTGTATGACAAAGATAGTATGATTCTCTCTGTCTATGTTTGAAATGAGGCAGTCATTTGACAAACTATAGTTTATAATATTATTATTTTTAGGTTTATTTATAGTTTACTGTTATGCCCAATAAAGGAATTAGTTAGTAAATTGTAAAAATAAATACAGTAATTAGTCATTTTATACACATATTATGAATACTGCAATGAAATCCTGTGAATTGTAAAAACCACTCAATAACCCACCTTCAATTACAATGTCACTACCAGCAAGGTTATACAAAAAAAACGCGATTATACAAAAAAAAGTGGCGGCTATTTTTGACAATATTTGACTAAGAATTCATATTAAGGTATCTTTCGGATCCTCAGATGTCAAATTTTATCATGATTGTAGCAAATTTTCCGTCTGACGTACCGTTTTAGAAACAGGGACCGGACAACCCTTTCCGCGATAAAACCCTTTCAATGGGTGACACTTAAACACGGCTAACACATTGAAAGACTTTCCCTTTTGAACTGCAAGCCCATTCATACCCTTACCTTTGACTAACCCTTACCGAAAAGCTAACCAAAAATAAGGCTAGCTCTTAATAAGGGTTACCCTTATCTTTAAGCGCTTTTTATAAAGGTTTCCCTTTGCGTGAAAGAGACAGGATTAGTATATACCTACGGTAGTGTATGAAAAGGAAAGAAAATACGTGCCTAGTCAAAGAACGCCGCCGTCGCCGCCGACGAACGCTCGGATTCGAAGTAAGTGGTGCTTTATGACCAAGGTAGACGACTTAAATTAGCACGCTTATATGCTAAAAGGGAAGCCCTTTATAAGGCTAACCCTTATAAGCAATATGCAAGGTGTTGGTGAGCGGATGATAAGGGTTTTGTAAGGGTATTTGGGCTACCGATTACTCAAATGTGGTAGCTTTATATAAGGGTTTTTAAAACCAAAACAAAGGGTTTCGTCTGGCAAAGGGTATGGTGAGTTAAGCCTTATGCAATACCCTTATAAAACCCCGATAAGGGATAGCGGGCCGGTCCCTGTTTAGAAACTACAAGCAAAAAACTAAAAAAGAGAATAAATGTTTCTACAACTCCTGGAATGGAGCAAACTCGGATTACACTAATTTAGAACCAAATGAAGGTATTAAGACGATTTCGACTTGCTGGAAATTAATTCTTAAAAAAATCGAATTTGAGTAGCCTATCTTTAACATCAAACTCAGCGATAGACAAAAATGTGTAGATATCCGAAAACGAACAAACGTCATAGATGCTCTACAGCATTCCCTGCATCTGAAATGGATGTGGGCTGGACATGTGGCACGAGCACCAAACGATAGATGGACGAAAAAGGTTACTACATGGTCTGGCCCAGTCAACTATAGAGGTAAAGGGCGCCCCCGAGAACGGTGGGCTGATGACATAGAAAATACGGCAGGAAAGAACTGGAAAAGCAAAGCAGGAGACCGAAAAGTCTGGAGACTATTGGAGGAGGCCTATACCCAGAAAGGGGCCTTAGCTTATTAAGTTAGATATATATACTCTTTAAAACTAAACACAACTGTAAATATTTTTTTGTAAGTTAAGGAAATAAAGGCTTTATTATTATTATTATTATTATTATCTTTTACTATCCGAGGTATTTTGCGATGTTTTGTGCAATAATTTTTGCACACGGTGGCGTCAAGCAAGAGCAGCCATGAAATTTCTGTATAAAATGCCACATTTTTTTACACCTTATTATAATCCCGCGCATTTTAGTTTGAAAAGTGTGGACTGAGCGAAGATGTAGTGACAAAAATTGAGAAAGGTATGTTGCGATGGTTTGGACACGTGCAAAGAATGAGTGAAAGAAGGCTAACAAAGAGAGTGTATATGGGAGAGGTAGAAACGGGAGTTGGAAGGGGCAGACCTCGGCGGACTTTCTCTGATCAGATCGGGGAAATCCTGAAGAAAGGTCAGGTCAAGAGCAAGAGCGAGCGTGTATGAGGAATGTTATGAAAGTGAAGGAAGCGAAAGAGGTATGTCAGGATCGTAGCAAGTGGAAATCCGTGGTATCTGCCTACCCCTCCGGGAAATAGGCGTGATTATATGTATGTATGTATTTCAGTTTTCAGAATTTTCATTATCAAAAAATATTGGTGCGTTTTATATCTATTTATTCGTGATTTTATACTATCAATAGAAAGTTGTTTAGGTAATTAAGATTTGAATCGATTAAATTATTTACTAGAGACAAAGGCCTAAAATTGCTATTCGTATGTGATCTAAAAAAAATGCTACGATTTTTCAAAAACTTTGCTGACTTAACCCATTGCAACTTAAGGTTACTTTCAGTTTGTGACTGTGATGTATCTTTTCATTCATCAATCAACTTTTAGGATAATTTTAATTGAAACAAACAATAACCTAAGCATTCTCGCTCATTAGTGGAGGCCTCTGCCCAGGAGTGGGACGTATGTAGGCTGAATTATTATTATTATTTAAGTACACGGAAAAAAAACTGTTTATTTTTCATAAAAAACAAAAAAATTACAATTTGCTTCAATCTTATATTTTTAAGATTGTATGGTATTGATTGTTCATATAATTTGTTTTTGCACCAATTCAATTCTAAGAAAAAAACGTGCCTCGGAACAAAGATAGATATAACTCCGTTACTCTATGCCACGGAATGTCCAGAAAAAGTTATACCTACTCTAATAGATGGCGCCACACCTTTGGCCTATACTGGCGTTGAAGACACCGTTTGAAGTTAAACAATTTTAACACACATTAGTGAAAGAACAGGGGTCAAAGTCATATCGTGTTCTAATAATAAAAAAAACATTTATCCATAGGTTATCCCCTCAGCAAATATCTACCCTTTTACCTTTTCTTAATACCAAAACCGTATAATCTGACAAATGAATTTACCCGAATTTGAAGTTAAGCGACTTATATTTATAAATCTATTTTTTTTTTCATACATTTTTAGTCTTAATCGTGTGTCGATAGATGGTAAATTTACTGTGACCACAAAGTTTACTATGACAATAATTTATTTATTTTATTTATTTAATCTTTATTGCACAAAAGGTGGACTTAATGCCAAAAGCATTCTCTACCAGTCAACCTTAGGGCAAAGCAGAGAGATTGTGGGCTACTAACAAAATATAATACGCAAAGCTAAATTAAAATTTAATATACATATGCAAGACCATCAAAAAACATATACAATACATATAATATATATACATATACCTAATATATACAATATAATATATAAATTATAAAACTAAAACTAAGAATCCTTCATTCTATCACCAAAGAAAGCACGTACTGATTTCTTAAAAGGGAACTTATTTGGGGCTTTTTTAATATTAAGGGGAGTCGGTTCCAAAGGCGCGACCGCAGAACGAGTTTGACATGAAGCCAGTGTGATGTGGAGGAATAATAACGCTATATTATCTATTCTCTTTGGTAGCACGCCAAATATCAGAAGATTGTTGGCCGTGGGAAGGCTGGGCGTGGGCGGCGATAATGACGGTGATTGCGTTTGTCACAGGGGTCACTACAGTCGTAATTGTAGCGGTATTTGGTTTCTTCAATAACTAATGGTTACATGGTATGTATATATTTTTTAAACATTCGCCTTTTATCTTTAGCTAGCCATTATATGGAAATAAATAAATTAGGGGGTACACAAATCGACTTCGTCCCAAAGTAACCTCAATAAGGCTTGTATAGGACTTCCGGTTCGAACGCCATCTTGATAGTAGCCTCGTAATTAATTCCTTTGTTTTTTGCTCATAAATATTGTTTAATGTGTAATATCGATAGCTTTATTATACAGTAATCTAATGTGGTAGTGTGCAGTGAATGGAGAATTAATCTCAAAGCGTGTTTAACCACCATTTTGGAGTCAACGGCCGGTAGTCCACGTGCTTCTCGTAAAATCCAGCTATCGGTTTTACGAGACAACTACAACAACCACCGAACAACGTCGTGCTCTAAGAGCATTTGATATTTCTACCTCTAACCGTGTCTGGCTAGAGCCCTAGAGGCCCATAATTTTATTGTTTACCGTACACTGGCTATGGCCGATGGCCGATATGTTTTAATCAAGAAATATTAATTCGATCCCACGTGGATCCCACTTTGACGTTGGCGAAATCATCGACAGTATCGATGGAGCCATACTACCTGAAAAATTGATTGAAGGCTTGTATATATTATTATTATTGAATTGAATTCCCGGTCCATGGCCCATCTTATCTCGTCATCCGTGATGGGGACGACGACTATATGGACGGTCCGCTGCTAAGGTGGCCATCGCCGGTGGGACGAAGTCTGGCGCCTCCGGGAACAGGCCCTCAACCACTCTTCGAAGGAGTTCTGGCTCCATGGAGTCCATGGTCCATTCTGTATGGGCGCCCCCATGGGTCCCTATTGAGGGTTGCCATGAACTCCCATCCCGCGTTCGTCGCCTTCTTAATGTTCTGCTGGAGGGTCCTTTTCCTTCGTGCGTAGAAAAATAAAACGAAGCCAATATTCTCTCAGGGTACAAAATATCAATGAAATTTTGAAAGATATTTCAGTTTGAAAATTCGATCCGGGCACGGGATGTTTTCTGTCCATGGGAATTGGATTTTGTTGGCACGGGAATTGGTTTTCTAAGAATTATTCCTATTTAAAGTAAGTTTTATATTAATCAAAAGTAAAATAACAAACTTATTAAGGGGCTACCCGAGGTTTTCATAGATTTTTGAGAAGTTTTGAGTTTTGGTACTTCCAGCTGTTCTCCATTTTTATTGGGTTTTGAATTTGAAAGAAATTAATACTTATTTTTTATGACTTTTTTGAAACATTGTTTAGTTCTTTGAACTCATATAGAAATAAAAGAAAGTTCCAAATTCAAAAGCGCGCAAATTGCCCTGGGTCTTACGAGGTTTAATACCTCTAGTCTTCCTGATACCGATTCTTCCGAGAAAGAAGAGAAGAAGAAAGAACAGTTGGTATTTTAGGTACTTAATGCATTTTTTCTGGTTTCAGGTACTTCTATAAAAACGACTAACTGTAGTTTACGCATAATCGACGCTGCACTGGATTATACTTGAAATGGAATAATTAAAAGACATAAAATAATATTGTCTTCGGTTAGGTACCGCGATAGTAACTAATATTTTTTATGAAAAAAAAAACCGACTTCAATGGGGGATGCCGCTGAAGGTTCAGTTATTGTTGATGGTGCACTCTTGGATTCCAGACAATGAAATGAAAAATACAGCATCTTTTGCCTAATTATGTAAAAAGGAGATAAAACCACCCACTTTTCTAGTAGCATTTCGTTTTTGTAACGGTCGCAGTTCTAACCTAACCTACTTTTCTGATAGCATTTCGTTTCTGTAAGGGTCACAGCTCTAACCTAACCTAACCTACTTTTCTGATAGCAGTTCTGTTCTGTGAGAATCGCAAACGTGAACTATGTGTCATTGAAGAGTTCCATTCTGATCATCATCAGCAGTTCCGATCCATCAAATGTCACTTTTTTAACTCCAAATGCTGGATTTGTTGATGAAAATACAAAAATCACTATATGTATGCCTTTAACATTTGAGGAGTTCCCTCGATTCCTCATGGATCCCATTATCAGAACTGCTTTTTGACAAAAACGGGACCAATCTGTATGTATATACATACAATCAAAAAAAGAATTTTCAATATCGGTTTAGAAATGACGGAGTTATGGAGTATCAAACATATAAAAAAAACAACCGAATTGAGAACCTCCTCCTTTGAAATCTTGAAGTCGGTTAAAAATAATTGGCCAAGCCCGCAGGCATAACTGTCCAAGCAACCTGTCCAGCAAGTATCCCGTGCGTAGGTAATCCATCTACTATCGTACGCATCGTTATGACGGATTAAATTTTAGGCATATCTCAAACACTATGAAATGCAGGGCCTTATTAGATAAATTAGATATAAAGCTTTTATCATTGCTGAAAGGTATTTCGAACAGGTTTTAAGACGATAGTGGACGACTGGGTAATTACACTCATTCACACCACCAACTCACATTGATAAAAATATTGTTATTATCGGTCCATTTGGTTTATGTAAGGCCCGTGTATGTGACCCCCGTGCTGGATCTTACCTGGTCCAACAAATATCCTTAGCCATTCAGCGTGGCAACGCAGCTGGCATATTTGGAACATTTGGGCCAGGTAGGGAACAGTTCGGGACTTAAAAGGAAATTTTTGACGGGACTAGTTTGTGATTAATAAGTTTTTATATACTAAGTGACCTAAGTGTATACAGTTTAGGTTTAATAGGTTAGTTTTAATTTTATAATATTGTAATTTTATTTATTATAATTTTATAAAATAAATGCTTGTTTATGTAAGCATAAAGATAATATATATACGGAACTCTTTCTTTACATCTTTCTTTACCAAACACAAAAATAACAACAATCCATACTAATATTATAAATGCGAAAGTCTGTCTGTCTGTCTGTCTGTGTGTTCCCTCTTCACTCTTTAACCGCTGAATCGATTTAGATGAAATTTGGCATAGAGATAGGTTGAGTCCCTGAGAAGGACATAGGATAGTTTTTATCCCGAAAATCATCCCTTAAGAAAGTAAAAAGCGGGGTGGAATTGAGATAATTAATGAAGTGTCTGCTAATTTGTGTGCATAATATGCTCAAATTGAATAATTGCTATAAGACTTTCTCCAGGCGCTATTCTTACTCTAGCTGGGGTTACTAAGTCCACGCAGACGAAGTCGCGGACAAAAGCTAGTGTAATATACGTTAAAGTTGACAATAAACATACAACAAACTTATACCTAGTGTAAACATTTCCCGCATCTATCACTATATTTGATCTCTGTTTGGCCTAAAGTTTAACTGGTAGAGAATGCCTTCAGGCATTAAGTTCGCCTTTTGTACAACTTTTACTGTGCAATAAAGTTAAAATAAATAAATAAACATGACAACTTCGTACGTGAAAAATAAATACGTCAAAAACAGTAAGTAGGTATAAAACCTCATGTTATGATTCCAGCCTATGACAATTATTACCATAGTATTTGAAACTTGTAGACCGGACGCGACTCAAAATGGAAAGTCAGTTTTTGTCACTTACATACTAAAATGTTCACATATTATTATACGTGCCAAAGTGTAATTGGGGCCGTGGGGGCCAAGTGCGCACCGACTCCACAAGGAGATATCGGCGCGTCTTGTTGAGGCTTCCGGTGACCAGGGCTGGTCACTATTTCGCGCAGCGCATCAGCATAGCTATACAGCGCGGAAATGCGGCCAGCCTTCTGGGCACCCTACCACACGACCGAGACCTAGGTCAGATTTTTTATTTGTAAGTTTTTTAGTTTAGGTCATTATGTTTTTAGCTCACTTTATTGTTTTAATAGAAAATAAATATTTATACGTGCCACACAAATTATTATACGCTATAATTATAATCCGTTTACAAAGTTATATTTCACACATAAAATAATCAGCATATACTTCTTTAATTTAAGTATAGTCAAGTGTCTTATTGGAATTTCGCACATATCATGTCACTGATAATTCGTGTCTGGATTGGTTACCTACGTGACAGGCTACGCCTAGTGTAGGAACCGGTACGACCTTCATTGTAAATGCATAAATGTACACAATTGTCTCTTAGTTTTAAGACCAGATAATTTTTGTTTCTGCCAAAATCTTTGTGTACAATAAATGATTTTTACTTTACTTTTACTTTATATAAAATAAAACATATAAACAAAAGGGTAAAATATAATATATAAGCATAACCTTTACTTTAAGTAAGGTCACGCGATTAGGACCGATTAAGGGTTAGGTTTAGATTTACCTTAGATTCAAATCAGGGATGTTGCGGATGCCGATTTTTTGACATCCGCGGATGCGGATGCGGATGCGGATGTCGAGATTAGGCACATAAAAAACGTCAAATATTACACTTTAGTAATTTTTATTTAAAAAAAACGAATCTTAGTATTTGAACAAGATTATAGGTGCCCCAGAATCGCATTACTATACTAAAGTCTAAACAAAACAAACTTTTCACTTCTTGTCGCTGTCCGTCATAGGCTAAAGTGCTCGATCGACGAATCACAAAAACAAAATGAGATTCCTATTGGCTAATGACGAAATTACCTAGCACTTACGCCGCCGCTAAGACGCTCCTGTACCTACCTGTTCCAAATCCGCATCCGCATTAAGCTCCGCATCAATTTTATGCGGATGCGGATGGGGATGTTGAAAATAATGCGGAAGTTCCGCGGATGCGGATGCGGATGCGAATATTCGCAACATCCCTGATTTAAATAACGATTCCTGATCGAATGTAACGTTTGTATATTTCTTATATTGTAAATTACAAATAAGACACTACTTTTTATTTACTAAGCACTCTGACGTGTAAACAAAAAGGAAGAAATTAAGTAATGTGCACGCCAGGGCTCGGAAACCGGTATTTGCTCCATACAAAAATACCGGTATTATTACGTTCTTTTTCGTTCTTTTGTTTATAATTTCATTTTTTATGGGACGTTTTAATAATGCAAAATTGTTTCCTAAATACGTGATTCAGTCCTACGTAATGAGCATAAAATAATTCAAAATATTGGGCTATTTCGGGGTTTTTTAAAAATACCGGTTCCGAGCCCTGGCGCACGCATTTGGTAAGCTTTGGAAGCTCAGTGGGTTAAGAACGATTCGACTGGTGTTCCAAAAGGTCGCAAATTCGAATTTTGCTCGAAGAGGTGTTTTTTTTTAAGCAGACCCCCCTATTAGATGGATGAATACTCGTAATTGCAAAGAAAACAAAGAGATACATACATGTATATGACATGACACAATTTATATTATAACATTCGACTGGGAATCGTTATTCTTAGTTCCGTTTAAGATATTATATTATATTATTCTAAATAATATTAGAAATATAATTACAAATACAAATGTGTTTTAAATCCTAATTGAATGACCCAATCCCTGCCAATATTACATATATATACTCGTAATATATATAATAATAAGCCTCTTTATTTCCATACTGAATAACTTATCTACACAAATATTAGCATGCTTAACTTAATTCCTAAGATTTACATACTGATTATTCAATCGGACCCTGACAATATTATAAACGTGAAATAGTACATTTCGATGCTAGTGCGGAAAGTATGTCATTACTTCACGAGTACAGAGATATCTTGTCACGAGCACACTTGTACTTGTATAGGTCTTCCGAGATTATTTTCTCGTAACAGAACGGGATCTAGTTGCTGCTCTCACCGATCCTTTCAAAAATATACATTCTGTATACAATTATACACAAATGTCATCGTACTTAATGCAAAGGGATAGATTTAGATTTATTTATTTCATCACAACAAAAATTAAACTTACACTAAACTATACTACCATAGAAACTAATACTAACAATAATATGTTTCATAATATTAAATTACAATATAAATTATTTTTACACTAATCTATACGAATTTATATTATGTTCGTCAAGTAGAAAATAACAATAGATTATAATTATACAAAAACAATACACAATTTAAAAACCATTTGAATAAGCAATCGATGTTCTGTATATTGTTTCGACGAATTAGATACTCTCTAATAAATATTAAATGACTTTTTTATCTCTATACGTCTTACTAACTCTATGTGCTTTGTTGTGTAAAAAAACAAAACGACAGTGAAGAACGGAATTCTTAATTTAAAAATTTAAAGTTTACTCCAAGTACTCCAACAATAAATATGATTCTTACTGAACACATTGAGATAGTCCATTGGTTGGAAAGCCCGTTCGAAATTTAAGCTTATTTGCATTATAACAAGGATGTATTTTGTAGATCTTTTTTTCTCTCATGCGTTTAGTAGACTATTACAAAAAAATGAAATAACCCACAAAAATAAGCAAGTTGAATTAAAATTTGTGTCACACACATAAGTCATTAATTTCAATGCCAAAGTTTTAAGTAAAGATCTTTCTCGCTAAGAATGCTAAAATGACTCCCTAATATGAAATTACCAGTCTAAGAAGCTGATCCAAGCTAGTAACTTAACCTAAGCAACCAAAGATCAGGCTGCAGTTAAAAAACTAATAAAGAGTCTCCATACTCGACTTAGTTAGTTACTGGCTGGTAAGCTCCTTATTAGCTATAGTTTTTGCAAAAATCCCCAGGACAGACTAGGAGAATCTTTTTGTATGAAAACTTGCAACTTTAAATGCATTTTTTATCGAAACTACTGCAGTAATGTAGTCAAAATCAGTCCATCGACTCAATTTTTTGCAAGGTTTCTAATGGTACCCCACACGATTCTTACTAATAAAAAAATCTGGTTACCCCTCGCAACCCTCTAAATTTCCCCCTAAAATAAGAAATAAGCGGTTTTGACTTATTCACGACATTAATGGTGGTAAATTGATATAACTGTTTCAAATTTTAGGTATCTATGTCGAACGGTGTCTGAGAAAAACGCATTTAACTGATTTGCAAGACCGAGGTGATCCCAAGTGTTCAGTTTGTCAAAACAAAGTTTTGCACGGAACACTAAAAACAAATGTTTCTTATGGAATTTAAGGTTTATGACATAAAATCATTAAATAAAGCTAAACTTGGTATTTTTTATTAAATTCACAAACCATTTACTTAATGATAATTAATATCGAACGAACCATTATTATGAGCGTTTTACGTTTTGTTATCTGTCAAAAGCTACTTAAACACGCGCCATCCAAGTTCAAATTACTTTCCCCACAAGTGGATAAAATGCGTTTTTCCCCGCTTGTTTTAAAGGATAAAAAACGGCTTCCCGAGCTAGTGAGGGGAAAAGAAATATACATGTTACAAAAAAATACAGGACATTAGTATTAGTAGTAGTGTATTTTGGTAGTTTTACAAACAAAACTTCTACTCGCTGTATTTTCTGTATAAAATATAACAATTTTAAACAACGAAACAAATACAAGACGTATATAATATACACGGTGTTTCATGACCCACTGAAAACCTAAAAACAGTGTTCAGAATCGATAGGAGAATCGATTACGCTATATTTTAATGGGGGTAATTATTTTATTATTTTTACATGCTCAGTCTACAAGTTTGTAATGCAATATCAATAAGTAGCATTTGACACGTTATTTGTCAATGAGCAAACACCCTTAACTGGCCATTGGTAAACCTTATCTCGTTGCAGTAAGGTATGCAAATGGTCAGTTAACATTAACAGTGTTTACGATGGTAACTAGCAATTGTTTGTCACTAAAACGACGAAGTATCTTGTGTAGAATTACCAGTTGATAGAATTGTTAAGAAAACTAAACAACGAATATTTTTTTAAATATTTATCGGATTAAAGAATAAATACCCAAGATGAGTTAATAATAAAAAAAATCTGTTGGGGTGTCTCAGGTTTTCAGTGGCTCAAGTAACGCCGTGTATATGCTACGAAGCGTCTTTCTGTCGGCGTGTTCATTTGATTCCGATGTTGTTTGCCGTGACTATCGCAATCGAGTGGGTGGGTTCAGAACATCAGGTCATTTGCAGATGAGCCTGAAAAAAAAAAACATTTGAGTATAAATCCCAGTTCCAAGCAGCCTTCCCTGGCGAAGTATAAGTGTGATAAAGTATTTTTCCCCTCACTAGCTCGGAAAGTTGTCGTTTATCCTTCAATACAAGCGGGGAAAAACGCGTTTTATCCACTAGTGGGGAAAGTAATTTGACCTTGGATGGAGCGTGTTTAAGTAGCTTGACAGATAACAAAACGTAAAACGCTCATGATAATGGTTCGTTCGATATTAATTATCATTAAATAAATGGTTTGAGAATCTATTAAAAAATACCAAATTTAGCTTTATTTAATGATTTTAAGTCATAAACCTTAAAATTCCATAAGAAACGTTTGTTTTTTTATAATGATGTTAAATATAATTCTGAACGCACAAGTTGAGTCGATGCAATTTCAAAACGCATCGTTGACATTTCATACATCAGAAATGTCAACATTGTCAACATTTTTTTTACTTAAAACCTTTTCTCACCGACTCGCGTAAAAATACACAACTTCCAGAGTTTTCTGTTATAATATCGTAAAGAAATGAGTGATTCCATTGATGAAGATGATCTAACGCCTGTGGATGTTGCACTTTCCTCGCTATAGTGAGGTGAAAAGTTTTGTGTTACACACGGGCGCAAATGTATTTTACTTCTCGTGTGTTGAAACACTCGCTACGCTCAGGATTCTATAGAATCCTTTCGCTTGCTCGAGTTTCAATTCTACACTCGCGGGTAAAATACAACTTTGCACCCTTGTATAACAAATAACTATTTTATGAAGCGGAAACATCGGGACCCCTAGTGTATTTTTCATTCGATAGCGTGACGTGACGTTACGCGTTTGAGTCCCATACAAAATGAGACTTAACGCAAACGCGTAGGGTAGAGTAGGAAACATTGGCTCAGCTCGAACAGTGGCTAAGTCGCCCCAATATCGCCTCTATCGTGTTGGAATTAAGTTGAGTGACGGTGGCTCACCCGGTATTTTTTTTCCGAGCCACTGTTTCCTACTTTACCCTATACCTATAGGTACGTCCATCACGCTATCAAATAAAATTTATAGAAAACTATCAGACTATGCCCACTAGCACATTTCGGCACCGACCAGCACCGTCGCGTGCCATGCACGGACCGTCAAAAATTGTCGGCGAGAATATTTTGCCGATGCCGAAACGCTTTAGTTACTTTATACAGGGTCACAGGGCGGACACGCTATACATCAAAAATCACTTGCGTTTCTATGTGTAAACGGCTCGTCTGTACACGCGTCATGCGTCATTGTGTGAGTAAGTTGCTTAAGAATAGTATTGAGCGGCCGGCAAACGGCCGTCAATCTGGTGTCGCGGGGCGAGGTCATTCGAGTCGGGGCGGGGCGGTGCGGTGGCCGTTCTGTATGATAATACTATTACTTATTCTGTGACAGGGTATAGTGAGTGGCCGCTTGACGATTCCGGTCAGCGCCGACAGATATCGGCCGGACAGTCCGTGGTCTGAAATAGAATTAATGTGTAGCCTGTTGCGATTAACTGATAGGCTGATATCGTCCGGTGAACTGACAATGTATAGGGCCCTGTCAAACTGATATCAGACCGTTGCCGGCAGGCGGACTCTCAACTGCCAGTCTGCAGTCCCAGAAGTGGCAGCAGGTCATTGCCGGCAGGCCAGAGACTGCAGGCAGACTGGTAATTTTAGAACAACTTCCGTGAGACATAGACATATTAAATATATTAATAACGGAGTGAAACATGTCGAGCGTTTTTCGACTTAAAATACGTGAGTGACCCGTTATTAATATATTTAATTATACCAAAGAGGATATAATAAGATAGAGCGGTACTGTCATAATAAATTTTGTAACCGCAGTAAATTCACTGCCATCTATCGACACACTTTAAAACTAAAAATGAAGATTTATAAAAATACGATAAAATGTATTTAAATATGGATAAATGTTTTTTATTATTTGCATTAATTATTTTTATGATTTTGACCCATGTCCTTTCACTGATATGCGTTTAAATTGTTAAATAACAAACGAAACCGTCAGCGCCCTCTATACGAGAGTAGGCTAAAGGTAGTGGCGCCATCTGATCGAGAATCAAATTTTCGTAATTCTCGAGGCACGTTTTTTCCTTAGACTATCCATCTATTACGGAGTTATATCTATCTTTGATTATACCTATGTCAAATAAGTGTCATTCATGGTACTTTTCTCAAAGTCGAAAATGTACCCACTAAGAGCTTCATCTGTTCCGCCGCTGCATACTTAAGGATGACTCACGTTAGACCGGGCCGTGTCCGGGCCGGAGCTTCCGGCGCTTACTTTTCTATGACATGACAGGTGATCACGTGATGCTTTCCATAGAAAACGAAGCGCCGGAAGCTCCGGCTCGGCCACGGCCCGGTCTAACGTGAGTCATCCTTTAAGCCACTCTAGAGCCTATCTAAACATATAGCAAAGATAGATATAACTCTGTGATAGATGGATACAGTCTAAGGAAAAAACGTGCCTCGAAAATCAAGAAAATTTGATTCTCGTTCAGAGGGCGCTACTAGTTTTGGCCTACAGTCGTATAGATGGCGTTGACGGTTTCGTTTGTTATTTAACAATTTTAACGCATATCAGTGAAAGAACATGGGTCAAAATCATAAAAATAATTAATGCAAATAAAAAAAATCATTTATCTATATTTAAATATATTCTATCGTATTTTTATAAATCTTCATTTTTAGTTTTAAAGTGTGTCGACAGATGGCAGTGAATTTACTGGGGTTACAAAATTTACTATGACAGTACCGCTCTAGTATAAGTTACTCTATGCATATAGTCATATGTAGACTACATTATGTATATGAATGAATGGATATGAATTAATGAATTACGTACCTACATGATGAATACGAACCCTTTAGATATTAATTTGATTTGGGTTTGTATGATTCGCAGGGTTTATTGCCGAAGCAAAGCATGATGAACGCGAAGAATAGCCCGATCACTGCCAATACTGCTAACACAAGTAATACTGCAGCCACCATCCAACCCAATCCCGTCAAAGTTCTACAGGCATCTGTTGTAAAAAAAGGTTTTTTTATTATAGTAAAACTAGATATTTTCAAGAGTATATGGATAGCTTAATCCAAAATCTATTCGGAAACTAAGATAATGAATATAAATCAGAAATAAAACTATGAAAACGGATTATATCGCGTATATTGAATTTATAATACATCCCGACGTTTCGAACTCTTTACAGCGTTCGTGGTCAACGGGTGGGTGGGTTCATAGTTTTATTTCATGAGTAACTATCGCGGTAACCGAAGACAATATTATGAATATAAATCAGCTTTACTATTATAACATTATAACATAAGGAAAATAATAGATAAAAATATTCACTCTGAAATAACATTTAAAACTAAATTTGAACAAGGAAACAGGCCCAGTTAATTGGGTATTTTGCCTTTGGTTAATAGGTGACAATTTCTCTGAAAATCGACTTAGTTTCAACGTAATTTTGATACTGAAACAATCTACAACATATGGTGAAACTGTTCTTATACATCATTTTGTATAATTTACCACCATAATTTTTTGATGAATTTTTAAAAACTGCCCCTTCTCGTCATATATTACTGGTGACGCACGCTCGCGACCTCATTATTAAAAGGCAAGATGAGAAAATCGTTACCTTTCTCTTAAATGCTTACATTTGCAATAAATAATAACTTACAAATATTAGTTTCCTTACCTAACGGATAACATGATATACGAGCCGGCTCCTGGTATAAAAGCAAAATCCGGTAGCTCATATTTCTAATACTCTTAGTAAATTTATATTTAGACTTTTTCTTCAATATAGTTTCACACGCGCAAAAAATTTCTGTGCCATTATCCATAGGCTTAAAAATCTTCATTAAATCAAGCTTTACATGGCTGAATTTGTTTATTTGCTGCAACATTATTAATCTTTCTGGTGTACTTGATCCTGAAATCAATTTAAGTAAATAGATGTCATGTCATATATGTACAATATTTATAGTTCTGTGCTGTGTAGAAAATCCTGAAATTATAAAGGATTTGACTTGGCTAGTTTTTTACCAATAAACCAAATTTTAGAAAAGTAACATAGACAAATATGTAAAAACTAGACAAGACAAATCCTTTATAATTTTAGGGTTTTCTACACAGCACAAAACTTGGCACCCATATAGATATCAGTTTTTTTTGTCGGCGAGTTAACGACATAATAAATAATAAATAAATATATACTATATATTCTTACACAGATTGACTAAGTCCCACGGTAATATATTCTTAATATTGAACTTGGCTCTCAATTTACATTTATGTGTTTGTTGGGATATCATACCGTAGATTTGATACCAGGCTACGTAGCGAATCTTATATTCATAATCATCATCAAGATCAGTTCTTTTTGTTGTAGGAGTTGTGTTTGTACTTGTTGGTAAATCAGAAATTGTTGCCAGCCACGCCCAGCAGGCCAATTCTACAGGAGTCGTGTCATTGTAAACTATCACAGATTTGCTCGGCCAGATCCACAGCGGGTCACGGGCTGGAAGGGAAATGTGAAGTCTAGGAAATATGTCCCGGCTTCGCACGGGTTACACAAAACCTTTTTTATTCTTTTTTACCACGACGGTGGCAAACAAGCATACGGCCCGCCTGATGGTAAGTAGTCACCGTAGCCTATGGACGCCTGCAACATCAGAGATATTACACGCGCGTTGCCGATCCTTTAAAAACCTGTACACTCCTTTTTTGAAGAATACTGTAGCCCCTCGGGAAAGCCTTAACAAATTATACACGTAAACCTTTCTCACGAATCACTCTATTGATAATGATTGCAAATGCTGCAAATGTGGACTCTAGAGTTACTAACCCAGCGCGTAGACTTGCTGGTTGTGACCTTCCTAGACAGCAATGGTGCCGTTTGAACAGACTGAGAACGGGACACGGCCGATGCAACTACCTCTTGCACAGGTGGGGATGGAAGGACACTGCCTTGTGTGAATGTGGTGAGGAGGACCAAACGATGGAACACATTATCCAGCGCTGTCCTCTGCATTCATACTCTGGACCACCGGAAGACCTGCTACATCTTACAACCCATGCAGCTGCATGGCTGAAGACACTGAATGTTGACATCTGATTTTATTATTATTTTATTGTTATTTTAAAACTCTATTGATAGGTGAACGTGTAAACAAATAAGCAGAACGTCTTCGATCAGTAGTAGAAATAGAAAAGATTTATTTAGCATAAAAAATATATACATATTAAACAGCAAAGTAATTAATCACAATTACCTACACCAAATAGGATGCCGCTCAGCATAAGCCGTGTCTATTAGAGACGACACGGTTTTCAACACACTAAAATAAAAAAAAAATAAACAAACAGAAACAAAAGTTAAAATCTAAAATTAAAATATGTATTTCTCTCTATTTCTTCAATATGAAATTCAGTTCAGATGTTTTTGAGTTTATAACACACAGACGTGGGGGGGGGGGCTTGTTTTGTAGTGATAATCATGTACGTGCCCCTCTATCGCTCTTGCATATTTCAGAAATAGAGAGAAATACATATTTTAATTTTAGGTTTTAACTTTTATTTTTTTTATTTTGGTGTCCTGAAAACCGTGTCGTCTCTAATAGACACGGCTTATGCTGAGCGGCATCCTATTTGGTGTAGGTAATTGTGATTAATTACTTTGCTGTTTAATATGTATATATTTTTTATGCCAAATAAATCTTTTCTATTTCTACTTCTGAACGAAGACGTTGCTTATTTGTTTAAACCCAATGGCGCAATCAGTATACAAAAATTATTTTATTTATAAGTAGGTCTCAAGGGCTCTTTCACAAGGCAGAACAACCACATAATTTAATTAGAGGGAAGGGTTAATATACTTACATAAATTTGGAGATATAAAAGGTTTCCAAGGTCACAGAAAATATTAATAGGTACTAATAACATTTCGCGAAGCGTCTGGTTGACGTAACTGGTGACCGAAGAGCTGGCGGCTTTCTCGCACAACGTATCAGCATTGCGATACAGCGGGGAAATGCCGCCAGCATCCTTGGTACAATGCCTAAAGGGCCTATTTTAGATTTAAGCTAGTTATTAATTTCGTTTATGTAGTACCACTGTATATATCTTGTATGTAAATAAATGTCTATTATATATAGGTATTCATTGAATTATCAATTTCATATCATTATTAACACAATAATAAATAATTAATTATTTTCCATAACATTTTTAAATCTTAATGCTCTCCAAACATCAACATTTTATGAAATAAATGTTTCGCGTCATAAGCTATAAGCCATAATCACTATCGACGGCTAAATAGGTAGTACTGCAAATAGGTAAATAGGTGGAACCTATTTAGCCCAGCAGCCTAGGTAGCCGAGCGACCTAGCGACTCTGCCTACTAAGCAAAAGGGCCTGGGTACGAATCCCGGTAAAACCAGTCATTTTTGTGTTCATAAGTCATAACGACATTCACGATTCACGGCGATTTGTTCCCGAGTTATGGATCTTATAAGATGTATTTATCTTAGTACGTATTAATCTATATGTCTGTATATCTTCACATAATACCCATAGTAGCTACAGGCTTCCCTTATTTAGTGTTTAGCCCTAAATTCAGTCGATCTATGTAGGATAACCCCCAAATTTTAATTATATTTTTATATTTAAAGCCCGGCGCTCGAATTCGTCTCGTTTGGCGTCGAGATTCTTGGTTCGTGAGGCAGAGGCACACAGATGCTCCACAAGGCGCTCGGCAAACGCGCAATTTATTTAAATTTTTCGCTTTATTCATTCTAGCTGTAGTTAGTTTTAGTTTTATATTCATGTTCCCATTCCTTGTATTAATTTTCTTTTCATTTTTAAGAAATTGATATGTTTTCTGAAAGAGCTACGTATTTTTATGATTTGATGTATGTAATTGCATCAATTCTATAGTAATTTAAATTGCATTTTTTCTTATTTACTCGTAATGCATGTTAATTATATGATGTAATGTTTTTAAAAGATATGTCCCGCCGAGTTTGTAGCCGGTCCCATATTGAATAATTCTGTTTATCTTCAATTGAGGGGGCATTTAAATCTTCTCGAGGCAGAGGTGTAGGGTTAGAACCGGCGTAGCTTTATTTGACGTTCATAAGCGCATTGTAATATATATGTCTACTTGAATAATAAACTATCTTTTCAACACACTTGCTCAAAACGACGTTTTTATTCCACCGATTTTTGGCTCATAATCCTAGATATTAAACACGCGTGCTCTTTCAGTGTATTATTCCACTCGTGCTTTTTCATTATATTATCCGGCTGAGTTAAGAAGGTAACTGATTGCTAATAATATGCATGGAAATGCCCCGGGCGAGGGGCGGCCGGCAGTATGACAGATGCAACACACAATACTAACTGCTTTAACCATTAAAATTTGATTAATATGAGTTTTTTTTTCTCGCAAGTGTGTTGAAAAACGTCGTATGAAACGCGTGTGCATTGGTCATTACACACATCGGCTTTCTTATTGCGCGCTCGCTTACAGCTCGCGCGCACAATATCGCCTCGTGTGTAATGACCAACTTAGCACACTTGTATCATAATGTACTATTATCTTTTATCTTTGTAAGTTAGATTATCTTGAATTTTGATTCAGATCTTATGCAATAGTACATTAACTCAGTCGGACAATACAATGAAAAAGCACGAGTGGAATAATACACTGAAAGAGCACGCGTGTTTAATATCTAGGATTATGAGCCAAAAATCGGTGGAATAAAAACGTCGTTTTGAGCAAGTGTGTTGAAAATAAACATTATCGCACTTTACCTATGTAATAGGTACCTACTCTTAAGTTTTGATCGAACTGTTAACATTTACTTACACTGGGGTCCATCAGCTGTCTCAAATCTAATAGAAATCTTCTTGCTTTTCGTTGTAGACGGTTTTCCATTCACTGTTTTCTCCTTAAAGCAAAATATTTCTGCTTTATTGTCGTCTGGTGTGAGTGGCCATTGTAAATCCAATCCTTTAGTCCCGTTTCCGTAGCTTTCCTCATATAGTGCTACTGTTTCTTTTTATATGAAACAAGGGTTATTAATGTTCAATTTAGACTACAACTGGGGTTTCCATACAACAGGAATCCCCATAACATGTCAGGATTTTTGGTCCTTCGTCCGAATTGCGGGGGGACTTGGGAAGGTTTTTGGTCCTTCGACCGAATTGCGGGGAGACTTGGGAAGGTTTTTGATTCTTTCTCCGAATTGCGGGGGTACTTGGAAAGGTTTTTTGTCCTTCGTCCGAATTGCGGGGGGACCTGGTAAGCTTTTTATAAAACCTCAACAGGAAAGAGAAGATTATGCTGTAGTATTTATTTATTTAACCTTTATTGCACAATACAAGAAAGTACCTACACAATTTATTACCTACATTGGTGCGGAAAGAAAATCAGTAAGTATAGAGATAAAAGTCACTATTTAAATACTACTATTTTCAATATACATACATAAATAAAGGCTGTCCTGGAAGTAAAGAGACAACTTTCAAAGTCTTACTGACTGAAAGTATTATTAAAAGAAAATAAGTTTTGGTGTCGTTGCATCTACGATTTCGTTATCTGTTATTTAAAGTGGGAATTTCGTTACTGCATATTAGTTTTTCAAAATGAATTATCAGAACATGAAGCACTTGCTAATAGGATTATTCACAATTGCCTTTATTTTACGAGTCTCATACTTAAAAGGATATATTAAAACACTTTCTTCAAGTAAAAGCTAGACAAACTGTATAAGTATATACAATAATAAGACTTTATGAAGAAACGGGTGAGATTAGTTTTAAGAAGATACCGGTTAGAAATAGTACAATCACGGTACCTCAAAATATTAACAGAGTTAAGTCTATTTTTGATAAGGCTCCTTTAACGTCCGTCAGAGTGGCAGCAGATAAATTAAAAGTATCAAAATCGTCTGTCGCCAGAATGAAAAAAACCGGCCAAGTGCGAGTCGGACTCACACACGAAGGGTTCCCGCAGCATTAACTATAGATTAGATTAGATTAGATTAGATATATTTATTTCTTAAAGAAAAAGGCACAGTATTTTACAAAAAGGGATAAAACAAAGGCTTTCACTAAAAGATCGTCAACTAAAGATTAGAACAGAAATAATAGAATATAAAATAAATAAATAAAACAAATGTCACAAAAAAAGAGATGTCAATGTATATCTTATCTGTGTATATCTTACCCACAGGCTGCACGTGTTTAAGCTCTGGCAGTAGGCCTTAAACAAGGTTATTTTGACTTCTTTTGTACACCGTGCAAACCTGCGGGCAAGCATATTACAACGCACAGCCATGGAGCGTCTCTTCGACAATGAAACGCTTTGTCTCTCTATCACTCTTCCATATTAGTGCGACAGTGACAGTTGCGTTTCGATCACTACGGAGCGTAAGCGATTGGCATGTTGGCTACGCGGCCTGAGCAAGACCATCAAGCAAGCCGTCCAGTACTTTGGCAACAAAGGTAGCTAACGATATAGGTCTGTAGTTGCCTCTGTCAGACAAATCTCCCGTCTTGTTCTTTACTTTACATAATATAGGGATTTTTATTTTTAACCGACTTCAAGATTTCAAAAGGAGGAGGTTATCAATTCGGTTGTATGTTTTTTTTTTTAATGTTTGTTACTCCATAACTCCGTCATTTCTGGACCGATTTTGAAAATTTTTTTTTTTATTGTTATTGGTCCCGTTTTGGTCAAAACGCAGTTCTGATGATGGGATCCATGAGGAATCGAGGGAACTCCTCAAATGTAAAAGGCATACATATAGTGATTTTAGTATTTTCATCAACAAATCAAGCATTTACATTTAAAAAAGTGACATTTGATGTAGTGGAACTGCTGATGATGATCAGAACGGAACTCTTCAATGACGCATAGTTCACGTTTGGCGATTTGTCCTCTTCGTTATGATTGGTAAGCAAGTTAGGTTTTCAAGACACATTTTTGTCAAGCTCGAGTTCTGATGATGGGATCCATGAAGAATCAAGGGAACTCCTCAAATGTGAAAGGCATACATATAGTGATTTTTGTATTTTCATCAACAAATCCAGCATTTCCATTTAAAAAAGTGACATTTGATGAAGTGCAGCTGCTGATGATGATCAGAAATATCAGATTTATTCTCTTCGTTATGGACCCAGACCCAAACTTGGACCTGGACTTTTTTTTGGACTGCGATCCTCACAGAACCGAACTGCTATCAGAAAAGTGGGTTAGGTTAGGTTAGAACTGTGACCCTTACAGAAACGAAATGCTATCAGAACATTGGGTTAGGTTAGGTTAGAACTATGACCCTTACAGAAACGAAATGCTACTAGAAACGTGGGTGGTTTTACCTCATTTTAGTTAGGCAAAAGATGCTGTCTTTTTCATTTCATTGTCTGGAGTGCACCATCAACAATAAGTAACCTTTCAACGGCATCCCCCATTGAAGTCGGTTTTTTTTTCTTAAAAATTATTTTTAGGTAGGTTTAGTTTAATTGTTTTATTTTATAAGTAGTCTTAATTTTGTTTTATACAATTAATGTAAATTTTATTTATCATCTTTTCAATAAAGCTAAATTAGTAATAATGACGTGAGAAAATTTAAGAATTTTTAATCTGATGCCCGAAAATTTTCAGGATATTCCATTTTTACACATGGCAGCCCCTAATAATACCTTGTTTTTTATTTTTCGTCATGCTCCAAGATAATTTATCTCCTTTATCCAAGTATGCCTCGCAAGTGAATTCCATATACGGTTTTTTATCGTCTACATATTTTTCTGGTGTCACTGTTAGTTCCCCGCTCGGCTTCTGACCTGATAAGTAGTAGAAGTAGTATTAGTACCTAATCACTGTATTGTACAAATACAAATGTTTTATTTTGGAAATAAAATTATAACAGTACGTTTATGCTACGAATGAAAACAATACTACAATGAGGCTTGAAAGAAAAACATTATACAACTATTTAGTTAAAAAGAAACTGTGAAGAATTTACAGATACAGTTTACAGAGATGACAAAGAAAAGAAAGAAAAAAAAGAAATCGAGTAACGTAATATAAAACAAATGCTAAAAGAGCAAAACGGCATTTTGTCATTTCGCGAAATTAAAACAAAAATACGCATAACGCCAAATACGCTTTATGACATAAACGCAGAATGCCAAAAAACGCATAATGCCAAAAACGCAAAACGCCTAATCACTGTCAGAATTCAGGTCAATCTTTAGTTTCCAAGATTTTAAAATTTTCGTATGAGTACATTTCCTTCGCAACTTAACTAGTAGGAGCCCCGCTTCGCGGGGCTTCGCGGGGCTACCACTAGTTAAGTTACGTTCATGGTATAATAATATACTCCGCCTGGTACTCTCTTCGGTGCCTCGCGAACCACGTGACTGACACAAGCCTACGTCATCGTGAACCTTTTAACAGCACGATGACGTAGCTATATAGTGTCAGTCACGCGGTTCGCGAGTCTCGGAAGAGAGTACCTTGTTTTATTATACCATGGTTACGTTATAGGAAATAGGAAGCGGGGCTTCGTCTAGACCGGGTCGAGGGATTTCGTACAAAAACAAAAACAAGCTTTTGGCATTATGCGTATTTGGTTTTTATACAGCTTTGGCATTCCACGTGTTTGGCATTAACAGAATTTGGCAATACAAGTCTTTGGCGTTTCGCGTATGAATGGCGTTTTGCGTTTTTGGCATATGCGTCTAAAGGGAAATTGGTGTTCTTTAAATTCATATAACCTAGATATTCATATCGATTGTAAATTCGGGGGTATAAGAAGACAGAGAAATAGCGTGCAAATGTAATTTTAACAGCAGTAACAGGGTTTTTCAAAATACGATTTTTAAATAAGTAAGTGTTGTAATTTGATGAGCTTAGGACTTTATGTATCACACACACAGTGACGTATTATTTCTGAATTAAAATAATTAAATAAATATTTCCAGTTCCAATAATACTCGATATCTTTTTTTTTTCTCCCAACATCTTAGTTTAGGTACTAACATAGTAATTTAAGTATATTTGTAAGTAACAAAATATGGATTGTATTATCGTCCGAAATAAATGTTTTTTTTTTTTTTTTTACCCTACTGCGTCAGAAGGAGAGTAACGGTTTTTGAGTGTATTTATGTACCTATGTTAATTTATTTGACACGCTCTACAGCCCAAACGGCCTGTGTTAAGGATGACTCACGTTAGACCGGGCCGTGTCCGGGCCGGAGCTTCCAGCGCTTCGTTTTCTATGGAAAGCATCTCGTGATCATCTGTCATGTCATAGAAAAGTAAGCGCCGGAAGCTTCGGCCCGGTCTAACGTGAATCATCCTTTATTTAGTGACATAGGCATTTTTAAAATGGCGCCCGCAAATTAAAAGGGGGGAGGGGTACCTATTTATTTTTTTACCATAGCAATTTGGGTATCAAATGAAAACTATTGAAAAAAGTTTTTTAAAAATATACACGGTCGCTAAAAAAATAACTGCATTCCCGTTGCCAGAGAGGTTTTGGGATTATAGTAAGCAACTTTTACTATGGGACCAACCCAGAAATCGCGAAAAAAATTTGGCTGTTTCATACATTTTGGCTAGTCCCAAAGTAAAAGTTGCTCAGTATCATAGAGTAACTTATACTAGAGCGGTACTGTCATAGTAAATTTTGTAACCACAGTAAATTCACTGCCATCTATCGACACACTTTAAAACTAAAAATGAAGATTTATAAAAATACGATAAAATGTATTTAAATATGGATAAATGATTTTTTTTATTTGCATTAATTATTTTTATGATTTTGACCCATGTTCTTTCACTGATATGCGTAAAAATTGTTAAATAACAAACGAAACCGTCAACGCCATCTATACGACAGTAGGCCAAAGCTAGTAGCGCCCTCTAATCGAGAGTCAAATTTTCTTGATTTTCGAGGCACGTTTTTTCCTTAGACTGTATCCATCTATTACGGAGTTATATCTATCTTTGCTCAGTATAATCCAAAAACCTTTCTGGCAACGGGAATACACTTATTATTTAGTCACCCTAAGTACTTAAGCAGTGGTTTTTTGTTTTGATAAAAATAATTCCTCTGGTTTGATATTCGACAAGCTATCTTGTATATTCTACACCCAATGGTTATATTATAAAAAATATACTTACAGTTAACCACAATGATGTATAAATAAATTATTAGAGAACATGTTGGGATTGGAAACGTTTTGACTTTGATCATAATGATCATAGTTGTCACAACGGAACGTTCTATAGTATTCAATGTCGAGCTGTAAGAGCGGCGCGCCTCCGTAATGCTTCTAATTTAGCCCATACTCGTGTAGGTACCTATCTAACTATGATTAAAAGAAAACACTAAGCTAAGTGCGAGTTGAACCCGCGCTCTGAGGGTTCCAATGAGGAAAAAGATGTTAACCAAACTGCTATGGGTTTGGATTCGAGATTTATTTATTATTATTCGGATATCCAACAGCTCTTAATATATCTATAGGTTTTATAAATGTTATACAAAAAGCCAATTACACAGGTTCTCACCAGTGGATACAGACAGATTAACAAAAAACAATTGGTGGTTAGCACTATTGCACGTTACCTACATTTTAAGCAGAGTAACTATTTTTATTTCAAAATGAACTAAAGAAGATTCAAAATTTAAATAATACTTAGGCTAAACTGTCACCTAAATATATATCACCTAAGCGTTTATTACTTGGGTAGATGCTACTGGGACGTAAATGATCAAGAATATTGAAATCTATATAACAATTTATTAAATTTACACTAATACTAATATACACTATCTCGTTTTAGCTTAGAGATAAGGTTCTGTTTACTATATGTAAGTAGGAGATAATAATTAAGTTTAGATTAAGTTAAATTAAGTAAGTTTAAGTTAAATTAAGTGAAATTAAGTTAAGTTAATGGTTTAATTTTATGCTTCTACAAGGGCAAGAGTGGGTTCGAAGCCTAGATACTGGGTCTGTTTACTAAAGAGTTGGCCGGTTTCCAGTACAATACCCCACGTCCCTCGGATGTGCGTGGCGTGGTGGAGTTTGACTTGAGGCCAGGAGACGAAGCGCGGCCAAGGTCAAGGTCGCTCAAGGTCGACACGAAGGCAGCTCACGACGGTAGCTGAGCCGTCGGAGGGAGCGCTTTAGGTAGCGGTTACAGGCTTTATCAAGCCCAAGGCTATTGTGGCAAAATGCCGATGCTGATCTGCGCGAGCTCCAGGTCCAAGACTGGCGAGAAACTGCACAGGACCGGGATCAGTGGCGAACTGTCGTGTTGGAGGCCAAGACACACTTTGGGTCGCTGCGCCAGAGGAGTAGTAGTAGTAGGCTATATATATTAGAATTATTTTGAATCCAGACCATTACCTACAGTGTATTTTTACAAGCTTTTTATTAACTTGTAATGTAGCTATGTATGTAGGTAACTATGTTTGTACGGGTTCTTGCAAGTTAAATTTGACCTAATTCCCGACTTCCAATGAAGCTGAAAATTTGCATACATATGTAAGTCGGGTGACAATGCAACATTATGGTACCATGGAGACAGGAGGTGACCATAGGAACTCTGATAAAACAACGCAACCTAATTGTGTTTGGGGTTGTTAGTATTAGGTGCCTGTGGAAAGAAAAGTACAGTCAGTCATGTTAAGATTGATAAGTAGATGGGCTAGATGGCGCATTATGGAAAGGACTTGTAACTAAATATTTATGTATAATAAAATTTAGGTATGTATTTACACTTTAAACTGGCGCGATTTGTACATCAAAGTACTTAGCCAAAGCTTTCGACACAGTGTCTATACCCATTTTGTTGACGAAGCTTGAAGGTTCGGGAATTAGGGGTCTTGGACTTTAATGGTTTCGCAGCTACCTCACTAATAGAAGGCAGTGCGTAAAACTGGGTACAGCCACAAGCGACCAATTGGGGTTATCCTTTGGAGTTCCGCAGGGGAGCATTCTGGGTCCTACATTGTTTTTAATATACTTGAACGATCTAGCCTCAATAGAAATGCAACAAGTAATAGGTAATGTCGGGTAGTTTAGTGTTGTTTACCAATATCTCAATTGACATGTGAGTAGTATACTTTCTTTATTGTACACAATACAGGTTTACATAAAATTTACAGAAATAAAGGTAAAGGAGGTACGTTTGGTTATTTTCCCGGGGGGCGTCGCGGATAGAATGCCGCAAGCGATCCCATGCGCTCCCCTAACGGCAAGGAGGGTGACGCGGCAGGGGATGTTAGTGGGCATTCTCCTCCCCTCCCTCTGGCTAGCAGACAATGTTACGGAAGGAGCGAGTCCCACATACCACCCCCCAATGGGCTTCCCCAGCCCGGGAGTGGAAATGCATTAACCCCTGCGCCAGAAGAAGTTTTTTTTTGGTTATTTTAAGTACCATAAAACCAGTGTTTTAAAAGTGACCCAGGCGACCGTAACCATCATGATAACGAGTGACAAGAAAAAGTTAATTTACCCATATACATCAAACTGTCAAAATATTTTTATTATACAGAGAGGAAAATGGGGACTATGTTTCAACGTCGTCCACTTTCGTCTTATAATGTCATGTGAAATATTCGCTGTCAACGGGTAAATCTCGGTAGCGGAGCTGGTAGTGCGGTGGACTAGCTATGAGTTTTCTACTTTCCCTTTATTTCTAAGCCACAGTAGGTACAAGATTTAGCACGTGTAAAGAAATCTATCAAAAACTGTAATTAAGTTCATTAATTGAATTGACGTTTTATCTGAAAATAGTGCATCTACTCATTAGAGCAAGTAGTAATCCTTCGACAAATCTAACAGAAAAACTAAAAACAGTGAAATGCCATCAAAATAATTTACGATCATGGATCTCGAAACAATTAAAATTAGCTCAAATACCGAGTTGATCATTATCTTCATTATTAGTTTCACAAAATTGAACGAGAATATATTTAGTTCTTTTACAAGGGGGCAAAGTTGTTGTTTAACCCCTTGCTAATATCTTTTTAATACAGTTGCTCAAAAAGTGCTACTTTTCGTGGCTGTTTAGCGTGCGGAAAGTTGGTTTTCGCGAACTAGTGCTTTTTACTTTTCCAATTTTTTTAAATTTTTACTTGTTCCATGACTACTTATTGATGAGTGTTAATATTAGTTTCATTTAAACGTCGTAATCAACATAAAAACCTACTGTTAATGTAAGAATACGCAAAATATGCATATTTCATATTTTATTACTTACCTCTTCATCATTATAAGTATTATAACACGTTTATTTTTTAATGTTGAAAAACCGTTCTTAATAAGTTGTCTGAATGGAACGGAACGCCTGTCAAATAAGAGGCGTATTTTCTTACTGCAAGAATGTTTTAAGTTTCCAAAGGCAACATTCGATATTGTTTTTATAAATATACGATACACAAATAATCATAAATAACGATATTTAGGTAATAATGATAATAAAATGTTTTAATATTTACAATTGTTTCTGTCTTATAACATGCATTTGAAAAAAAAAACTTTCATTGAAGTGGGTTCAATAATAATAACAAAATCAATTCTAGTCGAATAAAAGCCACTTCTTCATAATGTCAATGTCAATGATGTCACAGAATTAATAATATAAAAGAATCGAATTCCGTTCCTTACTTGTTGCTTTTCTTATTTTTTCGCAATTGTATTAAAAAACGTCGTTCGATACACGTGCGGAAATGTCATTCTTCACTCGTCCCGAGTCTTGCCACTCGTGAAGTAATGACATACTTTCCGCACTAGCATCGAAATGTACTATTTTTTTGTTTAGAAACAGTCTTATAAAACATGTAGGTTAAATAAGCTAACATCTAGAATTTCTTTTTTTTTATGTGATAGTCAGCAAAGGAGCAGACGAGCCGCCTGATGGGAAGCAGTCATCGTCGCCCATGGACATAAGCAACATCACAAGAGCCACTTAAGCATTTCTGACCCTTGAGAACCCTAAATACCCGCTTTTTAAAGAATCCCATGGCGTAGCACAAAGGAAATACCTCAGGAGGCAACTCATTCCACATTCTGCACGTTCTGGGAAGAAACGAGCGAGATGCCCGCTTATTCTTGGTGTGCCATGTGTCTAAGAAGTGAGCTTTGCTCCTTTGGCGGGAGGTGCGATGATAGAAACGAGACGATGGCACCAGATCAAAAAGTTTTTCGGAACATTTCCCATTGTACAGACGGTAGAACATGCAAAGCCAACGTCTCTCCGAAGACTAAGGGGTTCTAAGCCGTCAGTAAGTTCGGGCTTGCCGACAATCTTTTAATGTATACCTATAGTTTTCTGTATGTAACACATATTTTTTAATAAACTTAATACTATGAAGTGCTATCTGAATATTATTAATTAATTTAAGCCATTTAATTATACACATATTTATATTTCATTAATAAATTAATAAATAAAATAAAATATTATCAAATTAATTAACATGCATGTTTAAGTCGGTAGTAATTTTATACAATAATTTAATTATTTTCTTTATTTATCTTTTATCTTAGGCTAGGTTTTTATTATTAAGTTTTTATTTAATTATTTTTATTATTAAGGACCTCTTGACGAGTAAAGGCCTCCTCCATTTTACTCCATATTTCCCTATCTTGGGCTATTGTTACCCAGTCGTCGCTGGCAAACTTTTTTAGTTCTTCAGCTCTTCTTTCCAGTGGGCGGCCTGACTTTCTTTTACCGGGAGGTCCCGCCCATGACTCTTTTAGTCCATTTTTCGTTGTTCATTCGTGCGACGTGGCCAGCCCACTTCTAATTTAGCTTCTTGCAGTGTGATAGTGCGTCGATAACTTTAGTCTTTTCCCGTATGACGTTGTTTGTCTCTAAGTTTTAAGTTCATGATGCTCTGCTCCATGGCTCTTTGACAAGTTATAATTTTTCTTTTCGTATATGCATTATATATCCATGTTTGGCCTGCGTAGGAAAGACAAGGTAGGAGACATGAGTCCAAAATTTTCTTATTTTGTGTTAAGGGTTAGACTTTAGGACTTCCTTGTGGCTCCAGAATTTATTCCACGTCATTGTAATACGTTATTCTAATTCGTCACAGTGCACAGTGTCTAGACTTTGATAGAGATAGCTGTTTACCTAAGTATATATATTGCTCTACAAACTCTACCTGTCTGTTTTCGACGAAAATAGGTCTATGAGTTTTGTTGGACATGATTTTTGTTTTATCGATATTTAATGCAGGAATACAAACCAATGAAACAATTTTTATGTTAACAATATTTTATTAAATAAAAAATGTAAAATCTTAAGTAGGTAGGATATTATTTAACTCAATATTGGTTGACTTTGGGTCTTGGGAGCATGTGGGAATTAGGTATCGAACATCGAAAATCGCGTCTTCTCCGTCGTTTCAATTATGAAAAGCAATAGAAATGGAGATACACGTTTTCGAATTTTCGAACTGAAATCTTAAAGTGCCCTAGTAAATATTGTTTTCTTTGGATTGCAAAGTCGCTCGATGTAGTTTAGAAGGGACCCACCATCAGTTATAATGGCACTACCAGCAAGGTTTGGGTCAGACACTGGTGAAAAGGCGTTTTCGGATTTTTATCATGATTATCCCAAAAAAAAAGAAATTCAAAGTGGCGGCCATTTTTTACAAACTGACTAATATTTAGTTGCGAATTCATATTTAATTCAGGTAGCGTTCGGATCCTCAGATATCAATTTTTATCATGATTAGAACAATTGTTCCGTCGGACGTACCGTTTTTGATCTACAACGGTCATACACATTTTATAACAAACTCGTTCGCATCTTTCCTGTAGACATAGCAAAGTTAGGGAATCTAAAGCTAATTTTTATGCGGCACCTTTCCAGACGGGATACATGATACATCTTACCATAAGAGTCGTTAACTTTTATTGTATTGTCCACAGACATCTTTTTTGAAAATATCTTTGACCCACAGCCACAAGCAAAAAGTGGAAAAACAGCAAAAATGTATGCACACCTCATGGGTCGTGGGAAGAAGCAAACTCGGATTAAAACGATTTTCAGGTTGCCGGGAATTAATTCTTCGAAAAAATCTAATTTGATTGGTCTAATATAGTATACGAGTCGAGATTATGTGGAGATGGCTTCAGGAACGGCGGTGGGGGTGGAAGAGAACCACCCGCTGATCCAGTACAGCAGCAGCGCCCAAAAACAAATGCGGAACAGCTTGTCCACGCACCACATCCTGGAAAAAAAAAAAGAGTAAATACTCGTAAAGAGACTCGGCGGCGCGTGCCTGTATGTAAGAGCGTATTGCAGGTCTGGCGCGAACGCTTGCGGCGCAATTTACAATAGTGGAATCCGCCGTGCACCCGCGCAGCGGACGCCTCCTTGATGTCTAATTCAAGCTATACACCATAAATTAAAAAACATTTAAAATTGTTTAAAAATAAAATGTTCTAAACTGCGTGCTGCACAAGATCATGGCCCCGACGGAAGACCAGCGGTAGCCCAGCCAGGATAGCACCATGCTGAGTCGGGACCATTTTGTGGCTTATATTATTTAAGTTAAATATATATTGTGTTACCTACCTGTTGTTTTCATCTTTTTTTGCCACGAATAAACGCTATCTATCTATCTATATTTCTGCAAAGGACAAAAAGGGCCAATAATGATAATGATGATGTTTTTAATGTCGAATTCATGTGCAACTGAAAGGAGCCTGTGGGAGCCTCGGGTAGTTGAAATAAGCATACCTTAGAGCCAATTAACTTACACTTTCATGTGTCTCTTCGCGGCGGGAATGGTGTCATCTGTCTCCTTGAGGATGTATCGACGCGCTGCTAAGATGCAATCTTCGAAGTAACGCGAGATATCTACACCTGCGTGAACAAGGAAGAAAATTTTATTAATTTTGTTGAGGGATATGGGTTGGCCTAATATATATAGAAATTCGATAGCACGAATCTCAGAGGAAATGACAAAAAATCCTGTAATACAATGTTTTGTCAGGGAGGGAGCAACTTAGAGAGGTTTTGAAAACAACATTTAGAAATACAACAGCCAAGTTTTTTTTTGTGATGGTCAGAAAACGAGCATACGTGACGCCTTATGAAAAGGGGTCACCGTCACCCATGGACATAAGCAACATCGGAGGAGCGTTGCCGACCCTTAAGAACTCTAAATACCCGCTTCTTGAAGAACCCCATGTCGTAGCGCAAAGGAAATACCTCAGGATGTAACTCATTTCACATTCTGCACGTAATTAAATAATAAAAAAATTTAAAAACTCGATAACCTATCAGATTCGATGTCGAGTCCTATCATGGGACGTTAATTCTCTATTGTATTTTGCAGTACCTGATGTAGTACAGCTCCGAACCTTAAACCTATGGCATCCGTGTAAAATATGAAAGTTAATACTTACCACTGGTGTAGTACAGCTCCGAGCCTTAAACCTATGGCATCCGTGTAAAATATGAAAGTTATATACTTACCACTGGTGTAGTACGGCTCCGAGCGTTAAACCTATGGCATCTGTGTAAAATATGAAAGTCATATACTTACCACTGGCATCCACTTTGTACTCTAGCCTTTCCCGTGGGTTCAGATCGTTTCTGTACTTCTGAGCGATGTCGGAATGGAAGTCCCACTGGTTGTTGGTGTAGTATTCGAAGACCTCAAAGCCTTTAGTTACGCGACGTTGAACGCGGCACAGACTGTGGATATTATTTTTATTATTATTTTATACTACGTCGGTGGCAAAGGCGAACAAGCATACGGCCTGCCTGATAGTAAGCGATCACCGTAGCCTATGGACGCCTGCAACTCGAGAGGTGTTAATGCGCGTTGCCGACCCTAACACCCCGCACCCTCGTTGAGCTCTGGCAATCTTACTAACCGGCAGGAACACAACACTATGAATAGGGTCTAGTGTTATTTGCCTGCGATTTTCCGTAAGGTATTAAACCATAATCTTCTCAACCCCAATGTGATTTTAAAAGGACATGTTCAAAACGGATTTTAAACTTGTGGAATTAAAGAAACTCTTCGTCAAGTCCAAAAGGGGGGAAGGGGAGGTTCAATGGGGGTTGCAAGAATAATAAAAAATAGGTGAGCAGTTTAATATATACGTAATCGCGGGCAGAGGCATATTACACTTGACGCTGCATCAAGTGGCGAGTCGGACAATAAAAGTCAGGTTCCGTATCTGTAATGCATCGCTAGCGGCACTACTGTTGCGCCCTAAGCAGGGTAAATATGAGAGTTCTGGACCAAGGGGGTGAGGGAGGGGCGAGGGTGCCACGCCCCTTTTTGGTCACGCCCCTTTTTGAGGTACGGAGTAGGGATAATATGTATGTTCTGCCGCACTTTAGGTATTTCTGATGACGTCAGAGAGGGGTGGAGGGGGAGCCACGCCCCTTTTTGCCCCTCCCCCTCCCCCCGTAGTAAGGCCGTAGTACGAAAGAGACAGCACGATTCAGATGATTTATGATCTAATTCTAGTTTTATATTACGATCTAGTCTCCCTCAGGCCAAACTTTGCAGACAAATTCAATTTTTGCTTTGTTAACATAAACATTCAAAATACAATGGACTGGAAGGCTAGTAAAAACTTTATGATTCAAGAAAGGGCCACATTTTTTGCTGACCAGATTGTATGGATTTTAGCTTAGAGGGCCTTTTGGACAAACGTGTTACAATTTTAATTTTTAACACTTCACGCAAAAAGAGGGGTGTTATAAGGGAAAGTTCTTTATGCACATGAAGCATAAGAACCCTTCTCTGATGAAAAGCCACATATACTTAAAATGTACGTACACAGGTTCGTATCGGAGACACCAAAGCAAGCAGTCAACCAAGATGGCGGGCAGCCAATGGAACAGCAGCAAGCAAATGTTGTGATACAGACGAGAGTGTTTCATCGATCCGCCGGGATACCTGATTCAAAGATTCATTTATTAGGTGTCAGTTTGGTATATATTAGGTCCATGATCCATGGTGTGTCTTTCGGCGTACGATATAAAAATATAACTATACTAAAATACCTAAGAGTACGCTAAACTATACTTAAAATAACAACAAACACTTAAATACAAGGCCAACCTCACATGCACAAAATTAAACTAGATATAAAACAAATGTCAGAGGTGTGTTTGTGGAACATATGTAGGGAAAACTATGTCCAATGTGGAGAGAGGGCAATAGGGAGTACTCTCTCCAGGCGGGTGTTATGCCTGGGGACCGAAGTCCACTGAGAGGTAGTCAGAAGGAGTATATATAGTAAGTGACATTTGAAACTCCGTAACCGCGATGTAGGTTTCTAGCTAATTGCGTCCTAGCTCCCTAACGCCATGTGTTAGATGACGTCGACAGTGGCAGCTAGAGGAGACGCCACATGTTTTTAAAAAGAAGCATGTCAAACAGCATGTCAGTGAAATAAATTCCATGTCAACAAGTACACAGTAGAACCTCCAATACTAATGGAGACCAAGACTAGTTTGGATAATCATAAGTGTGTCATAGATTTTTTCCAGATTATTGTTAGACGAAGTTTGGCGAACTAGACGACTTAGCCTGATAAGCAGGGGCCGGAAAACCCCTCTAGAATTAAGTCATTCATGTGGATTAAGCGGCGCCGTCGACTGGACAGGAATGGCTTTGGATAGAGTAGCATAACGGTCTTTGGTGCAGGGACCGGACAACCCTTTCCGCGATAAAACCCTTTCAATGGGTGACACTTAAACACGGCTAACACATTGAAAGACTTTCCCTTTTGAACTGCAAGCCCATTCATACCCTTACCTTTGACTAACCCTTACCGAAAAACTAACCAAAAATAAGGCTAGCTCTTAATAAGGGTTACCCTTATCTTTAAGCGCTTTTTATAAAGGTTTCCCTTTGCGTGAAAGAGACAGGATTAGTATATACCTACGGTAGTGTATGAAAAGGAAAGAAAATACGTGCCTAGTCAAAGAACGCCGCCGTCGCCGCCGACGAACGCTCGGATTCGAAGTAATGTGTGCTTTATGACCAAGGTAGACGACTTAAATTAGCACGCTTATATGCTAAAAGGGAAGCCCTTTATAAGGCTAACCCTTATAAGCAATATGCAAGGTGTTGGTGAGCGGATGATAAGGGTTTTGTAAGGGTATTTGGGCTACCGATTACTCAAATGTGGTAGCTTTATATAAGGGTTTTTAAAACCAAAACAAAGGGTTTCGTCTGGCAAAGGGTATGGTGAGTTAAGCCTTATGCAATACCCTTATAAAACCCCGATAAGGGATAGCGGGC
The DNA here is from genome assembly GCF_947568885.1 of Cydia strobilella. NCBI lineage: Eukaryota > Metazoa > Arthropoda > Insecta > Lepidoptera > Tortricidae > Cydia > Cydia strobilella. Next base: position 1,421,165 of record NC_086067.1, read on the forward strand.
CGGTCCCTGCTTTGGTGTCGGAGGCCAAGATCCACTTCGGGTCGTCGCGCCACAGCAGTAAGTAAGTACTCGTAAGTATGTGGATTAAGCCTTAAGCCTATTGTTAATTAATCGTTTGTTTGGGTTGGCATTTGATTCTGTTAATTTTATATTATTATACTAAATTAAGTTTATGATGAATTTATCGTTTAACTGACAGGTATTGTGTAAGCGCTTTGATAAGGTTTATGATGGGGTTAATTCTGAAACTAAGAGCTTAATTGTGTCGGTTGTCATGGTAACATCTTTAACATTTAATAGCTACGACTGTTTAGATCAATTTCGTTTGCGCTCAGTCATTAACCTATATTCGCAATTAATTCTACTCGGGTTAATCTTTTACAAACTTAACCGGTGATATAATTATTAATCCGAATTATGAGGTATCTCAAAACAAGCGTTTTAATAACTCGATTAATAATAAAAACCTCTGGCTATTCGTCCCCATTTCCCCAAGTATATCCCTGGCTTTGGATTAGCGTTGAAAAAACCGGGAAAATTTCGGGAAAATTTGAAACGACTCGTTTTTTTCAAGTTTCTTTCGAAAAACAATGTATTTTTCAATATACTTAATTAGGAATTTAAAGAGGTAGGTTAAGGTTGGGGGGCGTTCAAATATTACGTAACGCAATTTTCGAAGATTTTTGACCCCCCTCCCCCCCGTGTAACGCGCTGTAACGTTTTCCGGTCCCCCCCCCCACCTAAAAGTTACGTAACACCAAAGTGACCATTTTTACCTAAAAGTCACAATTATGTTTAGGAAAGTATAATCATAAAATTGAAGAAATGAGCGACCGTGTTGTATGAGGTATGTTATAGCATGAAAGTAAAGGAAGCGAAAGAGGTATGTCAGGATCGTAACAAGTGGAAATCCGTGGTCTCAGCCTACCCCTCCGGGAAATAGGCGTGATTATAATGATATTTATTTAAAAAAAAAAAATTTTACGTAACGCCTTGTTCCAAACTGTAACGCATCGTAACGTTTTACAAGACCCCCCCTCCCCCCCAATTGCGTTACGTATTATTTGAACGCCCCCTTGCATGTCTAAAGTGTTTGTTTATGGCATTGACACTGTCATCACTCATCAGTGGCATTGTGTGTGACGTACTAATTTTTTCTGAATAGAACTGGAAAAAAACCGAAATAAAACGAAATTTTGTAAAATTCCCGAAAAAAACATTAGACTTTTTCCGGAATTTTCATTCCTACTTTGGATGTGTCCATACACTGCTGTGACCACTTACCAAGCAACTCCATTGAGCGGCACTCTGTTCAAGATGATTTCTCTGCCGGCTTCTATCATCTCCTCCCAAGTGACCTTGACCTCTGCTGAAGATGTGAAATTGACGACCTTGATATGATGGACACTGAAAACGAGGTTAGATAGTGTAGTTGAGTGAATCCACTTTTTAATGATAGTTTGTTGTTGGGAAAAAACTAGTAAAATCTAATTTTTGTTTTATTTTATTTTGTAATTGCAATTTTTTTTTAAAGCTGGTCACTTTTGCAACAGTTCTGCCAGACATTGTCGTCCTTCCTTTACCGTCCAAACTATAGAGTCAAGAGACAAGAGTCAAAATATTCTTTATTCAAATAGGTCTAGCAACAAGCACTTTTAAATAGACCTCAAGTCCCTATAAAAATATGAGGCTTATAATAGCACTTTTACACTGACTGACTGACCTTATTCAAACAAAATAGATACTTTGAAGTAGTGCCAAGGATAGAAAATGATGTTGTTGGTGATGTTAATGATGATAGCGGTAATAATGATTATGATCTGACGGGGAGCCAGAGGAATTTTCCCTGTTTTTTCTTAAAATTAGATGAGGCAAGTCCGTGAAAAACAACAGAACTTATTAAGAATAAAGATGATGATACTTGCGTTGGTGATGAAAATTATAATAATAATGATGAAGACTCACCCCTGCTCGATAAACTCCCAGCAGGTGATCATGATTCCGTTGATGAAGACGTCGACAGGAAGATAATCAGCGTAGCTGTTGCTCTTGCAGTACATAGTCCTGATAACACCCTTGCCGGCACCTGAAAACATGTCTCAGCTTAGCTAAAGATTTGTTGATGTTATGTAAAAGATGTATTTATAAAGTCTCAATGGCGTTATCCATAAACGTCAGTCAAATGTAACAAGCAGTTGATTGTCGTTTGTCCATATGTCATTTTGATATTTCTGTTTGTTGGAAAGAAACATAAAGAAACAAAATTTAACAGAAATTTGTAAGAGCTTGCTAACTTTTACCAAACCACGAGCAAGCTATACACAGCAAGTAGTAACGGCTGAAGAATATAGCGCTGTATACCGCCATATGATTCATGGCAATTAAATTGTAAAATTTTAGCACGGAGCCGCATTATCCAGTAGGTACAGTAAATTAATTTCTCCTCCTCGGAAAGGCATTATGTTTCAAAAACAGATGAGACAGTTTTTTATCTACAAGAGTAACAAAAGTAATTTGATGAAAATTTTGAGTTGTTTCATTCAATACATTGGAATTTAAGGCTTTGACTGGAGGATATAAAGACGATATGAACTTTTATTTTCAATTCGGAACAAAGTAGCTCACCGATGAGTAGTCCCGTAGGTCCATTTATGTTGTCGGTCCAGCCCGGGATTGGCTCTTGATAAATTGGGATCACTGAAACACATAGGTTATTCAAACTGAGAATGTATGTTTTCATGTGTATTGTTATAGCTTGCCAATTTATAATGTAATGCTATTCGCTTGGTGCATCACTGTGGCGCCGTCCTAGTGGGTGTAGGACATATATTATTGTTTATTTATCAGTTAGCGGCTGCCAAATTGTATTAAGATGTCGTCCCACAAAACGCTCTTAGACATACTGCAGGTTTCACACAGGAGCGTCACGACAGTATCTCGCCCTCGAGATTGACTGCCCGTCCCTTTTTTAGGGTTCCGTACCCAAAGGGTAAAAACGGGACCCTATTACTAAGACTCCACTGTCCGTCTGTCTGTCTGCCAGCTGAAATTTTCACAGATGATGTATTTCTGTTGCCACTATAACAACAAATACCAAAAAGTACGGAACCCTCGGTGGGCGAGTACGACTAGCACTTGTCCGGTTTTTTAATTAATACAGTTAGACTCACTGTGCTAAGGATAGCCTATCCCCACGGCTATCCCACAGAGACATAACCTGACCATCGAATTTTATTTAATTATTTCATGGTTAAAGACCAACAAGTGGCGATCAACGATTCTATCATCGTGGATTTTTTTTGGGAGTTGATGTCTAGTATTGGACTTTCTTCAGTAGAAGGTCCAGCAGCAGCAGTAGGTTGAAGGAAGGATGGGGATCTTTAGAGGAGACATGCCTAGTAGTGGTCATCTTTGGGTAGGTATGAAAATAATGAATGTTTTACCAATGGAGGGCCGCAGAATACCAATCGGCAAAATGTCTATGGCTTCCACGACAAGAGCTTCGCCAAGTGCCTTCGTGAAAGCGTAGGAGTTCGGTAGCTTCTTCAGCAAGCTGCAAAAATTAAAAGCAGCTTTAGTCTCGGCTCCTTAGATAACGTTCAGCATTCCAATAAACGTTTTATTGGAATGCTGAACGATATCTAAGGAGTCTAGACTAAAGGTCCTGATGGAAAAATAACAACATAAAACAAAGAAATTTATTATGTGAGAATAAGAGATGAATCATGCTAGAACCGTTCGCGTCCGGGCCGAGGCTTCCGACACTTCATTTAAAACTCCTTGGTACGAGCCAAGATTTGAACAAGCGACGCCTGGATTGAAAATCGGACATCAGATCGACTCGGCCACCATCGTAGTTAGGTACTTACAACGATGTCACAGCAGCAATGCTCGCATGGTCTATCCACTTCAATCTGGATGATCTTGTGATACCCGAAACCAGTGATATCCGAATCGAACACGCGTAGTGACACTGTGAGTGTAGTGTGCTTGGACAGACCAACGAGTGTGAATGCGACCGGTGGTAATGTTGAAAGCGAACGCAGCCGACACGCAAGAATGAGGGTAGACCGAACGCGGTCTACACAACTTTGACACCCACCCGCTATATTCAGTTACCCGTGAACAAGATGCAGTTACCTGCATCGAAATATCGGGAGCTCGAAAACAATACAAAGGTAATCACGGTCTATATGGTCAATATAAGTCTAGATCTTGTGAGGGTCTGCAGGGGGAGGGTAAGGCTTCTCATCTAAGTCTAGACATTTCTAGCAGTTGACTTACAATGGCGTCACCGCAGCTACACTATCATCGTCCATCCATTCCATCATCTGGATGATCTTGTGAGGGTCTGCAGGGGGAGGGTAAGGCTTCTCTTCTAGAAGCTTTTCGTGGAGGTGGCAGTAGGCGGTCGAGATGTGGATGAACAGCTGTGAAAGGCGTGAGATTTATTGATAACTTCTGACGAAATTTAAAACTACAGCACTACTCATCTTTATCCAAATCAATTTGTACTTAGAAGTAGAACACCCTTAGCTCGTAACGGGTCGTTTCTGTCCCATACGATGGTAAGGTAAGGTGATGACCTTATACCACATGCGATGTCCGTTTAAGCCATCACCAATGCATAAAGAACTCACCAGAAGATGCTTGCACTGCTTTCCGAGCTCCAATACGAGTTTAGTTCCGCGTACGTTCAGTAACACCGCTTTTCTCAGTTCATCGTCGAATCTAAAACATGATCACTCATTACACAAATTATGGTAATAAAGGAATGAAAAACCTTCATTTTCAGACAACTGGTGGCCCATTTTAAAACTCCTCTTTTCCAAGAGAGACACTATATACTCGTAACATTTGAGACTTTCGCGTTTTCAGTTAGCCGCGACCACGACCAGTGAAACCTGTGTCGAAACGTCGGTAAATAAAGGTAACAAAATAAATTCGCGATATACCCGATCGTAAATGTGATTTAATATAAGACTGGACTATGCTCAAAGTTATTGGAACTAGAACAAGTTCTGATACTTTGCAGACTGGTGTTTAATGATGCTTGTACCTGACAGCAGCAGCAGCAATGTAGAAAATGATTTCCTGACAACCACAATGGTTGAGTCATCTGCCATAAGTGTCATCCAAGATGCCTGGTATATGCGCCAAATCACATGTACGACGTCTGCTTTATTGGAGTACCTGTATTAAATAGAACGGAATGGACCGGAATGGAGTTTCCGTAAGGCGTGAGCCGCGTGAGTAGGGTCCAACCTGACATAAGCGCCAGATTCCTGCAGCCGACCTGTCTCCACAAGTATTGGCTCGTCTTTCATGTGTTTCCTTAATTCCGTCTCGCAAAGGCCACATGCCAATGATGTATTAAATTATGATTGTGCCTGACAGTGGCAGTAGCGACAATGATGCCTGCTTCCTTAATGATCTTCTGACGATCAGCCGGGCTTTTTTAGCGATAAGTGTCATTTTATCCAAGATATCCTGATATATGCGCCAAATCATCAGGACTAAAACGAGGTCTAAAATTTATCGGAGTGGGTATTTGATGATGATTGTACCTGATAGTGGCAGCAGCATGTATGATGATGATGTCAGCTTCTTCAATGATCTTCTGGCGATCAGCTGGACTAAATCCAAGGTCAGGTTCGATTGCGTCTCCAGCGATGGGTGTTATGTTATCCAAGATATCCTGATATATGCGCCAAATCATCAGGACTAAAACGAGGTTTAACATTTATCGGAGTGGGTATTTGATGGTGATTGTACCTGATAGTGGCAGCAGCATGTATGATGATGTCAGCTTCTTCAATGATCTTCTGACGACCAGCTGGGCTAAGTCCAAGATCAGGTTCGATTGCGTCTCCAGCGATGAGTGTCATCTTGTCCAGGAGAGGCTCAATGCCGCCGCGCATTGTGCGTACTTTCTCAAACAACTACGAGAAATAAATAAAGTGGATACTACAATAAAAGTTAACGACTCTGTTACATAGATAACCCGTTTGCCAATTGTATTGCCGAATTTCACTTGGCAACCAACTTTTCGCCAAAGTTTCATTTGACAAACCAATCGTTACCAAAAATGAAATTCGCCCAAATGAAACTTTGGCGAAAAGTTGGTTGCCAAGTGAAATTCTGCAATACAATTTTCGGCGAAGAGGCAGAGAACCATCTAGTTTTTCTTATTTGAGTCTCAGTATTGAAAAAATTTATCCCGCCTTGTAAAGGTGCTACGTAAAATAGCTTTATTTGCGAAGTCTACAGGAAAGACGCGAACAAGTTTGCTATAAAATGTGTGCACGTGCACATTACGGTAGGAAATTATCATCATTACTCTAGTCTGTTTACTCTAAATTTGTTTTGACTTTGCACAGTGCAAACTTAGAATCGTAAATGGACTCGCTCTTCTCAGAGGGCCTCTTACGAGTTTGTAGTAGAAGGTTTGGGAATTGTCTTATTATTAATTAGAATAGATTAGATAAGTCTTACATAAAGTAAAGGGATTAGGATTATAGAAGAGTTGTAACGTATTCATAACATACATACATACATACATACATAA